>NC_058080.1:753811588-754491309 GCF_014858855.1 Bufo gargarizans | reverse complement strand
TAAGCTGTTTACCATCTGAAGTTTTAATGGAGGATATACGAGAGGTATCTAGTTGCTTTTTAGCTAGAGCTGTCATTAGTCTGTTCCCCTTATTACCGTGCGCATAAGCTCGGAATTTGGAGCGCATGAGAAGCTTGGCAGAAGTTAAGTTTAATAGATTCTTTAGGTTTGAGCGGGCTACTGAAAGTTCATTTAGGACGGCTTGAGCCTGACTCCTTTTATGGGAGAGCTCTAGCTCAGAGGCGGCTCTTCCATAAGGCCACTTAGGCCGCCGCCTAAGGCCTCGCGCTGGAAGGGGCCTCGCTCTGTCTCCCACCAGCACCAGACAACGCTGCAACCACAATTTTATTGGCTTCTGGGTGGCCTGGGCCCTGCGCAGTGCTAAGCGGACTAAATAGGACTGAGCCGCCGCGACCCGGCCGCTCTGAGCCCCTCTGCACTCTGCCTCTTTAAGAGAGCAGTGGCTGCTGGGGATGAGGGCTCGGAGCGTGCCGCCGCACAGGCACGTCTTCTGACTGAAGCAACGCCAGACCCGCCCTCAGAGCGCTGCGCAGCAACAGGGGAGAAGGAGCCAGGGCCCTGCCTCACCTCAGTGTCCCTGTCTGACTGCCGCCGGTGCCCGAAGACAGACAGTGCGTGGTGCCCGAAGAAGCCCAAGGACAGGTGTGTGTCCTGCTTGCTGCTGTACCCATCCCCCCCCCTGGCTAGCTATACTGGGAACCTCTATGGTATCCCCCACGATCTCCTGTATGGTACTCCAGATCTCCTTGTGTCCGGAGCGGTGGTCGACACTCCCCCTCCATGTATCTATGGGAGAGCCGCAGATACAGCACTTGTGTATCTCCAAATCTTCCATAGAGATACGTGGAGGGGGAGTGTTGACCACACCACCGCTCCGTGCGGTGGTTGACACATCTTATTTATTGACGACTGAGCCGGGGCGCCGTACGGGAGATCACGAGCATCCCAACGATCTTTGTGGGGGCCTCATGTTCGAGTTTCGCCTAAGGCCTCACAAAGTCTAGAGCCGCCTCTGCTCTAGCTTTGAGATGTGATCAAGCAGGTTAGACAACGCTAAAGTGCGCTGTTTTTTGGCGAATGCTCCTAGAGATATCAGATCACCTCTGATTTTGGCCTTATGCGCCTCCCAAATAATGGACGGGGAAGTAGTTGATGGTCCCACAGTATTAGTGGCAAAGTACTCAGATATGGCTTTTGCAATTTTGGCTTTATGGTTAGCATCAGCGAGGAGAGTCTCGTTCAGCCTCCAGACACGTTCCCTAGAGGGGGGATCTGAGATATGAAGATGCAAAAAGATCGGGGCATGGTCTGAGATAGTGATGCTACCTATGGACGTCTTTGATACTCTGTGAATCTGGGCCGAAGATAGGAACAGGTAATCAAGTCTTTGATAAGACGCTTGCGCAGAGGAGTAAAACGTATAATCTTTCTCAACCGGATTTAGAGTACGCCACACATCTACTACACCTAGTTTCTTCAGGTGTTGTTTAAGGCTCTTTAACAGCTTATAAGAAAGGGCTGAGCGACCGGTCGAAGAATCAAGATCCGGTTCCAGGGTGGCATTAAAGTCTCCCCCTAAAATTACAATACCCTCTTGAAAAGAGGATAAGTGTGTCAGGACTTGAGTTAGCCAGGGGATTTGACCTCTGTTTGGGGCATATAGGTTGTCAAGTGTCACTGGGTTATCCGCCAATAAGCCTTTTACGAAAATGTAGCGCCCATCTGGATCCACCTCCGTCGCTAAATGTTTAAATGATAGCTGTTTATGAATCGCAACACTCACCCCTCTACTAGCAGAGGAAAATGGACAGTGAAACCAGTGTGAGTATCTAGTAGAAGAGAGATTGGGCACCTTACCGGATTTGAAGTGTGTTTCCTGCAGATATATGATAGACGCCTTTTCTTTCTGAAGCAGAGACAGTACCTGGGCTCTCTTGCAAGGTTCATTGAGTCCCTCTACGTTGTACGATGCCACCACAACAGCCATTTTGTGCGGGTTCGATTTTCAGGTGTGGAGGAGTCTACGTAGCTGTGTTCGATCCCTCCGGAGCTATGGAATAGGGAACAGGGGGACAGAAAATAAAGGGGGGGGGGGGGGGTGGTACCACGAGAACACACAAGACAAAGACAACAATGAAAGACACCAGAAACACCCTCAAGGATTTTCAGTATGTAGGGAATAAGATGTGCAGAATGTGTGTCCTACTCTGCAGAGGACACACTGTCAATAGGGATAGAATCCCTTCAGGTATTAAAAGAAAGGGGGGGGGGGGGGGGGTGAGGAAATATCACAAAAGTGCCTAGACATGACGGACACCTCGGCACCGCCATTTGTCTTACAATAATAGGTATTCAAAATTTGAACAGAATTAACATACAAAATTGTTAACAGGTAACATAAGAAATATAGAGCCATGGGAGGAAGAGGGAAGAGCAGCATCCTCACTCTAATATAATCTAATCAGGCATGCTATAGCTCTAAACTCGGAGAACCGCAGCACCACTTCTGACTTGTTGTATTGACACAGCCGGGGGATCCCAGCCCCCCCCCCCACCCCCCAAAACGAAAAAAGAGGGGGGAGAGGGGAAGGAGGATCCTGCGAGTACGCAATTTTCTTCATGCAGCTGGGCCACTATCTAGTTCTAAGTTGTCTAGGAGGTACAGCAGGCTAACACGTATAACCCAGGGGGTAGGCGGCATCTCTACGTTTGACCACTTTAAATAAACGGAGTGGGGAAGAAAGGGGGGAGAGGAGGGCAAAAGGGGGGGGGAGGGGAGAGGGGGGGAAAGAGAAGGTAGGGAGGAAGGGTGGGGGAGGAGGGGGGCTATCTAATGATTGGGAGCATACAAGGTCATGCATGAGGTAAAAGGAAGAGACACCAATGGTGTGGAGCCAGCTCACTCAAGAGCAGGATAGCATTTTGTAACTACTCCCCAGATACAGAGCCAAAACTCCAGATCAATTAGAAAAAACTGTTATAAACAATAATGCATCCAATTTAAATCTGAGTGCATATCAATGTTATGTAGTAAATGCAGGACCGCATCTCCACATACATAATACATAATGAGAGCTTCAGTACATCTCTATGAAGAGAACGCTTACCGATCGTGACAGGCTGGCAGCGCTTCCCCACACACACAGCAGGTGCCCAGAGCAGAGCAGCAGTACTCCTCTATGTGAAGAGCGCTGACCGATCGTGTCAGCGCTTCCCCACACACACAGCAAGCGCCCAGAGCGGCACCGCACCTCCACTCCCAGATCAAGCAGCAAGCGCAGCGCCGTCCACACACAGAAGGTAAGCGATCCGGCACTGCCAGGCAGATACTCGATCGAGGAGCGGATCCCTGCTAGAGGTGATAGATATAGAAGGGGCCCCAGTGTCAGCGCAGGCAAACAGAGGAGGCCAAGTTAGTACAAAGCCCTCCCTGAGCGCCTCCGCCGTCGGTCATCAGCATAACATTGGTAGATAAGGGGCAACAGGAGGATAAACTTCCAATTTGGGGGAACCTCAACAATTAACCCTACCAGTCACGGCAGTGTGGCTCATAATGCATCCGATCGGTAACAGGCTTATGTTTAAAGCCAGTCCTCCTCTGTAATCAGGTGCCTCTGAAGGAGAGGGATCCCGGAGCTCCTTTTCTGGACCTGGCTGATCCGGCAGAGCGCTGCGGCAGTCCCAGGTTCTTCTGTAATGCCGATGGGAGATCTTCCTCCGGAGGTAAGGGCAGCCATGATGGTATAGCTAACGGCTCCATATTCAGTGCAGGCCACACTCTTTCTAGGTCGTCCGGTGAGTGGACAGTGAGCCTCTTCCCGTTAATCCAGACGGCCAGACCAAACGGGAAGAGCCAGGTGTACTAGATGCCTTTCTCCCGTAGGGCTTCTAAGAGCGGCTTCAGGATGCGCTGCTTGGCTAACGTCGAGGGGGCGACATCTTGATAAAACAGGATCTCTTCACCCCCATAGGTAATCGGGCAGGTTTCTCTGGCCGCTTGCAGGATCTGTGCGGTATCCACAAGAGACAGAAGACCGCAAATGATGTTCCACGGAGGTTCTCCTTGTTTGGGCTTAGGTCGCAGCGCTCGGTGGATGCGCTCTATAACCACGCTTGCAGCTCTCTCTGGACCAAGCAGGGATTGGAAGATTTCCATGGCGACCTTCCTCAAGGATTCAGGCGCGTACTGCTCGGTGAGCTGTTTAATTCTTATGTTCTTCCTCCTGCTCCTATTCTCCTGATCCTCTATGAGGAGGAGAGATTTATTGATGTATTCTGTGTGTTGAGCGGAGCACGCGGACATGGCATCAGTTAGGGTTCCCATTTCATCCTGTCTGGCCTCCAGACTCTCGACCCTGCTATTCATCTGTCGCAGGTCATATTTAATGTCGGATAATTCTTCCATGATGGGTCTCATGGCTTGAAATATGGTCTTTTTTAAGAAGGCCTTGGTGATGAGGGATGTTGCAGGATCTCCATGCTCGCTCCCTGTCAGGCTTTCTAGATCTGAAGCTTGGTCCCCTGAGTTTCCCACTCTCAGCTCCATGATGGGGTCAGTACTGGCTACCCAGTAATTCTGAGGTTTCCAATATTTCTGGCAGGTCAGACTGACTTCCCATAAACTTTGGGGTACTAGGGGGATCCCCTGAGCGTTCTTTGCTGTGTTTTCCCATCTTTGGGGTAATTCTGTTCGCTATTAAAGGCAGTTTAGAGGTGTTTTATGGAGGAGCAGCAGCAGTCTCACACGTCCATTCCAGTCGGTGGCTAGGCTCCGCCCCCCCCCCCCCCCCCCCCCGATTGTTGACTTTGACACACATACACCTACCTCCTGGAGAGTGTTCTTCATCTCACCAACTGTTGTGAAGGGTGTTTTCTTCACCAGGGAAAGAATTCTTCGGTCATCCACCACAGTTGTTTTCCATGGTCTTCTGGGTCTTTTGGTGTTGCTGAGCTCACCGGTGCATTCCTTCTTTTTAGGAATGTTCCAAACAGTTGTTTTGGCCATGCCTAATGTTGCTATCTCTCTGGCTTTGTTTCGTTTTTTCAGCCTTATGATGGCTTCACTGATAGTGACAGCTCTTTGGATCTCATCTTGAGAGTTGACAGCAACAGATTTCAAATGCAAATGGCACACTTGAAATGAACTCTGGACCTTTTATCTGTAATTGGGATAATGAGGGAATAACAGACACCTGGCCATTGAACAGCTGAGAAGCCGATTGTCCCAATACTTTTAGTTCCTTAACAAGTGGGAGGCACATATGCAAACTGTTGTAATTCCTACACCGTTCACTTGATTTGGATGTAAATACCCTTAAATTAAAGATGACAGTCTGCAGTTAAAACCAGGGTTGTTGCGGGTATCGAAACTTCGATACCCAATCAATACTATTATATCGATACCGGGATTTCCATTTTCCAGGATGTCCTCCATGACAGCACCCATGGAGGATGTCCTATTGGCTTCTGTTGGGACAGGAAGAGAGACAGTTTAAAAGGCCCCTCCCCACCCCCTCTCTCCAGTGTTCTTCCTGTCCCTACTGGGATAGGGGGAGTGAGACAGACACCCGCCTATTGAGTTACGTAGGGAATGGGGCGAGTCTGGTCGGGGGGTGCCTACCTCTCCTCTTCAGACTCATGCAGCCCCTTAACCAGCACCCCTCTGGGAAGTGGTCCCCTGGTTTAGTCCCCGGTACCTTCTCTAGACCATGGCCGCAAGGATCGGGGACGCCGATGCCGCTTCTCCTTTCAGTGAGCTCTGGGCTCGGCAGCGGCTCCTGCGCTCCCCTGCGTGCGCTAGGCCTGGATTGCCGAGCGCTCCCACGTGACCGGAAGCCTACACGCGTCACCGGCAGCATGATGGCCGCGCGCATCGGCATGCTAGAGACCTCTGCATCAGGAGGTCTCGTATGTCTAGGGGGGTCAACTCTTCCTAGGAATGAGTCCCCCCGTCAAGAGCAGGAGGAGGCGGTGACGGGCGGACTGGTAAGTAAGACCCTATTTAAACGTCTGTATCATGGAGGTCTAGGTGTCTAACAAGCAGGAGACTTGCTCAGACTCCCCCGTCCAGGCCCCTGTAAGTAGCTTCTTTATGGGCTTAAGCAGGAGTTTATGGGAAACTGCGACACTAAAAATAGTTTCTATTCCGTTTCACCCTAGACCACAAAAGTGTCAGGGCACAAATCTCATGGAGACCCAAAAATAAGGGAAGAAAGTGTGCAACCTGCCAAACAAGGCTTCTGGAGCCATATAAAAAACCTTTATGTCCAGAATGCCTTTCCAAAATTCTTAAGGACGAACAGTCAATTCTACTCTCGGATTTGAGAGCTATTGTAAGAGAGGAGATACAGGTGGCAACCCCAGAACCCAGACCCAGTACCATCTCTCCCCCCCCCCCCCCCCCGCCAAAAGAACCAGGATCCAGTTAGACTCTGATTCAGAGGAAGAGGGATTATGTGGTTCAGATGAAATGGAAGATGAGGGCTCAGTGTCCTATCCTCAGGAAGAACAGAGAAGATATTTATTTTTCGTCCGAGGATCTAGACCCCCTACTCACCGCTATAAGACAAACCATGGCTATTGAGGCGGAGGAACAGGCGGATGAGATTTTTGGCGGCCTAAAAGTCAGGAAAAGAAAGGTCTTCCCGGTAAATAAAAACTTAAAAGACCTAATTACAGAAGAATGGGCAGATGGAGAAAAGAAACTCTTCATTCCCAGAGAGTTTAAAAACAGGCTGCACTTTGATCCGACAGACACTAAACTAAGGTCCCGAAAGTAGATGTCCAAGTGGCCAAAGTAGTGGAAAAAAACCTCAATCCCGTTTAAGGATTCGTTGCAGCTAAGGGATCCCATGGATCGGAAGTTGGGTGGTTTACTGAAAAAATCCTGGGAGTCAGGGGCGGCTGCAATTAATACTAACATTGCTGCCACTTCAGCTTCCAGAGCCTTAGTCCTATGGATAAATCAGCTGGAGAATCGCCTCAGGGCTAAGACATCCAGGGAAGAGATCCTAGAGTCACTCCCTTTGCTAAAGATGGCCTCAAGTTTCCTGGCTGACGCCTCAGCGGAATCTATTAGATTCGCAGCAAGTCGCAGTCACAGACTAACACTGCTAGACGTGCCCTCTGGCTTAAGTCCTGGTCTGGAGATGTAGCGTCTAAAAACAGACTCTGCTCTATACCCTTCTCTGGTTCCTTTATGTTCGGCCCAGTCTTGGACTCCATCCTCCAAAACGCGGCTGATAACAAAAAAGGTTTTCCTGAAGAAAAATTAAAAAAACGCAGCCCTTTCGTAGAGCTTCTGGGCAGGGTCAGACCAAGTCTTATAGAGGGAAAGGTAAATCAGGTTGTTGGAGCTACCCCAAATGGGGTAGGGGAAGGGGATTCCTCTTCAACCACAATACCAGCACTGGGAAACAATGACGCCAGACCGGTAGGGCGAGACTTCGTCACATTTGGGAAAATTGGAAGCGAGTCACCCACAATCAGTGGATCCTGGACTCCATCAGGGACAGCTTCAGGATAGATTTCCGAAGTCCTCCCCCACAAACCTTCCAGTTGACTCACTTCGAATCTCCTCTCCTTCAACAACAACTTTTGTCAGACGTACAAAAACTTCTGGTTCTAGGAGCCATTACCAAGATCCCTCTTCTCCAGCAATTCCCAGGGCACTACTCAAGACTATTTTTTGTGAAAAAAAAACGGATGGGTCGGCAAGGACTATCATCAATTTAAAATCTCTAAACAAGTGGGTGACCTACTACAAGTTCAAGATGGAATCAATAAGGTCCACTACTCCATTGATCCCACCAGGTGCTCTCCTTTGCACATTGGATCTCAAGGATGCGTACTACCACATCCCCATACATCTACAACATCAGCGGTACCTAAGATTTGCGGTCAAGTGCAAGGAGGAGATTCTTCACTACCAATTCCAGTGCCTGCCGTTCGGAATTTCATCTGCCCCCCCGTCTCTTTACAAAGATAGTATCAGAAATGATGGCGAATCTTCGCCAGAGTCTGATTACAATTGTGCCCTACCTGGACGATTTTCTGCTGATAGCAGATTCAAAGCTGGAGGGGGACATCCATCAGACTTTGTCCCTATTCAAAGACCTGGGGTGGATTGTAAATTATCAAAAATCGGACCTAGTACCGGACACGAGGAAAGAATTCCTGGGGACTCTCCTGGACACGAGGACACAGCACTCCATTCTGCTGGTGAGGAAACAGATCAATATAAGAGAAAAGAGGGAGTCGTTCAAAAGAAATAGAACCCACTCACTAAGAGAGGCAATGCAGATCCTGGGGCTAATGACCTCCTGTATTTCAATTATACCTTGGGCCCAGTTCCACTCCAGGACCCTCCAGGAGGCAGTTTTGACAGCCTGGGACAGAGGCCACCGCTCTCTCAACTACAAGATAAAGCTGCCAGACAGAGTACTGAACTCTCTGTCCTGGTGGATAGAACCCGGGAATTTGGAGAAGGGGGTCCCGTGGAATATGACTCCAGCCATAACAGTTACCACGGACGCAAGTCTCAGTGGCTGGGGGGGGGCATGTAAACCAACATCTCTTCCAGGGTTCTTGGGTCCTTCAGGACAGAATAAAGTCCTCAAATTACCGGGAACTGAAGGCAGTGCTGAAGACACTGAGAGCAGCCAAGCACCTTCTCCGAGGTCAGCATGTCAGAATACTATCAGACAATATAACGACGGTATGTTATCTGAAAAGACAGGGCGGAAGCAGATGCCCGCTCCTTCAAGGTCTAGCGGATCAAATATTCACATGGGCAGAGATGGAAGTTCTGTCCATTTCAGCGACCCATTTGAAAGTATCTCAAAACTCCAGAGCAGACTTCCTAAGCCGGCACAGAATCGACGCGGGGGAATGGAGCCTGAATAAACACGTTTTCCAACAGATCTGCCAGGTATGGGGCCAACCAGGGATAGATCTCTTTGCGTCCAGGGAAAACTCACAGCTGGACTGTTTTACTCGCTAAGCCCCAATAACAATCCAGTGGCAGTAGACGCCCTAGCCCAGAAATGGGACATGAAGCTGGCATATGCGTTTTCCTCCATTGCCTCTAATCCCGGCAGTCTTAAAGAAGATGAGGACCAGCTCTACCACTCTGATCCTGATAGCGCCATACAGGAGAGACCTGTTAACGCAGGGGCCGCTGGAGCATCCCACTCTCAACAAACAGACTGGCTGCCTGGATCCTAAGAGGCAGACCCTAAGGAAGAAGGGTCTTTCTGATCAGGTAATATCAACCCTGCAACAGAGCCGTAAACCAGTAACTTCGGCCATATAGTTTAAAATATGGAAAAGGTTCTCATCTTGGCTAGCCCAAAATCACCCAGGGGCTGAAAATCCGTCCATAGGCTGCATACCATAGGCCCTCTCCAGAGAGGGTTTGATCTAGGTTTAAAACCCAGCACACTCAAGGTGCAGATCTCGGCCTTAAGAAGTTGCTTAGACTTTCCCTTAGCAGAACACAGGTGGGTAAGGGGTTCATCAGGGCAGTTTCCAGAATGCGGCCCACCTTAAGACAGGCGGTTCCCACGTGGGACTTAAATGTAGTACTGAGCAGCTTATGTAATTCTCCCTTTGAACCTGTTGAGAATATATGTGACAAATTTCTATCCTTCAAAACAGTATTTCTACTAGCTATCACTACTGCCCGTAGGATAGGTGCGATACAGGCCCTGTCAGTTAGGGAACCCCTTTTTGAAGGTTCTAGATGATAGGATAGTTGTTAAATTGGATCATTCCTTTTTACCCAAGGTTATCTCAGTGTTTCACAGAGAACAGGAGATAATATTTCCTTAATTTTGTATCGCTCCCTAAAACATACAGGAGGAACGGTTCCATTGTCTGGATGTGAGAAGAGCAGTTCTAGTCTATATCGAGCGGACGAAACCTTGGAGAAAATCGCCAAACCTCTTCATCTAATTTGGTGGTAGAAACAAAGGGTGCAAAGCCTCAAAAACCTCTTTAGCCTGCTGGATCAAGGAGACAATCAGGGAATGTTATAGACTACAGGACTTGTCTTGCCCCATATCTTTGAGGGCTCATTCTACCAGAGCCATGGCTACAACCTGGGCGGAAAAAGCAGGAGCGTCCATTGATCAGATCTGCAAAGCCGCAACCTGGTCTTCCTCCACTACCTTTGTCAGACATTACAGACTAGACTCAGTGGCCAATCAGCACTTAGCTTTTGACCGTAAAGTCCTGCAGGCAGTGGTGTCCCCCCCCATCCCCCTAATATTGTGTTCTAAGCTGTTAGTTCTCCATGGGTGCTGTCATGGAGGATGTCCTGGAAACATATATTTAGTGTAAATTGCTTTCCAGGAGTCCAGAATGACAGCACCCAGTATCCCCCCCCCCCCCTTTTTTTTTTCTTGTATGTTTTGGTTGGTATAGGCATCCCATCCGGTGTAGCAAGTTATAAGAACATTGGAGAGAGGGGGTGGGGAGGGGCCTTTTAAATTGTCTCTCTTCCTGTCCCAACAGAAGCCAATAGGACATCCTCCATGGGTGCTGTCATTCCGGACTCCTGTAAAGCAATTAACGGTAAACTAAATATATGTTTTTCGATAATGGGCTGCGCTGCTGCGCAGTCTAGTATGACAGAACATAAGTGCGCTGCTGTCGGCGCGCTCATGTTCTCTCAGCAGCACAGGGGAGAAGGAAGCAGTGTCTCTCCCTCCGCCCTGTGCTGCTGCTGCTGCCACCAATGAGAAGAGAGGGGCGGGCGCACTGCGCCACCAATGATAGGACTTTTCCTGGGTCCAGACTTTAAAGGGAAACTGTCATCTGGATTTTGTGTATAGAGCTGAGGACATGGGTTGCTAGATGGCCGCTAGCACATCCACAATACCCAGTCCCCATAGCTCTGTGTGCTTTTATTGTGGGAAAAAAAACTATTTGATACATATGCAAATTAACCTGAGATGAGTCAGAGCTTGAAAATATGACTCTTCTCTGGTCACACAAGTAAGAAATGACTCTTTTATGTCAATTTGCATAAAAGGCAGGAAGTACAAAAATGCATAATACTTATTGAATTTGTCTCCAAATGAAATTAAAAGTGTAATTTATATGTTTAGGGTAACATAATGAACATTTAGAAACGCCCAGTGAGGGTAGCATAGTAGAGGTGACAGGTTCCCAGGCTGCACAGAGCGGCACCCAGAGATGTCCCAGCACTTACTATTATTCCGGGGCGCCGCTCCGTTCGCCTGCTGTGCCCCATTACTGTCTTCTGCTCCATATGCTAATTACTATCGGAGCAATAAGGAGGAGACATCAGCTTCTCTAGTGGGCGTTCCTTCTCTCTGCACTGCGATTGGACAGCGCTACAGCAGGGAGAAGGAACGCCCACTAGAGAAGCTGATGTCTCCTCCCCATTGCTCCGATAGTAGTAATTAGCATATAGAGCAGGAGACAGTAATGGGGCACAGCGGGCGAACGGAGCTGCGCCCAGGAATAATAAGTGCTGGGACATCTCTGGGCGCCGCTCTGTGTAGCCTGCTACTTAAAGTCCGGACCCATATAAGTTCGTCTTTAACACATAATACAGGAGGCGGGTGCCGGCAGCAGAATCGCATAGCCGGCACCCTGCCTCTGACAGGGAGCTGTGATCAGCGGCAGTTAACCCCTCAGGTGCGGCACCTGAGGGGTTAACTGCTGCTGATCTGCTGCTAGTACCCGCCTCCTGTATTAAGGGTTAATTATCAAGGGTGGCGCAGTGTGCCCCCCCCCTTTAATCCCCCCACCCCATTAAAATCATTGGTGGCTCAGTGCACCCCCAAACCCCCCACCCCCCCAGTATTAAAATCATTGGTGTCAGTGGCCAAGGGGCCCCTCCCTCTCATTGGTGGCAGTGGCAGCTTCTGATCGGAGCCCCAGTAGTGTAATTGCAGGGCTCCGATCAGTTACCATGGCAGCCAGGACCCAGGACGCTACTGAAGCCCTGGCTGCCATAGTCAGCTCCCTGCTGCTGTGTGTACTATGCACAGGGCAGCAGGAGAGTGTAAAGTCCTAATCACCATAATAGAGATCTATCAGGGTGAATAAGACAAGGGATTAGAAGATCCCAGGTTCTGGCCCCTAAGGGGGGAAACAGTTATTAAATAAAAAGTGTTAAAAAAAAAAGGAAAAAATAATAAAACCTAAATATTAAGTATAAATCACCCCCTTTCCCAATTTTGCATATAAAATATATAAACAATAAATAAATATATAAACATATCGCCACGTCAGAAAAGTCCAAACTATTAAAATATAAAAGAAAATCTATGCGGTGAACGCCGGAACAGAAAAAATAAATAAATAAAAACTGCGCGATTCACCATTTTTAAAAATGCGGAATGCACGTGGCTTTTTTGGTTTATTTTTTTCGCGTGGTATCGAGTATCACAATACTTTTTTATGGTATCGAAATCTAATCAAAAATTTGGTATCGCAACAACTTTAGTTAAAGCACATCTTGTTCGTTTCATTTCAAATCCATTGTGGTGGTGTATAGAGCCAAAAATGAATTGTGTCGATGTCCCAATATTTATGGACCTGACTGTGTATATGTATCTAAGCTATATGACAACTATATGTATCTATATGACATGTTTGTTTGTTGTTAGTATGGCTGTAATGCCGATCCGGGCCGGCTCTTACTGGGAGCAGCCAAAGTGCTGGGTGGGTGGCTTCTCCCCATGCTCCAGGCCGGGTCTTTATTGGCCTATATAAAACCCAGCCAGCAGTCTCAGCTGGGTGTGGTTGATCCTCCATCTGACAGGGAAGCTGTGGAGACTCTGGTTTGGGGATCTGTGAATTGGTACTATGCTAAATCCTTGAAAGCCCAATGCTGGAAAAGAGGCACCTGAAGCCTGCTGTGGATGGCTGGGGGAAACACTGCTAACCAGGTGAAGATTTTGTTCTATGGACATTGCATGGTGTGAACAAACACCAAGACTGTGAATGGCCTTTTTGTCTTTCCTTATCTGTGAATAAACACCGAACTGTTTAAGTTAAAGACTTTGTGATTGTCTCTATACTGCATCCGCTAGCCTGTCTACCAGATCAAAACCCAACAGTATCTAAACTATATGACAGCTATATGTATCTAAGCTTGAGACATCCATATGTATCTAAGCTATATGACAGCCATATGTATCTAAGCTATATGACAGCCATATGTATCTAAGCTATATGACAGCCATATGTATCTAAGCTATATGACAGCTATATCTATCTAAGCTATATGACAGCTACAGTGGATATAAATAGTCTACACACCCCTGTCAAAATGTCAGGTTTCTGTGCTGTAAAAAAAATAGACAAAAATAAATATTTTCTGAACTTTTTCCACCTTTGATGTGACCTATAAACTGTACCACTCAATTGAAAAACAAACTGAAATCTTTTAGGTGGAGGGAAGAAAAAAAAACTTAAATAATGTGGTTGCATAAGTGAGCACACCCTCTTATAACTGAGGGCTGTGTTCAAAATCATATTAAATAGGAGTCAGCATACACCTGCCATCATTTAAAGTGCCTCTGATTAACCTCAAATAAAGTTGGTCTTTCCTGAAATGTTCTTAGTCGCCTCCCACAGCAGAAGCCATGGTCCACCGAGAGCTTCCAAAGCATCAGAGGGATCTTATTGTTAAAAGGTATCAGTCAGGAGAAGGGTCCAAAAGAATTTCCAAGGCATTAGATATAGCATGGAACACAGTGAAGACAGTCATCATCAAGTGGAGAAAATATGGCCCAACAGTGACATTACCAAGAACTGGACGTCCCTCCAAAATTGATAAAAAGACGAGAAGAAAACTGGTCTGGGAGGCGACCAAGAGGCCTACAGCAACATTAAAGGAGCTGCAGGAATATCTGGCAAGTACTGGCTGTGTGGTACATGTGACAACAATCTCCTGTATTCTTCATATGTCTGGGCTATGGGGTAGAGCGGCAAGACGAAAGCCTTTTCTTACGAAGAAAAACATCCAACCAGGCTACATTTTGCAAAAACACATCTGAAGTCTCCCAAAAGCATGTGGGAAAAGGTGTTATGGTCTGATGAAACCAAGGTTGAACTTTTTGGCCATAATTCCAAAAGATATGTTTGGTGCAAAAACAACACTGCACATCACCAAAAGAACACCATCCCCACAGTGAAGCATGGTGGTGGCAGCATCATGCCAAGGGGTGTTTTTCGTCAGCTGAAACTGGGTCCTTAGTTAAGCTAGAGGGAATTATGAACAGTTCCAAATACCAGTCAATATTGGCACAAAACCTTCAGGCTTCTGCTAGAAAGATGAACATGAAGATGAACTTCATCATCTTTCAGCATGACAACGACCCAAAGCATACATCCAAATCAACAAAGGAATGGCTTCACCAGAAGAAGATTAAAGTTTTGGAATGGCCCAGCCAGAGCCCAGACCTGAATCCGATTGAAAATCTGTGGGGTGATGTGAAGAGGGCTGTGCACAGGAGATGCCCTCGCAATCTGACAGATTTGGAGTGTTTTTGCAAAGAAGAGTGGGCAAATCTTGCCAAGTCAAAATGTGCCATGCTGATAGACTCATACCCAAAAAGACTGAGTGCTGTAATAAAATCAAAGGGTGCTTCAACATAGTATTAGTTTAAGGGTGTGCACACTTATGCAACCATATTATTTTATTTTTTGATTTTTTTTCTTCCCTTCTACCTAAAAGATTTCAGTTTGTTTTTTAATTGAGTTGTACAGTTTATAGGTCACATTAAAGGTGGAAAAAGTTCTGAAATGATTTATCTTTGTCTCATTTTTTTTACATCACAGAAAGGGGTGTGTAGACTTTTTATATCCACTGTATATGTATCTAAGCTATATGACACCTACATCTATGTAAGCTATATGACAACTATATGTATCTAAACTATATGAGAGCTATATCTATCTAAGCTATATGTATCTAAAAATAAACAAAAATTGCCCTCAAGGGAGAAAATTGCTGAGAATATCTCCCCAACTAGAGCCTACAATAACCCAAAAACAGTACCTCACTCCCCAACCTACTGCAACCTGTACAAAAAAAGAGCAAGGATTTCTACAAGGTAAAAAATCTCATTTTATTCAATATAAATCACATGATCATTACAGGTAATGCTCAAATGGGACAGGACATGGAGACTGAGCCACAAGGGGCTATACAATGTGGAGAATCACAATGGGGGATAATGTGACCATACCCAGCAGAGAACAACAATTTACCAGAGGCCGTGAGCAAAAGTGTAGTTGCGGGTGCAAATGCTAATCCCCTAATATAAAACAACTACTGACTATTGGTCACAACCTCTGTCCGAGGATGCTGTGAGGTGTCAATGGACGGTGCAGTACTACTAATAAAGATGGCATATAACAATGAACTGCAAACCTCTCGTCCCACCCTAATCCAGCTACCAAGTTACCTACCCATGTTGCTTCTGTAGAATGGTAACACGACTCCTCCCCCCCACTGCTTCAACCTCGACACGTGTTTCGCCACGCAGGCTTCGTCAGGAGGTATCTCCACATTGTATAGCCCCTTGTGGCTCAGTCTCCATGTCCTGTCCCATTTGAGCATTACCTGTAATGATCATGTGATTAATATCTCCCCAACTACCACAACTAATTCAAATTGGAAAGACTGGAGGTAGTTATCTATTAAAACATAACGTTTATTAAATTCAGGGTTAAGAGAGTACAATCAAAAAATATAGTGCTAGGTATGTGCACACCACCAACCGTGCAACAAAAATCACCAGAAAAAAACACAATATTGCCATGGGTGCCCAGAGTTAACAACACCAACCACACGGCAAAGTTACAAAACTTCCCAATAAGGTATGAATTCCACAATATGTAAGAAACGGTCTTACTGGTAAATGGGAGTAGTCTGGATACCGTCTTGAAGTTCCATTGGTCAATCTTTGAGCAAGGACAATGGTCCTAATAAAAACCTCTGTCCCTGGAATGCCCTGTCAGGTCTAGCAGTCCCTGATGACCTCCTAATACGGAGTCATCGCCCTGACAAGGGCGGCCTCGTCCTGAACCTCTCCCTAAAATATTAGAGGCCCTGGACGTCCCTGCCTCAGGATACTAATAGGTAAAGGACCCCTAGAAGCAGAATAAATCCCTACATGATTTTCTTGTCTGATGGTCACTTCTTGGTCACGCATTTTTGTCATCTGGAGTGGTACCAAGAGTGAATTCACCGAGTTTGTGGGATGTCTTAACATATATTAGGTGAATCTGAGATTTACATCAGTGATTGAGAGGGATTGTCTACCCTTCTTAGACATTTCTATTCAGAAAGGAACAACAGGACACATAGAAACTAGTATCTATCGCAAGCCAACATCAACTAATTCCCTGCTGAGATGGGAAAGTAACCACCCTGTACCACGTTGTGGATATTCACTCCGTCTTGTGATTGTTATAACGACATACATGACACCTGTCATTATATTCATTCATCTATTCCCACCCTCTCTGTCCTTTTCTTTTTGTGATGAAAGTATACCACATCGATACCTTTTAATCCATCATTGGAGGGTATTCTAATTGAACATTACCCCACATTTATACATAGCCCTGTCTGGTTGCCGTCTCATCTTTTAGCATCACCAAAGTGTGATTGACTCATTGTTCCAACACAGACTGAGGCTTGCATGTTCTATTACTATATTACATCTTTTGTAAAAAATGCCTCCTATTTATACCTCACCTGTTATTTGTATAACCAAACAGACATTGGACACCTCCACACATACCGGTATTTTTTTTATTTTATTAACCCCTTAAGGACACAGCCTTTTTACACCTTAGGACCAGGCCATTTTTTGCAAATCTGACCAGTGTCACTTTAAGTGCTGATAACTTTAAAACGCTTTGACTTATCCAGGCCGTTCTGACATTGTTTTTTCGTCACATATTGTACTTCATGACACTAGTAAAATTAAGTCAAAAAAATATTTTTTTTTGCACCAAAAAATACAAAATTTATCAAAAATTTTGAAAAATTAGCAAATTTCAAAGTTTCAGTTTCTCTACTTCTGTAATACATAGTAATACCCCCAAAAATTGTGATGACTTTACATTCCCCATATGTCTACTTCATGTGTGAATTATTTTGGGAATGATATTTTATTTTTTGGGGATGTTATAAGGCTTAGAAGTTTAGGAGCAAATCTTGAAATTTTTCTGAAATTTACAAAAACTAAATTTTTAGGGACCATTTCAGGTCTGAAGTCGCTTTGCGAGGCTTACATAATAGAAATCCACCCAAAAATGACCCCATCTAAGAAACTACACCCCTCAAGGTATTCAAAAGTGATTTTACATATGTTGTTAACCCTTTAGGTGTTGCACAAGAGTTATTGGCAAATGGGGATGAAATTTGAGAATTTCATTTTTCTGTCTAATATTTCATTTTTACCCATTTTTTCCACTAACAAAGCAAGGGTTAACAGCCAAACAAGACTGTATCTTTATTGCCCTGACTCTGCAGTTTACAGAAACACCCAATATGTGGCCGTAAACTACTGTACGGCCACACAGCGGGGCGTAGAGTGAAAGGTGCGCCGTATGGTTTTTGGAAGGTTGATTTTTATGGACTGGTTTATTTACACCATGTCCCATTTGAAGCCCCCCTGATGCACCCCTAGAGTAGAAACTCCCAAAAAGTTACCCCATCTAAGAAACTACACCCCTCAAGGTATTCAAAACTGGTTTTACATACGTCGTTAACCCTTTAGGTGTTGCACAAGAGTTATTGGCAAATGGGGATGAAATTAGAAAATTTCTTTTTTTGCCTTATTTTCCATTTTAACCCATGTTTTCCACTAACAAATCAAGGGTTAACAGCCAAACAAGACTGTATCTTTATTGCCCTGACTCTGCCGTTTACAGAAACACCCAATATGTGGCCGCAAACTACTGTACGGCCACACAGCGGGGCATAGAGTGAAAGGTGCGCCGTTTGGTTTTTGGAGGGCTGATTTTTATGGACCGGTTTATTTACACCGTGTCCTGTTTCAACCCCCCTGATGCACCCCTGGAGTCGAAACTCCCTAAAAGTGACCCCATCTAAGAAACTACACCCCTCAAGGTATTCAAAACTGGTTTTACATACGTCGTTAACCCTTTAGGTGTTGCACAAGAGTTATTGGCAAATGGGGATGAAATTGGAAAATTTCATTTTTTTGCCTTATTTTCCATTTTAACCCATGTTTTCTACTAACAAAGCAAGGGTTAACAGCCAAACAAGACTGTATCTTTATTACCCTGACTCTGCCGTTTACAGAAACACCCAATATGTGGCCGTACACTACTGTACGGCCACACAGCGGGGCGTAGAGTGAAAGGTGCGCCGTTTGGTTTTTGGAGGGCTGATTTTTATGGACCGGTTTATTTACACCGTGTCCTGTTTCAACCCCCCTGATGCACCCCTGGAGTCGAAACTCCCTAAAAGTGACCCCATTTTGGAAACTACGGGATAAGGTGGCATTTTTTGGGGGAGTATTTTTAGGGCAAATATAATTTTTGGTTGCTCTATATTACATTTTTGTGAGGCAAGGTTACCAAAAATTGAAATTCTGATATTTCATCTCCATTTGCCATTAACTGTTGAGGAACACCTAAAGGGTTAATAAAGTTTGTATAATCATTTTTGAATACCTTGAGGGGTGTAGTTTCTTAGATGGGGTCAATTTTAGGGAGTTTTTACTCTAGGGGGGCATCAGGGGGGCTTCAAAAGGGATATGGTGTCAATAAAAAAGGCCATCAAAATCGGCCTTCCAGAAACCATGTCGGTCCTTTCCTTTTGCGGCCTCCCTTTTACGGATACAGCAGTTTACGACCACAAATGTGGCGTTTCTGTAAACTGCAGTATCAGGGTAATAAATTTTAACTTTTGTTTGGTTGTTAACCCTTGTTTTGTTACCGGAAAAAACGGACTGAAATGGAAAAGTGCCAAAAATAGCGGTTTTGGCACCGTTTTTTTTTTTTTTTTTAACCGTGTTAATCTGGGTAGTTAGGTCATGGGATATTGTTATAGAGGAGATTCTTACGGACGCGGCAATATCTAATAAGTCTACTTTTTTTTTACAATTATTTAGGTTTTTGACTATATTATCTTTTTTGATACATTTTTTTTTGGGTATCTCTAAAGTCTAAGTGTCATTTTTTTTATTTTCTTTTAGCCAATTATCTTATGTGGGGGCTCATTTTTTGCGGGATGAGCGGACGGTTTTATTGGCACTATTTTGGGGGCTGTATGACTTTTTGATCGCTTGCTATTAAACTTTTTGTAATGTAAGGTGACAAAAAAAAATATTTTTTGCACCTATTTTTTTTTTTTTTTTTACTGTGTTAATCTGGGGGGTTGGGTCATGGGGTATTTTTATAGAGGAGATTCTTACGGACGCGGCGATACCTAATAAGTCAACTTTTTTTTACAATTATTTAGGTTTTAGACTATATTATCCTTTTTGATACCCTAAAAAAAATTTTGTATCTCTAAAGTCTAAGAGTCATTTTCTATTTTTTTTTTATCTGATTATCTTATGTGGGAGCTCATTTTTTGCGGGATGAGATGACGGTTTTATTGGCACTAATTTGGGGGCTATATGACTTTTTGATCGCTTGCTATTAAACTTTTTATTATGTAAGGTGACAAAAAAAAAATTTTTTTGCACCTTTTTTTTTTTTTTTCTGGACCGTGTTAATCTGGGGGGTTAGGTCATGGGGCATTTTTATAGAGGAGATTATTACCGACGCGGCAATACCTATGTCTACTTTTAATAAATTATTTTAGTTTTTTTGGGTGTCTCAAGTCTGAGAACCATTTTTTTTTTATCCGATGTCAGTGCTAAATTGGGATATAAATTTAGTACTCCATGGAAGTGTGATACTCCCTGAAGCAACCGTCAATGCAGAGGCCCGGATGATCGGGGCACTGTGTCGCACTGAGTAGTCGTGTCCTTCCGTATCCCCCTCCTGCGACACACTCTGCACTTTTTTTGGGTTCGTCCCTTCTTTCCAGTATGGGGGACCACACCTGGAAAGTGTTGGCCAGGGACGATCCGGGCGCCTACAGTTCCCGAGGTACTCCGGCCTGCTCTTTCCCGGTCCGAAAAGATCAGGGCCTTGAGGACTGCCTCATAGAACTGGAGGAATGTCCCTGTGCTGCCAGCGCTTCGGGATAGTACAAAAGAGTTGTACATGGCAACCTGTACCAAGTAGACCGCAACTTTTTTGTACCATGCCCGGGTTTTGCGCATGGCGTTATATGGCTTGAGGACTTGATCCGAGAGATCAACTCCTCCCATATACCGATTGTAGGCGACGATACAATCGGGCTTGAGGACCGTTGCCGCGGTACCTCGCACAGGGACAGGGGTGATGCCGTTACCATGAATTGTGGACAGCATAAGGACATCCCTCTTGTCCTTATACCTGACCAGCAACAGGTTTCCAGTGGTAAGGGCACGGGTCTCACCCCTGGGGATAGGTACCTGGAGGGGGTGGGCAGGGAGGCCGCGTTGATTTTTCCGCACGGTCCCACAAGCGGACGTGGATCTGGCGGCAAGGGACTGGAACAAGGGGATACTGGTATAAAAGTTATCCACGTACAAGTGGTAACCCTTATCCAGCAGTGGGTGCATAAGGTCCCACACAAGTTTCCCGGTAACACCCAGAGTGGGGGGACATTCTGGGGGTTGAATCCGGGAATCTCGCCCCTCGTATACACGAAATTTGTAAGTGTACCCTGAGGTACTCTCACAAATTTTGTATAGCTTCACGCCATACCTCGCCCGCTTGGAAGGCACATACTGGCGGAAAATGAGTCTCCCCTTGAACGCAATGAGAGACTCATCAACCACGACCTCCCTTCCAGGTACATAGGCCTCCATGAATTTGGCCCCAAAGTGATCGATGACCGGCCGTATCTTAGTACAGACGGTCATGGGCAGGATCACCTCGGGGTGGACATGCTGCATTATCGGAATAATGCAGACATTTCCGGATGGCCTCAAACCGGGAGCGTGTCATAACCGTACTGTAAAGTGGGGTCTGATATAGGACGTCCCCACTCCAGTACAGCCTGGCACTGGGTTTCTTGACCAGGCCCATATGCAGCACGAGGCCCCAAAATGTCCTCATTTCGGCTGCACTGACCGGCGTCCAGCCACCGGGCCTGGCCAAAAAGGAGCCCGGGTGTTGAGCGACGAACTGTTGGGCGTACAGATTCGTCTGCTCCACCATCAGATTTACCAGTGGGTCACTGAAAAAATGACAAAAAAAGTCATATTCAGTGTAGCCCACTGTGGAAATCTGGATTCCTGATTGGCCTACGAAATCAGGAATCACGGGCTCGTATCGCTCTGGGCTACACCAGACAAGTTCACCGGCAGGGTGCTCCGGTGGATTTAACTGGTGGGCCGGGAAACCAGTACGAGCCCCAGAGCTGCTCGTACTAGTGTGGGCCACAGGGTCCCTAACATGGCGGTCCCCTTGCTCCGCCTGGCGGCGTCTCCGCCGCCTTGGGGGCTCATCATCATCGCTAGATGATGAGGAGGATGCGGATGACAACAGGAATGTGGGGTCATCCTCATCCTCACTGGGACTCTCGGACTCGGAGGCAAGCTGGGCGTATGCCTCCTCGGCCGAGAACGTCCGGCGGGCCATAGGGGAGTGTGTGTCTGCGTGTATATGTGCGTGTGTGTAACTCTTTATTTGGTGTGCGTGTGTGAGGGGGCACGGGTGTTCACGAACTCACCCTAAAACTAACAGAAAAAATAAATAAACTAACTAAAAAAAGGGCAAAAAATGTGGGGAAAAAAAATTCAAAACTGCTGATCAACCGTCCGAAGTTGATCAGCGGTGGGGTGTGCGATGCGCTAACAGTGGCCGGACGCTAAGTGCCGGCCACAGTCAGCGTAACTCAAAAAAAAAAAAAAAAAAAAGCACCCCAAAAAAGGTGGGGGGGGGGGGGCAAGTGGCAGGGGGAGGGGGGCAAGTGGCAGCACCCCTGGGGGGTCTAGGGTCACACAGCTGTGCTGTGGACCCCAGACACCCTAACTGGGGTGATGCAATAAAAGTTCAAAAAAACTACCTTTCCCTTTTTTTTCCCTGCCTAAACCAAACTTTCCCTAGCTGTCCCTATGTACCTGATGGGGTGCTGGGGGCAGAGATCGGGTCCTGGGGGGCACAGATCGGGTGCAGGCAGCGGTGCAGCGGTGGCAGCAGACACGTGCAGGCAGCTCCTCTCTCCTCCGGCTCCGGAACACAAAAGGAGGAGGAGAGGGGCGCCTGCCTCTTTTGAATCTGCCGCCGGACCGCCCACAGACCAATCAGAAAGCGATCCTGAGTGGTGATGTCACCATCACCACTCAGGATCGCTGGATGGTGATTGGTGGAGTGAAATCACACCACCATCACCATCCTGTTCCGGGTTATCGGGTCTTCAGAGACCCGAATAACCCGGAAACGCAGAAAACCGCAGGTCTGAATTGACCTGCGGTTTTCTGCGATCGCATACATGGGGGGGTCACCGGACCCCCCGACGCATTTGCCCCAAGTGCCTGCTCAATGATTTGAGCAGGCACGGGGTTCCGATCGCCGCCGGCCGCGCGGCGGTGATTGAAAATGCACAGGGCGTACATGTACGCCCTGTGTCCTTAAGTACCAGGGCACAAGGGCGTACCTGTACGCCCTGTGTCCTTAAGGGGTTAAAGATGATATCATAAAAAATATCGGTCAAACCACCATATGACAGAGAGAACAAAACACCCACAGGATAATAGACCCGGAGTGGGTACTCATCGCCCTCCTTCCATAACAAGAGAGAAAAGAAAACAAATAATTCCAACCCTACCTCCCCCCCACCACCCATTCCCTACCTCCCAGGCCAGGCCACGGCTGTCACGGGTGCGGCGGGCGACTTCCACCACCGTTCGTAATTGTTTCCTTCTATAAGGCGTACAATTCTCACTATATGTACGGGGGTGTTTCCACCTGGGGTTACCCTATATTGTTAATTCTGGCAAAGTATTGTTAATTCTCAATTCTGCTCCAATAGCACACCCTTCACTCATGCCCGCTCTTTCTCCCCCTTGCATTTAATATTCTCAAATTCCTTTACTCTATGCATTAGTCTTTCCCACTCTGTTAATGTGGGGGCTCTATCCATCATCCAGTTCCTCAAAATTAATACCTTGGCCACCAAGAGTCCCCTCAACCAACATCTCTGAGCATTTTTGATACTTTAGATTTGAGCTCCGAGGGGATTATCCCGAGTATGGCAAATTCAATGGTTAGAGGGGGGCTATTCTCAGCCACTAATTCCATGCTATGGAGTATACTTTGCCGGGCAGTTCCACAGCATGTGAACATATCCGGCTGCAGGGTATTTGCATTTCAGACAACAGACTTCTCTTTCTTTTTCTCTATACATTTTGGAGAGAAGGCCCGGCGTGAGGAATAACCAATGTACTATTTTGAATTGTGTCAACCGGTGTTGGCGCGAGAAGGAGGCCTTTTTTATATTTTGATATACCTCTCGCCACTGTAGTGAATTACCTACCCCTAGATCCGCTTCCCATTTCCCGACACTCTTGAATTTAAGAACATTACTTAATTATTTTCTATATCTAAAATAAATTTGTGAAACCCTAACTTTTTTCCCGTAAGAAGTGTAACAAAAGCCTAACAGTGCCTGTGTGGCAGGTGTTTGAGAAATTTTACTTCGCATATATGAGCATGCATGTTTAAGTTGAGCATATCTATAATGGCATAAAGCCGTGATTGGTGTCTCGTGAAATATTTCCCCTATAGGTTTTAGTTTACCAAAAGTGCAAATATGTGACAACATCGTAATTCCTCTCCGGGTCCAGTAATTGTTATCGTTTAAAGCGGCAAATTCATTTAAGAAAGGGTTATCCCATAACGGGGTGAAATCCTGGGCATGCGTTACCCACAGAGTAGATTTGGTCTTGTTCCGTACTTTCTGTAGCATTGAACTTATAGGGCAGCTGTTTTCACTTATAGAACAGCATAATTAAATACTACAGCAGATAAGAACAGACAGTAAAGGACTGATGAACCCAGGGGAGGGCCAAGGGATCGGCCACAGCAAAGATTCTGGCTAAAAATAAAGTGAAAATAATTCTAGTAATAATAGTAATAAACAAGACTGCCAGCAAGAGGCAAAAAAAACAAGTTTAATTCAACCTGTTTCAAAGAAACTAGGTACAAGGATCCACAAGCTGACTGACAAAAGAGAATAAAAGTGCACTACCAGATGCTGCATGTCGGCCCCTCGGTCACACCATGCTCAACGTCGTTTCGCCTGTGAAACTCAAAGTTGAGTAACTGTCTAATATTACATCGATGTGTAGTTCTAAGCGCTAGTAATACAGCGCTCCCTGCACATCGCTGAAGCCGCGCCCCCTTAAGCGATTTCCCCGACTCTGCCCATGAAACTCCGATGACGTCATGGGGACTCCCGGTGGGCAGGAGGGGTTTGTGCCTTCCTTGTGCACTTTTACAGGCCGAGCGGCTACACACGCCGACACACTACACTTGCAGAGGGCAGGCCATACGCTGTCCTCCAGCTGATAGAAGACTGCGGCTGGAGCCACTGGTGGGAATATTTTAGGGAGCCATATGCCCCAATTAACCCCTCTTGATCTCTACATAGTCTATCTATAGGTCCATTTAATCTAGTATTTCTACATTAGGCACCATCCTTTTTATCTACCCTTAATTGTGGTTGGCACTCTAAATATATACCAGTTGTAGACAGCCAACCCTTTCTCAGCCCTTAATCCCCTGATGAGTCTAGGGCTAGTAATATTGTAGATTTTTACTTATTAGTATCCTGAGGCAGGGATGTCCTGGGCCTCTAATATTTTAGGGAGAGGTTCCGGACGGGGCCGCTCTTGTCAGGGAGATGACTCCGTATTAGGAGGTCATCAGGGACTTCTAGACCTGATAGGGCATTTCAGGGACAGAGGTTTTTATTAGGACCCTGCCTTTGCTGAAAGATTGACCACTGGAACTTCAAGACGGTATCCAGACTACTCCCATTTACCGGTAAGACCGTTCCTTACATATTGTGGAATTGTCACGACCATGGTCATGGTCGTGACTCCTGATCCGCATGCAGTTGCCTGCGGTTTGGTTTTTGTCAATCACATTGTGAGGGCGGCTGGATTGATGCCTCACATGTGGTTGCCGCTGGCAACATGTTTGTACTTGGCAGTATAGCAGCCTGAGCTGTTGCTAGGCAGCTTGCTGCAATCTGCATGCAGTTGCACTTGGCAACGTGTATTTATATGTGTGCACTTTCCTTGTCTGGTGTGCACGGGGTTTATTGTGTGTGTATTCCCCTTTAAGTTGCTGTCTTCCCTTCCCTGGTGTTGGAAGGGTTAACTTCCTTCCTAGTGTGTGTGCACTGGGTGTGTCTGAGTGTGGGTGTGGCTACTTGGGCCTATATAGCTTCTGCTGTGATTCAGAAGTCTGAGGGGTACTTCAGCTATGTAAGCTGGAGTCATCCTCCTTCTTATTTTTCATCTGCCAGTGGGGGCCACCGTTGTGGTCATAGATGTTTATATGTTCAGTTGATGTATTCCTTTTGTTATTTAATGCAGCTATGGATCTGGGTTCCTGTGTGTGTATGTATGTTGGCTGTGTCCATTTAAGTATGTTGTGGACATCAGCGTGTCAGCACAGGGATCCAGTCAGCAAGGCTGTGGCAGGTAGCTGCCACCTGCCATATCCATAGGTCTGCCATATCCATAGGTCTGCCATATCCATAGGTCTGTTCTGCCTAGGAGGAACAGGTCGTCTTACCCTGCTCCTAGTTCAGGGCCACCCTGAGGGCTAGCAGGGACTATTAGGTTCCGGTGTATGAGCCCTCCCACCATCAGGGTTGGCTCATATGGTTAGGAGTCAGGGTCAGGTTAGGGACGCCATAGGAGGTGACCTGCTCCATAATTCTGTCGTCCTGGCCGAGCAGCCAATAACATCTTCTGGCATCGCACGGCTGAGGGTTTTCCCCATCCTCAGCCGTGACAGGAATTCATACCTGATTGGGAAGTTTTGTAACTTTGCCGTGTGGTTGGTGCTGTTAACTGTGGGCACCCATGGTAATATTGTCTGTTTTCTGTTGGTGATTTTTGTTGCACGGTTGGTGGTGTGCACATACCTAGCACTATATTTTTTGATTGTACTCTCAACTAAAAATGTAATAAACATTATGTTTTGGGGCGTGGCCTGACCGAGCTTGATGGCGGCAGCTTGAGATCAGAGCTCCTGCCACTAGAACCTCTCTCAGCACTAGTTTAAGCACCACCCGACCTGTGGCATGAAGATTCAACCTAAGGATTCGTACAGAACCATTGCAGACCTAAAAAAGGATCCTCCACAGCAGTCCGACATGGACAAATACTTGCAGAAGCCGGCATCTCAGACATCCTTTCGTCCTGGCAAGATGGCGCCGAAACGAGGAGATGAGGAAGAAGGAGCAGACGATGCTAGCGGTGCAGCGGTGTGTGAAGCTACGACCGAGGTGAGCAGAAAACATATGGGGGAAGACCCGACAGCTCTAACTAGGGACTTTCTAGAATGTGCCCTGCAACGGGCTTTAGCTCCGATAGCAGCCGATTTAACCACCATAAAAGCAGAGGTCCGCCATATTGGGGACAGAGTGGAGGCGCTAGAGCAAACACAAGATGCCATAATCACCTTCAATTCAGCGGTTAAAAGCTCCCTAAGCTCACACACCAGAGCCATGAATAGCTTACTGCTTCAAATGGAGGATCAGGAAAACCGAAATAGAAGGTGCAATATAAGAATAAGAGGGTTTCCTGAATCTGAGACCAGCGAAGATCTATTTACAGTGATGGACTCACTTTTCAATATACTGCTGGGCCCTGATAGTGCCAAAGGCATTACAATTGAGAGGGTGCATAGGGCACTTAGACCTAAACCAGGAACATCTGAAAACCCCAGAGATATAATATGTGGGTTGCTCAGTTACAGAGACACAGAAGATATTCTACAAAAGGCAAGAGAGAAAAAAGAGATATTAGTGCAGGACAAGAGCGTGCACATATACCAGGACTTAGCTGCCTCTACGCTTCAAAAGAGAAGGCTGCTAAAACCGCTGACTGACACACTGCGCTCAGCAAAAATCCCTTATAGATGGCTGTTTCCCTTCGGCCTCCTGGTCTCAGCAGGGAATCGTCGCTTCACAATACGCACTCCAGACGATTTGAAACCGTTCTGGGAAATGACGGACATAACTCCTGTTGACATTCCATCATGGTTGCCGGTAGCATCTGAGGAAGAACTGCCGCCATTGCCAAAAGCGTCGTCCTGGTCTAAACCAAAGCATCAGAGGATGGGACGGAACAAGAAAGCAACGTACAGAGACATGGATATCTGATCACCAGTTGGACGGGTGAAAGGGTTATGCCTGATGTATCTTCTTACCAATTACCTCATGCCTACAAGCAGTCTGACGTGTTAATCTTATTTCATATTGCTTTTAGCACTTTTATCATGGGGCAAAACTTACCCTGTAATAGGTTTAATGTGCCTTTAGGGTTCCTTAGCAGTTAAGCAATTGAACTCTAATATAGTTGAATTCAATCCAACTGATACTGGATTTATGGACTATAATCGGGTGTGTGGCTGCTATTGGTAGCTACCTTGGTAGGCTGAGAGAGTTCTAGGCCGATCAGGGTGTACTGTTGACAACCGATCACCCCCTCCTCTTCCCGGCCAAAGGGAACTGCACACTGACAATGCAGTCGTCCACTATGTCAGGTGGTTCCTATTTGGTTGAATGTTGTTATACACTCCATTTGTTGTATATGTTAAATCTCCATGTCTGGTCACATTGGTCATACGGCACACGTGTTGCTCTGAGCATGGCACATAGATGGCGCCACTGATACTAAAAATAGCAACCTTTAATGTTCATGGTTGCATAGGCCCTGTTAAAAGGAGCCGTATATTTAGCACAATTAAGAAAGCAGCGATAGATATAATAATGCTGCAGGAAACTCATTTTACACCTTGCAGATTGCCCAACTTGGGTAATACCTCATTTCATAACTGGTTTCATGCCTGTTCGGATAGGTCGGCTTCTAAAGGGGTTAGTATAGGGCTGAAAAAAGGGATACCTTTCACTATTCATTCCCAACTAAGTAGACCCAGAACGGCAGGTACTTATTGGTAAACTTGTGAAATAGGTCACACAAAATTCACTCTATGTAACTTATATGCACCAAATATTAAACCAGTGAAGTGGTTAATGGAGACTCTGGACAAGATATCCTGCATTCTCTACGGGCTGGTTGATCATAGGAGGCGACCTTAATCTAAGCTTTAAATCCTTTATTGGATTCCTCATCCCAGAGATCGGTTATCTCCTTCAAAGCGCTTAAATCATTGCAAACGCGTATGAGAGACCTTCATGTAGTTGATGTATGGAGATCAATCCATGGTGATAGAAAAGACTATACCTTCTATTCAAACCCACACAAGTCCTATCAGAGGCTAGACTACCTTCCTAATTCCAGATCACTACTTAACGTTAGTCAAATCAGCTGAAATAGATAGCATAACAACGTCAGACCACGCCATGGATGCATCGCACCATTATGATCCCAGGGATATCAGGGAAGGAGTGGTCGTGGAGACTAAATCACACATTACTGGATACACAAAAGCATGTCGAAGGTATCTCTAAGAAACTAAAAGAATATTTTGATATAAATAAGTCCCCGGATATATCGCCTACTATAGTGTGGGAAGCGCATAAGGCGGTTATACGAGGAGAATTCATAGCTCTAGGATCACATCTCAAGAAGGGAACGCACAAAAAAGTTGACGGATTTACTGTTGAGAATCTCTCGACTGGAGAGGACACACAAAAAGTCTCTAGCAGTAAAAGATTTCGAATCGTTAGTTACTCTTAGGCAGGATTTGAAATCGCTTCTTAATGTTAAATCCGCAAAAGCGTATTTAAGAGTTAAACAAAAACATTATATACACGGGAACAGGGGTAGTAAAATCCTATCTGCAATGATTAAAAAGAGAACAGAACAGGCGTTTATTAAACAAATAAGAAAAACGGATGGTTCATTGACTACGAAAGCTGAGGATATTTCAGAGGTGTTTACAAATTACTACCATGAGCTATATAACATAAGGAAAATGAACCCAAAGAGGAAAGCCAGGCCAGGAGTGATAGGACTAAGGTCTACTTAAAAAACCTCAACTTACCAGTAATGTCAGGAGGAGATACCGAATCATTGACAGCTCCCATAACTGTAGACGAAATAGAGAAAGTTCTAAAAAGCATTCCTAAGGGTAAAAGCCCGGGACCAGATGGTTTAACGGTTGCTTATTATAGAAAAATTTTCCCTACGCTAGGCCCTCATTTGGTATCTCTTTTAACGCCCTATTACAAGGAGTACCTTTGCCCAAACAGTCACTAGAAGCCCATATTACAGTGCTGCCCAAACCGGGTAAAGACCTGGCCATTCCGGCTAGCTATAGGCCAATATCACTGCTTAATGCAGATATCAAACTATGGGCCAAGATCCTAGCTCACAGGGTCGCGCCCTTGCTCAAAAGTCTAATATCGCCTGAGCTGTCGGGGTTTGTGGGAGGCAGGGAGTGCAGAGACAGCACATTTCGGGTAATACAGGCTCAACAGTATGCTATGTCTCGAGGGGAAGGGCTCACATTCCTGAGTGATGCCGAGAAGGCTTTTGATAGGGTAGACTGGCAGTTTATGGAAGCTACTTTGCATAGGTTTGGTTTTCCTGCTCAGTTTGTGACCGCTGTGCTGTCTCTGTACTCCTCACCCACGGCAAGGATACGGCAACATGCAACATATATGGTGGTCATGCCCGCAAGTCACTAGATATTGGGATGTGATATCGAAAGAAATCCAAAAGATCTGTAAGATAAAATCGCCCCTTACTCCGCAAGTAGTGCTTCTCAATTTACCAAATAGTCACTACAAGCTGACCAAAAATTTGTTGCTGCCAAACCATAGAATGTGTAATACATTTTCATAGTAGGGCTATTGTAGCAGCACTAGTAAGAAATAACACTTGACCGAGTTGAGACAACTAAGGATATGGAGTATATTTTTCATTGTTCATTTTATTGTTGTTTGTATTTATCTGCAAATGTCGTAACATTGGATATGTATGAGCACTAAAATTCTAAATAAAGATTTGACAAAAAAATAAACATTATGTTTTAATAGATAACTACCTCCAGTCTTTCCAATTTATATATGTATCTAAGCAATATGACAACTATATGTATCTAAGCTATATGACAGCTGTATCTATCTAAGCTATATCACTGGTATATGTATCTAAGCTATATGACAGCTATATGTATCTAAGCTATATGACACCTTCATCTATCTAAGCTATATGACACCTACATATATCTAAGCTATATGACAGCTATATGTATCTAAGCTATAGGACAGCGATATGTATCTAAGCTATAGGACAGCGATATGTATCTAAGCTATATGACAGGTATATCTATATGAGAGACAATGATTTACCTTGTGATGTTCCTGGTGATGTTTTTTTTTTTTTTTTTGATGGCCAGTAGTAGTAGGAGTAGGGCAATGGTAACTTGCTGAGGCTGCCAGACGCAGAGGCAGGGGAACGGGCATTAGGGAGGTTGCCTGCACAACATTGAATCTTTCCGCCCCGCTACCGGCACTGGTAAGGATCGCACATGCGCGATCCCTCACAGGAGCTGTGGCAGCCAGAGGAGAGAGAAGGGGGCGGGCACACAAGGCTCAGACGTCTCATGTACAGAGCTGGGCCACTCCCTAAGGCAGGGAGAAGACTGTACAGGTCCTTCTAAAAAAATTAGCATATTGTGATAAAGTTCATTATTTTCTGTAATGTACTGATAAACATTAGACTTTCATATATTTTAGATTCATTACACACAACTGAAGTAGTTCAAGCCTTTTATTGTTTTAATATTGATGATTTTGGCATACAGCTCATGAAAACCCAAAATTCCTATCTAAAAAAATTAGCATATCATGAAAAGGTTCTCTAAACGAGCTATTAACCTAATCATCTGAATCAACTAATTAACTCTAAACACCTGCAAAAGATTCCTGAGGCTTTTAAAAACTCCCAGCCTGGTTCATTACTCAAAACCGCAATCATGGGTAAGACTGCCGACCTGACTGCTGTCCAGAAGGCCATCATTGACACCCTCAAGCTGGAGGGTAAGACACAGAAAGAAATTTCTGAACGAATAGGCTGTTCCCAGAGTGCTGTATCAAGGCCCCTCAGTGGGAAGTCTGTGGGAAGGAAAAAGTGTGGCAGAAAACGCTGCACAACGAGAAGAGGTGACCGGACCCTGAGGAAGATTGTGGAGAAGGACCGATTCCAGACCTTGGGGGACCTGCGGAAGCAGTGGACTGAGTCTGGAGTAGAAACATCCAGAGCCCCCGTGTACAGGCGTGTGCAGGAAATGGGCTACAGGTGCCGCATTCCCCAGAAACAGCGGCAGAAGCGCCTGACCGGGGCTACAGAGAAGCAGCACTGGACTGTTGCATGTCATTCGGAAATCAAGGTGCCAGAGTCTGGAGTAAGACTGGGGAGAGGGAAATGCCAAAATGCCTGAAGTCCAGTGTCAAGTCCCCACAGTCAGTGATGGTCTGGGTGCCATGTCAGCTGCTGGTGTTGGTCCACTGTGTTTTATCAAGGGCAGGGTCAATGCAGCCGCTATCAGGAGATTTTGGAGCACTTCATGCTTCCATCTGCTGAAAAGCTTTATGGAGATGAAGATGTAATTTTTCAGCACGACCTGGCACCTGCTCACAGCGCCAACACCACTGGTAAATGGTTTACTGACCATGGTATTACTGTGCTCAATTGGCCTGCCAACTCTCCTGACCTGAACCCCATAGAGAATCTGTGGAATATTGGGAAGAGAAAGTTGAGAGACGCAAGACCCAACACTCTGGATGAGCTTAAGGCCGCTATCGAAGCATCCTGGGCCTCCATAACACCTCAGCAGTGCCACAGGCTGATTGCCTCCATGCCACGCCGCATCGAAGCATCCAGGGCCTCCATAACACCTCAGCAGTGCCACAGGCTGATTGCCTCCATGCCACGCCGCATCGAAGCATCCTGGGCCTCCATAACACCTCAGCAGTGCCACAGGCTGATTGCCTCCATGCCACGCCGCATCGAAGCATCCTGGGCCTCCATAACACCTCAGCAGTGCCACAGGCTGATTGCCTCCATGCCACGCCGCATCGAAGCATCCTGGGCCTCCATAACACCTCAGCAGTGCCACAGGCTGATTGCCTCCATGCCACGCCGCATTGAAGCAGTCATTTCTGCAAAAGGATTCCCGACCAAGTATTGAGTGCATAACTGAACATAATTATTTGAAGGTTGACTTTTTTTGTATTAAAAACACTTTTCTTTTATTGGTCGGATGAAATATGCTAATTTTTTTTAGATAGGAATTTGGGGTTTTCATGAGCTGTGGCCAAAATCATCAATATTAAAACAATAAAAAGCTTGAACTACTTCAGTTGTGTGTAATGAATCTAAAATATATGAAAGTCTAATGTTTATCAGTACATTACAGAAAATAATGAACTTTATCACAATATGCAAATTTTTTAGAAGGACCTGTACATGAGACGTCACCGCCGGAGCCTGGTGGATGACGTCAGGGGTCACGTGACCCACATCGGCCGTTCAGAAACACGGCAGAAATTTTTTTTTTAGTAAATTACAAATGTATTTTTAATAATGTTATAAGCCACCGTAACATATATAGATATAACTCGGACAACCCCTTTAACAAAACCTGATTTCTTGTTAAAATATTTCCCACATCTTTAACATAAAAATTGCTGTTCCCCTGTGTGAATTCTCTGATGTCCCTCAATATCAGATTTCTGTATACAATTTTCCCCACATCCTGAGTATGAAAACGTCGCCTTCCTTTTGTGAGCGCTGTGATCTATATCCCTCCTTGTTTTGCTGAGCAGTCTGTGATGAATCAGAAGATAGAAGATGTTTAAAAGGATCAGATGATAGATCTTTACTATAAGGGCTGAGGGTACTTCTGGAATAACGGCGCGCTCTTCATATGTACCTTGTGTCACACCACCATCATCAGAGCTCCAGATACAGCCATCTGCCAAAATAAAACTAATGTTACTATTTTTGAATAATATAACCTACAATAATATAGATATTTTATACTTTTTCAGTAAAAAAAAAAAAATCCATATTAATTGCAATGCATATAGCAAAATGTATTAATTGGCTAAGACAGTAATGTCAAAAGAGATAACAATCTAACAGTGGACCGCACACCTCTAACATCAATGATCAATGCCCACCAGCATTTTTCTTGTTCCGGCAACGCACGACTGCTGTAATGCACACCCTGTTTTTCTGTCTGTCTATGCCAGTCAGCGTCTCTGCTCCATCCTGGCAGGCATGGCAGCCAGAGTTGTACTACACCATGCTGGCTGAACCTTCTCCCTGCCTGCTATGTCTCTGTTTGCCTATAAGCTCTTAAAGGTCTAGCATGCATATACTAATCTGCTAGCCTATGACTGAGCCTTCCCCGGGTATTTAAGGCACCTTTCTTAGTGGAAGGGTGTCTGAGTGTTATGGACAGTGGGTGTAAAACATCAGATTTAACTTTGGGATAATCCTGAGGGTCTCATCCTGGCAGTCCTTTGGTTTTCACTCAATAACCCCCTATACAGGGATCTGGACTTGCTGCAGAGGAGCGCCCACCTGAGGTTATGAGTAAGGAATGATTTGGGATCCGAAACGTATCAATTGGATCATCATGCTAATATACTGCTAAGTGGACTGTACTGCTGTACATTGTTTTTAGGCAAGTTGCTCAATGAAGTGAACGATTTTAAAGGCTGGAAAAGTGCTGAGTTTTCTACTGGTGGATTATCAAAGGAGACGTCCTACTCGTACACTAGGCAGGTGAGCTGAATCAACTCTCTCATTAAAATTGGACAGAGCGGGGGCAGAGCCAACTGCTGACCAAGCAGGAGGTGAAAGCTGGAGCTCCGTCTAACCGGGTGGAATCCAGGGCCATCCTCCCGGTATATACTGCTCAGGTGGCCCCATTTACCTGCCGTGGTTCCCCTGGCTTCAGCGGCGCCAGACCGGAGTGGTTCTGAGCTCTCTGGGCCACAACAGGACGTGCGGCCTGTTGTAAGCCTCAAGCCACAACCTCAATTTCTCAGGCGGCCGGAAGTGCCGGAGCAGCCCGGTTTTACACATTGCTTGGCCCTAGACGAACCCTGGATACTGCTGCACCCCAGGATTTGTCCTCCCTAGTGCCTGGAGCGCTGTCTGCGGTGGATCAGAGGGTAGGCGGTGGGCAGAGGAGATATGGTGTAGTGGTGAGCAGGGGCAGTGGGAGAGGTGCGGGACCTGAACTTGATTGTCTGGCTGCTGGGAGTCTCATTGGTTGTAATTGTGTCCCCACCCCCCGGCCTTCACCTGCACGGAGTCAATCTTGAGGGAGAGAGCCTGCTACTTAATATTTGGACTTGGAGCATATAACTGGGGTGACATTGATGCTCACTGCCACTATACCTGTCTACATTTCAGGATTTTGAGCTTGGACCTCTATCACCATCTAGTGTCCGAACGCGTCATTGCGACGGTTTTGTTTATTTGTTTATTTTTTATATTTCCCTTTTTCAAGAGTCTGCATGCCTGCTATAGAGGGTCACCCCTCCACTAGGAGATCCTTCTGTCACCCCACGATGCCCTGAGTGGAGTGTAATGTGCCCCTCTATATGGTAATCTAATATCTGTGACTGCGCCTCTACACCTTTCCTGCTTTAGCAATACTTTCAAACTCTGCCTGATACTTTCTGACATATTTTTTGACTCGCACATACAGTATCAGTTTATTTGTAGAGTTGGCTCCCCCCAAGCAGAATAAAAATTGAACAATATGTGCGGCCTACTGCACCTCCAGACCCCAAATTGTGGTCAACAGAAGACCCCGTTGCACCTACTGCTGAAACATCAGAAAAGCATACTAAAAAGGAGAGTGGCCCTACTCTTGCAAATTGACTTAAGGCTGTGATGGGCCCCCGATCTATTCTCACTGGGAAAATTGATGCACTACATCCGGGCTGATGTACAAACTCTACGGGAACGCACTATGGGCACAGAATCCCGCATATCTGACTTGGAAGCTGCAGTGACTCACTTTAGGGCCCAACTGCAGGCGCTGGATGACACTTCAGCTACCCAGCAGAGGAAGATTGACAACATAGAAAACCATCTGCAGAGATGCAATGTCCGCTTGGTGGGTCTGCCTGAGGGTGCAGAAGGGTCTGACTCCTGCTCATTCCTGGATGATCTCCTGGAGTCCAGCCGCCTGGAGCACCACCCCATACCTTCATAGCTAAGCTGCTAAATTACAGGGATCGGGCTAAACTCTTAGAACTCAATTGTCGCAGTCATCCCATTGTGCTGGGCGGAAGGAAGTCAAAATATTTCTCTCTGGAGGTTCAGAAGAAGTGTCAGAGATTCACAGAGGCAAAACGGCTGTTGAGAGCCAAACAGCTTAAAGGGGCTCTCCGGGAATTAAGAAAATGAAAAAAAAAAAAATTAAAAATTACTTTATGATAAATATATTCCCAAATACCTTTTATTAGTTATAATGGCTCCTTTTGTCTAGGGAGCAATCATTAGGAGAAATAAAATGGCCGCCATCCTATTAGTACACACAAAACCTGTCCTATTTATACAGGAGGACAAGTTACTTCACAACACTGAGCTAAAGAGCTGCTTCATCCTCCTCTCTGCTCTGCTTGTCAGGGATTATGATCCTGAATACAGGTGAATCTCTGTGGGATTGCAGATGATGAAGGAGACATGAGAGGAGGGTGAGGTGTGGATAATGAGCAGCAGCACTTGTATGCAGTCTCCATTACCACAGCCCCACATTACCATAGTCTGTCCTGTCCATCCTCTCTGTATGAAATTCCCCAGAGATACGGCTAAAGTTCTTATCAGCTGTATTCAGGATCATAATCCCTGACCAGTAGGGCAGAGAGAAGGATGAGGCAGCTCTTTACCTCAGTGCTGTGAGGTAACTTGTCCTTCTGTGTAATTAGGACAGGTTTTGTGTGTACTTATAGGATTGTGGCCATTTTGTTTCCCCCCGATGAATGCTCCCCAGACAAAACGCGCCATTATAACTAATGAAAGGTTTTTGGTAATATATTTATTATAAAGTAATATTTAAGTATTTTCATTTTCTTGATTCCCGGAGAACCCCTTTAAATACGCCATGTTATACCCCACTAAACTTTGGGTTCTCAAGGACAACCACTGGCATTTCTTTGAAAAACCTGAGGATGTCATCTCTTGGCTGGAGCGCAGTTGATCCTGTGTTGTTTAAACAACCTAGCTACTTCTATATGCCTTACTTGGTGTTCCTGGCGTTCCTCCCTCTGGTCATTATTCTTGGTTAGATCCTAGTAGTGCACTGACAATGTTGGTTGCTTTCTTGGGGGGCTGCCCGAGGGGCACTGAACATTTAGCCCGTTACTGTTTTATGCATTTTGTTTACTTATTCATTGCTTCCCCCTTTCCTTTTTTTTTTTACTGTGGAGGGGTTGCAATTTCATACCTAACCCCCTATTGATTTTTGTGAAGCATGTTGTATGCTCGGGGGGCCCTGAGAGTTTAATGTTGTGGTTATTGGATATAAACCTATCTCAGAATGGGTGGGATAGGTTCGGGATGTTAGTCTGATAAATATTCTGAAGTATTTGCTTTGCTTACTGTTTGTATTTTCCTCTTTTCTCTTTCCCCTAGTGCAACTGTCTTCCCCTGACCTGTAAGTGTGGCAGTGTTTTCTCCCCTATGTGTCCAAATGGCTGATTTACAATTCAAACTAGTGTAATGGCATGTAAGCGGTCTCAATGACAAAGTCAAGAGAGTCCTTGTTTCCAACTTTTTACTCTCATACACCCCGCATGTGATCTTTCTTCAGGAAACCCATTTTCAGGGTTCTAAATTACTAGCCCTCAAGAGAGCATCTGTATCTTCTGCCTACCATGCTACATATTCTAACCATCCTGAAGGGTCACTATTCCGGTGGCTAAGAGGGCGCAATTTACTTTTAGTAAGGTTTTTATAGGCCCTGGAGGTCGTTATGTTATCCTGCAAGGTACATTCCATACTCGGATGCTCACCCTGATTAATGTATACAACCCTCCCCCGCTAGTACTCAGGTATTGCATAATATAATGCTTTGATTGACGGAATTGTACCCTGCCCCCATTGTTATGAGTGGAGACTTCAATCTACTTATGGATCCCACCCGTGATCGTCTGGTAGGAGCAGGCTCACCTGCCACCCCCTTGGCAGATTGGGCATCAACCTATTCAGAGGCTGTAGCATGTTCTTGTCATTCTCTCTACCATAATACACTTAGCACAATAGATTTGTGTTTTGGCTCAGCGGATTGTCTCCCTCTAATCCAGGATGTATCTTATCTCCCAAGAGGCATCTCGGATCATTCTCCACTGCAATTGGTACTTAATTTTGGCCCTGTAGGGAGTCGTCCCGCTTGAAGATTGAGTCCCCAATAATTAGCTCAAGCTGAGGTACAGGGTTATGTTGAAAGGGAGGCAGATTCTTATTGGGAGGCGAATGTTGAGACCGCATCTCCACCTGTAGTTTGGGAGGCTTTCAAGGCCTTCAGTAGGGGCTCCTATGTTTTGGTGATATCAGAGTTTCAGAGATTGCATTCAGGCGACCAGGCTCTCAGTGGAGAGTCAACTGTCTGCTCCTCATTAGAGCGGATCCATCGGGAGTATACATTATTGCTGACGGAATTTACTAAGAAAAACTTCTATGTAGTCAACAGCATGTTTTAGATCAGGGAGGTAAAATTGGCCGCCTCCTAGCTTATCTTGCGCGAGAGGAAAATATTTTCTTCATGCAGACCCCTTCTGGTTCCTTGGTTGACCAGCTCTCTCAAATCCAATGCTGTGTTCTTTCATTTTTACCAGCATCTATACCCTTCTGTCCTGACCTGCTCTGATGGGGATCTGCTTCGCTTTTTACTCTCTATTCCATTCCGGACACGTTGCCTAGCGTGGAATATTGGGGCCTGTGGAATGGTGGTCCACTCTTCTTTAATAGCTGTGCGAAGTTGCAGAATATTGGCAGGAACTGGAACACGCTGTCGTATACGCCGATCCAGAGCATCCCAAACATGCTCAATGGGTGACATGTCCAGTGAGTATGCTGGCCATGCAAGAACTGGGATGTTTTCAGCTTCCAGGGATTGTGTACAGATCCTTGAAATATGGGGCCGTGCATTATCATGCTGCAACATGAGGTGATGGACGAATGGCATAACAATGGGCCTCAGGATCTCGTCACGGTGTCTCTGTGCATTCAAAATGCCATCAATAAAATGCACCTGTGTTCATTGTCCATAACATACGCCTGCCCATACCATAACCCCACCGCCACCCTGGGCCACTCGATCCACAACGTTGACGTCAGCAAAAAGTGAAAACCAGGACTCATCCGTGAACAGAACGCCTTTCCAACGTGCCAGACGCCATCGAATGTGAGCATTTGCCCACTCAAGTCGGTTACGACGACGAACTGCAGTCAGGTCCCCGATGAGGACGACGAGCATGCAGATGAGCTTCCCTGAGATGGTTTCTGACAGTTTGTGCAGAAATTCTTTGGTTATGCAAACCGGTTGTTGCTGCAGCTGTCCGGATGGCTGGTCTCAGACGATCATGGAGGTGAACATGCTGGATGTGGAGGTCCTGGGCTGGTGTGGTTACACGTGATCTGCAGTTATGAGGCCGGTTAGATGTACTGCCAAATTCTCAGAAACTCCTTTGGAGACGGCTTATGGTAGAGAAATGAACATTCATTGCATGGGCAACAGCTCTGGTAGACATTCCTGCAGTCAGCATGCCAATTGCACAGAGTGATTAAACTGCACATTTCAGAGTGTCCTTTTATTGTGGGCAGTCTAAGGCACACCTATGCAATATTCATGCTGTCTAATCAGCACCTTGATATGCCCCACCTGTGAGGTGGGATGGATTATCTCGGCAAAGGAGAAGTGCTCACTAACACAGATTTAGACAATGTAAAGCAGACGGACAAGCAACTAGGCCAGAGACTGGAATAAGGGATCTGGTCACCTCCTATTGCATCCCTAATCCTCGGCCTAACTCCTCACCGTATGAGCAGACCTGGATGGTAGGACGGCTCATACCCAGGATCCTAAGCATACCACCTCATCAGTTAAGCATGGTGGTGGTAGTGTCATGGCGTGGGCATGTGTGGCTGGCTGCCAATGGAACTGGTTTTCTTGTATTTATTGATGATGTGACTGCTGACAAAAGCAGCAGGATGAATTCTGAAGTGTTTCGGGCAATATTATCTGCTCATATTCAGCCAAATGCTTCAGAACTCATTGGACGGCGCTTCACAGTGCAGATGGACACTGACCCAAAGCATACTGCAAAAGCAACCAAAGAGTTTTTTAAGGGAAAGAAGTGGAATGTTATGCAACGGCCAAGTCAATCACCGGACCTGAATCCGATTGAGCCGCATTTCACTTGCTGAAGACAAAACTGAAGGGAAAATGCCCCAAGAGCAAGCAGGAACTGAAGACAGTTGCAGTAGAGGCCTGGCAGAGCATCACCAGGGATGAAACCCAGCGTCTGGTGATGTCTATGCGTTCCAGACTTCAGGCTGTAATTGACTGCAAAAGATTTGCAACCAAGTATTAAAAAGTGAAAGTTTAATTTAAGATTATTATTCTGTCCCATTACTTTTGGTCCCTTAACAAGTGGGAGGCACAGATGCAAACTGTTGTAATTCCTACACTGTTCGCCTGATTTGGATGTAAATACCCTCACATTAAAGCTGTCAGTCTGCAGTTAAAGTACATCTTGTTTGATTAATTTCAAATCCATTGTGGTGGTGTATAGAGCCAAAAATGTTAGAATTGTATCGATGTCCCAATATTTATGGACCTGACTGTAGAACACCAAACTAGACATAACAACATGTGTGTCACCTAGAATAGTGGGCCCTAAATTATTGAATCACCAAGAACAAATTGCCCTTTATGCAGATGATACATTTCTGTTTTTGCATGACCCCCAGGGATCCCTTGCAGAAGTCCTCCAGATGTTTGAGTCCTTCAGGTCCTTCTCGGGGGTTCAGGTTAACTGGGATAAAACTCCTCTTCTGGCTCTGGATGTGCAGGCAGGTGACGTGATGCTTCCACCTCCACTACGCTGGGTAGACCAAACAGACTATTTGAGGGTGTGAGTAAGTAGATAAGTAAGCACTTATTATGTGGACAATATCTACCCCCATTGCAGTCGGTAACGGACATGGCCCAGAAATGGAGGTCCCTCCCTCTTACTCTGGTGGAAGGAATCAATTTACTGAAAATGAATCTGCTCCCCAAATTTCTGTATCTTTTCCATGGCTCTCCTAACTCCCTGTAGATTCTTCCTTTCTCTCCGAAGATATTTACTGGACATTTTTTGGTCAGGTTCCGTCCCTAGGATTAAATTACAGACTCTTTGTCTTCCAGCAGATTGGGGAGGATTAGCACTGCATCAATTTTATAATTATTACTAGCAGGACCCGGCTTTGCACGGATATATTTCCTCTATTTAATTTAATGTTTGTGTGTCTTTAAAAGATATCGACAGTATCCCCCATAACAGTGACCTCTACAGCACCCCGCCCCTTTAACAGTGAACTCCACAGTCCCCCACCCCTTAACACTGACCCCCCCCACAGTGCCCCGCCACTTTAAAATGGGACCTCCACAGCAGCCCATCCCCTTAACTTTGATATTCACAGCAGCCCGCCCCTTTAACAGTGAGTTTCACAGCACCCCACTCCCTTGACAGTGACCTCCTCAGGGGCCCGCCCCCTTAACAGTGACCTCACAGCAGTTGCTTCTTTAATACTGGCCCCTGCCCCCTTAACAGTGACCTCCACAGTGTGCGCCCCTTTAACAGTAACCTCCACATTGACCTACCCCTTTATTGCTAGGGCTACATGACAACATGTGTCGCGTAACATTTTGGCTCAACAATTTTTATAATGATAGTCTATGGTGTTGCACTGCGACATGTGACATGCTGCGACTGCGACAGTTGCAAAAAAATCCATCCAAGATGGATTTTTCTGCGACTGTCGCATCGCAGTAGCAGCATGTCACATGTCGCAGTGCAACACCATAGCCTATCATTATAAAAATTGTCGCGCAACATTGATGCGACATCAATGTCGCGCGACACATGTAGCAGTGTAGTTGTGCCCTATGTGTCATGCTACTTATTGTCGTCCTGTAGCCCTAGCTTAAAGGTCTCCTACAGCAGTGAAGAAAAATGGCTGGGTTGGTATGGAAACCTAGAGTAAAACTGTGTGTATGTGGAGACTAAGGGCCTGCGAGGTTCTATTGGCTTATAAGGGACATGTGACCGTGTGTATGGCAGTTGGGATATGAGAAAGACTTGCAGGCTTGTATTGGCTAATGCAGGTCATTTTTTGGGAATATCTCAGAAACGGTACGTGCTAGAGAGCTGTGACCCCCATAAGATTTTTTTCCAGGTAGCAAGGGATGTGTATGCCAAGTTTCATTGAAATCGATGGTTGCATTTTTGAGTGATCGCAGAACATATATATATATATATATATATGTCCTTCTTTATATATATATATAGACTAGCTGATGACCTGGCGTTGCTCGGGTATTTATTTATTGCAATTTTATATGAAATAACAGCGATTTTCACAGTGGCCGCCTCTTTAACGGTGACCACCCCTTTAACAGTGACTTTCACAATTGCCGCCCCTTTAATAGTGACTGCCTGTTTAACAGTGACTTTCATAGTGGCCGCCCCTTTAACAGTGACTTTCACAGTGGCCGCCCCTTTAACGGTGACTGCCCCTTTAACAGTGACTTTTACAGTGGCCGCCCCTTTTAACAGTGACCTCCCCTTTAACAGTGACCGCCCCTTTAACAGTGACCACCCTTTTAATAGTGACTTTCACAGTGGCCGCCGCTTTAACGGTGACCGCCCCTTTAACAGTGATTTTCACAGTGGCCGGCCCTTTAACAGAGACTGCCCCTTTAACAGTGACCTCCACGGTGCCCTAACAGTGAACTCCACAGAGCCCGTCCGTTTAATAGTGGCCCCTGCCCCCCATGCATGTAGCAGTATAGTTGTGCCGTCATATGACTAAATATTTCAGGACCTGCGAACTGCTAACACCTGTGATCAGTTGTTTTGGCAACCTGGAGTAGGACCTGCGAGCTTCTATTGGCTGACGAGGGACATGTGACTGTGTAAGCGGCAGCTCGGATTTAAGTGAAAGGCTGGCAGGCTTGTATTGGCTACTGCAGGTAATTTTTTTTGAATATCTCAGGAACGGTACGTCCTAGAGAGCTGAGACCCCGCAAGATTTTTTCCAGGTAGCAAGGGATGTGTATACCAAGGTTAGTTGAAATCGATGGTTGCGTTTTTAAATGATTGCGGAACATACATACATACAACATATATATATATACGTCCTTCTTTTTATATTTATATATAGAGAGAGATTTGGCCAGGCAGCTAGTCTATGCCAATTGGTGGCTGACGGCAACTGATTACAATCCGGCTGTACGTCTGAAACGCATAGTACTTGGCCCGGCTAGATCCCTCCAGACAATTCTTCTGAGGGGGGTTACTATGGACCATCTTTCTCTTCCTCAACCTATGACGGTAACTCAAATTGTGGGACCGTTCATTTAAATTAGTACCAGAGGAGGAGTGAAGATGGTCTTCACACACCCCGTTTTAGGCTTTACCCACAACTTCCCCATTTTGTGAGGTCCCCTAATATGCAGATATGGAGGAGGCATGGTGTTACTACTGTTGCACATATTTTCAGGCTACTTATGCTTCTCCACTAATGTGCTTTATAATTACTATCAACTGAAGCATGCCTATCGGGCACAGGTTAGGGGTCTTGATCTGTTTCTCACTGCTCCACTCCTTGAGGGCACGGTGAGCAATAAGGACCTCAGGAAACCACTGGCAGCCTTTTATGTTATATATACCATATATACCACTCTTGAGTTTTACACCCATGCAAAATAAAATATTACAGAAATGGTGAGGGGACATCCCAGATTTGGATGAGGATGATTGTAAAGCTCTCTTGACTGCTTCAGCGCCTCCACTGATTAGTGCAAGAGACAAGTTAATATGTGTTATATTTACACATAGGATTTATTATACCCCTCATAGACTTTATGTTCTAGGTGTATTGTCCTCTGCTGAGTGTCCCAGATGCCGTATGGTGGATGGCACGATACCACACATGTTTTGGTAATGTATAGCCTTACAGGCGTTTTGGAGAGAGTTCTGGAGTTTATGGAGACTAATTTGACCATGCCAAATATACTGCATCCCAAAGTTTGCCTCTTTAGGCTTATTGACTATCTTCCTCTGTATGGGGAGGAGTGATCGCTAATGCCATTGCTCATCCCCAAACCGACTCTGCTGCTGGGAAACAACAATTTAGGTGACTGCATGAAAGGTGCGATTACTGGATAAATTAGCATCTCGCTCGGCAGTACCTTTACACTGCCAGATAATCACTACCGAGCATTCCTATGCACTTGTTAGTGATTATCTGAACGATTCCCGACCAGTGTAAAGGACCCTTCAGTCTGAACCCCTGTTGCCTGTCCATCTACAATAACCACAGTTTTATTGCTCTCTTATCTTGATTTATCACCACTTTTGTGTGTGTTGTGCCTTTCTCACAGTCATTCATTTTAGAGCCTCTGTGCTTTGAAAGCTTGAAAACAATTAGTTTTTTGGTAAGCCAATAAAGGTATTAATGCTCTTATAAGGGTGTATTAGACACCCCGATCACACAGACGATTGTCGGGTGGGAAGTGTTCCCTCCCAGCAATCGCCTACTCACCGCAGCGTGGAGAGGAGCGATCGTTATGCCATCGCTTGTCTCCATGCTGTCTAGTGGTTTGCCTACGTCAGAGCATAATTAGACAGCACGACTTGCCGGCGGCAAATGCTGAAAGATCTGGATTTTCCTGATGAGTTTTCTCGTTCCTCTTGCAATCGGCGGCAGTATTAGACCGCCAGATAATCACTAACGAGCGTTACTACAAACACTCATTAGCGATCATCGGGCAGAAAAATTGCCCGTCTAATATACCCTTTAAATACCTTTGTCTTTTTTAACTCAAAAGTATTTAACATCACATAGATTTTTCTGGATAACACGGCACCACTCTATTTTGGCCATACAACAGTAACATAAATAACATCAGATCAATTAGAACGCCCATAGTACTAGGCACAATGATACCATACTTGTATGAAACATTATAGATGGATAAATATATGCAGGGGTATGCATCAGGGAAACAAAGAGGAGGAAAGATCGAAGCCTCACAATTATATATGGGGAAAGCGGGGTGGAGCAGTTTTCTTCAATGCAGACATACCTGTGTGGAGACGGAGAGGAGAGAAGCATGTTATACAACTGCCATGATGTAACTGCCAGGCGCTTAGGCAGTATGACGCTTTGACATAGACGGTGCTCTAACTCCCCATTGCCCGTAGGGCGTGGACGCTTCCTCAGACTCTTTAAGGGCCAGCATGCGCACCCCAATTCAAACCAACCAATGGCTTGTCATCTTAGGGTACCTAAGGCCTCTTTCACACGAGCGAGGATTCCGCGTGGGTGCAATGTGTGATTGCGCCCGCACTGAATCCTAACCCATTCATTTCAATGGGTCTGTGTACATGAGTGTTGGTTTTCACGCATCACTTGTGTGTTGCGTGAAAATCGCTGAATGTTCTATATTCTGCGATTTTCACGCAACGCTGGCCCCATAGACGTGAATGCGTTTTTCACTGATGGTTGCAAAGAGATGTTGTTTGTAAATATTCTGTTTTTTATCACGCGCGTGCAAAACGCATTAAATCGCATTGCAGCCGCGCGATAAAAACTGAACGACTGAACGCGATCGCAGACCAAACTGAATGAACTTGCTTGTGAAATCGCGTCTGCAAGGTTCCTAAGGCACCTTTCCCAATGGGAAGGGGCCTGAGCAATAAGTAATTTAGCTTGCTAGTTCCTGCAAAGCTGTGCTGTAGCCATTTGTCCGTGTACTGACTTCTACCCGATTCTTGGACTCTGAAGCTTCACTGCCTAACCTGATCTTCGTGTTGACCCTACACTGCCGCCCCTACACAGCTTGGATGGTTTACTATATTGCACGTACTAAATTGGCCTTAACCTTGGCCAATGATTTTGCCAGACCCCTCTGTGTCTCACATTGGTGTCTATGACCCTTATTGGTTAGTTGTCAACCACACATAATCTACTATGGAAAATAGTGGCCTCTTGGTTCCCCTGTAGCGAAGTCAAAATCCCTGTATAGGGATAATGCCCTTAGGATTAGCCCAAAGTAACATCTGTTGGTTAACATACTGGTTCCTCACCCACTGCTGTAATACCCAGATAATGTACTTCCATTTCATTGTGTCCATTAATACATATTTGTGGGTGAAAAATAGATGGAGGAAGCTCATCCTTTCCTTCACAAGGAAAGAACGGAATGAGTTTTTTTTGCAAAAGGGGCAAAATAGGTTAAAGGATTGCATGGAATTATGGCAGCTATATTAAAGACCTGCATAAGATCGCGTCCCATGCAAGTACTGTCCATAAGAAGACATGCTCTCTCGGTTTTCTCCCTCGCTGACATGAAGGTACCAGATAGCAGGGTGCAAGGGCTGGGTTACATTTGATTTTACTGATTGTATACTATTGTGTATCATCACACCAGTTTCTGACCTGCTTCACACTGTAACAAACTAGTATCCCAGTTTTAATATCTTCAAATTTTGTACAGACTCGCTTGTGTACCAATGTACAAACTTTCATTATTGCAACACTGTTTTTGAATACCATTATCTTTGTCATAAAATCAATAAAAAGATTTAGAAAATAAAAAAATAATAAAAAAAAATAGGTTAAAGAATAAAAGCAATACCAAGCTCATTGATTCTTCCTTTTCCCTCTTGTTCTGATGCCTCCCAGGTCAGTATTTCCCTGGTCTCTATTTCCTGATCCCTCTAAACAGACAGGAAATTGTCACTTAGCCAATCACTGCTAAGAGTCTCATTTCCTAGCACACAAATCTATAGTGCCGAGATAGATGGATAGGAGACTATATAATCTGGCACAGTGGTGTAATATGGTTAATACGATTGTTCATAGAAGATGTCCAGAAAGTTCTCAATTTCTATACACGTAGAAGAAGTGGATCAGCTCTTTTTGATACTAATTAATCTTCCCTTTACTGCCATAAACAAAATACAATCAGATGTGAAGAGTTCAGCTTAACAGACTTTTTCAAATGAGAACTTTTATACAAAAAATACCTACCAGCCCTCAACTCCATAGGTTCTAAGGCAGTATGTAACATCTTAAGGACAAAGAAACATTGTCGTCTGAAGCAACAGCATTTTTTATATGCAAACTTTATTGGATTTTTTTAAAGTCAAACACAAAATACAGTTTAGATCATAGCCGTAAAATGGCTGAAAATATATATAAATATGAATATCTTTTTCTCTGTCCTCTCCGCCCCATCTCTCGCTTGGGTAACGACCCCTTTACACCCCTCCTCAAATTTATCATTTACATTTTTTTTTTTATTAATCCAGCTTTCAACACCCTCTTAAGTTGAAGAAATGTGGTGTCCAATTTTGTCTTTCTTTCTCTGAAATTACTTTCTCAGTATGTATCCCTAATTGTTATCAGAAGATTTCCCTGTTCTCCTCGTGCCCTTTCAACTTCCAGGTTCTCCAAAATCATATGCTTCCTTGATGCCTCCACCAGCAATCCCATCCCAGGTGTCATGCACAAATCTACGGTTTCAATTTGCATGTTTTGGCTGCCAACGGTGAGGGCACCGAAGGGCCCTCATGATGGAAAATAGATAACCACAGATCCTCTCCATATTTGGTACCCATTATCTAGAAGAGGAGAGACCAGTTTCCAAAAGGCCATAACTGTCGGCATTACCAGAACCTGTGATTAATGGCTAGCACGAGGTAAATTATGTTTCGGAAATTTAATTCTATAGGAACAAACATAAGTTGTAAAAGCAAAACTTAAAAAGGATTGCTAACATTGGTAACTGTATACTTTTCTTAACCATCTATGTATGTGACTTTATTTTAACTGTAAGATCTCATTCAGATGGCCTTACAGTTTCCCACATTCTGAACATTAAATGTCTTCTCCCTGTGTGACTTTAATTTTGGTCAATAAGATTTGATTTAAAAGTAGTACATGTCATACATTCTGAGCATGAAATTGTCTTCTCCTCGTGTGACTTCTTATATGACCAACAAGATGTGATTTCTGAGTAAAACATCTCCCACATTCTGGGCATGAAAATGGTTTCTCCCCAGTGTGAATTTTCTGATGTCTAACAAGATCCGATTTCAGAATATAACATTTGCCACATTCTAAACATGAAAAAGGCTTCAACCCTGTGTGAACTGTGAGATGTCGAACAAGAGCTGATTTTCGTTTAAAACGTTTCCCACATTCTGAACATGAATATGGCTTCTCCCCTGTGTGTTCCCGTTGATGTATAACAAGATGGCATTTCTGAGTATAACACTTCCCACATTCTGAACATGAAAATGGCTTCTCCCCTGTGTGAATTCTCTGATGTTTACAAAGATCAGATTTCTGGTAAAAACATTTGTTACACACTGAACATGAATATGTTTTTTCCACTGTGTGAATTCTCTTATGTTTTAAAAGATGTGATTTGGCACTAAAACCTTTTCCACATTCTAAACATGAATATGGCTTCTCCAACATGTGAATTTTCTGATGATCAAAAAGTGCTACTTTTTGTTTGAAACATTTGCCACATTCTGAACAAGAAAATGGCTTCTCTTCAGTGTGAATTATGAGATGTCGATCAAGAGATGCTTTCTGTGCAAAACCTTTCCTACATTTTGAACATGAATATGGCCTCTCCCCTGTATGTGCTCTCTGATGTACAACAAGATGGGATTTCTGAGTATAACATTTACCACATTCTGAACATGAAAATGGCCTCTCCCTTGTGTGACTTCTCTGATGGTTAACAAGCTCTGATTTGTGGTTAAAATATTTCCCACTTTCTGAACATGAAATGCTCTTCTCACTCTTCTCCCTAGTGTGTGCTCTTTGATGTGCAACAAAATATGCTTTCTGACTATAACATTTTCCACATTCTGAACATGCAAATGGCTTCACCCCTGTGTGAGTTCTCTGATGTTTCTCAAGATCTAATCTGTTGATAAAACATCTGTGACATTCTGAACATGAAAATGGCTTGTCCCCTGTGTGAATTCTTTGATGTACAACAAGATTTGGTTTCTGAGTAAAACGCTTGCCACATTCCGAACACAAAAATGGTTTCTCCCCTGTGTGAATTATCTGATGTTTAACAAGAACTGATTTCTTGCTAAAACATTTCCTACATTCTGAACATGAAAATGGCTTTTCCCCTGTGTGCACTCTTTGATGTTCACGAAGATGTGATTTCTGAGTATAACATTTCTCACATTCTGAACATGAAAATGGCTTCTTCACTGTGTGAATTCTCTGATGTCTCTTAATATCTGATTTCTGGTTAAAACATTTGCCATATTCTGAATATGAAAAGGTCTTCTTCCTTTTGTGAGCTCTGTGATGTGTATCGCTCCTTCTGTTTTGCTTTACAGCCTGTGATGAATCAGCTGATGATGATGGGAGATGTTGCAAAGGATCAAATGATAGATCTTTGCTGTCAATGGCTAATAGTACATCTGAGATAACGGCACGCTCTTCATATGTGTCTTCTGTGACACCACCATCATCTGCTTTGAGAGTTGAAGATATTAGATGTCCCTCTGAGCTCCTGGTACAGTCTGCCACGAATAAAACCGATTTTATTATTTTTTCAATAATATACTGTAAACTTAACATTATATTGATATTTGATACAATTTCTTAGCTTTTTACCAATTTTATAAAACATATTACTCTAAAATACCACAAACCATACAAAAGAGCACAAATAACCTCCCCGTTCCCTCTCTCCCCACATCTTCCAACTCCTCCATGCAGAAAGAATAAAAAGAGTATAAACATGTACAAGCCACAAAAGTATAGAGATACCATCTAATCACTAGAATCCATCTGCTACTTCTCGGTCCAACCAGAGTTGTCCATAGGACAGGCACTTAAAGGGGTTGTTCGGGTTCAGAGCTGAACCCGGACATATCCCCTTTTTCACTCAGGCAGCCCCTCTGAGATGAGCATCGGAGCATTTCATGCTCCCACAGTGGGATGCACGGCAAACAGCCAGTTACGCCCAACAGTAGCTTAGCCCCTTCAGGACCCTGGGATTTTCCATTTTTGCATTTTCGTTTTTCACTCCCCGCCTTCCGATAGTCCTAACTCTTATTTTTCCATTCACATAGCCTTATCAGGGCTTATTTTTTGCGGGACAGGTTGTACTTTTTAATTGCACTATTTACGGTTGCATACCATGTAGTAGGAAGCGGGAAAAAAATTCCAAATGGGCTAGAATTGGGAAAAAACTCAATTCTGATAAAGGTTTTTATTTATCTTTTTTTGCACTGTACACTATGCGGTAAAATTGACCTGTTATCTTCATTCTCCGGGTCAGTACGGTTCCAACAATACCAAACTTCTTTGTAGCTATGTGTATGGGGCTGTGTGAGGGCTCATTTTTTGTGGCACGATCTGTTCTTTCAGTGATACCAATTTTAAGTGTGTGCGACTTTTTGATCACTTTTTATAAAAAAATTATTGGGTAGTTGAAGTGACAAAAAATGGCAAATTGGCTATTTATTTTTTTCCACTACGCCATTTGCCGTATGCCATTAATATTGTTATATTTTAATAGTATGGGCATTTTCGCACGTGGCGATGCCCATGATGTTTATTTTTTTTATTGGTTAAGTATTTTTATTTTTGCTTTAAGGAAAGGGGGGTAATTTGAACTTTTTTTTTTTTTTATATATTTGTAAAAACTTTTTTACATTTTTTTTGAGTGACAATAACTGGCAATCATTCGATTGCCCATAGTATTCAGTGATGGCTAAATACTTTTGAAGACATCAATTGCACTATATCAAGGCTGCCACCTAGTGGCCTGTATTGATATATACATCTAATTGACTCTGAAGTCGGCTTGGGGCTTTGGTCAATTAGATCGAGGTAACAGGTCCTCTGATCTCAGCCGGGAAACGCTGTTACCAGACCGGAAGCGCGCAACTTCCGGTTCTGGTCTGCGCAGATGCCGTGGTCATATTTGACCACGGCATCTGAAAGGTAAGATGTATGCGATCAGCCTTATGGCTGATCACATACATATGCCGTGGGTCTCTGCGATTTAAAATAGCAGAGACCCCGCGGCTAAGGCGCCCGCTGCACGCGCGAGAGGGGGCCGTGTTTAGGGATCAGACTCATGATGTACAGCTACGTCATGGGTCCTTAAGGGGTTAACTTTCCCCCGTACTTTATGCATAAGTTGCAACAGCCATATTCCCAAGTCAAAAGCATCAGTTTTGGAATTTTGTATGTTGTTTTTTTTTTTATGGAGTTACCCGCTATGATACCAAATATGAGGAGATTTTAAATTTATTTCTGTAATTTTTTTTCTATTCAAAATATAAATGGAAAATAATAATTATAATATTAATCCAATCAGGTGGTTCATGTATAAACAGTCAAAAAATAACATATCAACTAACAGGTCAACAATTAAAACAAGAGGAAAGAGGGCTCTGCTCGCAAGAGCTTACAATCTATGAGGAGACAGGGCTGGCACAGAAGGTACTAAGTGCTTGATTTGTACAATGGTCGGGCATCTTAACACAATAGGGGAGTACATATAAAAATTAATGAGCCAGTCACCAGCAGTAGCTGTAGTGCTTCTGAGTGTAGATGTTTGATGATGGATCAGGTTCATAAGAATGATGCTGAAAGAGGGTGTGGTGGGGCGGTGAATGGAGGAGAGTTAGATCAGGGGATGTAACAGGCTAACCTAAAAGGATGTGTTTTTAGGGAGCGCCTAAAACTGTGGATGTTATGAATTAACCCAGCTGCTTGGGTAGGGCATTCCAGAGAATTGGTGCAGCTCGAGAGAAGTCCTGGAAACAAGAGTGACGGTCTGGATTATCTTGGAGGTTAGTTGTAAGTCACTGGCTGAACGGAGAGCACAGGTAGGGTGGTAGACAGAAATAAGGGAGGAGATCTAGGGGGTGTAGCACTGTGGAGAGCTTTGTGGGTGAGCATTAGCAGCTTAAATTGAATCCTGTACTATATGGGCAACCAGTGCAATGAATGGCACAGGGTGGAGGCATCGGATTAGTGACTGGCACAGGGCGGAGGCATCGGAGTAGTGACTGGCACAGGGTGAAGGCATCGGAGTAGTGACTGGCAGAGGGATCGGAGTACTGAATTGCAAAGAGCAGAGGCATTGGAGTAACAGTTAGACAGATGAGCCTGGCTGCTGCATTCAGGATAGATTGGAGAGGGGAGAGTCTGGTGAGGGGAGGCCAATTAGTATTGAATTACAGTAATTTAGACAGGAATGGATCAAGGCAACAATGAGAGTCTTTGTTGTTTCTACAGTACGAAAGGGGCAAATTCTACAGATGTTTTTGAGGTGCAGGCAGCATAAGTGGGCAAGCGATTGAATATGGGGGGGGGGGTTATTGGAATTATTTTTTTGAATAATTTTTTCCCCACTTTTTATGATTTAATAGTCCCACAAAGAGGACTGTAATAGGCGATATATAGCCTACTGAGTAATGCTGGAGGCAGGCTTGGGGCCTACAGTAGGCCCTGGCCTGCATGCACTGACATCGCCACCCCACAATCTAATTTGCGGGGTGCCGATGGGAGACAGAGTCTGCTCCTTCTATAACCACTTACATGTGGCGGGCACCATTGCCTGTGACATATAAGAGGCTAAACGCCCTAAATCTGTGCTCCTCCCTGTCACAATGTAGGGGGAGGGGAGGAGAGGAACACCAGAATGACAACAGAAGGAAAATGACCAGGAATTAGGCCTCAAGGCTAGGGAAAGGGAAATGGTGACCACCTAAGGAAACCCTAAACCTAGCCCTGACTCCTGTCAGTATGAATAGACCCTGAAGGTGGGAATATTTATACACCGTAAACACAGGCCCTAGTAATCCTGAAAAGCGCTAGGATTAGTGACAGGGTTTAAGATTACTGGTTCCTTCCCAGATGAACGAACCAGTGTCTCCCTGAGGCCTAGTAAACAATGAGCAAATGGGAGCACAAAATACCAAGAGAAGTACACTTATCTTCAATAGAAAATGAATAAGCAGGAACTCAGATGAGGACCACAACCAGCTCTTCCAACTCCAGGCAGAGAATATCAACCGCATGGTAAGAAGTGTGAGTCCAGACTAAATAGAGAAGCAGTAATGACCACAAGCTACTCCTGAGACAAGAGGTGTGGTCATTACCAACAACACTGCAAGAAGTGAAAACAGATAGGCTGTCAGATGACCTAACGTGCAGCCAATCTCTCAGATCTTCTAACCTCTGTCACGGAGGGGACCGTGACAGTGCCTCCTGGCGGTCCGGCCCATTAGAGAAGGAGCGCGGCTCTCATTTGAGAGCCGAGCCCCCACTGACCACTGCAAGGGAGAGAGCCATGCAGCACTTAGACAGGGCTGGCATAAAAAGGTGGTGGCCCAGCCTAAGGCACCTGTCACCACCAGATCTTTGAGAAGTTCTGATAGACATTCTTCAGTACCTCCTGCATGATCCTCTTTTGTTTTGCTTTCGTTTTGACATCTCTCCTCCCTCTCCCAGCTGTCATCTATTAGCAGTGATTGCCTCCCTATATATCTTCTCCCCATACTGCCTCACCTTGCGGTTTATACAACTTCCTGGAGTGTGCTCATGCTGCAAACTGCAACTGATGCTTCTACAGATAAGTCTGTTCATTTATTTGTGTTTTCCTGTTGCCTTGATCCTAGGTGACCCTGACTCCCTCCGTATTAAGTGTAGAGAGCCGGTGGTCGTGTCCCCTTACTATTATAGGGTGTTCAGGTGTCATACAGTCGAGGCACGAGGGCATGCAATTATCTATCATAGAGATCTTTGCATGGGCTGAGAAGACAGGGAGAGCCTCAGGGCTTTAATAGGGGTCACCCTTTTGTTCCTTAGTTTCGGATCAGGCCAGTCGGATCCTTATTTGTAACTTCTTGTTTTCTGTTACACCATCCGTGACAGCCCCTTAGTGAACACCATAAAAAGGCATATTGGTAGTCACCAAGAAGTTAAAGTGTTGCAATCATGATTGATAATGCTCCGTGCCTCTCTGTGACATTTTTACTACAAAATCACAGTGAGATACAGTTGTCATCATGATTTTGTAGTAAAAAGATCACAGAGAGGCAAAGAGCATTATCAATCATGTTAATGCTCCGTGTCTCTGCTGTCCGGGACAGGGCTTGGCACTCTTTCACGCAGTGGATTACCCGCACGGCATCCACTCGTATGAAAGAGCCCTTAGGCCCCTTGCAGACTAGCGTTCCTCCTGCAGCGAATCCACATCGCAGCACCCGCCTGACCTCCCAGAGCTGCAGAAGGTCACATAGCATTATATTGATTTATGATCTAACCCTTAAAGTTCTGGAATGTATTGGATAACACTGGCATAATGCTGTTAGCGTCATCTAATACATTCCAGGACTGTAAGGGTTACATAGCATCATAAATCAATATAATGCTATGTGAATCCCGTCAGTGCTGGGAGGTCAGGTCGGGTGCTGCGATGCGGACTCGCTGCGGGAGGAACGCTCGTCTGCAAGGGGCCTTAGCACAGGGGGGCCCACTGAGGCTTTATCGCCCAAGGGCCCACATGAACCTGGAGCCGGCCCCGATCAGCAGGTTGTATAAGAGATACAGAGAGACTGGAAGAGTCACAGAAAGGCAAAGAAGTGGACATCCTTTGGCCACATCCCACACTGATGATTGCTTTATTGTGAACAATGCCCTGTGGAACCAGATGCCAAATGCCACACAACTCCAGGCACGTTTAAGGGAGGTGAGATGCACCCAAGTGTCACATCAGACCATTTAAAACCGTTTACATCATCGTGGTCTACCTGACCTGCCCTAAACTACAGTGACAAGCCCATACTACTTAAAACATCTTTAATCCACTAAGGCCTAATTTCATCTTCATGGATGACAATGCGCCAGCTCATCGAGGTGATATCATTAGGGAATAGCTGCTGGAGACTGGTGCACCTCAAATGTAGTGGCCTGCACTTTCTCGAGACTTGAATCCCATTGAAAACCTATGGGATCAGCTTAGTTGCCATGTACAGGCCCGTAACTCTGTACCCTAGAACCTTAATGACCTGAGGACTGCCCGTCAAGAAAAGTGGGATGACATGTCTCAGCAGACAATAAGTCGACTTGTGAACAGCAGGAGACATTGTTGTCAAGCTGTAATTGATGCTCAAGGCCACATGACAAGTTACTGAGACAGTAACATTTTTGTGGGGGTATACCCAGCACTGGTGTTGGCTTTTGTTTCAATAAATTGTTTGAGATGAGGAAATCACCATTGCTGCTTCTACTTAAATGCCGTACTTTCATGATATAATATCCCTGTAGTGTGAACTTTTTTAAATTTCCCATAAATTTGACCCAAAAGCCAAATATCCCTAACCTTTTGTGAGTAATTGTAACTGCATCCTCTGGAATTATTCTAAGCCAATATGGAGCATAAGGAAATTCGGCTTTGCGGAGAGCTGACCAAAATTCACTGACCAAAATTCTGACGTGTGAATAAGGCTTTTTTCGCATCCCCCTACACTACATTTCAGGACAGAAGATTTATCCTGACTTCCATAGTGTAAAATAGGTAAAAAAATTAAGCCACATAACAAGGGACCAAGGAGCAGCAGAAGGCCCTCCAAGGTAGCACATCTGCACGGAAGAATCCCACCCACGCCCCAAAAATAAAGTAGACATTGAAAACATTTTCAAACCCCCCACCTCAAAACAAGAGGAAGGCAGGGCAACAAAAAAAATGGCTTTTAAAAAGCCCTCAAACGACTCTCGCCAGCAAATAAATTGGTATTTGGAATGGAATATGGCAAACTAATTCAATAACGCAAGACAGCTTGCCCACTAGACTCTTCACGTCCACAATCTCAGCTGGCGTCACAGAAACAACAATATTTGAAAAGGTCAAAGAAGCCATAACTAGGCAACAGAAAGCAGAGTCTACTCAAACAAAAGACAGATCCAGCTCAGGACCCTTTAGCAGACATTGAAAAACCTGGTAAGTCCATTATGGCAGTTTCAGATCTTCAGCTTGGCGAGTTCCTCGCTGGGCCTTGACGCAGTTGTTGTTTTAACACATCCATCCAGTTTAACGCCTCTGTCGGTGAACCAAAATATATGTGCTCCCCAAATCTACCACATGAAGCCTAGTGGGATATAACATCACGTATGGGATAGAGTGTAGTCTCCACTTGACATCCATTAATTGCACTAGTTCATTCTGAACCTCAGAAGAGTAGTCTGGAAATGAGGTAAGTCGACATCCATTAATCGTAACCTCCTGACGCTCTTTGGCTAGCTGGAGTATAATTCCTCTGTCTCTATAATGCAACAATTTGATCAGTACTGGCCTGGAGGGGGGGGTCCAGTGGTAATGCTTTTTTACTGCAAACAGCAGTGTACGATTGTTTTGACCAAATGTATCCCGCAGCCTTTTTTCAAAAAAAGTCAGTAGGGTGCACATTATTGCCACGGAGCCTGTTCTCAGGGGTGCACCTAGCCTTTCTGCTGCATGAGGTGAAAATTGAAACACCCCCTCCCCCATCCCAAATTCTCAACCTAACCCCCTCGCTTCTAACAAACCTCTTTCATCTAGAGACGTCTTCTCTGATGTAGATGTTCTCTTACTTTATCTTCTCCATTCAGACCAGACCACCATGATGATTTCTTTCAGCCATCTTTTGTCTCTGCAGAGTCTGACAATAAGACATCTTAGTTTCCTACTTTTCCCACATCCTCCCACCTTCTGAACACACCATCCTGCCACCCCCAATACTGTGCCCCCTTATGTGTGCTAGTACAAAAATACCCTCTTATAATGTGCACCAGTACAAAAAATGCCTCCTTCTAATGTGAGCCAGTATAAAATATGCCCCCTTATAATGCCAGTGCAAAAAATACCCCCTCATAAAGTTTGCCAGTGCAAAAAAAGTGGGTGCTTTTTCTGTGGGAGCTGAGGAAGTATTAGCAGGGAAAAATGGTCACTTGTGTTTTTGCTCCAAATATTTATCCTCTTCCATTGAAGACTGAGAACTGCTTGCCATCAAGTTGTCAATAGAAAAGTGAAGACATCATCTAGAGGTTTCCAGTCATCCTGTTGTTATTTATACCTACCACGAAAACCTGACCTATAGCCAGAATGCTCGTCTCAAAATCAGTTGAACCCATTGGCCTTCGCATCTGCCCAGGGCTTCTAAGCAGAGTATAAATATAGCTGGTTCTTACATTGCCCTGAACATTGTAGGTTTATGTTAGACCCAGGAGAGGCAGTTCTGTTAGGTACCCATCTGCAATAGCCACCCTGACATTTTTCATGTATAGTAGTTTTAGTACCACTGTAATCTAAAATAATCCCTAGTTCTTTTGTTTGCATGTATAACAGCGTGCTGCCATACGTATTTTGTTTGCTGTCCATAACTTTACATTTGTCAGTGTTAAGCCTCATCTGCCACTTCTCTGCCCAAGCGTCCAATCTATCCAGATCCATCTGTAGCAGTATATTTGCCTCTTTTGTGTTTACTTTGTACAGTTTAGTGTCATCTGCAAATTATATTTTACTCTGCAAGCCTTTCCATTACTGACCCCTGTGGTACCCCATTGGTGACCGTGACCCAATCTTAGTGTGTACCGTTAAATAACCACCCTCTGTTTTCTATCACTGAGCCAGTTACTTACCCACATACACACATTTTCCCCCAGTCCAAGCATTCCTATTTTATGTACTAACCTTTTATGTTAGTATCAAATGCTTTGGAGAAGTCAAAATATATAACATCCATTGATTTGCTGCAGTCAAGTCTAGAACTTTCCTCCTTATAGAAACTGATTAAATTAGTTGGAAAGGACCGATCCCTCATGAAGCCATGCTGATATGGTATTATACACTTATTTTCATTGAGATACTCCAGAAAACCCTCAAACAGTTTACCCACAAGAGATGTTAGAATTCAAATCCTGTGAGTATAGAGTCCTTAAATTTCAGAAAAGAGAATCTGGCTATGACATTACTTAATTCTCTTAGGATACAGGAGTGTATGTCATCTGGACCCGGTGATTTGTCTATTTTAATCTTATTAAGACTCTGCTTCAGTTCTTCCTGGGTCAAACAGGTCACTTTTAATGGGGAGTTTACTTTGACACTCTGCATCTCATCTGACAGTTCATTTCCCTCAGTGAATACAGTGGAGAAAAAAATATTTAGTAGCTTCGCTTTCTCCTCATTGCTCTCAACTCCTCCTTCATTACTCTGTTAGGGGCAAACACTTTCAGGTTTCAACTTTTTAGCATTTATATAATTGAAGAACGTTTTAGGGTTTGTTTTACTCTCTTTGGCAATGAATCCCTGTCTCCAGCTTGGCTGCTTTTATTTGTCTTTTACATATTCAATTTTTTTCCTTATAGTTTTTCAGTGCTTCCTCGCTACTTACCTGTTTTAGGGATTTAAATGCTTTCTGTCATTCATAGCTCCCTTTAAATTTCTATTTATCCACATAGTTTTTTTCCTGTTCCTTACCCATTTATTTTCATATGGTATGTACCTCTCAAAATAAGAGTTTAGGATTGCCTTTAAAAAAAAATCCCAATTTGTGGCTGCATTTGTGTTCCCGAGGACGTTGTCCCAGTTAGTGAGTCTAATTGCACTCCTTTAGCTGGTCCAATTGTGCTTTTTTGAAGTTTGGTATTTTTGTTCCTCCCTGAAGAAATACTTTTTGAATGACAATTGGAAGGTTAATATTTTATGGTCACTATTTCCCAGGTTTCCCCCAACCTGCACATCTGTTGTTCTGTCAGGTCTATTGGTTATTACTAAGTCCAGTATGGCCCTCCCTCTAGTCGGGTCCTGAACCAGTTGGGAAATGTCCTGAATTAGTTTATTGCCAAGAACCTGTTTCCTTTATGAGATGTACAGGTTTCAGTTTCCCAGTCTATATCTGGGTAGTTGAAGTCCCTCATAATAACCACCTCATGATTTGCCGACTCATCTATCTCATTTAAAAGTAGATTTTCTGTAGACTGTGATATATTAGATGGTTTATAATAAACTCCTATTAGTATTTTATGATTTTACATAAAGGCGAACCCCTCCCCCTCTCAGTTTTTGACGATCCTTTCTAAACAGACTGTAACCCTGTATTTTAACCGCCCAGTCATAGCTATAATCTAGCCATGTTTCAGTTATTCCCTCTGTGTCATAGTCCTTCTCACACATCACTAATTCCAGTTCAGCAGTTTTATTAGTCAGGCTTCTGGCATTAGTATACATACAATTAAGAGGATTTTTTATATTTTTTACCCTACAACTTTCCTTATGAACTGTTCTAGTCCCTCCTTCCATTCCTCCCCCAGTCCCACTACCTCACTCCAGGTCTCTATCTGCACTATCTTCCCCTCCTGTAATGTAAATACCCTCCCCCCAGTCCCTAGTTGAAACACTACTCCTACCTTCTAGCCGTCTTCTTCCCAAAACATCTGCACCTTCCCCACTAAGGTGCAGCCCATCCCTAAGATAGAGCCTGTAGCCAACAGAGAAGTCGGCTCAGTTCTCCAGGAACCCAAACCCCTCCTTCCTACACCAGTTCTTGAGCCATTTGTTCATCTCCTGTCACGGTAGGTGAGGGAAGGGAAGCAAACCAAATACAACTAAAGCAACAAAACACCAGGCTAGGCCCCAAAGCTAGGGAACAGGGAAAGGTCACCACCTGACAATCCCTGAGTCTTTCCCTGACTGCTGAAAACACGAGCAAATCCTAAAGGTGGAAGTGCTCATGCGCTGGAACCTAAGCCTAGCTGAAACTGTAACAAACCCTCAGCTAGGGAGCTGGAAAATAGACAACCGGTTCCTAGCGCTTGGTGCAGGAACCAGCGTCTTCCTGAGGCCTAGCCAGAACACACAACAAAAGGGAAGGAATAGGACTTAGCTTAAGACGAACGGGGAGCAGGAGAGCCACCAAACACCAGCTGAGAACAGAAGCAAATATAAACCACAAGGGCTATAGTGAGGGGGGGTATAAATAGCACCACTAAATAGCTAATAAGCAGAACCTGTGGGGAGGTGGGATCCTGCCCCAAACCACAACAAAGAGAAACAGAACAATCTGCAAGTAGCAGTAGCAAGTCTGTTAGATGTTCTCAGCCTCTCACAGGGCAGGGCGTGACATCTCTCTAATCTCCCGCTGGCTTTCTGGTGTGGCACGTGGTACCGGTAGTATTTCAGAAGAAAGAAAACGTTTGAGGTCCTTGCCCTATGACTGCAACTTAAGTCCCTGAAATAATTTTTAAGGACGCTCCACCTGCCTCTAACTTTGTCATTTCAATGTGGACTATGACTGCTGGGTCTTCGTCAGCCCCTCCCAGAAGTCTATCAACCCGATCCGCGATATGTTGAACTCGAGCGCCAGGAAGACAACACACTGTTCGACACTCCTGGTCTTTGTGACAGATCGCCCTATCTGTACCCCTAATAATTGAGTCTCCCATTACCAGCACCTGTCTGGCCTGCCCTGCTCTCCTGGTCTCCGCTTACTGGAGCTGACATTTTCCTGACTGGCAGAGGAAGGGTTCTGCAGCAGCAGTGCCATCCCTTAACTGACATCACCCTCATCTTGTGTCATATCAGGACCAGCCTCCCTGGCACTCTTCCCTCTACACTGCTTTCCTGAGCCTCTATGCTACCACCCTCCACCGCATCTACCGAATAGAGTGTCTGCTCTGCGAGCAGCAAACTCTCTTCCAAATTGTCAATGCTTCTCAGTGTCGAAACTCGCTCATTTAGATACATGATGTGCGATTCCAAACGGGAAATATGCTCACATTTTGAACAAAGATATGCACCCTTAAACGGCTGTTCCAGGACTGTATACATTAGACAAGATGTGCACTGGACTGCGCTGTCAATTATGGAACTCATACTAATGGGGATTTCACAAGAAAAGAGAAAAAATACGCAATACAGTGCGATTAAATGGTAAACAACTGACTGAACTGAATGTAGTCTCTTCCTAAAGTCCCTGAATCTAAAGTCTCTTAATCTTAAGTCTCACACAAACACAATTCAAACACACATTTGAAATCAAACAAGCGAATGCTCACAAACTCACGTTGTTTGTCTGCTTGTATAGGCGCTGCTCCCAGACAACTTCAAACCAGACTGATGATTTTTTTCCCTCTGGATTTATGCCCATGTTCTAACCTCCCATGCCCAACCCTTGCTTTCTTACCAGATTTGACTCTTCGCTGTCACACCTATGCCTGACTCTCATATTGATTCTGTACTGCCTGCCATGACCTGTGGCCTGATAACTGGAAACTCTGCTTGCTCTGCCTTTGACCCGTTGTTGTCTAGTGTTTTGTTGATTACCAGTAGTAGTGGCCTAGGATTTTTTCTACATGTATATATGGCACATGCTCTCGCTCTCGGCCATCTTAAAGAGCCTGTGCATTCATGTCCAAATGTTTCCTCGGCCAATGGCTGGCTGTCCCTAGGTATTTAAGACACATTTTCCAGTAGGAGGGTGCCTGAGCATTAGATTTCCAAGTCTCTGGCAACTAGCAAAGGTCTATTCTCTGTCTGATTACCTGTATACCGTACTCCAGCCTGACTACAGACTTCTAGCCACCTGCCCTGACCTTAGCCTGTTTCTCTGATTGCTCTTCTGCCACTTGTCCTGACCTTGGACTTGTCTCATTGATTCACATGCACTCTGCTTGCCGTGATCTTTCATATTGCTTGACCCCTCAGTGCTTCACACCAGTATCTCTAACTCTGTGGGTCAGCTGCCAACCAGATTAAGACTATTTTAAGAGGCAGCGGCCTGGTGGCTCCTCTACAGTAAAGTTTACGTCCCTGTATAGGGGTTAAAGGGTGAATACTAGAGAACTGACAGGATAATGTCCTTAGAGTTATCCCTAAGTCAATCTGGTATATTGTTACAGTGGGTCAACACCAACTGCCCATAACAGCAAGACTGGTATCCACTGTGACCATATTGTGGATACTATAACATTCATGATAGCTATATAACCATATTAATGAATTATAATTATTCCTCTGCCCAGGGGGTGTCTGTGGCTGAACTGTAAGTCTATTTCTACATATTGTATGTTCTTATCCAGCAATTTTTTTAAATCATGATTTAATAAAGATTATTTTGTGTATATGTGTGCCTTTAGAGTTTGGATGTTTGTTAACGTAAGACTACACATTATTTTGGGTACTTTATGGCCTAATTTGTTTTGGTGTTCACATAATTAATGCCGTTATGTATGGCGAATGGAGAAAATTAAAAAAGTAAGAACACAATGGGAAAATTGCTGCCCCAAGAAAAGTTACTAAAAGTAAATCAATAAATTGCATGAACCCCAAAATGGTGCATGTGAAAAATACAATTTGTCCCACAAAAAACAGCCTTCATAAAGCTTTCATACAGCTACATCAGAGGAAAAAATGGTAATCTCCACTAAACACAGCAATACAAAAACTAAAATTCTGCGGTCCTGAAAGTCAAAAAGAGATGAAAGGACTAGTCCTATTATCCAAATAAAGAATCCAAAAATATATTTAAAAACTCAAGCCATTTATTCAGCCAATGAACAGAAAAGGTTTAGTCTCTCTATGGAACCATTTCTAAGGGCTTGACAATGGTTTCACAGAGGGGCTGAAACATTGCTGTTCATTGGGTAAATAAATCACTTCAGTGTCTTGAGAAGATTCTTGGAGTGCTGCTACTTGCTTCTTTATTTGGGTATGTTAGATTGAACTTTTTTTTAGCACAGCCATCTGAGCCTTGCACACAACTTTTATATTAGATTTTTTCTGTACTGCTCCTGGCAAAGTCCTGTTACCTGGTGATGTAAGATGCTGGTGGTCCTCCATCATGATGTCCTTGTACTTATCCTTGTGTCCTTCTACATACTCCCACTCCTCCATGGAGAAATAGACAGTGACATCCTGACACCTTATAGGAACCTGACAACACAATTACACCGTCATTACCCAGACCCCTCCAGTGCTGTTACTGTATAATGTTCCAGCATTCCCAGCAGTGTCACCTCTCCAGTCAGCAGCTCAATCATTCTGTTGATGAGATCTAGGATCTTCTGTGCATTGATTTCCTCATGTATCAGGTAGTGAGGTGAAGGCCCCGTGATTGGGCTTAGGGTTCTTCGCCATCTTTCAGACACAGGAGCCTGACAGCGCTCACTAGAGGTCTTCTTCACCACTGTGTAATCCTGGATATGGGGAGACACAACAATAAATATCACTACTGACATTTCCAGAGTCCGTCACCTCTACAGCCATGTCCATCTGTTATTACCATAGATAAGAATGATATAATGTGACATCATCAGACTCTCTCACCTCTCCAGTAAGTTGGAAGAGTATCTCTAGGGTCAGATTTATTATTCTCTCTGCCATCTTGTCTCTGTCCATCCTTGATAGGTGAATCAGGAAAGGTCTCTTATATAGAAGATATCAACAGGGATGGTTCTATACTGTAGAACCTGAAAGGAAAGATGAGACAATGTAAAAACCAAAACTAAATCACATAAAATAGATTAACTTGAGATAAAAACTGAAAACATTCGAGGAAATATTTGGTTATGTTCTTCTACCTGAGTCAACAGTGGTCGTGAAGAACATACTGGCATCATTGCTGTAACTAATGCAGATACAGCATGTTGTCACTGAAACAATGCAGGGGGCTAAGGACCAGACTTTTTTTTTTATTGACCAATTTGTTTTTCATGTTGCACTCCAAGAACCATGAATTTTTATTTTTTCTGTCAACATAGCAGCTTAAAGGGGTTCTGCACCTTCATTTAACTGATGATCTATCCTCTGGATAGATCATCAGCTTCTGATCGGCGGGGGTCCGACACCCGGGACCCCCGCCGATCAGCTGTTTGAGAAGGCAGCGGCGCTCCAGCAGCGCCGCGGCCTTCTCACTGTTTACCGCCGGGCCGCCCGCCCACTGATGTCACGACTTGTATCAACTAGAGTGGGCGCGGCTAAGCTCCATTCAAGTGAACAGAGCTTAGCCGCGCCCACTCTAGTTGATACAAGTCGTGACGTCAGTGGGCGGGCGGCCCGGCGGTAAATAGTGAGAAAGCAGCAGCGCTACAGGAGCGCCGCTGCCTTCTCAAACAGCTGATCGGCGGGGGTCCCGGGTGTCGGACCCCCGCCGATCAGAAGCTTATGATCTATCCAGAGGATAGATCATCAGTTAAATGAAGGTGCAGAACCCCTTTAAGGCTACTTTGCAGAATAATTTCTTCATGTGTAGAAGTATGCATGTAAAAGCCGGACTGCCTGTGTAGAAGTATGCATGTAAAAGCCGGACTGCCTGTGTAGAAGTATGCATGTAAAAGCCTGCCTGCCTGTGTAGAAGTATGCATGTAAAAGCCTGCCTGCCTGTGTAGAAGTATGCATGTAAAAGCCTGCCTGCCTGTGTAGAAGTATGCATGTAAAAGCCTGCCTGCCTGTGTAGAAGTATGCATGTAAAAGCCTTCCTGTCTGTGTAGAAGTATGCATGTAAAAGCCTGCCTGTGTAGAAGTATGCATGTAAAAGCCTGCCTGCCTGTGTAGAAGTATGCATGTAAAAGCCTGCCTGCCTGTGTAGAAGTATGCATGTAAAAGCCTGCCTGCCTGTGTAGAAGTATGAGTGTAAAAGCCTGCCTGCCTGTGTAGAAGTATGCATGTAAAAGCCTGCCTGCCTGTGTAGAAGTATGCATGTAAAAGCCTGCCTGCCTGTGTAGAAGTATGCATGTAAAAGCCTGCCTGCCTGTGTAGAAGTATGCATGTAAAAGCCTGCCTGCCTGTGTAGAAGTATGCATGTAAAAGCCTGCTTTCATGTTTATAGCCTGCCTTTATGTAAAGAAGTATATGTGTAAAAGCCTGCCTGCATGTGTAGAAGTATGCTTATAAAAGACTGCCTGCATGTGTAGTAGGGCTACAACAATTACTCAATTAAGGGTACTTTCACACTAGCGTTGTCAGAATCTGGCAGGCAGTTCCGTTGCCGGAACTGCCTGCCGGATCCGGAAATCTTATGCAAATGGATCTTTTTTTAGACTTATTTATTGAAATACCGGATCCGTCTTTCCGGTATCATCTGGAATAACGGATCTAGTATTTAATTTTTTTCAAAGCTAGAAAGAACTGCCCATGCTCAGACCAGAGAACCGGATCCGGCGATGCGACAATTTCCGGGACAAGCTGCAGTATTTTCTCCGGTCAAATACCGTACAAGGGATGGAACGGAAGACATCCTGATGCATACTGAACTGATTGGTTTCCATTCAGAATACATTGGGACAAAACAGCAGCGTTTTTTTCCGGTATTAAGACCCTTTACCGGATTTCAACACCGGAAAAGAATAACGCTAGTGTGAAAGTACCCTAAATCGCGTAACTCTACAGAAAAAAAAATCTTCGATGCAAATTTTTTGCATTGAGGATTTGTTTGTGTCATGTGATCATGGAGTTTGAGTGAAGAGCTTGCTATTACTCATGCTCCATGGTCACCCAGTGGCCCGCACCACCCTGCACTGGATCCTGACACATTGTTAGGAAATAGTATAGTATAGCTGTATAGTGTCGGCGGCGCCGCCCTTACAAGAAAGGTAAATATTAAAGGGAACCTGTGACCGGGATTTTGTGTATAGAGCTGAGGACATGGGTTGCTAGATGGCCGCTAGCACATCCGCAATACCCAGTCCCCATAGCTCTGTGTGCTTTTATTGTGTAAAAAAAATTGATTTGATACATATGCAAATTAACCTGAGATGAGTCCTGTCTCTGGGATGAGTCAGGGACAGGACTCATCTCAGGTTAATTTGCATATGTATCAAATTGGGTTTTTTACACAAGAAAAGCACACAGAGCTATGGGGACTGGGTATTGTGGATGTGCTAGCGGCCATCTAGCAACCCATGTCCTCAGCTCTAGATAACTAAATTGTAAGGCAGCTCTCTCCTGTGATAGTTCAATCACCCTCTGTGCACGGATGCCGCACCTGGATGAGGTAAAGTCCAGCAAAATGAGAAGAAGTAATCCAGCTCAGTTCAGGTAAAGTAATGTTAACTTTATTCCAGCGACTAAAATCTCCGTACAACAAATGTATAGCTACGCGTTTCAGACCTTTCAAATATATGGGTCCTTCTTCATGACAAACGTTACTTCACCTGAACTGAGCTGGATTACTTCTTCTCATTTTGATGTGCTCAGCTCTATACACAAAATCCCGGTGACAGGTTCCCTATAAACTGGCACTGGGGACTGATGGCATGGGGGGTGATGGCATAGAGCAGCGGTCCCCAACCGCCGGGCCGCGGCCCAGGACCGGGCCCTGGCGGATAGTTTGCCGGGCCGCGGCGATCAGGGCAGTCTTTAACGCTGTGCTAATGAAGCGTTCCATTATGGAAGCGCTTCATTAGTACAGAAGGACCAGGAAGCGGTGAAGGATCTGTAATCACCACTTCCTGGTCCACGGCTCGGTTATCGGCTGTGCAGGGCTGCGCACAGCGTGAGGTCGCTCTGTGACCTCACACCGTGCGCCGCGATACACAGCCAACAGCAGAATAAATTAAAAGGATCGCGATGGTGACCAGGAGCAGGAGAGGTAAGTGTTTTTTTTTGCACTGGGGGCTGATGGCTGACCTGGGGGACATTGGGCAGACCTGAGGGGCTAATGGGGGACATTGGGCAGACATGAGGGGCTAATGGGGGACATTGGGCAGACATGAGGGGCTAATGGGGGACATTGGGCAGACATGAGGGGCTAATGGGGGGCTTATGGCTGACATGAGGGGCTAATGGGGGGACTTATGGCTGACATGAGGGGCTAATGGCTGACATGAGGGGCTAATGGGGGGCTTATGGCTGACATGAGGGGCTAATGGGGGCTTATGGCTGACATGAGGGGCTAATGGGGGGCTTATGGCTGACATGAGGTGCTAATGGGGGGCTTATGGCTGACATGAGGGGCTAATGGGGGACTTATGGCTGACATGAGGGGCTAATTGGGGACTTATGGCTGACATGAGGGGCTAATGGGGGCTTATGGCTGACATGAGGGGCTAATGGGGGCTTATGGCTGACATGAGGGGCTAATAGGGGCTTATGGCTGACATGAGGGGCTAATGGCTGACATGAGGGGCTAATGGGGGGTTTATGGCTGACATTGGGTGGGTTTATGGCTGACATTGGGGGGGTTTATGGCTGACATTGGGGGGTTTATGGCTGACATTGGGGGCTAATAGATGGCTAAAGGTTTGGGGGTCTGATCTGAGGTCTGATTAACATTGGGGGTCTGATTGCTGGTCTGACCTGAGGTGTAATGAAAAAAATGTTTTTCTTATTGTTCTCCTCTAAAACTAGGTGCATCTTATAGGGCGAAAAATACGGTACAGTGCAGCAGAGACCAGTGCAGCACAGACCATAGTCAGTTTATATAGTGTTATATATTTTAATATGCACCTTGTGTTTTGTTATGCGCGTGAATCGGTCAGCCCCGCCCACCCCCTAAGCCCCGCCCCAGAACCCCCTCCCCCTTTCCCCCCCCCCACCCGGTCCCTGGGAAAATTGTCTTGCATGAAACCGGTCCTTGGTGCAAAAAAGGTTGGGGACCACTGGCATAGAGGACTGATGGCACAGAGTACTGATGGCATGGGGGCTGATGACACAGTACTGATGGCATGGGGGTGATGGCACAGAGTACTGATGGCATGGGTGATGATGGAACGGAGGACTAATGGCATGGGGGAGCTGATGGCACAGAGGACTGATGGCATGGGGGCAGCTGATGGCACAGAGGACTGATGGCACTGGGGGGAGTTGATGGCATAGGGGGAAATCGATGGCATGGAGGGTGCTGAGGACTGATGACAGGAGGATCTGCTGATGTCTGATGAGTTTTTATAAAGGAAAACATTATTTTTAATTAGTTTTTTTTCTTATTAGAGTACTCAATTCATCGTTGGATAAATCGATAGAAAAATTGATTACTAAAATAAAAGACTACCTGCTTGTGTAGAAGTATGAGTGTAAAAGACTGCCTGCTTGTGTAGAAGTATGAGGGTAAAAGACTACCTGCTTGTGTAGAAGTATGAGTGTAAAAGACTACCTGCTTGTGTAGAAGTATGAGTGTAAAAGACTACCTGCTTGTGTAGAAGTATGAGTGTAAAAGACTACCTGCTTGTGTAGAAGTATGAGTGTAAAAGACTGCCTGCTTGTGTAGAAGTATGAGTGTAAAAGACTGCCTGCTTGTGTAGAAGTATGAGGGTAAAAGACTACCTGCTTGTGTAGAAGTATGAGTGTAAAAGACTACCTGCTTGTGTAGAAGTATGAGTGTAAAAGACTACCTGCTTGTGTAGAAGTATGAGTGTAAAAGACTGCCTGCTTGTGTAGAAGTATGAGTGTAAAAGACTGCCTGCTTGTGTAGAAGTATGAGGGTAAAAGACTACCTGCTTGTGTAGAAGTATGAGTGTAAAAGACTACCTGCTTGTGTAGAAGTATGAGTGTAAAAGACTACCTGCTTGTGTAGAAGTATGAGTGTAAAAGACTGCCTGCTTGTGTAGAAGTATGAGTGTAAAAGACTGCCTGCTTGTGTAGAAGTATGAGTGTAAAAGACTGCCTGCTTGTGTAGAAGTATGAGTGTAAAAGACTGCCTGCTTGTGTAGAAGTATGAGTGTAAAAGACTACCTGCTTGTGTAGAAGTATGTGTGTAAAAGCCTGCCTGCATGTGTAGAAGTATGTGTGTAAAAGACTACCTGCTTGTGTAGAAGTATGAGTGTAAAAGACTGCCAGCTTGTGTAGAAGTATGAGTGTAAAAGACTACCTGCTTGTGTAGAAGTATGTGTGTAAAAGCCTGCCTGCCTGTGTAGAAGTATGAGTGTAAAAGACTGCCTGCTTGTGTAGAAGTATGTGTGTAAAAGCCTGCCTGCCTGTGTAGAAGTATGAGTGTAAAAGACTGCCTGCTTGTGTAGAAGTATGAGTGTAAAAGACTGCCTGCATATGTAGAACTATAGTTGTAGAAAGTGTTAAATGAACCTTTATTGCTATAAACAATTGTTTATTCCTGGCCACAACTGACTAGAGTCACCTAGCCAATCTAATATAATGTAAATGAGCAGTGCACTGCTCAAATATCATATCAATGCTATTACCGTATATGATTGTAGTGCACCTTGCAGATTCATTTGATGGCTACTATTACTGTATGTGTTTAACCCCTTAACCCCTTAAGGACTCAGCCCTATTTCACCTTAAGGACTTGGCCATTTTTTGCAAATCTGACCAGTGTCCCTTTAAGTGCTCATAACTTTAAAACACTTTGACTTATCCAGGCCATTCTGAGATTGTTTTTTTCGTCACATATTGTACTTCATGACACTACTTCATGACACTGGTAAAATGAAGTAAAAAATTTTTTATTTTTTTTTGCATAAAAAAATACCTAATTTACAAAGAATTTTGAAAAATTTGCAAATTTTCAAAGTTTCAGTTTCTCTACTTCTGTAATACATAGAAATACCCCCAAAAATTGTGATGACTTTACATTCCCCATATGTCTACTTCAGGTTTGAATTATTTTGGGAATGATATTTTATTTTTTGGGGATGTTACAAGGTTTAGAACTTTAGAAGCAAATATTGAAATGTTTCAGAAATTTACAAAAACCCAATTTTTAGGGACCACTACAGCTCTGAAGTCACTTTGCGAGGCTTACATAATAGAAACCACCCAAAAATGACCCCATTCTATAAACTACACCCTCAAGGTATTCAAAACTGATTTTACAAACTTTGTTAACCCTTTAGGTGTTGCACAAGAGTTATTGGCAAATGGGGATAAATTTGAGAATTTCATTTTTTTGCCTAATTTTCCATTTTAACCCATTTTTTCCACTAACAAAGCAAGGGTTAACAGCCAAACAAGACTGTATCTTTATTGCCCTGACTCTGCCGTTTACAGAAACACCCCATATGTGGCCGTAAACTACTGTACGGCCACACAGCGGGGCGTAGAGTGAAAGGTGCGCCGTATGGTTTTTGGAAGCCAGATTTTGCTGGACTGGTTTTTTGACACCATGTCCCATTTGAAGCCCCCTGATGCACCCCTAGAGTAGAAACTCCCTAAAAGTGACCCCATCTAAGAAACTACACCCCTCAAGGTATTCAAAACTGATTTTAACTTTGTTAACCCTTTAGGTGTTGCACAAGATATAATGGAAAATAGAGATACAATTTCAAAATTTCACTTTTTTGGCAGATTTTCCATTTTAATATCTTTTTTCAAGTAACAAAGCAAGGGTTAACAGCCAAACAAAACTCATTATTTATGGCCCTAATTCTGTAGTTTACAGAAACACCCCATATGTGGTCGTAAACTGCTGTATGGGCACACGGCAGGGCGCAGAAGGAAAGGAATGCCATACGGTTTTTGGAAGGCAGATTTTGCTGGACTGGTTTATTTACACCATGTCCCATTTGAAGCCCCCCTGATGCACCCCTAGAGTAGAAACTCCAAAAAAGTGACCCCATTTTAGAAACTACGGGATAAGGTGGCAGTTTTATTGGTACTAGTTTAGGGTACATATGATTTTTGGTTGCTCTATATTACACTTTTTGTGCGACAAGGTAACAAGAAATAGCTTTTTTGGCACAGTTTTTTTTTTTTGTTATTTACAACATTCATCTGACAGGTTAGATCATGTGGTAATTTTATAGAGCAGGTTGTCACGGACGCGGCGATACCTAATATGTATACTTTTTATTTATTTATGTAAGTTTTACACAATGATTTCATTGTTAAAACAAAAAAGTTTTTGTGTCTCCATAGTCTAAGAGCCATTGTTTTTTCAGTTTTTGGGCGATTATCTTATGTAGGGTCTCATTTTTTGCGGGATGAAATGGCTGTTTTATTGGCACTATTTTGGGGTGCATATGACTTTTTGATCGCTTGCTATTGCACTTTTTGTGACGTAAGATGACAAAAAATAGCTTTTTTTAAACCGTTTTTATTTTTATTTTTTTACGGTGGTCATCTGAGGGGTTAACTCATGTGATATTTTTATAGAGCCGGTCGATACGGACACGGCGATACCTAATATGTATACTTTTTTTTATTTATGTAAGTTTTACACAATGATTTAATTTTTGAAACAAAAAAAATGATGTTTTAGTGTTTCCATAGTCTAAGAGCCATAGTTTTTTCAGTTTTTGGGCGATAATCTTGGGTAGGGTCTCATTTTTTTGCGGGATGAGATGACGGTTTGATTGGCACTATTTTGACGTACATGCGACTTTTTTGATCACTTTTATTACCTTTTTTGGGAAGTAAGGTGGGCAAAATTTAAATTTTCTCATAGTTTTTATTTTTTTATTTTTATGGCGTTCACCGTGCGGGGAAAGTAACATGACCGTTTTATAGATCAGGTTGTTACGGACGCGGCGATACCAAACATGTGTAGGGAATTTAATTTTTTTCATTTTTAATTAGTGATAAATGTGTTTTTTGATTTTCACATTTTTTTCACTTTTTCTTACTTTTTTTTGACCCAGACCCACTTGGTTCTTGAAGATCCAGTGGGTCTGGTGTCTGTAAAATACAGTACAGAACCTATATAGGTTTCTGTACTGTATTTTACTTACACTGAACAGATCTATGCTTTCAGCATAGATCTGTTCAGCACCATGGACAGCACCATGGACAGCCATGGGAACCTTCCCCGTCTGCCACAACTTCGCAGACGGGGAAGGGTAAGGACTGGGGCTTCGGGGGGCTCTCTCCCTCTCCATCGGGGGGCTGCAAAGGCACAGCAGCCCCCCGATGGGAGAGGGAGGGAGCCGCATCTTACTGTTAACTCTTTCCATACAGCGGTCCGTACGGACCGCTGTATGGAAAGGGTTAAACGGCTGACATCCATTCACAGATGTCAGCCGTTTATACCAGGGTGCCAGCAATGTGCTGGCACCCTGCTATACCCACTAGAAGCCAACGATTATTCGGCGGGAGGCGGGCGGGGGATCGCGATCCCGCCTGCCGCACCGCCCGCCTCACGCACCGCCCACACCGCCCGCAACACCCCCCCCTGCACCTCCCACCAGGCTAAAATCATGCAGGGGTGCAGGGGGGGGGGGGTGATAACTATAGATTTGTGCCACACTAAGGTTTCTGATCGCCGCAGTCAGGGACCGCGGCGATCAGAAACAGCAGAAATCGCAACAAACCGCAGGTCTGAATTGACCTGCGGTTTGCTGCGATCGCCGATACGGGGGGGTCATATGACCCCCCTAGGCGTTGTGACAGGATGCCGGCTGAATGATTTCAGCCGGCATCCTGTGCGGATTAACCCCTGGGGCGCCACAATCTCAATTTAAACTCATGACGTACCGGTACGTCATGGGTCCTTAAGGACTCGGGATCCATGCCGTACCGGTACGTCATGGGTCCCTAAGGGGTTAAAGACCAGGCATATTTTCATTTTTGCAATTTCATTTTTTCCTCCCGACATAGCCTCCAATAGCCATAACTTTTTTATTTTTCCATTCAAATAGCCATATGATGGCTTATTTTTTGCGGGATAAGATGCGTTTTTTAATGCCACCATTTAATTTACTATGTCTTGTATTGAAAAAAAAATAAAGAAGAACTGCGCCTAGGTTTTTGGGGTTTTGATATCACGGCGTTGACCATGACCTGACGTCCTTATTCTGCGGCTCAATACAAATGCGGCAATACCTAACTTGTATATTTTTTATTTTAGTTTTTTCATTACTTAAAAAAAATAAAAACCTTTGATTAAAAAAATCAAAATTTTCTTTGCATCGCCATATTCTGACAGACATAACATTTTTTTTTTCGGTTTAGAGAGCTGTATGACTTGTTTTTTGTATAACGAACTGTAGTTTTTATTGATACCATTTTCGTGTCATGTACGACTTTTTGATCACCGTTATTCGATTTTTTTTTGGGGGGGGGCACAAGACCAAAAAATTGCGACACATTTTCAAACATGGCAATACCTCTACCTCTATAATACCTAATACCTCTATTAGTGTATCTATGTATTGAGCTTGAAGAGGTGTTCTGAGTTCGATTCTTTGGGGCTCCCTGCTGAACCTCCCTGCAAATTTTAACTCAGAAAAAACCTTTAAAGGGGTTGTCCACCTTTGGGAGCCATTCTGCCCCACCTTGCTGGACCTGCAGATGGAAACATACTTACCTGCTTCCCACAGCTGGGCTACGGCCTCTTTGATCCCCTTTTGCCACTGATGCCCTCTGGTCCCCCGCTGCCACATTTCTGTTTGACGGGGGTCACATGTGCTGCTGCAGCCAAAGACTGGCCACAGCGATGACTTGTCCCCATGATTTCTGGTCACGTTGTTTTATAGCTATACTGTTTTCAATACATTTTTGGGAGTGTAAGGCTACTTTCACACTTGCGGCAGAGTGATCCGGCAAGCAGTTCTGTCGCCGGAACTGCCTGCTGGATCCGGCAAAACGTATGCCAACTGATGGCATTTGTAAGACTGATCAGTCAGAAAAATGCATTGAAATGCCGGATCCGTCTTTCCGGTGTCATCCAGAAAAACGGATCCAGCATTTATTTTTTTCACCTTTTGTTCGGTCTGATATTTTGAATGCCGGATCCAGGACTAATACATTTCTATGGGAAAAAATCTTCAGTTTTTTGGGCCGCAGATAAAACCGTAGCATGCTGCGGTTTTATCTTAGTCTCTTTGTCCTGATCTGTCAAAAAGACTGAACTGAAGACATCCTGATGCATCCTGAACGGATTGCTCTCCATTTAGAATGCATTCGGATAATCCTGATCAGTTCTTTTCTGGTATAGAGCCCCTATGACGGAACTCAATGCCGGAAAAGAAAAACGCAAGTGTGAAAGTACCCTAAAGGGGGGGGGCACATATGCTTTTAGGATTGCACCCCTGATCATTTGAGATGCCAAGCAATGCCCCTGCTGTGGAAGACCACCAGCATTGGTCCTTTAGTGGTGGAGGGCGATACCCCTGCTGTGGAGGCCACCAGTATTGGAGCTTTAGTGGTGGAGGATTCAGCACACATTAATTTTTTCGGACTGCTGGACAATCTGACCTCATCAACACAGACGTCTTATCAATGCTAACACATTGGTTCCCAACCAGATATATGATGTACCCTGAAGATCCACGAAAGCCAGGGTGCCATAATAAACTGGTGCTGATTTACTGAGAATCAGTAGAACTTGGGTACAAGAATCCACCTTAAGTGCACACGAACGTATTTTCTTTCCTTGACCCGTTCTGTTTTTTTTGCGGACTGTATGCGGAACCATTAATTTAAATGGGTCCTAAAAAAAACAAAAAACGGAAGGTACTCCGTGTGCATTCCGTTTCTGTATTTCCATTCCGCTAAAAGATAGAACTTGTCCTATTATTGTCCGCATAACGGACAAGGATGGTACTGTTCTATTAGCGGCCATCTGTTCCGTTCCGCAAAATACAGAATGCACACGGACGTCATCTGTATTTTTTGCGGATCCGTTTTTTGCGGACCACAAAATACATACGGTCGTGTGCAAGAGGCCTAAGGCTGAGTTCACACTTCAGTTATTTGGTCAGATATTTCCATCAGTGATTGTAAGCTAAAGCCAGCAGTGAAGCCTCCAGTGAGATCAGATATAATGGAAATATTTCCTTCTGTTCTGTGCTTTTGACCCGCACCTGGTTTTGGCTCGCAGTAACTGATGGAAAAACTGACCAAATAACTGAAGTGTGAACTCAGCCTTAGCCAGGCAATAATAGAAACCGAGGCTGCTGGAAAGATGCTGAAAGTGACCAAAGAACCAGTATGGTGTCCCCTTATGTGCCCATGACACAGTATGATGCCCCTTTAGTGCCACCAAACAGTGGTGATACCCCTTATGTGTCACTTACATAGTATGATGCCCCATTAGTGTTTTTGGCACAGTACTGTGCCGCTGTCCTAGTATGATACCTCCTTAGTGACCCCACACAGAGGGCTGTGGAGTCGAAGCTAGTTTTGGGTGGAGTTGAAAGAAAAGTATTGACTCCAACTTCAGCTTTGAAAAATTATCTATTAATTTTGTGTAATTCATTTATTAAGCTTTATAGGAATTTAGAACAGTATAGAAATGCTGATCATATACAGTATGTATTCTATTTTCTATCAATATAAAGGTGCATTTACATGTGCAGACAAAGAAGGTAATTATTGGGAGGGGACTGTTCCTCATACATGCAGCAATCTCCTCCATATTTCCCCTGCAATCACTCATCCTCATACAGATTAATTGTTCTTGGACAGAGAATCACTAAAGCACAATCTGCTGCCCAGATGTGAGGATTTAATGTGCTGTCCATAAAAGATGAACTCCCTCGATGAATGAGCGTTTAGCTTGTTTATCAGTTGATCAGCAGCAAATTTACATAGGGCTATTATGGGAAAGAATGCTCGTACTAATGTTGTTTCCTGACAATTGTCGTCACAATTGTACAGTGTATATCCACCATAAGTCTCCTTTTTATCACAAGCAGTGATAAGTAGGGAGTTGTAGTAGTGATGGAGAATCAGTTCTCACTTCTCCTGTGTTCCCTCCTGTCCTTATTCTACAATCAGTGATAAGCAGGGGGTGGTCACTTCTCCTGTCCCTATACTATATACAGTGATAAGCAGGTTGTTCTAGTGGTGATAGATAATCAGTTCTCACCTCTCCTGTGTTCTCTCCTGTCCTTATACTATACACAGTGATAAGCAGGGTGTTCTAGTGGTGATAGATAATCAGTTCTCACGTCTCCTGTGTTCTCTCCTGTCCTTATATTATATACAGTGATAAGCAGGTTGTTCTAGTGGTGATAGATAATCAGTTCTCACCTCTCCTGTGTTCTCTCCTGTCCTTATACTATACACAGTGATAAGCAGGGTGTTCTAGTGGTGATAGATAATCAGTTCTCACGTCTCCTGTGTTCTCTCCTGTTCCTTATACTATACACAGTGATAAGCAGGGTGTTCTAGTGGTGATAGATAATCAGTTCTCACCTCTCCTGTGTTCCCTCCTGTCCCTATACTATACACAGTGATAAGCAGGGTGTTCTAGTGGTGATAGATAATCAGTTCTCACCTCTCCTGTGTTCTCTCCTGTCCCTATACTATACACAGTGATAAGCAGGGTGTTCTAGTGGTGATAGATAATCAGTTCTCACATCTCCTGTCCCTATACTATATACAGTGATAAGCAGGGTGTTCTAGTGGTGATAGATAATCAGTTCTCACGTCTCCTGTGTTCTCTCCTGTCCTTATACTATACACAGTGATAAGCAGGGTGTTCTAGTGATGATAGATAATCAGTTCTCACGTCTCCTGAGGTTTCTCCTGTCCTTATACTATACACAGTGATAAGCAGGGTGTTCTAGTGATGATAGATAATCAGTTCTCACGTCTCCTGAGGTTTCTCCTGTCCTTATACTATACACAGTGATAAGCAGGGTGCTCTAGTGATGATAGATAATCAGTTCTCACGTCTCCTGTGTTCTCTCCTGTCCTTATACTATATACAGTGATAAGCAGGGTGTTCTAGTGGTGATAGATAATCAGTTCTCACCTCTCCTGTGTTCTCTCCTGTCCTTATACTATACACAGTGATAAGCAGGGTGTTCTAGTGGTGATAGATAATCAGTTCTCACGTCTCCGGTGTTCTCTCCTGTCCTTATACTATACACAGTGAAAAGCAGGGTGTTCTAGTGATGATAGATAATCAGTTCTCACGTCTCCTGAGGTTTCTCCTGTCCTTATACTATACACAGTGATAAGCAGGGTGTTCTAGTGGTGATAGATAATCAGTTCTCACATCTCCTGTCCCTATACTATATACAGTGATAAGCAGGGTGTTCTAGTGGTGATAGATAATCAGTTCTCACGTCTCCTGTGTTCTCTCCTGTCCTTATACTATACACAGTGATAAGCAGGGTGTTCTAGTGATGATAGATAATCAGTTCTCACGTCTCCTGAGGTTTCTCCTGTCCTTATACTATACACAGTGATAAGCAGGGTGTTCTAGTGATGATAGATAATCAGTTCTCACGTCTCCTGAGGTTTCTCCTGTCCTTATACTATACACAGTGATAAGCAGGGTGCTCTAGTGATGATAGATAATCAGTTCTCACGTCTCCTGTGTTCTCTCCTGTCCTTATACTATATACAGTGATAAGCAGGGTGTTCTAGTGGTGATAGATAATCAGTTCTCACCTCTCCTGTGTTCTCTCCTGTCCTTATACTATACACAGTGATAAGCAGGGTGTTCTAGTGGTGATAGATAATCAGTTCTCACCTCTCCTGTGTTCCCTCCTGTCCCTATACTATACACAGTGATAAGCAGGGTGTTCTAGTGGTGATAGATAATCAGTTCTCACATCTCCTGTGTTCTCTCCTGTCCTTATACTATACACAGTGATAAGCAGGGTGTTCTAGTGATGATAGATAATCAGTTCTCACGTCTCCTGAGGTTTCTCCTGTCCTTATACTATACACAGTGATAAGCAGGGTGCTCTAGTGATGATAGATAATCAGTTCTCACCTCTCCTGTGTTCTCCTCTGTCCTTATACTTTAAACAGTAATAAGCAGGTTGTTTTAGTGGTAAAGATCATTTCTCCCTCTCCTGTTTCCTTTCCTTTCCCTTATATACAGTCATAAGCAGGGTGTTCTAGTGGTGATAGATAATCAGTTCTCCCCTCTCCTGTCCTTATACTAGGTTTCTAAGTGCTGCTCCAAGGCCCTTAGATACAATGCCTGAAACTGGGCTGAATATTTTTTCAAAAGACCCCCCCCCCGTTCGTCCGCTGTGGCCCCCTGTTGATTTTGGCGCCTTGTATTATAATGAGGAGTATTGGAACAATGAGGAGGAGACTGAGTCTCTCTCAGTGGGCGTCTCCTTCTCCTGTCCAATCGCAGCGCAGAGCGTCACAGCCAGGAAGTTTTTTTTCTCCCTGGCTGTGACGCTCTGCACTGCAATTGGACAACGATACAGCCAGGGAGAAGGAGACACCCATTGTGAAACCCTGTTGTCTCTTCCTCCCTGTTCCGATGCTAGTAATTAGCATACTGAGCGGGAAAAATACCGGAGGGCATAGCGGGCAAACGGAGCGGTGCCCAGGAATAATAGTAAGCACTATAGGATCCTGGCTTTATGCCCTACCTAACGTGCTACTTATCTTATAAAGTCTGGACCCATGAAAGATTCTCTTTAAATTTACTACTGGGCCTGTCTGCAGTCATCTCAGAACTGCTAGACAGAATGGTAGGACATTGTTAAAGGTGTTGTCGGAGAATAGGTAACGTTTCACAGGAGCCCGCAGCCTGCCTCTCCGGTTTTGCTTGCTGGCTCTCATGTGTCTGTCATGGTCACCTGCTTCTCTGCAGCCAATGACTGGCTTCAGCAGTGATGTTACCGCTGAATCCGGTCATGGGCTGCAGAGGAGCAAATGATCCTGCTTGTGTCGGAGAGGAAGATGGACACACCGGAGCCAGAACTGTGGGTAGCAGGCAAGTATGATTCTTTCCATAGGGGAGACAGGCTGTGGGCTCATGTGAAAAGCCATTTATTCCCAGACAACCCCTTTAAGTGAAGCACTAAAAAAGAAGCTGCAGTTTTTCCATTTTTATTTTATTCCCACTTAGATTCTTTTCACTTGCACATGATTCTCTGCATTTTCACTGTAGATGAAATCAGCCCCTTCTATGTAACCCAGATTCAAAATGAAGCAATCATGTGAGTTTGAGCCACTCGGAGAATCAAAGCACAACACAACAGTTGATTCCAACTTTACTGAACACAGTGACGAAAGTAAGGCCGCGTGAAAAAGGGGTTAATCGTTGTCTCGGAGAGTCGTGTGTAAGACGGATGATGATGGAACTCATGTAAAAGTGTCACGAACCTGCGGGTGTCAACCTACTGTGCCACATGGCCAATCTCCTCTAAAGGCGTTGATTAAATGAACCCCTCGTTCTTCGCAGTACCCCTGATGGTGGGGATAGACTTACCCGAGGGGAACACCAGTTCGCAACCTCTTGAGGAGGACTGGCACACGAGGCAGCTGGTCCAGATGGACCAGGGGGTACCAGAGGTACAGACGTAGTCAGCAGGCCGAGTCGTAACCAGGAGAAACAGTGCAGTGATCAAACAGGTAGCGGGCGGAGTGACGGGTCAGGTATACAGGAACACAAGCACAGACAACAGCAACCTTTGCAGGACACAAGGACCTTTGACGCTCAGGCACCTGGGAAGGGGGCTGGACCACTAAAATAGGTGCAGGATGGCTGGGATTGGTCGCACAGGTCACATGTGCAAAACCCTTACATCACAGGAAGTGATGCGCGCCGAACCTTACCGAGGTAGTTTCATAGTCATTGACCTTCATCGTAGCAGGCAAGGAGCGGAAAACATGAGTATAATCACATACATCATACCTCCCAACTTTGTAAATGAATAAAGAGGGACAGATTTATTCCGCACTAGGCCACGCCTCTAACTCCACCCAATACATAACTATACACCTAATCCCATCCAGACCCCTTAATGCCCCCACATTGTAATTATTCCCCCTTCATGCCACCGCACAGTATTTATGCCCACATTGTGTCTACACAGAATTATGCCCAGCTGTGCCCCCTGTAATATGCCCACATTGTGCCCCCCAGTAATATGCTAACATTGTGCCCCTCAGTAATATGCCCACATTGTGCCCCCAGTAATATGCCCAGCTGTGACCCCAGTAATATGTTCAGCTGTACCCCTCCCCCAGTAATATGTCCAGTTACGTGCCCCCAGTAATATGCCCAGCTATGCCCCCCAGTAAGATGCCCACATTGTGCCCCCAGTAATATGCCCACATTGTGCCCGAGGCTGAGTGCTGGCCGGCCCCGCTCCCCGCACAGACCAGAGGAGTGGAGAGCCGGCAGGGGGGAGGGATGATGAAGCAGGGAGCCGATGCCGGCTCTCTGCTTCATCATTACAGGCAACTGTCTCTGCTTCCTATGGACGCAGAGACAGCTGCCAGAAAGCGGGACATACCTCCCCCGTACCGGGACAGCGGGATAGCCACTGCAATCCGGGACAGTTGGGAGGTATGCATACATACAATTACATACATAGATACAATGACATACATACAGGGGCGTAGCTAGAACTGACTGGGCCCCACAGCTCATTTTCTACAGGCCCCCTTCCCCCTCCCTTGATACTGATGATCTATCCTGAGGACAGGTCATCAATAGTCATATTGTCTCAGTATCAGTGTCCTAAATATCTGGATAGGAGTAGTAGTTCTCTAATTCTTCCTATATCTACACACACACTGCTACCCATATCCAGATATCTCCTATAGACACAATAAGCAGATGTTGACATAGATACACAAACACTCACATAGTGACACACGGACACATATATACACACAGATAAACACATGATACATATAATCCCATATATTCCAAAGGAAACGAGCATGAACGAGTTTCTATCGAAGACCCTCACACAATACAGAAACAAGTGGAGCGCTAATGAGCAGGGATGAGTGTTGAGTGAACTTGTGTTTTCAAGTTTGGCGTATCTAAGAAATCCGTTATGGATTCCGCTACCACGGAGCATAAGGTATGGTCCGTGGTAACGGAATTCTTAGATAACCCGGACCTTGTACGCCAAACTTTAAAACACAAGTTCGCTCAACACCAGTAATGAGCAGGGATGATAGAAGCCTATGGGCGGCATGACGGATCCGGGCGGTCTCCACTAGGCAGTAATGAGGCCTCTCACCAGCAGATACATTTAGAGATGTTCTAAACCAGGCGCGCTCAAACTGCGGCCCTCCAGCTGTTGCAAAACTACAACTCCCAGCATGCCCAAACCGCCTACAGCAGTGCATCGTGGGAGTTGTAGTTTTACACCAGCTGGAGGGCCGCAGGTTGAGCGCGCCTGTTCTGAACCTTTCGAGAACAGATTCCTAGATTTCTTCCAGTTATTAAGCATCACCGCGATTAAATCCACCGCACACAGTCATCTACAGGAAGCCCAGAGAGTGTATTCCGACCGATATGGTTCAAGTTCCATTTTAGCCCAATGTCACCATTTTACTACAGGACATTTTTTTTTTCCATCACCAAATCATTGGCCATTTCTGAAGGAGTCGGAGTCAGAACTTTGACTCACTGACTCCACAGCATGGCGCCCCCTAGAGCCCACACACAGTATGACTGACAATGAGGAGAGCATCAGGAAGTTGTGAAGGGGTTAATAGTAAATCTGCCCCAGTAATCGGGACCACTCACCTCCACCTGTAGAGGAGCGGTGTGGTGACAGGAACTGTGGTGATGTCACTGTCATGTGATCAGTCACGTGTGTGGGAGGAGTCAAGAGTCACGTGTCCAGCTCTCTGTGTGTGTGTGTGTGTGTGTATATACAGGACTCTGCTGTGCTGGATAAGCTGAAGTCATGTGTCAGGATGAATGCGGCAGAGCTGTACATGTAGTTGTGCTGTCTGTGTACACAGCAGAGCTGTATATGTTGTGCTGTACAGAAGATCTGTGTATGTGTAATGTACACGTAGTTGTGCTGTCTGTATACAGCAGAGCTGTGTGTGTGTAATGTACATGTAGTTGTGCTGTCTGTATACAGCAGTGCTGTGTATGTGTAATGTACATGTAGTTGTGCTGTCTGTATACAGCAGAGCTGTGTATGTGTAATGTACATGTAGTTGTGCTGTCTGTATACAGTAGAGCTGTGTATGTGTAATGTACATGTAGTCGTGCTGTCTGTGTACAGCAGAGCTGTGTATGTGTAATGTACATGTAGTTGTGCTGTCTGTATACAGCAGATCTGTGTGTGTGTAATGTACATGTAGCTGTGATGTCTGTATACAGCAGAGCTGTGTATGTGTAATGTACATGTAGTTGTGCTGTCTGTATACAGCAGAGCTGTGTGTGTGTAATGTACATGTAGTTGTGCTGTCTGTATACAGCAGAGCTGTGTGTGTGTAATGTACATGTAGTTGTGCTGTCTGTATACAGCAGAGCTGTGTATGTGTAATGTACATGTAGTTGTGCTGTCTGTATACAGCAGAGCTGTGTATGTGTAATGTACATGTAGTTGTGCTGTCTGTATACAGCAGATCTGTGTGTGTGTAATGTACATGTAGTTGTGCTGTCTGTATACAGCAGAGCTGTATATGTTGTGCTGTACAGAAGATCTGTGTATGTGTAATGTACACGTAGTTGTGCTGTCTGTATACAGCAGAGCTGTGTGTGTGTAATGTACATGTAGTTGTGCTGTCTGTATACAGTAGAGCTGTGTATGTGTAATGTACATGTAGCTGTGATGTCTGTATACAGCAGAGCTGTGTATGTGTAATGTACATGTAGTTATGCTGTCTGTGTACAGCAGAGCTGTGTATGTGTAATGCGCATGTATAGATCTGTATGCCTAACTCCTAACCGTACCGGAAAAAGCAGGACAGTCCGTGATTTCAGTGGCTGTCCCGGTACGGGGAGGTATGTCTCGCTCTCGGGCAGCTGCTTCATCCAGTGGCGGGTCCAGAGCCTGGTCTCAGGACGGGCACTTCCAGATTGTTTTCTGGCGGCGGACAGAAAATAATGTGGTGCTTATAGAACAGACTATGGTACAGCTCTAACTGAGGGCTATCCTGGACATTATACAGGGGTAATATAACTGAGGGCTATCCTGGACATTATACAGGGGTAATATAACTGAGGGCTATCCTGGACATTATACAGGGGTAATATAACTGAGGGCTATCCTGGACATTATACAGGGGTAATATAAGTTATATATGTCCCCTGATAGCCCTTCTCAGTTATATTACCCCTATATAATGTCCCCTGATACCCCCCAGTTATATTACCCCCTGTATAATGTCCCTACTACCCCCCAGTTATATTACCCCCTGTATAATGTCCCCTGATACCCCCCAGTTATATTACCCCCTGTATAATGTCCCTGCTACCCCCCAGTTATATTACCCCTGTATAATGTCCCCTGATACCCCCCAGTTATATTACCCCCTGTATAATGTCCCTACTACCCCCCAGTTATATTACCCCCTGTATAATGTCCCTGCTACCCCCCAGTTATATTACCCCTGTATAATGTCCCCTGATACCCCCAGTTATATTACCCCCTGTATAATCTCCCTGATAGCCCTCCTCAGTTATATTGCCCCTATATAATGTCCCCTGATACCCCCCCAGTTATATTACCCCCTGTATAATGTCCCCTGATACCCCCCAGTTATATTACCCCCTGTATAATCTCCCCTGCTACCCCCCAGTTATATTACCCCCTGTATAATGTCCCCTGATACCCCCCAGTTATATTACCCCCTGTATAATCTCCCCTGATACCCCCCAGTTATATTACCCCCTGTATAATATCCCCTAATACCCCTTAGTTAGATTATATACCTGAGGAGGGGTATCAGGGTACATTATACAGGGGTAATAGAACCGAGGAGGGGTAGGAGCCTAGCAGGGTACATACTTTATATGCGTTTACTGTTATATATAACCTATACAGAGGGTCTCAGCCAGGGCAGAACAGAGACAGTTCTTGTAGTTAGGGGAGCAGCTGGGCACGAACACTATCGCGCCGCCGCTGGCAGCCCTCACCTCACTAGCAGGTGCGCGGGCCGGCACGCAGCAACTTCAGGCTCTTCTTCCTTCCTCCAACTGTGCCGCCCAGACGGCCCCGCAGGGTCTGCCCCCCTATGTGAACTTAGCCGCCGGCAGCCGCCCCGCAGGTATTGTAATTTAAAGTACGACTGCGGCGGCGGCCAGCGCTAAAGGGGAATCAGCCAGCGGGAAACGATATTCTCGGATCAGGGCAATTGCCCTGTTGCCCCCCCCCCCGGATCCGCTAATGGCTTCATCATTCCTCACCCCTGCCGGCTCTCTACGCCTCTAGTCTGTGTGAGGGGCAGGACCGGCCGGCAGTTAGTCCTGCTGCTGCTGCTGCTAGAAACAAGGTAAGTATGTGGAGTTTATTTATTTTTTTACTTTCTGTGAGGGGCACATAACTGGGCATATTTCTGGGTGCACAGCTGGACATAATTCTGTGAGGGGGCACATAACTAGGCATATTACTGGCGGCACAGCTGGACATAATTCTGTGAGGGGGCACATAACTGGGCATATTACTGGCGGCACAGCTGGACATAATTCTGTGAGGGGGCACATAACTGGGCATATTACTGGCGGCACAGCTGGGCATATTACTGGGAGCACATAACTGGGCATATTACTGGGAGCACATAACTGGGCATAATACTGGGGGCACAGCTGGACATAATTCTGTGAGGGGGCACATAACTGGGCATATTACTGGCGGCACAGCTGGACATAATTCTGTGAGGGGGCACATAACTGGGCATATTACTGGCGGCACAGCTGGGCATATTACTGGGAGCACATAACTGGGCATATTACTGGGAGCACATAACTGGGCATAATACTGGGGGCACAGCTGGGCATATTGCTGTGAGGGGGCTCATATCTGGGCATATTACTGTGAGGGGGCATATATCTGGGCATATTACTGGGAGCACATAACTGGGCATAATACTGGCGGCACAGCTGGGCATATTACTGTGAGGGGGCACATATTTGGGCATATTACTGTGAGGGGGCATATATCTGGGCATATTACTGTGAGGGGGCACATCTGGGCATTGCTAGTGTCAGGGGGGCGGTGATCGGAACAAGGTGCCTGCTCAAATCATTGAACAGGCACCTCGGCTAAATGCGCCGTGTCGGCGATCGTCGCAAACCGCAGGTCAATTCAGACCTGCGGTTTGCGGCTTTTAGGTGTCATCGGGTTCCCAAGGGGCTGTGTGGGGGACCCGATGGCATGGAAGGCAGCGCAAGGCCTTCCTTAGGCATCAGCGCCGCCTTCCGGTGACGAGCCTGTGAGATCCAGCCCCCTGGATCTCACAGCCCGGAAGCTGTATGAGTAATAATCACTGTATTACTCATACAGCCAATGCATTCCAATACAGAAGTATTGGAATGCATTGTAAAGGAATATACCCCCAAAAGTTCAAGTCCCAAACGACAGTTATCCTTTAAGAGCTCAGAAAACAAGACTCTTCTGAGGACACATGGTCAGTGGTCAGATTCAGCATGTTTTTTGTGCCTATGGAGACGGGAGGCGGAGCTAGCAGACAGGGGTGGGGCTAAAAGATGGGAGTCTGAGTTAGCAAAGAGACTAATGTCTCCAGCGTTGTTCCTGCCCGCACAGAGCATCCTCCATTAGAAGAGATTATGTTTGTGCACCTCACTGCGCAGCGCTGCTCACCTCTCAGACCTGGTCTAGCCGGTCACAAAGGTACCGGGCCATTGAACCTGGCCGGGCCCCTTTCCCCCACGCGCCCCATAGCAGGCTCCATTGGTGGTACGTCACTGTATACAAACTGTTTTCTCCTTATTTTTCTCCAGAATGAATGAAATGACATTCAAAACACTTTTCTGGTGTAAAGTGGGTGGGGCTACCAAATTGGCGTATATTACGCCTGATTTATCAACTTATGTTCAGCTTAAACGGTACAACATGCAGCTGTCACGATGGGGGGTAAAAGGGGATCAGCCTGGCCAAAAGGAGTAATAAGGGAGCAGGTCACCTCCTACAGCGTCCCTAATCCTCTCCCTGACTCCTCACCGTATGAGCGGACCCCGATGGTAGGACGGCTCATACTCTGGATTCCTAGAGACCCTAAGTATCTCACCAAGGAGCAGGGAAGAGATGACCTGTTCATCCCAGTCATGGAGGAACAGGAGTCTCTATCTGAGGCCAGGCTGCAAGGAGAGGGGAACACATACAGCATAAGAAGATGGCAGGTAAGTGAAACCAATAACACACTTACCTGCAACAGACACACTGACTGGAACCCGTGCACTAGTGCTGCTGTCCACACCAACATTAAAGGACACAGCACACACCACACAGGAACCCAGGACCTCCATAGCTGCAATAGACGTGAGACAGGGGAATGTCTAGCAAACATGCTGGACACCAAACACCACCAGACATGTAACACCAAACTAGACATACAAAGACCCTGAACATAACCCACTCCATATAAATAGGGACAGGAAGGGAAGGAGACACCGGGATAACATTGATGACCACAAGGGTGGCCCTCACTGGACCGGTGGAACACCCTGGACTGGAGCAGAGCTCCAGCACCAACAACAGCTGAAGTATAACTGACTCCAGCCAGGGAACCACAGAAGATAACAGCCAAGTCAGGGAGTTAACCCTTACAGCAGCAGACAGAGGGAGACTACAACATAAAGGGGAAGTGCACACACAAGCATGCCAAACCACACGTTACCACCGGCAACAGCATGCGTGGCAACCATGTCCCGGCAATCGCCCAGAAGGCCGAGACACTGCCACCGCATGCTCTCACAGCAACACGTTGCCACGGGCAACCGCAAGTGTGGCAACAGTGTCACAGCGCAAACCAAAGGCTGTGACAGTAGCTGTGGATTAAGCTAGCTTCTGTGGTAGTGTAAATTGTTAATAAAGGGCACGGCAGATCAGATAGATGGGACTTATATTCAAAAAGTCACAATTTTATCAATTAGGCCACTTTCACACTAGCGTTATGGCTTTCCGTTTGTGAGATCCGTTCAGGGCTCTCGCACGCAGTCCAAAACGGATCAGTTTTGCCCTAATGCATTCTGAATAGAAAAGGATCCGCTCACAATGCATCAGTTCAATCACCATTCCGCTTTGGAAGCGGACACCAAAAGGCTGCTTGCAGCGTCCGCAAAAAAACCGGAACACATACGGAAATGCATCTGTATGTCTTCCGTATCCGTTCAGTTTTTTCTGAGCCATCTATTGAAGATGTTATGCCCAGCCCAATTTTTTCTATGTAATTACTGTATACTGTGCTTTACATTCAGAATAACGGAACGGAAAAACGGAACAGAAACGGAAACAAAAAACAGAAAAACGGATCCGTGAAAAATGGACCGCAAAACACTGAAAAAGCCTTACGTTCGTGTGACCTAGGCCTTAGTGTCAGGATCGGTGAAAGGTCCTCTTTAAATGTCGCATCTTGGCCTTAAAGGAGTCACAGGTTCAAAACCACTTGAGCACGGAGGCTTTGTCGCAAATAAAATTAAATGTCTCATTTTAACACTTCGTCAAATTTGTTTGTAAAATAATAGATTTTAAAAATAGCATGTATCTTTTGATCTCATCTTGTGTCCAGGCTAGAGGCCGTATTTCATCCTGTATCCAGGTTAGAGGCCATATCTCATCTTGTATCCAGGCTAGAGGCTGTATCCCATCTTGTGTCCAGGTTAGAGGCCATATCTCATCTTGTGTCCAGGCTAGAGGCTGTATCCCATCTTGTGTCCAGGTTAGAGGCCATATCTCATCTTGTGTCCAGGCTAGAGGCTGTATCCCATCTTGTGTCCAGGTTAGAGGCCATATCTCATCTTGTATCCAGGCTAGAGGCCGTATCTCATCTTGTATCCAGGCTAGAGGCCGTTTCTCATCTTGTGTCCAGGCTAGAGACCGTATCTCATCTTGTATCCAGGCTAGAGGCCGTATCTCATCTTGTATCCAGGCCAGAGGCCGTATCTCATCCTGTATCCATGCTAGAGGCCGTATCTCATCTTGTATCCAGGCTAGAGGCTGTATCCCATCTTGTGTCCAGGCTAGAGGCTGTATCTCATCTTGTATCCAGGCTAGAGACCGTATCTCATCTTGTATCCAGGCTAGAGGCCGTATCTCATCTTGTATCCAGGCTAGAGGCTGTATCCCATCTTGTGTCCAGGCTAGAGGCTGTATCTCATCTTGTATCCAGGCTAGAGACCGTATCTCATCTTGTATCCAGGCTAGAGGCCGTTTCTCATCTTGTGTCCAGGCTAGAGACCGTATCTCATCTTGTGTCCAGGTTAGAGGCCGTATCTCATCTTGTATCCAGGCCAGAGGCCGTATCTCATCCTGTATCCATGCTAGAGGCCGTATCTCATCTTGTATCCAGGCTAGAGGCTGTATCCCATCTTGTGTCCAGGCTAGAGGCTGTATCTCATCTTGTATCCAGGCTAGAGACCGTATCTCATCTTGTATCCAGGCTAGAGGCCGTATCTCATCTTGTATCCAGGCTAGAGGCTGTATCCCATCTTGTGTCCAGGCTAGAGGCTGTATCTCATCTTGTATCCAGGCTAGAGACCGTATCTCATCTTGTATCCAGGCTAGAGGCCGTTTCTCATCTTGTGTCCAGGCTAGAGACCGTATCTCATCTTGTGTCCAGGCTAGAGGCCGTATCTCATCTTGTATCCATGCTAGAGGCCGTACCTCATCTTGTATCCAGGCTAGAGACCGTATCTCATCTTGTGTCCAGGCTAGAGGCCGTATCTCATCTTGTATCCAGGCTAGAGGCCGTGTCTCATCTTGTGTCCAGGCTAGAGGCCGTATCCCATCTTGTGTCCAGGCTAGAGGCTGTATCCCATCTTGTGTCCAGGCTAGAGGCTGTATCCCATCTTGTGTCCAGGCTAGAGGCCGTATCCCATCTTGTGTCCAGGCTAGAGGCTGTATCCCATCTTGTGTCCAGGCTAGAGGCTGTATCCCATCTTGTGTCCAGGCTAGAGGCTGTATCCCATCTTGTGTCCAGGTTAGAGGCTGTATCTCATCTTGTGTCCAGGCTAGAGGCCGTATCTCATCTTGTATCCAGGCTAGAGGCCGTATCTCATCTTGTGTCCAGGCTAGAGACCGTATCTCATCTTGTATCCAGGTTAGAGACCGTATCTCATCTTGTATCCAGGCTAGAGGCTGTATCTCATCCTGTATCCATGCTAGAAGCCGTATCTCATCTTGTATCCAGGCTAGAGGCCGTATTTCATCCTGTATCCAGGCTAGAGGCCGTATCTCATCTTGTATCCAGGCTAGAGGCCGTATCTCATCTTGTATCCAGGCTAGAGACAGGATCTCATCTTGTATCCAGGCTAGAGGCCGTATCTCATCTTGTATCCATGCTAGAAGCCGTATCTCATCTTGTATCCAGGCTAGAAGCCGTATCTCATCTTGTATCCAGGCTAGAGGCCGTATTTCATCCTGTATCCAGGCTAGAGGCCGTATCTCATCTTGTATCCAGGCAAGAGGCCGTATCTCATCTTGTATCCAGGCTAGAGACCGTATCTCATCTTGTATCCAGGCTAGAGACCGTATCTCATCTTGTATCCAGGCTAGAGACCGTATCTCATCTTGTATCCAGGCTAGAGACCGTATCTCATCTTGTATCCAGGCTAGAGACCGTATCTCATCTTGTATCCAGGCTAGAGGCCGTATCTCATCTTGTATCCAGGCTAGAGGCTGTATGTCATCATTTATCCAGGCTAGAGGCCTGTATCTCATTTGTCTCCTGGTTAGAGGCCGTATCTCATTTCCACTCCTGCATTTTACACGCACACGGCTCTGCTACATTAGGAAGACACAGCTATGTTAACAGGACATTACATACATACAGCTCTGCTGCATCCACTATAACAGCTCCATATACATTAGGCAGCACTCTGCCACAGGCATAATTCAACCACACACAGCTCTAGCATTAACTGTGAATATATAGCTCTGCTATGTACACTTTACACACATGCAGCAGCAGCAGAGCTACACATATTACACAGCGTTCTGCTGCAGGCATATTACACACACACACACATACAGCTCTGCTCCTCACTAATCGCACACACAGCTCTAGCATTAACTGTGAATATATAGCTCTGTTATGTACACTTTACACACATGCAGCAGCAGAGCTACACATATTACACAGCGTTCTGCTGCAGGCATATTACACACACACACATACAGCTCTGCTCCTCACTAATCGCACACACAGCACTGCTGCATACATCCTGACACATCACTTCAGTTCAGCCTGCACAGCAGAGTCCTGTAGTCATAGAGATTGGACATGTGACCCTGACTCCTCCCACACAGATGACTGATCACATGACAGTGACATCATCCCAGGTCCTGTCACCACCACACGGCTCCTCTACAGCTGGAGGTGAGTGATTATTTTGGATGAAGTTATTTCATATCAACTTTTTCCCATCCGTTTAATGTATATGTTTAATGTATGCCATACAGTGGTGTCCGGTCACCATAGAGTTCCATTGTAAAAAAGAAAAAAAAAACAACTATACGTTTTTGTTTTTTTATACCAGACTCTGCAGGATACTAAAGTGCGTTGTGACGTGCTTGGGTATACTTTTTCCCCCCAACGTATCTGTCAAATGGATAGAAAAACGTTATGTGAACTCACCCGTAATGACACGATATGGCTGCGTTCACATGTTAGGGACGCCCCAAAAAAGGCAGAATAGAAAAGCGCAGCATGCCGCGCTGTTCTGTCCGGCAAATGCTAGTGTCACAAAGCCGGTGGACTCCATTATAGTCCATGGTGTCCTCTCATGTCCGTCATGTGATGGAATTGGCGCTCCCGTTGGCTGGTTTCTCAAAGCAGTCTATACTGGGGTAAGCCCTGTGTAGTAGTGATGTCTGATGACCCGATGGATCTTGTGGAGGAGGGGTGTCTACAAAAAATGCTAGTTTAGTTATCAATCTGGGTGCTGGTGGGGGCCGGCAGCATCGGACTCTTTTTCCAGTGGTGCCCGGGTTAAAAGGGCTGTGTGGGATCCTAAAAAAAGTAATCTACTTGTGTAAACCTCATCTGGTTTCCTACAAAGTATAGTACCGTACCTGACTCCTCTTTCCGACAACTCTTCCCGAGTCCTCTCTTCGGTCTCAATGCTTCCGTTCAGTTGTGTACAACCAGGACTTCCAGGTTGTGGGTGTAGATGAGCTGCAGCCACAACACTTCCCATAATGCAAGATCTGCCGAAAGTGTAAACGCTAACTACGCCAAAAACTCAGCCCACTACTCGCCCCCATCTTTCCCTAGCAGCTGTCCGCCTCCCCTGCGTGTGCATCAAGATCACATGACTCTGACATTACGACAATTCGGGCGGGGATTCTGACCGAGGGGATCATGAAAGACCTGGTCGTGATGTCAGAGGAAATACAACCACCACTGAGTGACCACTCGTCCGATCTCCGGAGTGAGACAGAAAAAGTTGCAGGGTCTGGCAGGTGAAAAGTATATACCCGGAAACCCCTTTATCTTTCGTTGAATTTATTGGTCATTTACTGAAGATGGTCCGACCGGGATTTTGGATTAGTTACAATGTTGGACACTCGGGAGATCTGGGACTTGAGCAGTGAGGTTTTTATGACCCTAAGATGCTGGAGCTGGAGAACAGTCATTGTCCATTACCGTCAGTAGGTTTGCTTTAAAGGTCTGGGGTCGTCCTGCTCATAAGGTCTTTCAAAACCAAGTCAGGGCTGTGGTTTCATGTGAATGGAACATGAGTTCAGGTCTGATACCATCAAGGTATGAGAACAATTCTTATGAACTGTCTAGTGGACAAGTACAAGAAATATCGTCTATGTATCTATACCAAAGATGGGAAATCGGGCAGGAAGGTTTTCACGATGCGCAAAATCTTGCCTAAAATAAACAGGCCACGTAACTATTAGGATACGGGGTGGTATGTTTAAGACTATTGCCGTCCCAGGTACCTTTACAAAAAAATCATCACCAAATTTTTTAAAAATCATAAAATACAAAGTGAAGCATTTTATGACGTCTGGAGAAAGGTTAGATTTCCTTTTTGCGGCTGTTACGCGGTGGTATACAGGTATACATTATATGCAGAGTTACTAGTATGCTATTTGGGTGTATAAGTGGCAATTTTTTTAAGTTATTAAGGACGTGATTGGTGTTCAGTAGGAATAATCTAGTGGTTTTGTTTAGTGGCATTAAAGGGGTTATCTCATCTCAAGCATTGGTTGCCCCATAGTGGCATCCATTGATTCCATTTTCTCCCCATTAGGCCTCTTGAACACAAACGTTGTGTGCCCGTGGCCCGCATACGGTGGATCCGCAATACACGGCCACCGGCCCGTGTGCACTCTGCATCACGGATGCGGAACAGAAGCACGGTTCAGAACCCCACGGAAGGACTACGGAGTGCTTCCGTGGTGTTTCTGTCCAATCCTCCGCACTGCAAAAAATAGAACTTGTTCTATTTTTTTGCTGTGCGGACGGATCACGAGCCCATTCAAGTTGCCCGTCCATTGGGGACTGCAAATTGCTCGGAACGGACCCACAACGGCCATGTGCAAGAGGTCTTATCTGTAGTGTCAGAGTTGATATTAAAGGGGTTGTGTCACCTTAGACATTGGTGGTATATGACATGGATATGCGGGTCCCACCTCTGAAACCCACACCTATCTCCATAAATGGGAACCCAGAAATCGGGAACCCCTAAAGTGAACGGAGACACCCACACATACACGTCCGGCCTCCATTCATTTCTATGGGATGTCCAAAAATAGCCCAGCACTCGCTCAGCTATTTCCAGCAGTCTTATAGAGGTGCATGGAGCGGTGGCTGCCCTTGTGCAGTGCTCGCTCAGCTATTTTTTGGATCTTCCATAGAAATTAATAGAAAGCATGCCGCGCATACATCACAAGAGCCGGTGTTCTGCCAGATTCCTATACCTTGCCAGAACGCTATACCGTAAGTGACGCGGCATCACAGAAATCAGCTGGAGGAGGGTGTGTGCGTTGCTGCGCAAGCGCACATCCACTGGATTAGCAAAAAATCATTGCAGCGCAACGGGAGATGGACTTCATGCGCGAAACCGTTCACAGCGCGTGCGCACTTAGGGGTAGGTAGATTTTCCAGCGCAAAATGTTCCATCAGATTTCCCTACCCCTGAGTGCGCACGCGCGCACAAAACATCAGGGGCAGTTCATCCTTACTGCAGAGCTGAGTGCAGAATATCGAGGTCACCACATAGCAGAGCTGAGTGCGGGATATTGGGGGACACCGCAGAGCTGAGTGCTGGATATTGGGGTACCTCGATATTGTGGTGACCTCGATATTCCGCACTCAGCTCTGCAGTAAGGATGAACTGCTCCTGATGTTTTGTGCGCGCGTGCGCACTCAGGGGTAGGGAGATCTGATGGAACATTTTGCACTGAAAAATCTACCTACCCCTAAGTGCGCATGCTTAGTGTATGGTTTGTCGCATGCGCATGAAGTTCTTCTTCCGCGCCACTGCAATGATTTTCTGCTAATCCAGTGGATGTGCGCTGCGCCGCACACACCGTCCTCCAGCTGATTCCTGTGCGGCCACGTCACTTCCGGTGTGGCCGCGTCACTTAGTAACATAGTAGTAACATGGTACATAAGGCCGAAAAAAGACATTAGTCAATCCAGTTCGGCCTGTTATCCTGCAAGTTGATCCAGAGGAAGGCAAAAGAAAAACTGTGAGGTAGAAGCCAATTTTCCCCACTTTAGGGGAGTAAAAAATTCCTTCCCGACTCCAATCAGGCATCAGAATAACTCCCTGGATCAACGACCCCTCTCTAGTAGCTATAGCCTGTAATATTATTACACTCCAGAAATACATCCAGGCCCCTCTTGAATTCCTTTATTGCACTCCCCATCACCACCTCCTCAGGCAGACAGCTCCATAGTCTCACTGCTCTTACCGTAAAGAATCCTCTTCTATGTTTGTGTACAAACCTTCTTTCCTCCAGACGCAGAGGATGTCCCCTCGTCACAGTCACAGTCCTGGATATAAATAGATGATGGGAGAGATCTCTGTACTGACCCCTGATATATTTATACATAGTAATTAGATCTCCTCTCAGTCGTCTTTTTTCTAAAGTGAATAACCCTAATGTTGATAATCTTTCAGGGTACTGTAGTCTCCCTATTCCAGTTATTACTTTAGTTGCCCTCCTCTGGACCCTCTCCAGCTCTGCTATGTCTGCCTTGTTCACAGGAGCCCAGAACTGTACACAGTACTCCATGTGTGGTCTGACTAGTGATGTGTAAAGTGGTAGGACTATGTTCTCATCCCGGGCATCTATGCCCCTTCTGATGCAACCCATTATCTTATTGGCCTTGGCAGCAGCTGCCTGACACTGGTTTTTGCAGCTTAGTTTGCTGTCTATTAAAATTCCTAGATCCTTTTCCATGTCAGTTTTACCGAGTGTTTTACCATTTAGTATGTACGGGTGACTTGCATTATTCCTTCCCATGTGCATAACCTTACATTTGTCAGTGTTAAACCTCATCTGCCACTTATCTGCCCAAGCTTCCAATCTATCCAGATCCCTCTGTAGTAGTATACTGTCCTCTTCAGTGTTAATTACTTTACACAGTTTAGTGTCATCTGCTAAAATTGATACCTTACTATGCAAGCCTTCTACAAGATCATTAATAAATATATTGAAGAGAATAGGGCCCAATACTGACCCCTGAGGTACCCCACTAGTGACAGTGACCCAATCTGAGTGTGTACCGTTAATAACCACCCTCTGTTTTCTATCACTGAGCCAGTTACTTACCCACTTACAGACGTTTTCTCCCAGTCCGAGCATTCTCATTTTATATACTAACCTTTTATGTGGTACAGTGTCAAATGCTTTGGAGAAGTCCAGATACACGACATCCATTGATTCGCCGCTGTCAAGTCTAGAACTTACCTCCTCATAGAAACTGATTAAACTAGTTTGGCATGACCGATCCCTCATGAAGCCATGCTGATATGGCGTTATTTGCTTATTTTCATTGAGGTTCTCCAAGATAGCATCTCTCAGAAAACCTTCACACAGTTTACCCACAACAGATGTTAAACTTACCGGCCTATAGTTTCCAGGCTTTGTTTTTGGACCCTTTTTGAATATTGGCACCACATTTGCCATGCGCCAATCCTGTGGGACATTCCCTGGCAGTACAGAGTCCGCAAATATCAGAAATAAGGGTCTGGCTATGACATTACTTAATTCCCTTAGGATACGGGGGTGTATGCCATCCGGTCCTGGCGATTTGTCTATTTTAATCTTTTCAAGTCGCTGTTGTACTTCTTCCTGGGTCAGACAGGACACTTTTAATGGGGAATTTATTTGTACATTCAGCATGTCATCTGACAATTTATTTTCCTCAGTGAATACATTGGAGAAAATTTTTTATAACAGCTTTGTTTTCTCATCGTCTCTCTCTTCGTCTCCCCCCTCATTACTCTTTAAAGGGCCGACACCTTCAGATTTATACTTTTTAACATTTATATAATAAAAGAACATTTTAGGGTTAGTTTTACTCTCTTTAGCAATTATTCTCTCGGTCTCTAGTTTGGCCGCATTAGTTTTTTACATGTTCTATTTTTTTCCCTATCGTTTTTCAGTGCTTCCGTGCTACCCTCCTGTTTTAGTGATTTATATGCTTTCTTTTTGTCATTTTATTGCTTTCTTTACAGTTCTATTTATCCACATTGGTTTCTTTTTGTTCCTTAACCTTTTATTCCCATACGGTATGTACCTCTCTGAGATTATAGGATGCTTTTAAAGATATCCCATTTTGTGGCTGTATTTTTATTTTTGAGGACTTTGTCCCAGTTAGTTAGGCCTATGGCCTCTCTTAGTTGGCTAAATTTAGCTTTTTTGAAGTTTTGGTATTTTTGTTCCTCCCTGTAGAAACGCTCTTTTGAATGATAATTAGAAGGTTATTACTTTATGGTCACTATTTCCCAGGTGTCCCCCAACCTGCACGTCTGTTGTTCTGTCAGGTCTATTGGTTAATACTAAGTCCAGTATGGCTGTCCCTCTAGTCGGGTCCTGAACCAGTTGGGAGAGGTAATTGTCTTTGGTTATTGCCAAGAACCTGTTTCCTTTATGGGATGTATAGGTTTCCATTTCCCAGTCTATATCTGGGTAGTTGAAGTCCCCCATAATAACCACCTCATTATGATTTGCCGCCTCGTCTATCTCGTTTAGTAGTAGATTTTCTGTGGACTCTGGTATATTAGGTAGTTTATAGTAAACTCCTATTAATAATTTATTATTGTTTTTAGCTCCATGTATTTCTACCCACAGTGACTCCACATGTTCATGTCCCTTATTTATAACTTCTCGGACTGTGGGCTTTAGACAGGACTTTACATAAAGGCAGACCCCTCCCCCTCTCCGGTTTTGACGATCCTTTCTAAACAGACTGTAACCTTGTACATTAACTGCCCAGTCATAGCTATCATCCAGCCATGTTTCTGTTATTCCCACTATGTCATAGTCCCCCTCACACATCACTAATTCAAGCTCCCCAGTTTTATTAGTCAGGTTTCTGGCATTAGTATACATACATTTGAGAGGTTTATGTATATTTTTTATCCTACATCTTTCCTTCTGAACTGTTCTAGTCCCTCCTTCCATTCCTCCCCCAGTCCCGCTACCTTGCCCCTGGTCTCTATCTGCACTGTCTTCCCCTCCTATAACGTAATTTGCCTCCCCCCAGTCCCTAGTTTAAACACTCCTCCAACCTTCTAGCCATCTTTCTCCCCAACACAGCTGCCCCTTCCTCATTGAGGTATAGCGTTCTGGCAAGGTATAGGAATCTGGCAGAACGTCGGCAGAGATTGGTCGTACTGGTCATGTGATGTTACAACTTCTTTGTGGGCAGCTTTAATTTTGAACATGGAGGAACTGATTTGACAGTATTTAGCTCATGTTCCAATCCAACCGAGACTATAATATCTGAACTGTAATATGTGGTTTATATGTTGTTTCATCTTCTTTCCATTCAGGTTTCTACAACATAGAATCCTCTGATATTTTCTTTATAAGATAATTTTCCTGATTAACCTGTCAAAGATGGATAGGAACAGAGACAAGATGGTGGAGAGGATAATAAATCTCACCCTAGAGATACTCTTCCAACTTACTGGAGAGGTGAGAGATTCTGATGATGTCACATTACATCATTCTTATCTATGGTAATAGCAGATGGATATGACTGGAGAGGTGATGGACTCAGTAGTGATATTTACTGATGTGTCTCCCCATACCCAGGATTACACAGTGGTGAAGAAGACCTCTAGTGTGCACTGTCAGGCTCCTGTGTCTGAAGGATGGGGAAGAACCCTGAGCCCAATCACGGGGCCTCCACCTCACTCCCTGATACATGAGGACATCAATGAACAGAAGATCCTAGAACTCACCCACAAGATGGTGGAGCTGCTGACTGGAGAGGTGACACTGCTGGGAATGCTGGGACATTATACAGTAACAGCACTGGAGGGGTCTGGGTGATGACAGTGTCATTGTGTTGTCAGGTTCCTATAAGGTGTCAGGATGTCACTGTCTATTTCTCCATGGAGGAGTGGGAGTATGTAGAAAGACACAAGGATCTGTACAAGGACATCTTGGTAGAGGACTATTGGCCCCTCGCATCACCAGGTAATAGACAGGACTAAATACACCCGTCCTTTAATTAATTATCTGTATGTAAAGAATGAATTCAGTCACTGTATGTGTCTCCTACAGGTAGATCCAGTAAAACAACAACACCAGAGAGATGTCCCAGTCCTCTTCTTCCACAGGATCATCAGGTAGATGGAGATATTCCCTATGATTTGTAGAAGGCTGTGAAGTCCTTGTGTTCTGTCTTGTTTTATATTTGTGTAATCACCAAGTTAGAGATGACGGGATAAAAGCTGACCATATACATAATAGGGTAGATTTACTAATACTGTCAATAAAACAGTTTAAATTTACACAAACAGTCTTAAATTTTATCAAAGTGGATGATGCTCAATGATCTTGCCCACCTTTGGACTGTGTAGTCTAACGTCAAACTGCCTATTTGTTGGCTTAGTGTTACTCCAACAACGCAACAAATATTTGGTGCAATGTTGCATTTAAGCCATGCTACTCTCCTTTGCAGCCGCGCCCCTTGTCGGACGAGGCAGAAACATTGCCTAAAAGTGTCTAAAACTGTTAAAAATTTTGCAGCCAGTTTTTGTCTAAAAGTTCTGGTGCATTTTCAATACCTCTTCCTGTCGATGTTTGGATCTCACAAGGCTCTGGCTATGCATACTGCTGGTTCAACTAAGGAACCAATAGACTGGATGTCTACCTATTTAATCCCTTATTTACCCCGAGACAAACCACATCAGATGTGTCTGGCCAAAGCTGATCTCGCTCCACTGAAACAACCTGAATCATGTCCATCTTCTAGGAGACCTGCAGCTATTTAACTCGCAACTACTGCTGTCTTGTCATTTTTGGTTATCCTGATAAGTAATGATCTCTTCTATTCCTCTAGTATATTCCATGTGATTTCTATGAGTGACGGTGACTTTTATAATGTTTATTTTGCAGCATTTTAATCAAGATAAAGATCTAAACAATTTTAAAGCTACAGAGATGTATGTGAGGGGTGATGACCAGAATAAGGTGGAAATTCCTACTGAGACCTATGTGAGAGGTGATGACCAGTATAAGGAGAACATTCTTATTGAGACCCATGTGAGAGGTGATAACCACTATAAGGAGGACATCCTAACTGACACCTATGTGAGAGGTGATGATCAGTGTAAGGAAGACATTCTTAGATACACATATGTGAAAAGTGATGACCAGTGTAAGGAAGAAATTCCTACATACACATATGTGAGAGGTGATAACCACTATAAGGAGGACATCCTTACTGAGACCTATGTGAGAGGTGATGACCAGTATAAGGAGGACATCCTTACTGAGACCTATGTGAGAGGTGATGACCAGTATAAGGAGGACATTTCTGCAGACAACTGCCCAGGTGAGTCATAACCATTAAATCAAGCAGAGAAGTGTCACAGATTCTACTTATTCATTGTCTGCAACTGTTTTGTGTTAAATTTTTAAGCTCTGCAGTTCTTTCAGTTTCTTAGCTGTATATTCCCCCATTTGGTCATAAAACATCAAAATCTGACATAGTTATAGGTGATAACACATGCTGTGCATTTAAAGTATAGAAGCAAAAATACTGCTGGAATATGGATATGAAACATACCAATGTGAACAAGGCTACTATCATTGCTAATGAGGTAAAGTCTTAATTTTGGGACAAATGAACCATTAGCTCCTATTAGACTACTATAAAGTTAATGTGTGCTAACCAAAAATAGAACATCATCAACATAGGAAAAGATTATTTACTGTAAGGAGGTTGTGATAACTCAATCACTGAAGTTCAAGCAGGTTATGGACGTCTTTCTAGATTTCTAAAGGTGGAACGTTGATCCAGGAATTGCTAGGGAAGGAATTTTTCCTTCTAACGCCTTGTAGTATGTGACATCTGAGATTCGACTTAAAATGACTTCGATGCATAAAAGTTTACTAAACTATGATAAAATATATATATATTTCCCCAGTCGTCTCCATGACAGCACATCCTGAGACTGACTTCCTCTGACAGGACAGGAAAAAACACAGAGACGTTAAAAACCCCACCCCTTCCTCTCATCGCCAATGTTTGTTTTTTCCTGTCCTGCCAGGGAATGAAGACCGGAGAGGTGCTGGGATCTCTATGGGGTTCCTGGCAGTATCGTTTTTGGCTCATCTTTGCGCATCTTCTATACAGACCAGAGGTTGGTTCCAGCGGGTTGGCTCTCCCTCCTCCTGCAAAGGTCTGTGCCCGGGCCCCTGCTGGTGTTGGTGGCCCCGGCAAAGTTCCCTCCTGTGGCGGTCCAAGGGTGTAGGGTGGCTGGAGCAAAGCTAGGATGCGCTTCCCTCCAGCCACTGGGTGATGACATCAGACGCAGAGGGGGCGTGGCTTAGCGTCATGACGTCACACCGGCACTCGTCCCTGTACATGCCTAGTGGAATAAAAAGGGCAAAATGCCGGCTGAAGATGGTGCACAGCGTTTTCACCTCTGCTTCTGCCTCTGGCGATTTTGGTGCATGGGACCTGCTGAACATGAGTGCCCCTACCACACCTGGCTCAGTATCGGAGCCTCCTTCTACCCAGGGTCCAGCGAGTAGCCTGTGTCAGGCACCCTCCTTTGTCATGTTTACCCTATGGTAGCTGACCCTTCTCTCCCTTATATGTTTCAGGGAGAAAAGGAGTCTTCCTCCTCGGTTAAGGTTAGGACCAGGAAGTGTGCTATGTGTTTTAAACGTTTGCCCTCTTCTGGTTCTAAACCTCTGTGCAAGGAATATATTGCATCTGTTGTGAAGTCCGAGTCCTTTGGCTTGTCGGAAGACATCAAGGCCATGGTTAGAGAAGAGGTTCAATCTGCCCTGGCATCCCAAAAATAGATGCGTCTCTCTCTCCCCCCAGGCCCCCTCCTCCTAGACCGAGATCTTCTAGAGATCTTATCAGTGTGGGAAGTGATTCCGATTCAGTAAATCCTGATCTGTCAGATCCTGAGATCCTGGATATACCCCAGGAATCTGATGAAGATAACGAATACAGAAGATTTGTGTTTAACCCTGCAGATATTGAAGAGTTAATTAAAGCCATAAGGGCCACAATCAGGATGGAGATTCCCAGGAAGCCCAGAACAGTTCAGGAGGAGATATTCAGGGGTCTGGGGGAAAGGCATCAGTCTGTGTTTCCAGTGCCGGATAACGTACAGAAGCTAATTAAAGCCGAATGGGATAAACCTGAAAAAGGTTCTGCCATTTCTCGCAGCATTAAGAGGAGGTATCCCTTTGACGAGTCAGATTGCACAGACTGGGAGTCCATCCCTAGAGTCGATGCTCCAGTCGCCAAAGTCGCAAAGCGCATGGTTCTTTCCTTTGAAGACGCCGCACAATTGAAAGATCTCATGGACAGGAAGGCCTTCTAAAGAAAACATGGGAAGCTACAGCAGCTCTTTTAAAACCGGGAGAAGCTGCAACATGTGTGGCCCGTACCTTAAAAGTCTGGTTGGAGCAGCTAGAGCTCCATTTAATTAATAAAACCCCCGGGAGCAAATCTTGGATAGCCTTCCCCTATTAAAGATGGCCACTAGCTTCCTAGCAGATGCCTCAGCGGAGTCCGAAAGATTATCTGCCCGTACAGCAGTCCTATCCAATACCATTAGAAGAGTCTTTTGGCTGAAGGCCTGGTCGGGTGATATGACATCCAAGAATAGGCTGCTTTCTCTTCCGCTCCATGCCTGTATGTCTTTAGCCCCGACTTGGATAGAATCATGGAACACCACCCACCGCAAAAGAGGGTTTTCCGAAGACAGATCCAAAAATAAGAGGCATTTTTTTCGGAATAGACCACAACATCAGGATTCCAAAACAGATAAAAGGAAATCAAGAAGGCTATACAAAAAGGGGCAAAGGAAGGAATTTCCTTTTCAATAGGAGATCCTCCAAACAACGATGCCATCCGGGTTGGAGGAAGCCTTATCTCTTTGATACACACCTGGTAGCAGATCATCACAGACCCCTTTATTGTCAAAATTATAAGAGAGGGTTACGTGATAGAATTGGAATCTCTTCCTCCACAAAAATTCACCTTAAAATTCACCCCATATTCACCCAGGCAGCCCCCCTGACTTGAGCATCGGAGCAGTTCATGCTCCGATGCTCTCCTTTGCCCTGCGCTAAATCGCGCAGGGCAAAGGCATTTTTAGGAGTTCCGGTGACGTCCTGGGGCTCTCCATGGGGCTGCCAGAAAGCCCGGTGACATCACCGAAGCCCGCCCATCAGAGCTGGTGACGTCACCGAACACACTGCCGGGCGGAAGCTTCTGCCCGGCAGTGTGTTATGATAAACAAAAGAGCCCGTGGGCAAGGGAGCACATCGGAGCATCAGATGCTCCGATGCTAGCCTCAGGGGGGCTGCCTGGGTGAAAATAAGGGTATGTCCGGGTTCAGCTCTGAACCCGGACAACCCCTTTAACCCGGCTCACCTTATCAAATGTCCTTTCTGTCTGACGGCATAAGAGAGTTATTATGCCTGGGAGCAGTGGAAGGTGTTCCCAACCGAGAAATAGGAAGGAGTCACTATTCGCCATTATTTTTAGTCCGGAAAGCAACTGGGAAATTCAGGACTATAATAAACCTGAAGCCACTAAACAAATTAATCACTTCTCGCAGATTCAAGATGGAGACAATAAGATCTGTCAGCGTTCTCCACGTGCTGCCGAACACCAGCCGTGCCATCCGCTCTGCTGACCATCTTCAGACTTGATAAAGGGGTCAGTGGTACCCCGAAACGCATTGTCTAAGAATAAACTGCAAACTGTTAAACAACCGGTTGTGAAAGTGTGCCTCTCACTATCCTTACGGCCGACTTACATGGTCCAGCGCCTCTTCGTTTCTACTACCCAAGTGGTGGGGTGGCTCCCACCCAAGGTGATTGGATGAGTCCAGGCTGCACCAACCAATAACCATCTTTATTTAACCTTCATTGTGGTTGCGCCCAAAGTGGTGCAACCCCAATAGGTGAACAAACCATTTCTAATTGTGGACATTCCACCTATCAGACATACTCACCCTATGAGCGCCTTTCTCTATCCTTTGGCCACTATAATTTAGACGTGAGAAGGGCCGTTCTTCATTATATTGAAGTTACTAAAGAATGGAGGATTGACAAGAACCTGTTTATACGTTTTTTTGGCCCTAACAAAGGCAAAAAAGCAGCGAAGAGCTCCATTTTGCGTTGGATAAGGAGTGCAATTACGGAGGCATATTCTGCCTCCGGTAAAGAACCTCCCCCTTCTCTTAGAGCCCATTCAGTGAGAGCAGTGTTTGCAGGGCGGCCACTTGGAAGAGGGCCCATACCTTTACTAAACATTATAGGCTGGACGTATTCGCCAATGAGGATATGGCCTTTGGACGCAAGGTCTTGGGTGCTGTAGTCCCTCCCTGAGTTGTTCACTTTGTTAGTTCTCAGGATGTGCTGTCATGGAGACGACTGGGGAAATGAGTATTACACTCACTGGTAATCCGGTTTCCTGGAAGTCTCCATGACAGCACATACAGTGGGATGCGAAAGTTTGGGCAACCTTGTTAATCGTAATGATTTTCCTGTATAAATCGTAGGTTGTTACGATAAAAAATGTCAGTTAAATATATCATATAGGAGACACACACAGTGATATTTGAGAAGTGAAATGAAGTTTATTGGATTTACAGAAAGTGCGCTATAATTGTTTAAACAAAATTAGGCAGGTGCATAAATTTGGGCACCACAAAATAGAAATGAAATCAATATTTAGTAGATCCTTCTTTTGCAGAAATCACAGCCTCTAAACGCTTCCTGTAGGTTCCAATGAGAGTCTGGATTCTGGTTGAGGGTATTTTGGACCATTCCTCTTTACAAAACATCTTTAGTTCATTCAGGTTTGATGGCTTCCGAGAATGTATAGAAAGAGTGAGGGGCAGTAACGTTTTAAAACTGAAGAGTTTATTTGAACTATTTTAAGAATAAGCCCCTACCAAACAAACAAGACAAACGACAATTAACAGTGTGGGATCCACATTAGTGAATCACCGTTGTACGAAACCGCTGGTAATATTACAGTACCGCGGGACCGAACAAAAAAAGGCAGCACCATATGCAGTCTTTTGGTGGGGTACCGCAGACTAATGAAAATGCCAGAGGCAAATAAAAGGGTGGATCTTACCGGTGGTGCCAGTTGGGACTTTGTAGTCCAAAATCCTGGAGGATGAGGGGCTTCTCGGGTCCGAAAAACACGTCCTCTTTTTGATTTCACCTGGTGCCAGGGGCTGCAGGGAGAAACTATCCCTGTTTTTGCCCTACTTGGCCTGTAAATCCCTAGGTGCCTCCTAATACGGGGTCCTTTCCCCGCAAGGGGTGGCCTCGTCCGGAACCTAACCCTAATAAGTGAACCCTAATTGGCCCTATAGGGACAGCGTAAATTGGCCCCAAAGGGTGATGATGGCTGGTAGGGTAGAAAGATAACTAAATTCTGATAGATTTATTCTGCGTCCCTACGCGTTTCATCTAATAGAGAATAAATCAGAACAAAAAAATAATAAAAAAATGTGCCTCCACTTCATAAAGAATGAGGACCCCCCGACTCATCAGGGGACAGGGGTCGTGGGTGGAGGATTAGGTCTATACCCTTGTCCTATTGTGATAAATAATGGGAAAGGGGTCAGCCAAAAAAGAATTGCGCAGACCTGACTAGACCAGTGTGGTCCCAAATCAGTCCGGATACTATTAAGGTCATGGAAACCGTGTTGCTGGTGCCATGAGAAGCGGGAGTGTGGTCTGACGCCCGCATGTGATGTCAGCGTCTGTCAGCCAGACGCTGACATCCGATGGCTTCCGAGCATGGACAGCTCTCTTTAAGTCACACCACAGATTTTCAATTATATTAAGGTCTGGGGACTGAGATGGCCATTCCAGAACGTTGTACTTGTTCCTCTGCATAAATGCCTTAGAAGATTTTGAGCAGTGTTTAGGGTCATTGTCTTGTTTAAAGATCCAGCCCCGGCGCAGCTTCAGCTTTGTCACTGATTCCTGGACATTGGTCTCCAGAATCTGCTGATACTGAGTGGAATCCATGCGTCCCTCAACATTGACAAGATTCCCAGTCCCTGCACTGGCCACACAGCCCCACAGCATGATGGAACCACCACCATATTTTACTGTAGGTAGCAGGTGTTTTTCTTGAAATGCTGTGTTCTTTTTCCTCCATGCATAACGCCCCTTGTTATGGCCAAATAACTCAATTTTAGTTTCATCAGTCCACAGCACCTTATTCCAAAATGAAGCTGGCTTGTCCAAATGTGCTTTAGCCCACCTCAAGCCGCACTTTTTGTGTTGTGGGCGGAGAAAAGGCTTCCTCTGCATCCCTCTCGCATACAGCATCTCCTTGTGTAAAGTGCGCCGAATGGTTGAACGATGCACAGTGACTCCATCTGCAGCAAGATGATGTTGTAGGTCTTTGGTGCTGGTCTGTGGGTTGACTCTGACTGTTCTCACCATTCGTCGCTTCTGTCTATCCGAGATTTTTCTTGGTCTGCCACTTTGAGCCGTAACTTGAGCTGAGCCTGTGGTCTTCCATTTCCTCAATATGTTCCTAACTGTGGAAACAGACGGCGGAAATCTCTGAGACAGCTTTCTGTATCCTTCCCCGAAACCATGATGGTGAACAATCTTTGTCTTCAGGTCATTTGAGAGTTGTTTTGAGACCCCTATGTTGCTACTCTTCAGAGAAAATTAAAAGAGGAGGGAAACTTACAATTGACCCCTTTAAATACTTTTTCTCATAATTGGATTCACCTGTGTATGTAGGTCAGGGGTCACTGAGCTTACCAAGCCAATTTGAGTTCCAATAATTAGTTCTAAAGGTTTTGGAATCAATAAAATGACAACAACAGCGACCACATGTCTGCACCTGCCTAATTTTGTTTAAACAATTATAGCACTTTCTGTAAATCCAATAAACTTCATTTCACTTCTCAGATATCACTGTGTGTGTCTCCTATATGATAGATTTATCTGACATTTTTTTATCGTAACAACCAACGATTTATACAGGAAAATCATGACGATTAACAAGGTTGCCCAAACTTTCGCATCCCACTGTATTTTCCACCCATTTTATTATTTTCAAAATTCTTAAGTTCTACCCCTTATCCTGGTTTCTGTTAAAATACACTGGCGATGAGGGGAAGGTGTGGGGTTTTTCACCTCTCTGTGTTTTTTCCTGTCCAATCAAAGGAAGTCAGTCTTAGGATGTGCTTCCAGGAAACCGGATTACCCGTGAGTGTAATACTCCTATACTCATATGCAGGTCTCATACACACGACCCTGTCTATTTTGCATTCCACAAATCCTGAAAACATGACAGGTTGAGGAACTCTGGTCTATTGCACAACTACACCCTGCTGCTGCAACAGAGCAATGGTTAACGTTTCCTGTTTTTGAGCTCTATTTTCATGCATCCATTTTCTCTTCTTAAATGTTCGTTTTGTACTCCCTGCCTTCCAGGAGCCATAGCTTTTTTATTTTTTACCTTCACGTCGCCGTATCATGGCTTGTTTTTTTGTGGGAAGTTGTTCTGTATAATGGCACCATTTAATATCTCATATGATGATGTGGGAACCTGGGAATTCATTTTTACGGTGATCACTATAAATTAAAAATGACATGTTAATTTCATTCTGGGGTTCAGTACAATTACAGTAATACCAAATTGTAATAGTTTTTCTTATGTTTTAGTACTGAAAAAATGTTTTTGGTTTTTTTAAATTTACATTGCCATCTCTGACATCCATAACTTTTTTATATTTAGATCTACAGTGCAAGCTGTAGTTGCAGAACGAGCTGTAGTTTCGATACCATTTTGGGCTGTGAATTTTTTTTATCACTTTTTATTCAGCTTTTTGGGAGGGGAAGTTACTAGAAACAATGATTCGGCCATACATGATACAGTTTAATAATTTGTGCATTTTCCAACATGGCAATGATCATTGTGATCATTCATTCCCATACAGAACAATTTTTTGCCACCAACAGATCCTTTTTACACAGTATGATCTGCTTCCATCAATTAAAGATTCTATGTGCTGCATAAAAGATCTGATAATTGCCCCAATCATTGGCCCATGTAAAAAGGCCTTTACAGTTTTACTTTTTATGTAAAAAGGATACAGATTATATAGATATACTTTTTAAAGGGAACCTGTCACCAGTTTTATGGTGTCCTAACTAAGGGCAACATAAATAAGTGACTGATTCTCTTAGCAAAATGCTATTGAAAAGCTCCAGCTGATAATGATGAGTCATGAATATTTATGAGCTCCTGACTCTCCCCGCCCACCTACTGCTGATTGACAGTTTTTTTTTCCAAATGAATCAGCAGCAGGTGGGCAGGGGAGTGGCTATATCTCTGAATTAAAAAAACGATGGACTCACTGACATCACGCTGGACTCAAATCAGCTCATTAGCATGCGGCATGTGGCATCTTTGTGTGTATATTATGAGGTAACCATCTGTCACACCAGTAAGTGAATACATCTAAGGTACTTTTTAGTAGTTAATGATTGTATATAAATAGTTAGATTATAATCAAATATCCACATGACAGGTTCCCTTTAAATTTATACTATTCTTAAATAATACAACATTTTTTTTTCTTGGCAGATGATAGTACTTGGAGCTCAGAGGGACATCTGATATCTTCATATTTTACAGCTGATGATTGTGGTATCAAACAAGACACATATGAAGATCGTGCCATTATCTCAGATATAATCTCAGCTCTATCATCTGACCCTCTTCAACATCCTCAATCTTATGATTCATCACAGACTGTTAAGAAGAATATAACTCACAGAAGATGTTTTGTACGTCAAAGTGCACACACAGGGGAGAAGCCATATTCATGTCCAGTATGTGAGAAATGTTTTACTCGGAAATCAGCTCTTGTTGAACATCAAAAAACTCACACAGGGGAGAAGCCATATTCATGTCCAGTATGTAAGAAATGTTTTACTCGGAAAGCAGCTCTTGTTGAACATCAAAAAACTCACACAGGGGAGAAGCCATATTCATGTTCAGAATGCGGGAAATGTTTTACTCGGAAAGCAGCTCTTCTCGAACATAAAAAAACTCACACGGGAGAGAAACCATTTTTATGTTCAGAATGCGGAAAAAGTTTTACTATGAAATCACATCTTGCTGAACATCAAAAAACTCACACAGGAGAGAAGCCATTTTCTTGTCCAGAATGTGGGAAATGTTTTCGCATCAAATCAATTCTTGTTACACATAAGAGAACTCACACAGGGGAGAAGCCATTTTCATGTTCCGAATGTGGGAAATGTTTTACGCAGAGATCAAATTTTTTCCAACATAAAAAAACTCACACGGGAGAGAAGCCGTTTTTATGTTCAGAGTGCGGGATGTGTTATTCTCAGAAAGCACATCTTATTGAACATCAGAAAATTCACACAGGAGAGAAGCCGTTTTCATGTCCAGAATGTGGAAAATGTTTTAGTCGGAAATCACATCTTATTGTACATCAAAGAACTCACATAGTGAAGATGCAATTTTCGTGTCCCGTATGTGGAAAGTTTTTTAGCCGCAAGTCGGCTCTAATCGCACATGAGAGAACTCATACAGAAAAAACATTTTTATGTATAGAATGTGGGAAATATTTTACCAACAAAGCATATCTTCTGAACCATCAAAGAGCTCACACAATGGAGTAGACATTTTATATTTTACTCATTTTATAGAGGAGTATAACAAAAAAATACAACAGTTAAAGTATGAATTGATGATTATGAATAGAGATGAGCGAAGTTCATAAAGATTCGATTTCGCCGCTTTGCCAAACTTTCCCAAATAATTTGCTGCATGATGAAAAACTTTGTCTCGAAGAGCATCTCTTTGTAAATAGCGGGAGCAATCAAATCCTATCATCAGGATTAGTGATGGACGACAAGTTGGCGGTGGGCCCCATTCACTTTAATGGCAGGCGAACCTGAAAAACCTTCAGCTCATATTTGCAGGCACCAAATACTTACAAGAAGTGCACAAATAGTCCCACAACATGGACAGTGACATACCAGAGGGGGATCAATGGCAAAAATTCCCACAAAAAATATGTATTTTAATCAGGGGCCATTTTTATCCATCTTAAATTGAAACTCTCAAAAATGTGCCATGCTGGAGCCTAGAACATTTTTATTTTAGGCCATGGGAGTACAGGCACTGGCATTCACCGGACAGAAAACATCAAGTGATTATGTGGCTGGAGGTATATTAGAAGATCATTAGATATCAATTTTACTGCAGGCCAGTGGAGTACAGGCCCCAAAAATTATTCATTCAATATACAGAAAAGAACAAGCTTTGTCTTCTCATTGTCTGTCGCTAGTAGAGGCCTAAGCATGGCAGGCAGGATCCCCCAGAAGTATCTTGCTGGATGAGCAGCCAATACCGCACTTGCATCAATCTTGACAGGATTCGGCTCCAGGTGTAGATAAATTGTTTTTTTGGAATGCTTTCTCCATCGCAACTCCCTCCACGTCGTTGAATAAACTGAAGACTGGCTAATTCTCTCCTAAGAAAAAAATGATATGCTATTATTAAATTTATTAAACATTTTATTATTAAATTAATTCCATATATTTTATAAAATTCGGGGTCTCCATGATCAATCTGCAGCGTAGGGGTCCCACACGGGTTCTACACACTTCCAAAATAAAGTGGGGTGAATAGATGACGGATGATCGACGCTCCATGATCTTCCCAGGAGCTGCGAAGGTTCATTTCTGAGACGTCTGTGTGGGAATCCGAAGACCATCTCCGTGCACCACAGGATGTCGTCCTCCTCCTGTGTTAGGAAAATGTAATTTTTATTATAACATTTATTAAAAAATTTATTATTAAAGGGGTTGTCCAAGTTATATTTATTGATGACCTATTCTCAGGATAGGTCATCAATATCAGATCGGCTGGGGTCCGACACCCGGCACCCCCGCCGATCAGCTGTTTGAAGAGAAGGTGCGCACTGTGCCAGCGCTGCCTCCTCTTCATTGTTTACCTGCTCGCCGTTGCATCTGCAGAGGTGAGCAGGTGTAATTACACCCAAGCCGTCCCATTCATTTCAATGGGACGGATCGCTTCTATACACTTGTATAGGAGTGATCCGTCCTATTGAAATGAATGGGACGGCTTGAGTGTAATTACACCTGCTCACCGCTGCAGATGCAATGGCGAGCAGGTAAACAATGAAGAGGACGCAGCGCTGGCACAGGGTGGTGCCGGGTATCTGACCCCAGCCGATCTGATGTTGATGACCTATCTTGAGGATAGGTCATCAATAAATATAACTTGGACAACCCCTTTACATGTATTAAATATAATAAGGTTGCTCTTCTTTCCATTCCATGATGACTGGAAACCCCTAACGAAGAGACTGGGCCCTGGTTGATTTGAATCGCGATTAGATTCGCAACTCTTCCGGGCTCCAAGCAATCTTGAAGCTTTGTCTTCTCATTGTCTGTCGCTAGTAGAGGCCTAAGCATTCCAGGCAGGTTCCCCCAGAAGTATCTTGCTGGATGAGCAGGTAATACTTCACTTGCATCAATCCTGACAGGATTCGGCTCCAGGTGGAGAGTAATATATATATTTTTTTTAATGCTTTCTCCATCGCAACACCGCGTCATTGAATAAACAGAAGACTGTCCGATTCTCTCTTGTCTTACGCAACATTTAATTTTTATTATTAAATTTATTAAATATTTTAACATTAATTTTATTAAACCAAAACTTGATTAAAATTATAAGAAAGTATACATAAATTTGCCAAACCTGGCCTAATAACTCTGTATGAACTCTGCCTTATAGGTCGATGTTAGTGTCAAGAAGAAGCGCACTCCTTTAACACCGTCGTCAGCTGATTCCACATAGATGTCTACAGACCCTGTTCTATTAAACGCTTATACAAGTATAGCCCCCCGACAGAGTGGAGAGGGTGTCAGCAGTAAGTTTGTGTTGACGTCACTGATTAATTTTCCCTTCCTCTGATCCGTCAGAACAATAACCCCCAAAAAACTAATCCTGTCTTTGGAGCATACTCCTTCACTCGGTCAGCATTTGCTCAGTATTGCTAATGCCAATAAAAACAGGAGTGGATCTAAAACAGAGATGACACGTGAATGGAATATTTGCATGTATTCTGTGTTTTGTACCCACTCCTGCTTTTGGCTACCAAATCATAAGCCAATTCTGATGGGACCATACAGGCCTTACAGCTGCTACACAGAGAGAATCTGTTGTGCGTCTCATTTTTTCCTTCCTTCTGACAGATCAGAAGAAAGGTCAAATAAATGATGATGTCAGCCAGGCCAAAAGCCCAAATAGTGGCCCAGTCATAAAGTGGGGAGGGTGTGAACAGCATGTGAAGGCCACAGAGTGGCACAATGACAGTGTGGAGGTGGCAGCAGTATGAGGAGGGCACCAAGTGGCACAATCACAGAGTATGTAGTTGGCAGCAGTATGTGGAGGCCAGCGAGTGGCCAGGTTACATAGTGTGGAGATGGCAGCAGCATGATACAACCCAGAACCACATTTTTGTGCAGGGTTAGTGCATAGTGTATTCACCTGTATTGGTGCGCCGCTCTTATGGACGTCGTCACGTAAGTGCGCAGTGTGTGAAACGTAAATACAAAATAATTCAGCCCATACTGCAAAAGGACTTTCCCACATATAACTGCAGCGCTGAACGCTGAATATAGCTTGATTTTTGTACAGAAATACGCCACTAAAGGCTTTACTTCATAATAACTGCAACAGTGAAAGCTAAATATACTGATATACGTCAATAAATGTTTTTCAAGATGTAAGTGCAGCAGCGAATGGCGAATGTATATTTCTTTTTCTACTGCAATATGCCAGTAAAGGCTTTACCAGATATAACTGCAACAGTGAACTGAGAATATATTTTTCTTGTAGTACTGAAATACGCCCCAAATGCTTTCACCAGAAATAACTGCAGAAGTGACCTGAGAATATATATTTCTTGTTGGACTCAAATAGGCCACTATACGCTTTCAACATAAATAACTGCAGAAGTGAACTGAGAATATATTTTTCTTTGTTTACTGAGATACGTCCCTATACGCTTTCAACAGAATTAACTGCAAAAGTTAACTGAAAATATATATTTCTTCTTGGACTGAAATAGGCCACTATACGCTTTCACCAGCAGTGCATATGTATTTTTTTTTTTTTTTATAAAATAAGCCCCTATACTCTTTCACCAGAAATTAATGCTACCGTGCAGTGCGTTCTAATGTTTTGTGTATTACTGAAATACCGCCCTATGCTCTTTCACAAGAAATGACTGCAAATGATTTTAGCGCAAATAACACCCCTGCTTCAATCAATTTTTTTTGGGGGGGGGGGCAACTGGTTTATCACACTAGTAGAAATGATTTGTTCCAATGGCGTTTGTCACTCTGTGTAGCTGAGGTAACGCAGCTAAACCACAAACAAATGCTGCACTACCTAAATGCACTATATAGAAAGTATATTATTGGTAAATAACACCCCTGCTTCAGTCAGTTTTTTTTTTTTGGGGGGGGGGGGGCAACTGGTTAATCACACCAGTAGCAATTATTTGTTCCAATAGCATTTGGCACTCTGGCTGCGGTATCGCAGCAGAACTGCACACAACTGCTGCACAATACACTATAATATATTTTCTATGTTAGAAAGTATATTATAAGTATATCACACCCCTCAGTATGTCACAGCTAGCGTTTTGTGTCTCTAACAGTCTGTCCCTGATCCACACAGCAACCTCTCCCTACACTGGCAAAAGACTGAATGTAAAATCGTGCCCAGATCAGGTTTATTTATAAGGTAGGGGGTATGTCCATGTGCTGAAACATCTCAATTGGCTTTCCTGTACCACCTGATGGATGTGTCATGGGTAAAAGTTCTTCACAATGTAAAAAAATATGGCGGGCACGAATATCGTTCGTATATGTTCACCCGTTCAGCGAATGAGCAAAGTTCGCCGCGAAACAAGCGCCGGGTAAACTGCAAAGCCATCTCTAATCAGGATAGATCATCAGCATCTGATTGTCGGGCGTCCAACACCAGTGACCCTTACTGATCAGATATTTGAGGAGAGCGTAACGCTCCAGTGAGTACTGCTGCCTCCTCACAGTTTACAAGCACTGTATATTGTATAATGGCTATACTTGGTACGGAGCTCAGCCCCTTTCACTTGAATGAGACTGAGCTGTGCCTAGGTCACGTGACCGTTGAACGTGATGTCACTGACCTATCATAAGCTGAGACCTTCTCAGACAGTTAACGCAAACTAGGGTGAAGTAAGGGAGAAGGTGCAGGTGAAGTGCAATGTCCGCCTTCAGACTCCTCAACTACAGTATGTTAACCTGCTCCCAACTTTTTCTCCTCGTTATAATGTTACGGAGAAAAGAAGAGCCAGCAATGACACACTACTGAAGTAATACTTGAAAAAGTGCTAGAAAAATACTGAAACGATAATACTGCAAGTTCTGCCAAAGACTTCAATGAATAAAAAGAAAAAAAAAGTATTACAACCCATGTGCTTTAAATCCCGGTCTTGTGACTTGCCTATGGCTTCTTGTGCTTTACAATAGGAAATAAATCCATCAAACAGATAGAATAAATAACAATAAATCTTTATTAGATTGCTTTTTAAACTTCATTCCAAGATTGGCAGACACTGCAAGTGAGGTTCTGCTAAGTCAAGTGAGGTTTGCAAGTGTGCAGATAGGTTATGATTTCTAACAATCTGTTTTCCCTTAGTCCTAACAATAGCACAGTAATGGGGAGTTTCTGGGCCTGTGGGCTGGTAGGACAGATGGAATTTTTCATTAAATTACAAACTAAAGTCCCTTTTCCTACATTTTAAAAGATGGACTAGCCTGTCCTATATTTTTATTTATTTATTTAGAAAGAATAAACAAAACTGTGTGGGAATCGTGTGTTGCCTAAATAAAAACTTAAGTTAAATTAGAAATCACAACTTTCCTACGTGCTACCAGCAGCACAATAATGAGGTCCTCTTGACAAACTGATAACATGGCTACCTAACTGTCCCCTCATGATTCACAAATCTACATCTACCCAAGTACCACTACCACCATCACCACAACCATGTCTACAAATGTCACTGCTACTACCAACACACCTATACATTTCACTCATGATGTCCTTCTCCTCTGCCTTAATCTTCATAGCAGTCCAAACACTGACTGTTCTCATGCAACTCATCAACAGCAACAGTATCTGGAATATCCTTCTTAGCAGTCGGAGTGTTGTCTTTTATAAGATGAGAGGGCACCCTACTAAGGTAACATCAACATCATTCTGCTGGACTATCGGAGGCAAAGAATAATGGAGACAGGGTCCATTACCAAATAGATACATTTGTGTGTTGTTATAGAAGTGATACTGAAAGCCATGGGACTCTATGAGCTGTCTCAGTCTGAAGGTATAGATGGAGAAGAGCAGAGGCCCTAGAACAGAGGTGTTGTGTAAGTGAAAGACACTAAGGCGGTCTTCGTCTCTCCTTCTCTGGTGGTTCATTCGCCTAAGTTATGTAGAGGCGCCAGCCTCTACTTAACTTTGGTGGACTTTACACTTGTCTAAATCTATGCCAGCTCACTTGCTGGTGTAGATTAAGACAGTTTTTTATGCCCAAAACAGGCATAGAAGATGATAAATGAGATGGGCCGGCCCACCCACACTACACTCCCTTTTTTAGACCTGGCATGAGTGACGGAAAAGGGGGGGGGGGAATCGCAGATTGCTGCACAAATAACCTTTTAGATGAAAAGGTCATGAATGTTGGGAAGTTTGTTGCAGACAGAATAAACATTCTATAATATTCCTGCAAAAGGAACAGGTGGAGCAGGGACCAGATGAACTGTGTTCTAAAAGTTTGTGGAAGGAGATAGATAGTGGGAGGGATTCATCCAAGACCTTCCAGACCCTTGAGGGAATGATTCCAGAATGCTTCTAAGAATTGTACACAGTTATGTGGTAGTGGATGATTGTGTTCCCACAGTGAACATGTGCAGGCCAAAGCTTGAGATGATAATGATTAAAGTCACTTTAGCTTTCTCACAGGTGAAATTATCAGGAAGTAGCTCAAAATAGATTGAATATTGACAGTAATTATCTGCAGTTTTTGGGGTCTCCATTGAACTAGAGAGAGTTTGAGATATAGAGATGGAAATTCACGTGTAGAGAAGGTAGAGAAACTGCGGGGCTCAGGGAAGAACAGCAGAGGGATGTGTGTTCTCTGCTCAGAACACACAGAGTCACAACCAGAGACAGAGATGTCCGACAAGCTGAGGGTGAAGTGTATGGGCTCCTTGGGGGGTCTGATGTCATGCTCCTCTGACTGCTTTTCTGCTCATGTTGTGCAAGTTAATGAAGGAGAAAAAAAAGCAAAAAGTCAAAACCAAAAGTGATGCACAATGGGGCGGATTTATTATGGGCGGTGTTTCATAAGCCAGCCTTCACCCACCTTTCTTTATAAAGAGGTGAAGAAAGTCACACATTTGAGTGCAAATATGCTGTGCGCATCAGCCCTGTACCTCACATGGATCCAGAGATCTCCAAATGTATTGCTCTGCTAGATTTATATCAAGCTGGCAGCTCAGGGGGAGTGTCTTCTCTGCTGCAGCTAAGGGGGCGTGTCTCAGCTCTCCCTATCACAGCTCAGGGGGAGTGTCTTCTCTGCTGCAGCTCAGAAGGCAGTTTAAAGATGATACTGAGCATGTGCGGCCTTCTTCATGAGCAGGTCAAATAAATAAGAAATGAAGTGGCTCTATAAAGATACATTTTATTGAACAACTTAGTAGCTATGCAACATTTTTAATTAAATGCAATTAGAAAAGTATTCAGACCCAGGTGCTGGTTTGAAAACTGTAGAATATTTTTCGTGGGACAGCCCCTTTAATACATTTCCTCTTAATATATATTTTAAAATGAATCAGTTCCAGAACGTTCTTATCTGTATCTTAAAGATACAGCTTACATTAATTCATTAGACACACGTAAGGGGAAGACATGGGGCCAGATTTATCATTAGCTCAGGTCAGAATAATGGAGTGAAAAAGTCCCCCAAAAATGCGCAAATGCTAAAACTGCGCACAAATTTCTGCTCTGCACTATGCTCGCCAGTTTTCTGAAAGTGGGCGTGTTTTCTTATGTAAATGAATCTCTAGACAGATTTACTATTGGGACTATTTAAAAAGTCGCAAAATAGTCGCAATTTCACTCCAGTGAGGACCATGCTTATCTTGAGACTTTTTAATAGAACATGCGACTTTTTTATAAAAACTTGCAACTTTTTTATAAAAACGTGCGACTTTTTCATAAAGCTGCTTACTGACGGATAAACTGCTACCGTCAAACCACATTTATTACAGTCTTAAAGGGCCGATCATAAATCTGACTTGGCTAAAACTGACTTTAGCCATATGTGAAAGTGGAGTCAGCTGTCAGAGTCATGATAAATCCGGCCCATGGACTGTAAACTGCTTTATGGACTGTAAATGTGTTTAATGTAATTGAAAAAGAATATGCGCCCCCATATTGGGGGGCTGAAGGATGTACACGTGTTGTCCACGAGACTTGAAGTATTTATTATGTTTTTAAAAGTTTTAAATGTCTCTATCAGCCTGCAGTTTACACGTACGCAGCTCTGCTACATTAGGAAGACACTTGGGCATTACACATCTGCACACGTCCAGCTCTCTCCATGCACATTACACACAGGCATACTTCATGCACACAACTTCAGCTCATTCAGCGCAGAGTCCAGCCCTTTATGCACAGAGACCTGGCCATGTGACACCTGACTCCACCCACACACATGTGACTGATCACATGACTGTGACATCATCACAGGTCCTGTAAGCACACAGCTCCTCTACAGCTGGAGGTAAGGGTGTATTTTGGTCCACGATTATGAAGCTTTATTCCATAACGTATTCACCCATCAGTGTTGTTGTACGAGGGCTTGTTGTATTTGCCGAACAAATTATATTCCTTAAAGGGGTTATCTGGAAAATAATATTGATGACCTATCCACAGGATAGAGTAGAAATATCACATCGCCGGGGTCCGAGTCCTGGCACCCCCACTGTTTAGCTGTTTCGGGAAGCCACTGCGCTCACTGGAGCTCTGGGGTGTGCGGCGGTCTTCTGGGGCTCACGAAGCACATCCTTCATAAAGCGGCTATGCTTGGTATTGCAGCTCAAGCCCATTAAAGGTGAAACAGTGAAAGTATAGTAAGTAATGGTCCCTTCACACGGGACGACCATCTAGCAGATTGTCGGGCAGGAAGCGTTCCTTCCCGACAATCTGCTAATCGGTAGCTGAGGTCACCGGTGCATTTATATCCAGTTCCTCACTCGTCCTCCAGCTCTTCACTCGTTCATCAGGTAATCGGTGGTGCGTTTACACTGCCAGATCATCGCTAACAAGCGTTACTAGTAAAGCTGGTTAGCGATGATCTGTTCAGTTGTCGGGCCATGTAAAGTGCCCTTAATGGAAGGGTAAGCCCGGTTGAGTTTATACAACCCTGCCTTTAGGGGAAAAAGAGAAAGGTCTATAGTTAGATAATTTCAGGGTCAAGTAAACCATGAAAACATAAAAAGAGATAACAAGTAATAACACTAGACTATATAGGGAAATTGTACAGAAAAGTGATCCTAAGAGAGAATATGACATTCACAATTCATTCTCCCCTTTGGGTTAATGGTCTGCAAAGTTGGAATCCAAAAGGTTATTGCTATCTGAGTAGGAGGCTGTTACCCCCTGTCCCGAGAGTCGAGACCAGCATGATTATTTTGAATTTGAGTCGAAAATAATGTTTGGCTATGATAAATTGGTCCAGAACGGAGGCCACATTTTTACTGCACCTTGCGGTCGATATATGACTAAAAAACTGTATTGTGGATATGTTACATAGCTTCCCCTACATATATGAGTCCACATGGGCATGAAGTGCTAAAGATCAGATTGTTGGATTCACATGTGAAGAAGCCCCTGACTGGGTCAGTGCTCCAGACTAAAAAAAATAACCAGGTGCCATTGGCTCCTAAACTGAAAAATTTAGGAGCCAAATAAAATTTTTAGTCGCCAAATTTAAAATGCATATAATTATTTTTAGTCGCCAAATTTAAAATGCATATAAACACGCGCGTTTGTGTGATTGACTGCAGTGTTGTCCAATGAGTCTATAGGCCAAAACGTGCGACAAACGCCCAAGAAAAAGCTCAAGAACTTGTTTATGCGTCGGGCGTTTTACAGCGCGTTCAAACGCGCTGTAAAACGCTCAAGTGTGAACCAGGGCCAAAAGGAAGCATTGGTTTTCACGTGTTGAGCGTTTTACAGCGCGTTTGAACGCGCTGTAAAACGCTCAGGTGTGAACTTAGGGTTATTCTTTCAGCCGCATCTCATCTCTACACAGTTACGTTAGATTTCCCAATTTTCCATCAACATCCCCATCCTGGTGCCCCGACAGTGTCATCTTGCTGCCACTCCGAATACTGTGCTCATTGTGCTCCCCAATGCCCTAGGTAGTATACTGCTGAAAAAATAGTGGCCCCAGTCGAAAAAATTTCCCTATAGTGTCTACAGATATTATAAATGCCCCCTAGAGTGCCCCCACTAATAATAATAAAACCATAGATTGTGCTCCAGGTAATAATGCCTGTATAGTGTCCCCAAAAATAATGTCCCCTAATATGTCCCTGTAATAAAAATGTCCCTACAGTGCCTTCCCAATAGTAATTTCCCCCCACATTGCCCCCACAGTAGTAACTTCCCCCTTCACTGCCCAACAGTAGTAATATGCCCCACACTGCCTCCACAGTAGTAACTTCCCCCTTCACTGCCCAACAGTAGTAATATGCCCCACACTGCCTGCACATAGTAATTTTCTCCCACACTGCCTCCACAGTAGTAATATGCCCCAAAGTTGTAATTTCCACCCACACTGTCCTCCATTGCCCTTCTTCTGGCCAGTAAAGTCCGCCAGTGCCACCCCTCTGCCAGTAATGTCCCCCAGTGCCCCCCCCCTCTGGCCAGTAATGTCCGCTAGTGTCAACCTTCTGGCCAGTAATGTCAGCCAGTGTCAACCTTCTGGCCAGTGATGTCTGCCAGTGCCACCATTCTGGCCAGTAAGGTCCCCCAATGCCCCCTTTCCGGACAGTAATGTTTCCCAGTGTCACCCTTCTGGCTAGTAATGTCCCCCAGTGCCACCCTTCTGGCCAGTAATGTCCCCCATGCCCCCCTTCTGGCCAGTAATGTCCCTCATGCCCCCCCTTTCTGGCTGGTAATGTCCCCCATGCCCCCCTTCTGGCCAGTAATGTACCACAGTGCCCCATTCTGGCCATTAATGTCCCCCAGTGCCCCCCTCTGGCCAGTAATGTGCCCCCCTTCCCCTTCCTTTTACTTACCTGTGTCCTTTCTCTGGCGCTCACTTGCTGCTGGTACAGCCCGGGATGGTGCGACACAGATGCGCACACGTCAGTGCTCTGCGTCCCGGCACAGGCGGGCACGATGATGCCATCGTGCCCGTCTGCTCTGGGCTTTTACTACCACATAGTCCTTAGGCCTTCTAGGCTTGAAGCCTACGACGGCGTCGGAGCAAGGAATTATGGGCTCCTATGCTCCGCCGCAATATTCAGCTGCAGCGCTGCGGTCCACTCGCAAATGGCGACAAGACTAAAAAGTCGCCATCTGGAGCGCTGTGGGTATGAGTATTATGTAGTCTAACTTGGTAGTTTCCTGCAAAGTTGCTACAGTTTTTGTTTGTCTGGCCGTGTACCATCTCTGCCTGTTTTACGGATATGACCCTTTGCTGCCTGATCTTACTTCTGCCTGACCTTCATATTGACTGGATGCTGCCTGCCCTGATCTTGGATTCATTATCGTATTGCACATACTCTGGCTGCTCTGACCTCAGCCTGTCCTTGATTACGGTTTTGCCTGATCCCTCAGCGCTCCGCACAGGTTTCTCTTCACCCCCATGGGTCAGCATTTGACCAAACAGAGACTACTCCAGGAGGTAAGAACTCCTGAACATAGATGCCCAATGGCATAGGTAGGTTTAACATAGGACCTGCCTGACCTGAGACCACTTTGGAGGGGGTAGGTGGGCACAGATGTGTTTTGATCAAAATATATTGGCTAAGAGTCTCAGATTTTATTACATCAGTATGAGGGCTTAGTCCATATATAATTCTTGCATCTATTTTGTTAGTGCATTATTATCATTTTTTTCAGTGATTTTTTTTCATAAATGTAGCCATGGACATCGGCATATTTACTTATCATATCGTGCAGGATGTTTTTATCTTTGTTTTTTATCCTTTTTCTGTGATTTTTGTTTATGTTGTAGTATATGCTTGAGGGAGTCGCACCTTCAAGTGTGAATGCGCTCCTATTTTATCTTGGGAGTAGCATTCCTCTGCACTTCCTATCAAACAGACCGCCTTCATTAAGTGGTACATATAGCTGTGCTTGCTTCTCCTCTCATCGGTTGCTGGATGCACATAGAGGTGACCAGGAGCAGCACACTATATGTGCAGAGTCTGCGCTCCTTTAACTATAATGCCCTTTGTCCAGGAGACTTCTTATTTTCTGTCATGATTGGTGTAGGGTCAGCATTAACTTAAAGGAATTGTCCTAGAATTACACTGTATTATTTTTTTACCTAATGACCTATCTTCTGGATAAGTCACCAATATCAGATCAGTAGGGGCCTGACTCCGAGGACCCCAGGTGATCATCTGTTAAAAGAGGCTGGGCCCTGCATGAGTGCCATGACCTATTTCTAGGCCATGTGACATCACGATACATAAGTCACACCGCCTAGTTACAGCTCATCCCCATTCAAGTCAATTGGGCTGAGCTGCAATGCTAATCACAGCCGCTATATGATCTTTGGCGCTGTGCTTGGAAAGCTGCTGGGAGTCTACAGCGCTCATCAGAGCTCTGGTGAGCAAAGTGTCTCCCTGACAGAGATGATCGGCAGGGGTGCCAGGACTTGGACCTCTGCTGATATGATAATGATGACATATCCTGAGGATAGGTTATTATTATCTTTACCCAGATAACCCCTTTAATATATGTGGAGAAATCCGCAAGTTGTTGCTAGAGTCCCTCCATGTAGTGTTTCTGGTCTATGAACACAATAGCCCTTCTTTTTGTCTGTAGGCTTGATTATGATGTCTTGGGATTTGAGGCTGGAAGGACAATAATCTATCAAGGAATTTACACGGCTAGACGTTCTGGCCGTTTATAGCTTACCTATGAATTCTCGTTCTTGATAATCGCCCTGTCTAAAGATGGCGCAGATCACCCGATGAACGAGCAAAATAGTCATTTATCGGGTGAAACAGTTGTTCATTCAGACAGCTACCGGTAAATGATCATTCCTGGACGGCAGATCGTGTTTGTGCCATTGCTTGTCCTCATACTGTGGAGGTGATTGATGCAGCTCTTCATTTCCACTAACGAGCAGGCAGTTACCGGGAAGGAACACTTCCTTTCTAATGCCAGGGCCTGTTTTATATATGAAGTCCAAATGGTGGGGCTAATTAGATAAACAAGGCAATTAATGTCAAGGAGATCATGAAATGAACTGTCCAGCATCTTCTGTAGCTCAGAGATGAGTGGCTTCCTGTGATGCAGAAGTTTAATTGGTTCAAACAGGTAATCTTCAGTGTTATGGAGGAACTTCTCTCTCTTGCGCCAATTTGTGATATTCCGACAGGACCTTTACAGTGTTCAGTCCTTCCAAATATCAAGCTGTGGTGTTGATCAAAGTTGTGACTCAATATCTACTATTTTCTGTTTGATCTCTTTGATAGATTTTTTTTTAAAGAAAAATCAATGGTTAGTACAATTAGGACCAAGTAGCACTTAGAAGGCTTTGGAATTTATCGCAGTATTCCAAATTGTTGCTGAACAGTGTAGGTTTTTGGGTACATCATAGTCCTCTTAGGATCCATTTCAGTTGTTGATATTGAGGAGGTGTTGTACGATAAGGTTTGAGTTTCAGGTATTTGTTGGATTCTTCATCACAGTCTTGAGTATGTGGTTCCTGATATGGGATATACAGAAAATCTCCGGAGGTAGTTTCTTGTTGATAAGATGTTAGATGCTGCTTTGACATCATACGAGAACATACAATGAAATATAACAATAACATGCAGTAGTTCAGAAACTGACCTGGCAGCGTGCCTACAGTATTTACCTCATTCATAAAATGTTGTACATCAGATTTTGTGTTCTCTTCACGTCGTTTCATCTTCTTTCCATTTAGGTTTCTGCATCATAGAATCCTCTATTGATATCTTCTGCATAAGATAATTTTCCTGATTGATCTGTCAAAGATGAAAAGGGATGTAGACAAGATGGTGGAGAGAATATTAAATCTCACTCTAGAGATACTGTATTGGCTTACGGGAGAGGTGAGAGATTCTGATGTCACATTACATGATTCATATCTATGGTTTTATCAGATGGATATGACTGGAAAGGTGATGGACTTTTGAAATTTCAGTAGTGATATTTATTACTGTGTCTCCCTATAAATAGGATTACACAGTGGTGAAGAAGACCTCTAGTGAGCGCTGTCAGGGTCCTGTGTCTGAAGGATGGGAAAGAACCCTGAGCCCAATCACAGGGCCTCCAACTAATTCCCTAAAACATGAAGACATCAATGAACAGAAGATCCTAGAACTCACCCACAAGATGATGGAGCTGCTGACTGGAGAGGTGACACTGCTGGGAATGCTGGGACATTATACAGTAACAGCACTGGAGGGGTCTGGGTGATGACTGTGTCATTGTGTTGTCAGGTTCCTATAAGGTGTCAGGATGTCGCTGTCTATTTCTCCATGGAGGAGTGGGAGTATTTAGAAGGGCACCAGGATCTGTACAAGGACATCCTGATGGAGGACCACCAGCCCCTCACATCACCAGGTGATAGACAGGACTAAATACTCATGCCCTTTAAGTATTTGTATATAAAGAAAAAGTCACTGCATATGTCTCCTACAGATAGATCCAGTAAGAAAACAACACCAAAGAGATATCCCAGTCCTCTTCATCCACAAGATCATCAGGTAGATCTGTAGAAGGCTATGAAGTTATTGTGTTCGATCTTGGTTTATTTTTGTATAATCAGAAAGGTGGAGATGGCTGGATTAAAGCTGACCATGGACATAATGATTTACTAATAATAAGACAGTGTAAATCTTCCATATCCGTAGACTGTCTAGTCTTACTTTACACAACCAATTTTTTAGCTTAGTTTCACTCCAAAAACGCACCAACTTTTTGGTGCATTGTTTGCATTTAAGTCACACCAGTTTTCTGTGAAGTTGCCTGTAGATGTTGTCTGGATCTCACAGTGCTCTGATTATGGAGACTGCTGGTTGGAAGGCCGACCCCTGAAAACCACTCCATAGCATTATCCCACCTCCACCAGACTCTTCAGCTGGCACAATGCAGTCAGGCAGGCAGCTTTCTCCTGGCATTTCCCACACCCAGACCTGACCATCAGACTGCCAGATAGAGAAGTGTGATCCCTCACTCCAAAGAAGACGGTTCCCTTCTCCAGTGTCCAGTGGAGGCCCCACTCAATCCCATGCCTGACATTGTGCTTGGTGATGTAAGGCTTACATGCAGCTGCCCGGCACAGTGCTGTGGTTCTTTCCATTCTACAATAATACCGCTGATGGTGGAATGTTTAGGAGGGATGACATTTTTCCATCTGGTAGTCCGATTTCAGGAAGTGACTTATGTCAGGGGTGGCATCCATTTACAGGACCATGCTGGTATTTAGAGAGCACTTTAAAGTGAGCCATTATTTCACAAATGTTTGTGAAGGTGACTGCGTGGCCAGGGGCTGGATGTTATACAGACGTGGCAATGGCACTGAGTGAAATACCTGAATTCAATGATTGAGGTGTAGCTCAATACTTTTGTCCATATAGTTTCCATATTTATGAGGCTCTTGTCACTGAGTCTTCTTCTAATATCTATCCATCCTCTTGGAGACCAGGAGCCATTTAGCTCAGATAACTACCTCTGTCATGTTGCCATGTCATTTTTGTTCATCATGATGACAGATGATTGTTTTTCTGCTATGACATTTGCTGTGGCTTCTCCAACTGTCCGTGACTTTTACTATATTTGTTTCACAGGTTTTTAATCAGGATAAAGATCTGAATGATATTACTTCTTCAAATACATATGTGAGGAGTGATGACCAGTATAAGAAAGGCATTTCTACAAAGACATATGTTAGAGATGATGTCCAGTGTAAGGAGGAAATTACTACAGAGACATACGTGAGAGGTGATGACCAGTGTAAGGAGGAAATTACTACAGAGACATATGTGAGGGGTAATAACCAGTGTAAAGAAGAAATTACTACAGAGACATATGTGAGAGGTGATGACCAATGTAAGGAGAACATTTCTACAGAGTCATATGTTATAGACGATGACCAGTGTGAGGAGGAAATTCCTACAGAGACATATGTGAGGGGCGATAACCAGTGTAAGATGGACATTTCTAAAGATACATATATGTGGGGTAATGAACAGCATGAGGAGGACATTCCTACAGATAATCAGTCAGGTGAGTGTTAACCACCAATAAAGTAGAGAAGAGTCACATATTCTATTTATTCACTGCCTACAACTGTTTTGTGTAAATTTTTAAAGCCCTATTGTGTATATTCCTGCTTTCTGCCATAAAACTAATTCAATATAAATGAAAATATGATACGATTATGGCCTCATGCACACGACCGTTGTTGTGTTCCGTGTTCGTTGTGCCGTTTTTCGTGATTTTCTGCAGACCCATTGACTTTCAATGGGTCCATTGAAAACTCGGCTAATGCACCGTTTGCCATCCGCGTCCGTGATCCGTGGTTCCAGTCCGGCAAAAAAATATAACCTGTCATTATTTTCGCGGAAAACAGTTTGCGGACCCATTCAAGTCAATGGGACCGTTAAAAAATGCGGAGGCACACAAAATTGTCGTCCGCGTCCGTTTTTTTCCTATCATTTGCATGGCAAACCTGTCTTAGACTTTTTTTCACTTTCCGTTATGTCTGGTGATCCTCCATAAATAAAGGAAGACACACGGAAACAAAAATGGAAATGGCTCACGGAACAACGGAACCCCATTTTGCGGAACGGAACACAACAACGATCGTGTGCATGAGGCCTAAAGGTGATAACACATGCTATGTATTATGGATAAATATGGATACAAAAAATACACATGGACATGAAATATACCAGTGTGAATGGTGATTTCTTTGTGATCTACTGTCTGTGCTGATGAGGCTAAAGTCCCTTTTATCCAGTTACTCTGTAATATGGATCCTTTACTTTAAAAGGGTATTCCCATCTTGGACATTGGGGCCATATCTCTAGGATGTATGGGTATCGGAACCCCACCGATCAGATGCGATTCAAAGGATAGATCATAAGTAAGAAAAATGTGGAAACCCCCTTTAAGGTTATAATTTCCTAAAATTAAACATTTTTTTTCTTCACAGATGACTATACCGAGAGCACAGAGGGTCATGAGATATGTTCAGATTTTAAAGAAGGTGATTGTGGTACTGCACAAGATACATATGAAGAGCATGCCATTATCCCAGATATACCCTCAGACCTTCACAGCCAAGATCTATCATCTGATCCTTTTCAACATGTCCTATTGTCTGATAAATCAAATACTGTTAATCAGAATAAAAATCACACAGGGGAGAAGCTCTTTTCATGCTCTGAATGTGGCAAATGTTTTTTCCGCAAATCGTGTCTCCATAGACATCAGGAAATTCATACAGGGGAGAAGCCATTTTCATGTTCAGAATGTGGGAAATGTTTTACTCGGAAATCACATGTTGTTGAACACCAAAAAATTCACACAGGAGAGAAGCCGTTTGTCTGTTCAGAATGCGGGAAGTGTTTTTCCATGAAGTCACATCTTGTTGAACATCAAAAAACCCATACAGGAGAGAAGCCATTTTCATGTCCAGAATGTGGGAAATGTTTTACTCGGAAATCATATCTTGTTATACATAAGAAAATTCACACAGGGGAGAAGCCATATTCATGTTCAGAATGTGGGAAATGTTTTACTCAAAAATCAAATCTTCTTAAGCATCAAAGAATTCACACAGGGGAGAAGCCCTTTTTATGTTCAGAGTGCGGAACGTGTTGCTTTCAGAGAGCACATCTCATTGATCACCAGAGAATTCACACAGGGGAGAAACCATTTTCATGTCCAGAATGTGGCAAATGTTTTAGTCGGAAATCATATGTTGTTGACCATCAAAGAATTCACACAGGGGAGAAACCATTTTCATGTCCTGTATGTGGAAAGTGTTTTAACTACAAGTCAGCTCTAATGGCACATCAGAGAACACATGGAGAAAAAAGATTTTCATGTCCAGAGTGTGGGAAATATTTTTCCAGCAAAGCATATCTTCTGAAACATCAAAGAATCCACACAGGGAAGTAGACATTTGGGGGGATATTTATCAAACTGGTGTAAAGAAGAACTGGCTTAGTTGCCCATAGCAACCAATCAGATTCCTCCTTTCATTTTTCTCAGCTCCTTTGGACACACAGGGAACGGCAAAACGTATAGGTAAACGAGACTTCCTGGACATTGACAGCTGATTGCCAGCTACTTTTAAACTAGGGTGAAGTAAGGCAGAAAGTGCAGGTGAGGTGCATTGTGCGCCTTCAGACTCCTCAACTACAGTATGTTAATCTGCTCCCAACTTTCTCTACTCGTTATGACGTTATGGAGGAAAGAAGAGCCAGCAATGGCACACTACGGAAGAGATACTTGAGAAAGTGCTGGAAAACTAGTGAAACAATGACGCTTGAGTAAGTTCTGCCAAAGACTTTAATAAAAGAATAAGAAAAAACAGCTTATCACAATCCATCTGTTTTACATTTTCCTAACTTGCCTATGACTTGGTGTTTTAAGTGATGGCTTATTCTCAGGATAGGCTAGAACTAGCTGAAAGGTAGGGGTCCAACCACCCCCTGCCAATCAGCTGGTCTGAGTAGCTCCATCAATGGAAGTCAAAGCTGTAGCTACAAAGTACCAGCAATATTGTAGTGGTGGGAGCTCACTACTACAGCAAGGCTCCCTATGGCCATCGCATAAAACACCCTGGACAACCATAACTTTCCTCACATCTTACTGACAGCACAATAGTGGTGTCCTCTTGGCAAACTAATTCAGAATAGAACGCCCAGGGGTTGTCCTTCTAAAAAATCTGTCTGCCCAACCTATAGTAGTTGACAAACGTATTATGCAGTCTCCAAGAAGCTGCATTATAGATTGAAAGAGCTGTTTACAAATACCAGTAGCATGGAACCCTAGGACATCCTACTGGCCACCTCCTTGCAATGCATGGCTTCACAGCTTTGATTCTCAACCTTTTTGACTGACTTATTTCTAGACAAATAGATTTTAATGTATCTAGAAATGTATAGATTACATTCACTGGAATCTTCCTTTAAAGGATGGGTTGGGACAAAGCACCAGAAGTGAGAGAACCTGATCAGTATTTTGAAACAAATTGACCCTAGGCAAGAAAGAGAAGCACCCCGTCTCAAAGAAAAATGAGAAAAGGGTCCTTTTAGGAGATGTTCTGCATCTCACCGATTCTTTTGCCAGTTGTAATGGCCAACATGAAAAAGACTGTTGGGCTGCACTCTATGTCCCTTTAGTGAGGTGCAAAGTGGAGTGGGTATAATCCCAAGTCCAATAATAAACAAGATACCACTGCACTGTCAAATTTGCATGCAAGTAAAATATTTCTTTATTCTTTTCAATATCCTCCAAATAAATTGGCAAAAAGGATGTGACAAATGCGTCTCAGATGTGTTCTTTATTTCTCCCAATAGTGACTCTGTGACCAAGGTCACATTTGTCACATATATCCTAGACATCCTTTTTTGCCAATTTATTTGGAGGATATTGAAAACAATCTCTCCTGGTGTTGTGGAAATTTTATTATATGGAATTATGCAGACATTTTATCTTAGGAACACTCTAGCAGAGGGTACTTGGGTTGAATCGGGACCAGCGGTAAAACCGTCAGTATGAAAACCTTTTCATGGGCTTGGAGATGTGTTCTCAGTGTGTAGGGAGACATTTGCCAGTTTGTGAGCACTAAGTGCAATGCACTGGGCTTCTTCCCTTCAAATGTCTATACACATTAGAGAAGTGAAGTCTGCATAATGAGAGATACATTTTATACATCTGCTGTGGCTTTGCTATCCCTTTTATAGATACATATCTGCTTTTAAGACATGCATATCTGCCTTGTCGGTATACTCGTACCGTATACTGACAATAGCCATAGCAATGTTCCGCTGATAGTCCCAAATCTATAAGAACCAGTAGAATGATTTTCACTAGATACTTGTCACTTTGAGCAGTATTAAATGGGGTCCATGCTGACAGTGATGGGGGATGGGCGGCCACCTGGCTGATCAGACAATGGATATGACTCATCCTTCTTTATACAGGTATGAGGTGTGTGCATTGCACTGTTCGGCCATGTTGATGCCCTCCCCTGTCCTTTGATATGTACCTGTACTTTCTCGGCTGACTGGTGAAATTGTAAAGCCATCTCCTACTGGGCGTCGTTCTATTGCCTTAATAAAGAAGGAGTCTGGAGCCGATTGGGGAGCTTTTTTACACGGACTCCTCCAGCTTGAACCAGCATTCTGTCTGACTCTTCCTGGGCTAGAGAAGTACTTCATCCCTTATACAGAAAGAACTGAATAATAGCTACGGAATTGTTTGTGCTGGGCGCACTTTAATACTGAAGTGCATCAGAGATTTTTGCGCAAAGTTCAACCAAATTATCCATATCATCGGGCACCGCTCCATTAGCTCCTGAAACGTATCAGAGGCATTACTCAGTCCGAAAGGCATTCTCAGAAACTTATCCAATCCCATAGGTGTGATAAATGCTGTCTTCTCCCTGTCCTTTTCTGCAACTGGCACTTGCCAATACCCACTGGCCAGATTAAGGGTGGAGACGTAGTGGGCCTGTCCCAATGCTGCCAAGGACTCTTTGATTCAGGGAAGTGGATATGCATCCTGCATGGTACAAGCATTCAGGTGCTGATAATCAACACAAAATCGTATAGTCACATCCTTCTTCTTCACCAATATAATCAGAGACGCCCAAGGACTTTTACTGGGCCAAACCACTTAACTCTCCTGCACCTGCTTGGGTAGAGTTTTCACTTCTTGATATAGCATCGGTGGGATCTGCTGATAGTGTTGTCAGATAGGTGTTGACTCCCCTGATGGGATTTCATTCTCCAGTGTCACCCCAAAATCAGCTTTATGCTGGGAGAAGGCATTAGCGTGCGCATCTAGAACCCAAGCCAACTGTTTCCATTCTTTCAGAGACATTTGGGTTTCTTCCATGCACACTTTTTCCAACAGCTGCTTATCGGTCATTGGCATCACAATCCTCTACTCGACACAGTGTGAGGGTGACCACATTACATTAGCTTCAGTAGATTCGCTACAGACCAGCATGGTTCCTGGGCATCCGGCACCTCCTGGATAGAATATATGTTAGCAATCAGTTCCCTAGGGGCCAGAGTCACATAAAAACTATTAAGATTCATACATCTCACCAGGCCCCCACCCCCCCTGAGATTGTGCACAGCGTTTGACCTACTTCTACCCCCTGGCAACATTGGTTTGAGCATAACGTCAGCACCCTGTATCTCAAAGGTAGTACCTACCGGGAGGGGTATTAAAACTTTATGGCCTGTACTACTAAGGATACGGAGGGAGGAACATTTACTGAGCCCACTATCCCCATCAGTCCCGAAAGGATGGCCTGCACTCTATGCTGTTCTGCAGGGCTATCTGTCGGGGTTTCTGGTTTGGGACCCTCTTCCAGTACTTGGGTCCCAGCTCTTGCACGATCAACCCATCGAGCTCCCGCAACAAGTTCATGCCCAAGATTACAGGTACATCTTTCATGGTCCTTCCCCAAACCTCAATGTCTGCACACATAACCCCAGTTTGTCGAATGGAAAGGTTATTGGCACCCTTTAACCTCAACCAGTGCGCATTCCCTTAACAAACAGCAGCTGGGAAATGGACCTCAAAAGGCGGGCCGAGTAATAGTGGTGACCTGAGACCCAGTATCAATCAAACATTGCAGTTCAACTCCATTTAACTTAGCTTTTATGGCTGGGCACTCTCCTACCAAATCCATAGCTTCGATGTTGGGGCACATATAGCAACATAGTTTATAAGGCTGAAAAAAGACATCTGTCCATCCAGTTCAGCCTGTTATCCTGCTTAGTTGATCCAGAGTAAGGCAAACAAAAAAACAAAAAAAACTGTGAGGTAGAAGCCAATTTTCCTCACTTTAGGGGAAAAAAATTCCTTCCCGACTCCATTCAGGCAATCAGAATAACTCGCTGGATCAACGACCCCCCTCTAGTAGCTATAGCCTGTAATATTATTACACTCCAGAAATACATCCAGGCCCCTCTTGAACTCTTTTAGTGAATTCACCATCACCACCTCCTCAGGCAGAGAGCTCCATAGTCTCACTGCTCTTACCGCAAAGAATCCTCTTCTAAGTTGGTGTAAAAACCTTCTTAGATGATGGGAGAGATCTCTGTACTGACCCCTGATATATTTATACATAGTTATTAGATCTCCCTTTAGTCATCTTTTTCCACTAGATTTCATCATGTTAGTCCTTGAGTCAATTGTGCTTTCTACGATTCGCCCGTCAATCAAAGGCGATGTGACTTTAAATCCTCCTGATGTGTTACAGAAACCCAGTGCAGACAGTTTCTAGCTCGGTGACCTTCCTGGTGGCAAATCCAACATCCTCTCTCTGAAGATCGAGGTCTCCAGCTGAACTGTTGTCTTCTCAGTCTGCGTGGCTCGTTGTTTTGGATCTAACCACCTGTTCCGATTATTTACTCAATGTGACAAGTATCCCTTTTACTGCTTCCTCTAGTGAAGCCATCCTAACCTCTAAGTTGCTCCTTTTATCAGGAGCGGTCTCTGTCCGCAAGGCCGCCATCAATGTTTCAGTCTGCTCCTCCTTTTCTAGGATAATGGCCTCTCTATTCCATGTAAGGTCAGCTGCTGCTCCAATTTCAGTCTTTCTCTAAGGGTCCTTCTCAATGGATGGCTTCTGAGACTCAGAATAAATTGATCACTGTTTCAGCATTGGTGAAGGACACAACCTGCTGTTCTTCCTTTTTCTGTAGTGAAGCCATCAGCTCCTGCAGTCCATTTGCATATTGTGCTAAAGTCTCATCCTCTTTCTGCAGCCTGGTAAAGAACTTCTTTCTTAACACTGCTTCAGAAGATATATAACCATAATCATCCTCTAGTAAACCGAGAATCTGTTCAAAGGTCTGTCTATGTCTGGGCGGCTGTAATATCAAAGTTTTCCTAGCGTCACCTTCTAGCGAGTTCCGTCTTTAAAGGAGTTGTCTCATCATGGACAATGAGGGCATATCACTAGGATCCGCACCTATAAGGCCCCTTGCAGACGAGCGTGTCCGGATTATGTCAGGATGCGTTGCGTCTGCGATCAGGTAAAATCGTGCTAGTTTTGACTGCGATTGCGTTCCGATGTTCAGTTTTTATTGCGCGTTTTGCTCGTGCGTGATAAAAAACTCACTTTGGTACCCAGACCCGAACCCGGACTTCTTCACTGAAGTTCGGGTTTGGGTAAGGTGTTCTGTATATTTTATTATTTTCCCTTATAGCATGGTTATAAGGGAAAATAATAGCTTTCTTAATACAGAATGCTTACTAAAATGTGGCTTTAGGGGTTAAAAAATAGGTCCTAAAGAATGAAGAAAGAAATCTTCTATCTTCATTCAGCAGGACCTGCGCTGACGTCACCACACTCACCACGTCGTGAGCGCAATTACGTCATCAAAGGTCCTTGGGCAGGTCCTGAAAGAAGAAGAAAGAAGACTATGCCGCCTGCGCGAACAACAGGAAGAGGTGAGTTATTTTTTAACCCCTAAAGCCACATCTTAGTAAGCAATCTGTATTCAGAATGCTATTATTTTCCCTTATAACCATGTTATAAGGGAAAATAATACAGTAAATTGACTTTTATCAATTTACTTACATCATCTCCTAGCAACCATGCGTGAAAATTGCACCGCATCAGCACTTGCTTGTGGATGCTTGACCCACACAGACCCATTCATTTCTATGGGGCCTGCGTTGCGTGAAAAACGCAGAATATAGAGCATGCTGTGATTTTCACGCAACGCACAAGTGATGCGTGAAAATCACCGTTCATCTGAACAGACCAGACCATTGAAGTGAATGGGTCCGGATTCAGTGCGGGTGCTATGCGTTCACCTCAGTGAGAAGCTAGTTCCTTCACCAGAGAAGGAACTGGTTGTCTCTGCCCTGTCATTATCTTTAGAAACATAGAATTTGTCGGCAGAAAAGAACCATTTGGCCCATCTAGTCTGCCCAATATACTGAATACTATGAATAGCCCCTGGCCCTATCTTATATGAAGGATGGCCTTATGCCTATCCCATGCATGCTTAAACTTCTTCAAACTCCTTTAGGGCACCTGAGGGTTACCAGAGTTTTCCAGGTTCCTGTGTATGGGCATCTCTACCATAGAGAGGTGCCCATACGGATAGAAGTTAGGGCCAGGAGCAGGGTTTTATAGGCAGTGGCGTCTCTATCTTTCAAATTTTGGGGGGGCACACTGGGGGCCAGGACAAAAGTAGGGGGGGCAGCTATAACAACGATACATTTACACAAGTACGCTTAGAAATGCTGCGATACTTTACCCAATACCTAAAACCGCAACAGGGAAGAAAAGTCCAGCTGTCTGTGGATGACACTTTTATAGAGAGGGGGATCTGTGGATGACACTGCTATGGGGGGGGGATCTGTGAATGCCACATACCGTGTATAGCATCTTATGTGTCATCCACAGATCCACCCCATGACAGTGTCATCCCCATTTCCCCCTCCATAACAGTGTCATCCACAGATCCTCCTCCCTATAACAGTGTCATCCACAGATCCTCCTCCCTATAACAGTGTCATCCACAGATCCCCCTCCCCGCCTCTCACAGGAGTGTACATTTGACATTTCTAAACCGTAATCCATATCCTGCAGTAACTTTAACTTTAAATCAGGATTAAGCGGCTGTTCATCTCTACTAGTACCTTAACCTTACACCACTCGGCTAACTTCGGTAACAGGGCCAGGCTACAGCCTACAGGTCCTGCCTGTTAGTTGTTACCGAGCGAGTGCTGATTTCTGCAGGTCAGAGGATACGGATTACAGTTTAGAAGAAATGTACACTCCTGGGAGCGGTCCAGACCAGTGGCGGATCCAGAGCCTGGTCTCGGGAGGGGCACTTCCAGATTATTTTCTGTCCGCCGCCACAGAACAAGGGTGCTTATAGAACAGACTACACAGTGTAGAGGTATACTGTGTGGCACAGTGTAGAGGTATACTGTGTGGCACAGTGTAGAGGTATACTGTGTGGCACAGTGTAGAGGTATACTGTGTGACACAGTGTAGAGGTATACTGTGTGGCACAGTGTAGAGGTATACTGTGTGGCACAGTGTAGAGGTATACTGTGTGGCACAGTGTAGAGGTATACTGTATATTGTGGGGCACAGTGTAGAGGTATACTGTATATTGTGGGGCACAGTGTAGCGGTATACTGTATATTGTGTGGCAGAGTGTAGCGGTATACTGTATATTGTGGGGCACAGTGTATGCTATATGTCTATAACATAAACATATTCCACATGAACACTTACAGTTACTTGGCTTGGCCCTTGGGGGTCTCGGAGAAGGAGCAGAGGGATAGCAGAGCAGGGAGAGGCTGGTGCTGCTACTAGGGGGGGTCATCCAATGGGGGAGTAATAAAGCCCACCATAATGCCCCCCCAGTAGAAATTATTCTCCTTATAATGTGACAATGCAAAAAATACCCCCTTATGCCCCCAGTTGAGCTAATGTCCCCCATAATGTGCCAGTATAAAATACCCCTATATAGTGCCCCAGTAAATGCCCCCATAGTGCTCCTCTCCCCCTTCTTCCTAGTGCCCCCCATAATGTACCAGTATAAAATGCCCCAGTAGATGCCCTCAGTGTCCCCCATAATTTTGCAAGTATAAATTACCCCTTCTCAGTGCCCCAGTAGATGACTCCATAGTGCTCCTCTCCCCCCTTCCCCATAGTACCCACCATAATGTGTCCCAGTATAAAATGCTACTGTACAGAGCTCCCCATATAAAACACCCCTTCTTTGTGTTGCCTCAGTAGATGCCCCTATAGTGCCCACCAATGTGCCAGTAATAAGACCCCCATTACGTGCCAGTAATAAGACCCCCCATTACGTGCCAGTAATAAGCCCCCCATTACGTGCCAGTAATAAGCCCCCCCATCATGTGCCAGTATTAGGTCCCCCCCATCATGTGCCATTATTAAGTAAGTCCCCCCCATCATGTGCCATTATTAAGTAAGTCCCCCCCATCATGTGCCATTATTAAGTAAGTCCCTCCCCATCATGTGCCATTATTAAGTAAGTCCCCCCCATCATGTGCCATTATTAAGTAAGCCCCTCCCCATCATGTGCCATTATTAAGTAAGTCCCCCCCATCATGTGCCATTATTAAGTAAGTCCCCCCCCATCATGTGCCATTATTAAGTAAGTCCCCCCCCTCATCATGTGCCATTATTAAGTAAGTCCCCCCCCATCATGTGCCCTTATTAAGTAAGCCCCCCCCATCATGTGCCCTTATTAAGTAAGTCCCCCCCATCATGTGCCCTTATTAAGTAAGTCCCCCCCATCATGTGCCATTATTAAGTAAGTCCCCCCCCCATCATGTGCCATTATTAAGTAAGCCCCCCCATCATGTGCCATTATTAAGTAAGTCCCCCCCCCCCCAGTATCACTATTGTAAAAAAAAAATATAGAACACTTATACTTACCTCAGTGTCAGCGATGCGATGCAGGCCTCTTCTGGCCTGTGTCCCACGCTGTATGGCTCAGGCGGCGCGATGACGTCATCGCACCGCCTGCGCCGGCCTCTGATAGGCTGCAGGCACTAGGCCAGCAGCCTATCAGAGCAAGGGGAAGGGACACACCTCTCCCTCCCCTGCACCGCCGCTGGCACAGGCAGAGTACTAAGGAGATGAGCGCAATGGAAGCGCTCATCTCCCTGTGCCCGGCGGCGGCGGCGGCTCACTTGGGGGGAAGGGGCGCATTTTAGTTGGGGGGGCACAGCATGATGTAGGGGGGGCCGTGGCCCCCTCTGGCCCCCCCCTGGCGACGCCACTGTTTATAGGTGGGTACCCTTTTCCTTCCCTAGCGGCGAGGCCTAGTGTCTTTCTTCTTCCTTCTTGTTGTCCTTTGGTGTTCTCCCCTACTACATCCGTGACAATACCACCACCATGGCTACAAGTGTCACTACTACCACCACCTACCCAGCTATACATTTCAGTCACCATGTCTTCCTCCTCCTCCACCTGAACCTACTCATAGCAGTCCATATGCTGACTGTTCTCTTACTACTTATAAACAGGAAAAAAACTATTTTAGCGTTTAGAGCAAAGTCATAGCTAGTGGAGGGCAGAGGGGGTGGCCGCCACAGGTCCACTGGGAAGGGGGGGGAAGGGGGCCACCATGGACACAGATGCCAATGCTGGGCTCCCTGCAAGGCAGGTCCTAGGGATGCAGATACAGGTATGGAAAAATAGGGAACCACTGTATTATCTGTGTTTATGTTACATAGGACTGCTGGTGATATTTTCTACACTATTCTCAGATAGTTATCATTGTGTTAACACAGGACTGCAGCTGGCATATTGTACATTATCTGTACAGAGAATGATCACTGTGTTATCTTTGGTGTTACATAGGACTGTAGGTGACATTTACTATATGCTGTTAAATAGTCCACAGCACCCAGCCTCTTATTTGGCACCATCAAAAAATTGTAAGTTCTCTATAGTGGTCTGGGAAATAGGACCTGGAAAATGTCTGCTCTTATGGGAACAGGCACTTCTTGGCAGCTACCATTTGACTGAAGCCTCCTTTCCTGAGTCAGGTGGTTGGCATGAAAACTGACCATGGTCTTCTACTAGGCTTCTGGTGTTTGTGTAGACCAGATCTTCAAGGGACCCCAGCAAACTCCTCACAAACCATCTTAGGTAGGTCAGTGAGGGCCAAAGTGGTGTTTTATATGGAGTGTCCCACTAATCAGAGGGCTTTTGTTAGTTTTTTGCAATATTCTAAATTGGGTGCCAGATTTATGTGCCTATGTTTTGCTCAGTGTCCAGGCCAGCACCATGGTGCACCTTTAAAACTACCATTACAGGGAACTTCATTAAACAATCATTCTATGATAATAAAAAAAAAAAGTTTAGACAATATGCAGGTCTATAAGATGCATTTGTAATTGGATTTGCTTAGTTTGTACAAGCTATTGTACTTCCCTGATAGGCTAGAGAAATTTCCCACGTGCATGTCCAGCTTCATGTGCCAAATACATACAAACACAATCTAAGGGCCCATTTAGACGGCCGTAGTGCTTTGCGTATCCGCAATTGCAGACAAGAATAGGACTTGTTCTATCTTTTCCACGGAGCCGTGTGCTGTCCGCATCTTTTGCGGCCACATTGAAATGAATGGGTCTGCACCCGTTCGGCAAAATTGGGGAACGGATGCGGACTCATTCATACAGCCGTCTGAATGAGCCATTATTATGAGAAGACAAACTCACTTACTATTGTAATAGCAAAAAATGTAGGCTCCTAGTAGCAGCTTAAAACGGTTTTCTGATATTTAAATACTGATGACCTATCCTCTGGATAGGTCATCAGTATCTGATCGGTGGGGGTCTGACACCCGGGAACCCCTGCCGATCAGCTGTTTGAGAAGGCAGCGGCGCTCCTGTGAGCACAGCCTGGTACATAGTATAGCGGCTGGCCTTGGTGTCACAGCTCAGCCCTTTTCAGTTCTATGGGGCTCAGCTACACTCAGGCCATGTGACTATTGAACGTTTCTAGGGGTGCTTTTAGAGGTGCCATTTTGGGTCTGTATTTTATTGTTCTGTAATATTTACTCCGGGGGTGCCATTTGACAGAGGATTTCTATGTTTTAACCATTTCCCCAATTCAATGGATTTCGGGTTTGCTTGTGTACATCTGACCCTAATGTGACACAATCTATATGTACGGCATACATATTAGGACATCGTCAGACATCATCCACAACTCCATCCTCCGTCAGGCAAAACTCAATCAGCCCTCAGACATCACACAAAACTCCGTCCTCCGTCACCCAAAACTCCATCAGACCTCAGACATCAGACAAAACTCTGTCCTCCCTAACTCAAAATACGCCCTACTACACTCACTCTTCACCTGACGGAGCTGCTCGAGTCACGTGTGTGGGAGGGGTCAGATGTGCACAGCAGCTGGTAGAGTGTACAGAACAGTAGCCATCAAATAGAGCTCTGTACTAGAGATGTGTGTGTAACCTGCATGTAGCAGAGCTGTGTACTGTGTTACAGAGATGTATGTGTAACCTGCATGTAGCAGAGCTGTGTACTGTGTTACAGAGATGTATGTGTAACCTGCATGTAGCAGAGCTGTGTACTGTGTTACAGAGATGTGTGTGTAACCTGCATGTAGCAGAGCTGTGTACTGTGTTACAGAGATGTATGTGTAACCTGCATGTAGCAGAGCTGTGTACTGTGTTACAGAGATGTATGTGTAACCTGCATGTAGCAGAGCTGTGTACTGTGTTACAGAGATGTATGTGTAACCTGCATGTAGCAGAGCTGTGTACTGTGTTACAGAGATGTGTGTGTAACCTGCATGTAGCAGAGCTGTGTACTGTGTTACAGAGATGTATGTGTAACCTGCATGTAGCAGAGCTGTGTACTGTGTTACAGAGATGTATGTGTAACCTGCATGTAGCAGAGCTGTGTACTGTGTTACAGAGATGTATGTGTAACCTGCAGGTAGCAGATCTGTATGTGTAACCTGCATGTAGCAGAGCTGTGTACTGTGTTACAGAGATGTATGTGTAACCTGCATGTAGCAGAGCTGTGTACTGTGTTACAGAGATGTATGTGTAACCTGAATGTAGCAGAGCTGTGTACTGTGTTACAGAGATGTATGTGTAACCTGCATGTAGCAGAGCTGTGTACTGTGTTACAGAGATGTATGTGTAACCTGCATGTAGCAGAGCTGTGTACTGTGTTACAGAGATGTATGTGTAACCTGCATGTAGCAGAGCTGTGTACTGTGTTACAGAGATGTATGTGTAACCTGCAGGTAGCAGATCTGTATGTGTAACCTGCAGGTAGCAGAGCTGTGTACTGTGTAGCAGATCTGTATGTGTAACCTGCAGGTAGCAGAGCTGTGTACTGTGTTGCAGATCTGTATGTGTAACCTGCATGTAGCAGAGCTGTGTACTGTGTTACAGAGATGTATGTGTAACCTGCAGGTAGCAGATCTGTATGTGTAACCTGCAGGTAGCAGAGCTGTGTACTGTGTAGCAGATCTGTATGTGTAACCTGCAGGTAGCAGAGCTGTGTACTGTGTAGTAGATCTGTATGTGAAACCTGCATGTAGCAGAGCTGTGTACTGTGTTACAGAGATGTATGTGTAACCTGCAGGTAGCAGAGCTGTGTACTGTGTAGCAGATCTGTATGTGTAACCTGCAGGTAGCAGAGCTGTGTACTCTGTAGCAGATCTGTATGTGTAACCTGCATGTAGCAGAGCTGTGTACTGTGTAGCAGAGCTGTATGTGTAACCTGCATGTAGCAGAGCTGTGTACTGTGTTACAGAGATGTATGTGTAACCTGCATGTAGCAGAGCTGTGTACTGTGTAGCAGAGCTGTATGTGTAACCTGCATGTAGCAGAGCTGTGTACTGTGTAGCAGTGCTGTATGTGTAACCTGCATGTAGCAGAGCTGTGTACTGTGTAGCAGAGCTGTATGTGTAACCTGCATGTAGCAGAGATGTGTACTGTGTAGCAGAGCTGTATGTGTAACCTGCATGTAGCAGAGCTGTGTACTGTGTTACAGAGATGTATGTGTAACCTGCATGTAGCAGAGCTGTGTACTGTGTTACAGAGATGTATGTGTAACCTGGATGTAGCAGAGCTGTGTACTGTGTTACAGAGATGTATGTGTAACCTGCAGGTAGCAGAGCTGTGTACTGTGTAGCAGAACTGTATGTGTAACCTGCAGGTAGCAGAGCTGTGTACTGTGTTGCAGATCTGTATGTGTAACCTGCATGTAGCAGAGATGTGTACTGTGTAGCAGAGATGTATGTGTAACCTGCAGGTAGCAGATCTGTATGTGTAACCTGCAGGTAGCAGAGCTGTGTACTGTGTAGCAGATCTGTATGTGTAACCTGCAGGTAGCAGAGCTGTGTACTGTGTAGTAGATCTGTATGTGAAACCTGCATGTAGCAGAGCTGTGTACTGTGTTACAGAGATGTATGTGTAACCTGTAGGTAGCAGAGCTGTGTACTGTGTAGCAGATCTGTATGTGTAACCTGCAGGTAGCAGAGCTGTATGTGTAACCTGCAGGTAGCAGAGCTGTGTACTGTGTAGCAGATCTGTATGTGTAACCTGCAGGTAGCAGAGCTGTGTACTGTGTAGTAGATCTGTATGTGAAACCTGCATGTAGCAGAGCTGTGTACTGTGTTACAGAGATGTATGTGTAACCTGTAGGTAGCAGAGCTGTGTACTGTGTAGCAGATCTGTATGTGTAACCTGCAGGTAGCAGAGCTGTGTACTGTGTAGCAGATCTGTATGTGTAACCTGCATGTAGCAGAGCTGTGTACTGTGTAGCAGAGCTGTATGTGTAACCTGCATGTAGCAGAGCTGTGTACTGTGTTACAGAGATGTATGTGTAACCTGCAGGTAGCAGAGCTGTGTACTGTGTAGCAGATCTGTATGTGTAACCTGCATGTAGCAGAGCTGTGTACTGTGTAGCAGAGCTGTATGTGTAACCTGCATGTAGCAGAGCTGTGTACTGTGTAGCAGTGCTGTATGTGTAACCTGCATGTAGCAGAGCTGTGTACTGTGTAGCAGAGCTGTATGTGTAACCTGCATGTAGCAGAGCTGTGTACTGTGTAGCAGAGCTGTATGTGTAACCTGCATGTAGCAGTGCTGTGTACTGTGTAGCAGAGCTGTATTTGTAACCTGAATGTAGCAGAGCTGTGTACTGTGTAGCAGAGCTGTATGTGTAATCTGCATGTATCAGAGCTGTGTGCTGTGTAGCGGAGCTGTATGTGTAACCTGCATGTAGCAGGCTGTGTACTGTGTTACAGGGATGTATGTGCAACCTGCATGTAGCAGTGCTGTGTACTGTGTTACAGAGATGTGTGTGTAACCGCATGTAGCAGAGCTTTTTACTGTGTAACAGAGATGTGTGTGTAACCTGGGAACTATAAAAAAGTGTAAAATAAAACATAAAAATTCAGATCACCCCCCTTTTCCCAAAATGAAAATAAAAGAACTAAAAAAATACACATCATGGGTGTCGCAATGTGTAAAAACACCCATTGTATAAAAATATATTCCCCATACGGCAAACGGCAAAACAGAAGAAAAAAAAGAGTCCAAATGTCCGATTCGCCGTTTTTGGTCGCTTCATTTGCTACAAAAATGTAAATAAAAAGTGATCAAAAAGTCTTAAACACCCCAGAATGGTATCAGTAAAAAGTTTAGATTGCCCCGCAAAAAATGAGCCCCGACCCAGCTCTGTACACATAATTCCCAAAAAGTTATAGAGCTCAAAATCTGACGACAAAAAAAAAAAATCTGATTCTGTAAATCTCCTGTCACTCCGAGTTACTCAGAATTGGTAGCCCTAATTAATAAATACATGCAACATGAATGCATATATGCCGCTTCACACAGATCACAAGTGTTAGGCCTCTTGCACATGAACGTTGTTGGTCCATTCCGTGCATTGGGGACAGCAATTTGCAGTCCCCAATGCACGGGCAACGTGCGTGCAGCGGCCGGGACAGATCCAGACCCATTCAACTTGAATGGGTCCGTGAATATGTTCTACTTTTTTGCTGTGCGGAGGGATGGCCAGAAACACCACAGAAGCACTCTGTAGTGCTTCTGTGGGGATCCGATCCGTGTTTCTGTTCTGTTCAAGTGAATGGGTCGACATCACGGATGCGGGATGCACACGGCTGGTGCCCTGTGTATTGCGGAACCGCAGTATGTGGTCCACAATACGACCACAGGCACACAGCGGCCATGTGCAAGAGGCCTTACAAAGATGGGATTTATGGTGCACATCCTCTTGTGCTTCCCATATTCCACAGATTTATATCACAGAGCTACTTACAGTTGTGCTGATAAGTTTACATACCCTTGCAGAATTTATGATTTCTTAAAGGGGTATTCTCATCTTCCCTTTTTCATACTTGCCTTCCTTGAGCGTGACGTTCACTTCCTGTATTCTTCTCCCGGCCGGGCCGCGCTTGCGCAAAAGACTGAAGATTCTCTCCCGGCTGGGCCGCGCAATGTCCTGAACGCGCACAGCGCCGCGCATGTGCCATGGTGACTAATTCCTGGCCTGTATAGTACAGAGTCGGCGTGCGCATTCGCGGCTCTGTACTATACTGGCCAGGAAGAAGTCATCATGGCGCATGCGCGGCTGCATGCGCGTTCAGGACATTGCGCGGCCCAGCCGGGAGAGAATTTTCCGTCTTCTGCGCAAGCGTGGCCTGGCTGGATTCGACAGGAGAGGTGGCCGTGACCAGGGGAGACCAAAGACAACATCAGGTAAGAGGGGACTTATTTTCTAAAAAAGGATGGGAATTGGGTAATAAAATGTATTTAGAAAAATTATCACTGTCAAATCATTAACAGATGTAACAGTGATCATTAAGATGAGGATACCCCTTTACCATTGTTCAGAGAATATGAATGATAACACGGACACTTTTCTCTCGCTCATGGTTAGTGGTCGGCTGAAGCCATTTATGGTGTTTACTCTTTATAAATCATAATCACAACACAAACTCCCCAAATGACCCTGGTCAGAAGTTTACACACCCCAGTTATTAATACCATGTATTGCCCCCTTTAACATCAATGACAGCTTGAAGTCTTTTGTGGTAGTTGTGGATGAGGCTCTTTATTTTCTCAGATGGTAAAACTGCCCATTCTTCCTGTTGAAAAAAAAAAAGCAATTCCACCACAGTTTTACGTGATTTTTATTTACAACATTCGATGTGCGATAAAACTGACTGGTTACTTTTATTCTACAGGTCAGATCGAATCCGGCAATACCTTATATGTATAGTTTTTCTTGCGTTTTAATAGTGATAAAAAATTTAAAATATCAGATTTTTTTTGTCGCCATATTTTGAGCCCCATAACTTTTTTGTAATTATGTGTACAGAGCTGGGTCGGGGCTCATTTTTTGCGGGGCAATCTAAACTTTTTACTGATACCATTCTGGGGTGTTTAAGACTTTTTGATCACTTTTTATTTACATTTTTGTAGCAAATGAAGTGACCAAAAACGGCGAATCGGACATTTGGACTCTTTTTTTTTTTTCTGTTTTGCTGTTTGCCGTATGGGGAATATATTTTTATACAATGGGCGTTTTTACACATTGCGAAACCCATGATGTGTCTTTTATTTTAATTTTGGGAAAAGGGGGGTGATCTGAATATTTATGGGGTTTTTTTTACACTTTTTTATAGTTCCCAGGTTGCACACACACATCTCTGTAACACAGTACACAGCTCTGCTACCTGCAGGTTGCACATACATCCCTGTAACACAGTACACAGCTCTGCTACATGCAGGTTACACATACAGCTCTGCTACACAGTACACAGCACTTCTACATGCAGGTTACACACACATCTCTGTAACACAGTACACAGCTCTGCTACATGCTGTTACACACACTGCTCTATATACACAGTACACAGCTCTGCTACATGCAGGTTACACACACATCTCTGTAACACAGTACACATCTCTGCTACACAGTACACAGCACTGCTACCTGCAGGTTGCACATACATCCCTGTAACACAGTACACAGCTCTGCTACATGCAGGTTACACATACAGCTCTGCTACACAGTACACAGCACTGCTACATGCAGGTTACACGTACAGCTCTGCTACACAGTACACAGCACTGCTACCTGCAGGTTGCACATACATTCCTGTAACACAGTACACAGCTCTGCTACATGCAGGTTACACATACAGCTCTGCTACACAGTTCAAAGCTCTGCTACATGCAGGTTACACATACAGCTCTGCTACACAGTTCACAGCTCTGCTACATGCAGGTTACACATACAGCTCTGCTACACAGTACACAGCTCTGCTACATGCAGGTTACACATACAGATCTGCTACACAGTACACAGCTCTGCTACCTGCAGGTTACACGTACATCTCTGTAACACAGTACACAGCTCTGCTACCTGCAGGTTACACATACAGATCTGCTACACAGTACACAGCTCTGCTACCTGCAGGTTACACATACAGATCTGCTACCTGCAGGTTACACATACATCTCTGTAACACAGTACACAGCTCTGCTACATGCAGGTTACACATACATTTCTGTAACACAGTACACAGCTCTGCTACATGCAGGTTACACATACATCTCTGTAACACAGTACACAGCTCTGCTACATGCAGGTTACACACACATCTCTAGTGCAGAGCTCTATTTGATGGCTACTGTTCTGTACACTCTACCAGCTGCTGTGCACATCTGACCCCTCCCACACACGTGACTCGTCACATGGTCATGACGTCATCACAGGTCCTTTGCTTCTCCAGCAGCTAGCAGCTCCGTCAGGTGAAGAGTGAGTGTAGTAGGGCGTATTTTGAGTTAGGGAGGACGGAGTTTTGGCTGATGTCTGAGGGAGGACAGAGTTTTGTCTGAGGTCTGATGGAGTTTTGCCTGACGGAGGACGGAGTTTTGTCTGATGTCTGATGGAGTTTTGGGTGACGGAGGACGGAGTTTTGTCTGATGTCTGAGGTCTGATGGAGTTTTGCCTGATGGAGGACGGAGTTTTGTCTGATGTCTGAGGTCTGATGGAGTTTTGCCTGACGGAGGACGGAGTTTTGTCTGATGTCTGAGGTCTGATGGAGTTTTGGGTGACGGAGGACGGAGTTTTGTCTGATGTCTGAGGGCTGATGGAGTTTTGCCTGACGGAGGATGGAGTTGTGGATGATGTCTGACGATGTCCTAATATGTATGCCGTATATATGTGGTTTATTATACTCAAACTCTAATAAACATTACATTTTTTTAACATCTTCTATATCTGTGTTTACATGGTTCCTATATCTGTGTTTACATGGTTCTTTAGGTATTTCATATAGGTGGTATTCATATTTTCAGCACCTGTAGTTTAATTCTTGGTGTCTAATTTTGCCCATATTTTTATAGGTGTTGTATTTCTAGGGAAAGCAGGTTGTGGCACTACTGCGAGCGTCGCTGTCTTTTTGAAAATCTAATCGATTTGTCGGACCCCCACCAATCCAATAATGATGACCTATCCGAAGGACAGTATAAAGGCAAAGGTGTAGAGCATCACCAACGGACCTCACCGACCAATACCGGAATGCATCAGTCACAACATGACCGCAGAACCGCAGCAGTCCACCATCAGAAAGAAAAGAGGTTACAGCAACATCTCCGGTGTATCCTTTATTGAAGCCTTGAGTGCGTACAAAAAGAAAAAAATACAACGTTTCGGCTACATAAAGCTACTATGTAGCCGAAACTTCGTATTTTTGCTTTTTTGTACGCACTCAAGGCTTCAATAAAGGATACACCGGAGATGCTGCTGTAACCTCTTTTCTTTTTGCTATCCGAAGGACAGGTCATCAGTTAAGTCTTGTAAAACCCTTTTACGGTGGCTAAATCTAGAATACCTTAGAGCTCTTTTACACGAGCGGATCCTATGCGTGGAATCCTCTCTGTGACCTTTTTACTACAAAATCACAGTGACAATTTTATCTCACTGTGATTTTGTAGTAAAAAGATCACAGAGAGGCAAAGAGCATTATTAATCATGTTAATGTTCCGTGTCTCTGCTGTCTGGAACGGGGCTTAGCACTCTTTCACGCAGCAGATTACCCATACGGCATCTGCTCATGTGAAAGAGGCCTTATTTCTTCACCAAAATAATTCCAAGATCATGGAGCCTCGAGGAGGTGTGAATCCTTTTGTGGCATACTATTCTTTTTTTTACATTTTTAAATCTCTACTCACCAACCAGACGTTACCTTATATTGCAAAATATTGGCCACCCAATAATCTGACATACTTCTGACATTAATTAGTAAGGATCTGATTATTTTTTGCTGAATGATGCCAAACATTGGATGGCACCCACCATTTCCACAGGAGATAATGATGACTGGGGCATCAAATCGGTTCGACAGTGGGACGTGAGTGAAGTATCTACATCACAATGTTATAGATGCCAGGAGATCGATGCTAATTGTATGTATCTAATATGGTCCTGTCCAAGTATTCACACCTTTTGGACTGAAATAACTAACCTTCTTTTTGACATGGTCCGATCTCCGGTACGAGATACCCCTGGGCATGCCTGTTGGATCTCCTTGATGAGGAGCAGGTGCTTATCATAACTGCCTATAGCTATGCAGGACTTCTACCACACAAAACTACATTAATGAGATAGATGGATAGGACGCCGTCTTGCCTGGCTCCATAGTGAAATGTAGTTAATATGAATACTCTCTATGAACAGTTCATTTTCAAAAACAAAGTGTCCTTACAAATTCCACAAAGTGTAGGGATCCATGGTGTGATTATAGCCTCATTATTTATACACAGACTGCATACCAGCAACGTGTTACAGTTGTTCTGCTCACTCGACCTTATCTCATGCATGGATCTGCCTCCCGCTCTCCTCTTTTTCTTGGTGGGCTCGGCTACCAGGGCAGTTCTGTCCCTCTATGCAGGCTGTCAAATTTCTGCTTGCTGGCTCAGCCTCTCATCCTCTGCCTGTAGGGCGTGCACACACCCTCCAGCTCTGAGAGGGCCAGGGTGCCTGTGGGTCAGCAGTTGACCAAACAAAGACTACTTCAGAAAGCTGTGGCAAAGTGGTTTCCCTGCAGCAAAGTCCAAATCCCTGTACAGGGGTAAGGCAATGTATTTTCCCTGCAGCGAAGTCCAGATCCCTGTATAGAGGTTAAAGGGTGAAAACCACGGGACTACCAGGAAAATTCCCTTAAAAGTAGCCCTAAATAAAATCTGTTTAGTTGACACAGTGATTCCACACCCTTTACATAACCAGCGTCCTAAAGGACAAAGAAAGATCAGCACAAACATAAGCATAGAAGCAAACATTTATTAATGTTAGCCACACTTTTTGAGAAAGTTATATATATGTTCATGGAAAAATCTTTCTGCACGTGCCTGATAGATCGGTGGATTATATGGATTCTATTTGCTGTTTGGATTGGTAATTGCATACAGTTCATCATCATCATTTAGAACTATTATTAGCTTGTGCTTTATCTTGTATGTCACTTGACTTTGGCTGTAAATGTAGTTTTTTCTTGAAATATTTATCCAGAAAACAAGTAACTGTGTGGGTTCGTTCATGCTTAACAAGATCTGATTTCTGGATAAAACACTTCCCACATTCTGGGCAGGAAAACATGTCCCCTGTGTGAATTCTCTGATGCGCAGTAAGAGCTGACTTGTGGTTAAAACACTTTCCACATACAGTACATGAAAATGGCTTCTCCCCTCTGTGAATATTTTGATGTACAACAAAATTTGATTTCTGAGTAAAACATTTCCCACATTCTGGACATGAGTATGGCTTCTCACCTGTGTGAATTCTCTGATGTTGAACAAGATGTGATTTCTGAACAAAACATTTCCCACATTCTGAACATGAAAATGGCTTCTCTTCTGTGTGACTCCTCAGATGTTGAGCAAGATGTGATTTCACAGCATAACATTTCCCACATTTTGAACATGAAAATGGCTTCACACCTGTGTGAATTTTTTGATGGTCTACAAGTGTTGATTTGGCACTGTAACACTTGCCACATTCTGGACATGAAAATGGCTTCTCCCCTGTGTGAATTCTCTGATGTTTAACAAGAACTGATTTCTGGCTAAAGCATTTGCCACATTCTGAACATGAAAATGACTTTTCCTTCTTTCCTGTGTGAATTGACTGATGTTTAACAAGATTTACTTCTTGAGTAAAACATTTCCCACATTCTTGGCATGAAAATGGCATTTCTCCTGTGTGAATTCTTTGATGTCTAACAAGAATTAGTTTCTGGGCAAAACATTTTCCACATTCTGAACATGAAAATGGCTTCTCCCCTGTGTGACTCCTCATATGTTTAACAAGATGTGATTTCCGAGTATAACATTTTCCACATTCTGAACATGAAAATGGTTTCTCTCCTGTGTGAGTTTTATGATGTTCAACAAGAGTAGATTTTGTGCCATAACATTTCCCACATTCTGAACATGAAAAGGACTTTTCCTTCTTTCCTGTGTGATTTTTCCTATGTTTAACAAGATTATGTTTATGGGTAAAGCATTTTCCACATTCTTGGCATGAAAATGGCTTCTCCCCCGTGTGAATTCTTTGATGTTGAACAAGAGTTGGTTTCTGAGAAAAACATTTCCCACATTCTGAACATGAATATGGCTTCTCTCCTGTGTGAATTCTCTGATGTCTCTCAATATCGGATTTCTGATTAAAACATTTTCCGCATTCTGAGCATGAAAATGGTTTCTTCCTCTTGTGAGCTCTTCGATGTACAACATCCCTTTTGTGACTTATAGTTTGCTTAACAATCTGTGATGAATCAGAAGATCGGAGATGTTTAAGAGGATCAGAAGATAGATCTTTGCTGTGAAGGGCTGAGGAGACATCTGAGATGATGGCATGTTCTTCATATGTGTCTTGTGTGATTCCACAATCATTTGCTTTAAAATCTGAAGATATCAGATGTCCCTCTGAGCTCCTCGTACAGTCAGCTGTCAAGTAAAAAAAATGCATTATTATTGTTGCATATTATAACTTTAAAAATTATTTTCATAAAACCTTTGTAACTTTTCCGTATAAGAAAAATTCCATAGAAATTGTAAGGCATGAATCAAAATTTAATTATCCGCAGACTAATACAGTGATGGCAAAACACATCAAGATCAGTAGACCTCAAAAGAGGGATAAGCCATCAATATCTGATTGGCGGGGGTCTGACACCTGGCACCACCTACGATCAGCTGGTTCAGACTAGCTCAGGCACCAGAACTAAACAGCTCAGTGTGTTCTGTAGTGGGCGATGCTGGTTACTGAAGAATTTATGGGCAAAGCTGTATGGTTCCTGCGCCTGAGGTACTCTGAGACAGCTGATCGGCGGAGGTGAGTGGTGCTGGACTCCCTCCAATCAGATATTGATGGTCTATTCTGAGGATATATGCATCAGATTGTCATCAGCTCATCTCTCACCCACAATGTCAAGCAGTCCTGTGAACAGATTCCTGGAGACAGGTAGACCCAGCAACAGATACTCTTAACTAAACTCTTGATTCCTTATTATCCTAAGGGTGTTTATCCTAGAAGTCCCTGAGTATTCACTGTTTATCCCTTACACAGGGATCTGGACTTTGCTGCAGGAGAACCACCAGGCTGCTACCTCTTGGAGTAGTCCTGGTGTGGTTGACAGCTGACCACAGGGATGAAGCACAGAGGAATAAAATAAGCTCTTAGTAACAGACCGAGGTCAGAGCAGACAGAGTTTGTTCAAATCCATGAAACAGTCCAAAGGTCAGGGCAAGTGATCAGGGTCGGTAAGGTGATCAGGCTCAGATCAGGTCAGGTGGCAGAGGGTCAGAGTCTGGTAAACAGACAGAAGTGAGTACACAGACAGACAAATAGATTATAGCCCCTTTGCAGAATCTAGCAAGCTAGGAAACCTATAGCTCTGGCACCTCTCCCAAGAGGAAAGTGCCTTAAGTAATGCCTTGTGTCCAGCCTTTGGCTAGAGAAGACTGTGGAAACAGTGCAGTAGCCCTTTAAGTGTGCACTCTATGGGATAGGGAAAATGCCTAGCAGCCAAATGCAGGCTGTGGCCTCCAGCAGGGGACTGAGGACTCCAATGGGTGGTTCTTCTGCAGTGGGGCAGAGAAATGATGATGTGGATTAGCTGCCGGGCAGCAGCAGAAAGCTGAGTAATGAGGCACCCATGCCCGCACTGGATAGTGGGGTGGAGGAAGACACTGAGCACCACCATGACAGGTCACACCAATGGCGTATGCGTTTCGAACTCACAAGTTCTCAATTATAGCCTATCCATAGGCTGTTCTCTTGTGGACACATCACTACTAAAGTTTGCTGAATAGGATCAGTTGACCATTCTCATGCTGGAAAGGAACAAAATAAACCCTGGAATGGAAGATAAAGATGCAGGAGCCACTGATGGGGACCAAAGCAGCTGGGAGCAGGTATGTATGATCCTTTCATTAGGTGAGGCAGACTGTCTACACCTGTTAGAAATTATCTATTCGTGAACAGCCCTTTAAGACTGCAGATCCCAAACTGACTTGCCTATGATTTTTGTCCTGGTTCTTGAGCAGTTTGCTTCTCACTACTACTTTACTTGACCTCCTGATATCCGACTGTGGCCTGTTTTGGCTTCTTATTATTTTCAGTTTCCTCGCTTTTGACTTGTTTTTCCATGGCTTGAGAAAGGCTTATGTGAAGCTGAAACGTTGCCTGTCTGCTGTGTTGGTGGAAAATAAATCTTGCACAAAGGAAGACGCTGGTCACGTTTCATCTTTATTTTTTTGTTTTTCCATTAGTGATTGTGAGCCACAACCAAGTTTGGGTCAAAAGCACAGAACAGATGCAAATCTTTCCATTATACCTTATCTCTGTGTAGGCTCCATTCATGGTTTTGGCTCACAATCACTGATGGAAATCACTGATCAAACACTGATTGTGTGAAAACGGCCTAAGTCTGAACACTTTCTACACAGGAAGAAAGTCAGAACGCTTGGAAACGCTTTATCCTTTCTCTTATTTTCGTGGCTCATATGTTGTACGTCCACCAGTTGAAATGGCTTTACAAAAACTATCCTTCTAGATAAATGTCCTTGTCAATTTCAGAACCCAAACAGTATAACATTTATAATCCATATGTAAATTATATTTGGCTGAATGGGGAAATATGTGCCTAAAAATAGTGACAGAATAGAGAGCTTAAAAATAAAAATACAACCCCAACTCCCTCACAAAATAGCTGTAGATGAATAAGTAGAATCTGTGAGTCTTCTCTGCTTTATTTAGTGGTTATTACTCACCTGAGCTGTTACCTGTAGGAATGTGCTCCTTACACTGGTCATCAACCCCCACATATGAATCTATGGAATTGATATTGCTCTGATCCTGATATAAAAGCTGTGAAACAAATATTGTAAAAGTCACCGGAAAGTCGGAGAAGAGGGGAAAGTTCTAAATGAGCAGTAGAGATTGTTAATAATTATGATAACTAAAACTGATGTAACAGAAGTAGTCACCTAAGACAAATAGTTATTGTTCTTCTAGAAGTGGAACATATATATCAGATGACAGCAAAATGACAATTCGGCATGGCTGTATGTGATACAAGTTGTATCAGGGGAGAGACATCAGCTTTAGCTAGACACATCTGGTGTAATTTGTCTTGGGTGGAAATCCTAATTATTTGTTCATTAGTATCCATAACCAAAACATTGTGATAAGTTCCCAGCAACATCTAATGTCGATGGTCAGCTTTAATCCCATCATCTCCATTTTGCTCACTGCACAAGTATAAAACATATAATACTATGTAATAAGATAAGACAGAACACAATAACTTCACAGCCTTCTACAGATCATAGGGAATATCTCCATCTACCCAGTGGTGTATCTTGGTCTTGTGCTGCCCTAGGCGAGACTAAACTCGGGCACCCCCCTAATATAAATTTGACCCACCCCTTCCTGTCAAGGCCAAACCCCTTCCTCTGTAAACCTAACCCCTTCCTCTTTAGGCTCCACCCTTTCCTGTTAGAGCTTCACATCTTCCTTTCTGTAAAAGAATCATCACAAATGTATGTATGAAATAAAATAAAATGTCTATCATCTAAAAGTTATTTTAAAAAAAATAAACTATGCACATTCCTAGTTTGACACAAATATTTTGTATTTTGCAGATGTATAAAAAATATATAAAAATCTGTAAAATACAAAGTATGTGTGTCAGAAGTTGCGCTTTTTTAATTTTTAGAATAATGATACAGGCAGCCATTTTTTCAAATACATTTGTGCTAATTTGTGTGTTGGTTGGAGGGGGGTGAGGGGCAGTATTACACAATCTGTATATGTATTTAAAAAAATATAAAGATTGTGTAATACTGCCCCTCACCCCCCCCCCCCCCCCCCCCCAAACAGGACAGAAATTAGCACAAATACATTAAATAAAATGGCTGTATCATTATTCTAAAAATTAAAAAAGCAGCTAGAGATAGTACAGTATTAACCCCTCCCTAATTGTCCCCCCTCTAACCACCCAACGGGTCCCAACCCCCTTACCCCATAAAACAACTAAGTAATTAATTTTTTGTGAATTACTGTAATCTAAGTACTTACAGTTTTTGAAGACAGCAGGCTCAGGGATCAGTGCATTGGTGGCCGGGGCCTGGCCTCACGACTTGTTCACGGTGACCGTGTGCAGGATCCGTTCTGCACTTGGAGGAGATAAGGCTCACCCTAGCGTTGCTGGCCCGTGACTCCACCTCCGTGTGATGTCACGAAGCAAACGCGCGGACGCAAAAGGCAGGGGAGGTCAGGAGGAAGTCAGGAGGAGGAGGAAGTACCGTATTTTCCGGCGTATAAGACGACAGGGCGTATAAGATGACCCCCAACGTTTTCATTTAAAATAAAGGTTTTGGGCTATACTCGCCGCATAAGACTATCCCTGAATGCCCAGCCCTCCCTGTCTTAAAGATGATCTTCTCCAGTCCAGGGAACTGACTGGGATCTGTGGATGGCACTGCTATGGGAGGGGGATCAGTGGATGACACTGCTATGGGGGGGGGGGGGGAACTATGGATGACACTATATAGCATCTTATGCTATATGTGTCATCCACAGATCCACCCCATGACAGTGTCATCCACAGATCCCCCTCCCCATAACAGTGCCATCCACAGATCCCCCCCTAAATAGTGCCAATCACAGATCCCCCTGCCCTAAACAGTGCCATCCATAGATCCCCCCTAAACAGTGGCATCCACAGACCCCCCCTAAATAGTGCCATCCATAGATCCCCCCTAAACAGTGGCATCCACAGACCCCCCTAAATAGTGCCATCCATAGATCCCCGCTAAACAGTGCCATCCACAGATCCCCCTCCCCGTCGCTCACAGGAGTACATTTTATAAACTGTATTCAGTAACTTTAACTTTAGTCATCGCTGATCTCTTTACTTGGATACCTTACTCTCAGCTCCGGTAACAGCAGGCAGTGCGGGCGGCGCTCACTCACTGATGTCACGCGCCTGCGCCGACTAGTGGGAGGAGTGACATCAGTGAGTGACATCAGTGAGTGAGCGCCGCCCGCACTGCCTGCTGTTACCGGAGCTGAGAGTAAGGTATCCAAGTAAAGAGATCAGCGATGATTAAAGTTAAAGTTACTGATTACAGTTTATAAAATGTACTCCTGTGAGCGGCGTGGCCCTGTATATTCTCACCTCCAGGCAAGTGTCCCCTGGGGAATGCCTGGGGGCTAGAATATACCATCGGATCTGTATAAGACTACCCCCGGATCGGATGGGACAAGGGGCAAAAAATATATTTAGCACTAAGCAAACAAGGCATTTTGCTGCCCCATTGGCAAGTGCCGCCCTAGGCAAATGCCTTGTTTGCCTCGTGATAGATACACCCCTGCATCTACCTGATGATCCTGTGGAGGAAGGGGACTGGGACATCTCTCTGGTGTTCTTCTCTTAGTGGATTTTCCTGTAGGAGACACATACAGTGACTGAATTCATTCTTTACATACAGATAATTAAAAGACATTTGTATTTAGTCCTGTCTATTACCTGATGATGTGAGGGGCTGGTGGTTCTCCATCATGACATCCTTGTACAGATCCTTGTGTCCTTCTACATACTCCCACTCCTCCATGGAGAAATAGACAGTGACATCCTGACACCTTATAGGAACCTGACAACACAATGATACAGTCATCACCCAGACCCCTCCAGTGCTGTTACTGTATAATGTCCCAGCATTCCCAGCAGTGTCACCTCTCCAGTCAGCAGCTCCACCATCTTGTGGGTGAGTTCTAGGATCTTCTGTTCATTGATCTCCTCATGTATCAGGGGGTGAGGTGGAGGCCCCGTGATTGGGCTCAGGGTTCTTCCCCATCCTTCATACACAGGAACCTGACAGCGCTCACTAGAGGTCTTCTTCACCACCGTGTAATCCTGGATATGGGGAGACACAGTAATAAATATCACTACTGACATTTCCAGAGTCCGTCACCTCTACAGCCATGTCTATCTGTTATTACCATAGATAAGAATGATGTAATGTGACATCATCAGAATCTCTCACCTCTCCAGTAAGTTGGAAGAGTATCTCTAGGGTGAGATTTAATATCCTCTCTGCCATCTTGTCTCTGTCCCCATCTATCAATCAGGAAAAATCTTGTTCATAGAAGATATCGGTGATCATTTTATTGTAGGAACCTGAATGGAAAGAAGATGAAACAATGTAAAAGCCACACAAAATACATTAGCTGTAGATAATAAGGGGAAACATTTGAGGAGATGAGCCAGAAGTATCAGGGCAAAATTAAATCCAGACATGAAATTGTACTTTACTTCACGTCTCTAAATAGAGTATTCAAAAACTTAAAGGGATTGAGGACTTTGTTACATTAGTACAAGCCAGACAAACATATAACATACATCCATGTCCTACCTTTTCCACATGTTTCTCAAGCCCCTTTTTCTTATAGGAAATTCTTTGCCGGAAATGAACTTTTCTTACACTCGGGGACGTACCGGGTCCCTTGCAGGAGCTCTGAAGCCTCTTTTTCCAGCTGCTCAGGAAGCCCGGTGATGTCACCGGCACTGACGGGCGGGCTTTAGAGCTGCTCTAGCCAGTAAAACAGCTAGGGCAGCGCTAAAGCCCGCCCATCAGAGCCGGTGATGTCACCAAACACACTGCCGGGCGGAAGCCTCCGCCGGGCAGTGTGTTATTGTAAACAAATTTAGCGCAGCGCAAAGGAGAGCATCGGAGCATGAACTGCTCTGATGCTCAAGTCAGGGGGGCTGCCTGGGTAAAAATAGAGGTTTGTCCGGGTTCAGCTCTGAACCCGGACAACCCCTTTAAGTTATGGTCCATGGTAGCGGAATCCATAATGGCATTCATAGATATAGAAATAAGGGAGCGAGCACTCATCTATGCCACACACTCAGATTTAATAATAAAAATTGCAATGACAAATTAATCGAACAAAATTGGTTTTATATGAGGTTTCGGTCCCATCCCCGATGCTGGGTCCCAAGTTGCCAGTTATCGGCGTTGGGACCCGGCCTCTGGTTTGGGACCCCTACCTATTTCAACCTACTCCATGTCCATGAAGCCAGATATTATGTCATTGTCACTTATAGTACTGTATTTTATTTATTGTACATTGGTATCCATATATTTTACTTAGTATATGCTGTATTAGTTTATAATTGGTGATAATTTTATCATTTTTTATCATTTTAATGTGTTATATACACTTTTTATGACTTTTAAGTTTATATAGAGATAACTCGCAACTAATAGATTAATAATCCGAGAAAAACGCATCAACCAGAAAAAAACGCAAGAAAAACGCATGAGAACCGCATCATGGCAAAAATTGGAAATTCACTCTGATCCTGGATTATACAACCAGGACTTGCTGAACACCTGATAATTGTTTAAAAGGAGGAGGTTAGGAGTGCCTGTTACCACCACTGAGGAAGAGATTGGAACTATCTCGAAACGCGTCTGGGCTATCAGACACTCTGTTGGAACCTCCATAAAGAGTAGAGATGAGCGAACCTCTGTTTTAAGTTCGGCGTCTAAAGTTCGGGTTTGGATTAGCGGAGAATCCCGATCTGGAACCGGATATGGATTCCGACTTCCGTTGTGGTCCGTGGTAGCGGAATCAATAATGGCCGATTATTGATTCCGCTACCACGGACCACAACGGAAGTCGGAATCCATATCCGGTTCCAGATCGGGATTCTCCGCTAATCCAAACCCGAACTTTAGACGCCGAACTTAAAACAGAGGTTCGCTCATCTCTAATAAAGAGAACTCCTAGCATGGCCATGCTATAAAGATAGAAAGATTTAAAGACTGCAACCTTGTAACCACTGCAACTTTGTAACAACCTAATTGCCCTGAACACAGTGAGTGCGGAGATCGGACTGCTGTCCCACCCGTAATACCGCGAGATTTGGGCTAGGCTACTAGAGTTTGGGAGCTGTGAGGACGTAACAGCGTCTCCAGCTGAACTCCTGCAGCGCATCAAGAAAAAGACCGTGCAACACGCCAATATAGGAGGCAAGACTCTCTACTCCTAGCAAGGAATAACCTCCAGACAGAGGTGAGAATCATACAGCTACTATAGACTGCGTTTTCAGAATATATCATTAACCGAATACAAACAACTGTTGGACTGTTAATTGCGGATTTTATACCGAACTTCAATCTCTACAGGAAGGAATGCAAGTTTATAGTGCTAGGCCCTATACGGTGTCCTCTATTTTTTCATAAGATTGTCGCACCCATTCATCACTTTACCTCTCACCAGGATATTGATACTCATTATCTCATGTTATCAGCACAGTTATTTATTGTTTAACTCTTTATTATTGCACTGTCACTTTATCTAATATTCATTGTGGACACCATTGGACCTCAAATATGCATCAGTGTATTGCTACCATCAATTAGTGGCGCATATATGGTCGACCATTATTTTATACCATTGGTAACATTTTATAGTATTTTAATTGTGTTATTGAATTATTGTTCGATTAATTTGTCATTGCAATTTTTATTATTAAATCTGAGTGTGTGCCATAGATGAGTGCTCGCTCCCTTATTTCTACATTTACTTATTCTATTGAGGTGGGGCGTCCCCAAACTGAGTTTGTAGCACCGTACCACCCACTATCAGCAGTGAGCCACTTCATTTAATTAACCTTTTGGCATTCATAGATAACCTGAACCTTGTACGCTGAACTTGAAACACATGTTCGCTCATCTTTAGCCATATGTATTAAGTGGGCAACAAAGTCAAAACCTCCACCAGCTGAGGGCTGGAGATCTCATCTCTCCAGCGTTCTCGTGTAAGTTACGGTAAATACGTTGGCCTTAAGATGCTTCACCCCTTCCACTAAACCCCATCCACTTTTTTTAAGTGGTTTGAGCAGGAAAAAATACCCAAAAGTTGCACATTTTCTCTGTAGGCCAGGGTCAGGTTGTGAGCGCGCCCCACACATTCCTTAGCAACCAATGACAGACATGTACGCATACGTTGTTAAGGAGTTATAAATACAACACGTTCCTAAACGCTACGTCAAGACCACCTACCTCAGCCTCCTCACATGACCTAACCCCCCTTCCCCAGAGCCCATACATTCCAGGATTCACTGTACCTCCATATGTAGAGCAGTTGTATGGATGTTCTGTGGTTACTACAGGACCTGTGATGATGTTATAGTCATGTGATCAGTCACCTGTGGGAGGAGTCAGCAATCACATGACCAGATATGCTCAGTAGATGCTAAATCCTAGTGAGGGGAAAGGACCTTTGATGATGTCACAGTCATGTGATCAGGTGTGTGGGAGGAGTCAGAATGGAGGCTGTGCTGCTGAAACAAAGCTCTTATTTTTTGCCGGGTTTCTTATTCACCTTTCCCAGTAATAATATCTGCTGCGCTCTACAAGCAGAAGTGACTGGCACAGGAACACCTACTTCATGTAGTCTGCCCTCATATTATTTATCTTAAAGCATAACTGTCATAATTTCACTCAAAATTAAATTTTCATATATGTTGTTGCCGCTGTGGTGATAATCCATAATCACTAATTATTGTGTTCACATACCACTTGTTTAACCCCTTAAGGACTCAGGACGTACCGGTACGCATAGGCGTGCGCAGCCTATTGCATTAGGGTGTGCACCCTAAAGCACAAACACACACCACGCGCGCGTGTATATATATATGCGTGCCACGCGCGCGCGCGTGTGTATATATATATATATATATTACACATACACACACACACACACTTTGGATCAAAACGGCTCATACACTCAGCCGGCTTCAGTTTCGCTACTGCGCATGCGCCCGTCAGCCTTACATACTAGTGCAGTTAAAGAAGATGCCGGGCGCATGCGCAGTAGCGAAACTGAAGCAGGCTGAGTGTACGAGCCAGAGGCGGGATCACTCTACAGCAGCCCTTTACTGCGCATGCGGGCTGGGAGCGCGGTACCGGCACTGAGATCCGGCATGTCAATAAAGGCGGCCGGAGGCTGGGAGAGCAGGATTGGAGACGCCTAGGCCGCTGCCCCCTTGACTTAAAACCTGACTTGAAGCACGGGGCAGCGACTGAATAAAACATTGATTTCTCCAGGAGGCTAAATGCGGCTAAACGAAGAAAAAGTGCATTAGGAAACTACTATGCAGCACTATAAGGTACTACATACTAGTACATACTTTGCACAAGTTTATTATTTACAACTTAAAGGGAACCTCAATAGTATTAACAGCTTAATAAGCGATTTTTTGGTGACGGGTTCCCTTTTAAGTTGTAAATAATAAACTTGTGCAAAGTATGTACTAGTATGTGTACTACTATCTAATAATCCACAATCATTATCTATCACTTGAAACTTCACTAACTTACTGGGGACAGTCAGGACTCCTCTCCAGACTTTTTCTTTTTACTATGGCAGACTGCTGGGCCGCTGGCAGTGCACAAAAGAAGACCAGAAATTGAATCCATTCACTACTGGGCGCGGGCAGGCAGGCTCCCGCTCTTCACATTCAAAATAGGCAGCCGGCGGCAGCGTAACGTGACGTCACTCACTCTGTCACGCCGCACGCGCATGCTCCTCCCACTTTAGAAGCAGGCGGAGCAGGCGCGTGACGTCGGAGTGAGTGACGTTACGTTAGGCCGCCGGGAGACTTGAGACAAGGAGGAGGCGGAGCACAGCACAGCGGAGCAGTGGGGGTGGAGTCTGGACTGGATGCATTAGTGGATAATCCGATTACACTGATGAGACCAGCATCCAGACCAGCAGTATGTAGTTTAGTATGTCACACTCTCTGTCTCTGACATGATGATGAAGCAGCTGTGCGGCGCACTGCGGTCGGACACTAGTGTGGGGCGGCTGGCAGGCAGTGCAGGAGGCGGAGCACAGGGGTGTGATTAGGGTGTGCCCAGGCACACCCGGCACACCCCGTGCGCACGCCTATGCCGGTACGTCCTAACTTTAAATCGCGATTGCGGCACGGCGGCGGTTAATCGCAACAGGATTTCCGCTGAAATCATTCAGCGGGCATCCTGTCACAACGCCGGGGGGTCCCTTGACCCCCCCCCTGTGTCGGCGATAGCCGCAAACCGCAGGTCAATTCAGACCTGCGGTTTGCGGCTTTTACCTTAGGGCCCTTTCACACTTGCGTTGTCCGGATCCGGCATAGAGTTCCGTCGTCGGGGCTCTATGCCGGAAGAATCCTGATCAGTTTTATCCTAATGCATTCTGAATGGAGAGAAATCCGTTCAGGATGCATCAGGATGTCTTCAGTTCCGGAACAGAAAGTTTTTTGGCCGGAGAAAATACCGCAGCATGCTGCGCTTTTTGCTCCGGCCAAAAATCCTGAACACTTGCCGCAAGGCCGGATCCGGAATTAATGCCCATTGAAAGGCATTGATCCGGATCCGGCCTTAAGCTAAACTCTGTTTCGGCGCATTGCGGGATCCGACGTTTAGCTTTTTTAGAGTGGTTACCATGGCTGCCGGGACGCTAAAGTCCTGGCAGCCATGGTAAAGTGTAGCGGGGAGCGGGGGAGCAGCATACTTAACGTCCGTGCGGCTCCCCGGGCGCTCCAGAGTGACGTCAGGGCGCCCCAAGCGCATGGATCACGTGATCACATGGAACACGTCATCCATGCGCGCGGGGCGCTCTGACGTCATTCTGTAGCGCCCCGGGAGCCACACGGACTGTAAGTATACCGCTCCCCCGCTCCCCACTACTACTATGGCAACCAGGACTTTAATAGCGTCCTGGGTGCCATAGTAACACTGAACGCATTTTGAAGACGGCTCCGTCTTCAAATGCTTTCAGTTCACTTGCGTTTTTCCGGATCCGGCGTGTAATTCCGGCAAGTGGAGTACACGCCGGATCCGGACAACGCAAGTGTGAAAGGGCCCTTATCCGGCGGGCAGCGGTGCCATCGGGTCCCCATGCGGCTGTAGCGGGGACCCGATGGCGTGGAAGGCAGCGCAATGTCTAAGGAAGGCATCGCGCTGCCTTCCGGTGACAAGCCTATGAGATCCAGCCCCCTGGATCTAACAGGCCGGAAGCTGTATGAGTAATACACACAGTATTACTCATACAGCCAATGCATTCCAATACAAAAGTATTGGAATGCATTGTAAAAGGGATTAGACCCCCAAAAGTTGAAGTCCCAAAGTGGGACAAAAAATAAAGTAAAAAAAAGTTGAAAAAATAAAGTTTTCCCCCCAAAAAATTAAAAGTTTCAAGTAAAATAAACAAAAACTTAATTTTCCCCAAATGAAGTTTAAAAAAATTGGTAAAAAAATAGGGGGAAAAAAAAGTATACATATTAGGTATCGCCGCGTCTGTATCGACCAGCTCTATAAACATATCACATGACCTAACCCCTCAGATGAACACCGTAAAAAATAAAAATGAAAACCATGCTAAAGAAACCATTTTTTGGTCACCTTACATCACAAAAAGTACAACAGCAAGTGATCGAAAAAGGCGTTTGCCCACCAAAATAGTACCAATCTAACCATCACCTAATCCCGCAAAAAAATTAGCCCCTACCTGAGACAATCGACCCAAAAAAAAAAAAAACTATGGCTCAGAATATGGAGACACTAAAACATCATTTTGTTTGTTTAATAAAAGCTGTTATTGTGTAAAACTTATATAAATAAAAAAAGTATACATATTAGGTCCGTCCGTATCGACCGGCTCTATAAAAATATCACATGACCTAACCCTGTAAAAAATAAAAAATAAAAACTGTGCTAAATAAACCATTTGTCACAACCAGACAGCTGAGAAGCTCTGACAGAGGCCTTTCAGAACCTCCTCTTTGAGTTTCTGTGTTGTGGTATTCAGCTCCTCCTCTCGTTAGTCTCTCTCAGCTGTCATGTGTTGGACTAATTGCTTCCCTTTAAATTCTTCCCCAGAAGGCTTTTCTGGGCGGCTTATACTTCTTCCTGGAGTATGTGTGCATGCCCATCTGGTTCTCCTCTCCTCTACAAAGTTAAGTGTTAAACTGTTATCTGTTATTTTCTGTTTGCTGGATCCCAGGTGACCCTGACTCCCTCCGTGTCTGGTGTAGGGAGCCAGTGGTCGTGTCCCCTCACTATTGTAGGGTGCTCAGGGGTTATATAGTCAAGGTACGTGGATATGCATACCTCCACCATTCGGATCTATGCATAGGCTGAGCAGCCAGGGAAAGTGCCAGGTCTTCTACAGGGGTCTCCCTTTCGTTCCTTAGCTTTTGGATCCAGCGAGTCATTTATGCATGTTGTTTTGCCTTGTTACCTGTACACATTCCGTGACATTATAAGCCGCCAAAACCGTCTTAAGCATGGATCCGGTTTCACTTTTGGCTGAACGCTTCCAGGGTCTTTCATTGGAGGTAGCTGACCTCCGTAAGACTTTTTCTCAGCTTCAAGTGACCGGTTCAGCTTGCGTTCATGGAGCTTGTTCTGAGCCTAAGATCTCGCTCCCGGATACGTTCTCCGGGGGTAGTGAGAATTTTGTGCGTTTTAGAGAGGCTTGCAAACTCCATTTTCGCCTTCTTCCCCTTGCAGCATACGGGTAGGCTACCCGACACTGCTAGATTTGAAGGTGTATTTCCCTTTAAGCCAGTCAGGCCGGTTACCGGTAATTCTTGTCACAGCCAGCAGAGGGAGCCCCCAGTTCAGTATAAATAGGCTAGGGCCTAGCTCAGAAAGGTAGAAGTTTCCAGACTCAGTTCAGAGAGGGTTCTCCTCCTGAGTCCGTATGCATAGAAGTCAGAAGGGCATAGCTAAACAGCCTGAAGACACAGAATACCACAGAGGCCGATCAGATAAAGCAAAAGGTACTCAAGATAACAGAGGAGGTACTATATAAAGACAGCTTCAAGGGTACGCCAGCTATAGGGCATTAGACCTTGGAGGATAAGTCACATGTTTCAGGACCAGTCAGGAATAGTGTGCAAGTCGCCTGTACTGCATCTCCTGTAATGAACACTCTGTAAAGAACATTGCTAAGACCGGCCATTCTGTACTTCTAAGAACCACCTGTATTTATATGTACAACCAACTGTCTTTCATGGAACGACGCTTCCAACTGCATCCATGTATGAATATAACTGATATTCAGTAAAGTTCCAGTTTTTGTTGGCTATCCTGTGCTTGCTTCATTCTTCTGCAATACCATACACGGCGTGTCACCGTTTAATTGACACTGGCGTCACGAACTTTTAATCACCTGCCTGTTCTAGTATCTGCCCCATTGAAGACGACAGTGGATCCCAGGTTAGTGGGTAATCTGCACTACAAAGCCCAGCATACACTACTGACCCCCTGGGACACTGCATCGCTCTTTTTGGCGTCACGAACAGGATACGCATACTTCTGAAGTGCAGAGAAGTGTGAACTGTGTGCTTTAGCTATTCCACCACCGTATTGCAAAGACTGTAACCTTTATTTCCAAGCCGGTGGATTAAAATTGTGCCTGGGAGGAATCAGAGACGCTGTATTGTGTTGCGCTACCCCCAGAGGGAAAATCGTATTTGTGGACTGTGATTTATTGGACTTTCCGACACCCTGCTTGCTGTCAGGGAATCGTGATCAAGATGGCCACCAGCCGCCTGGAGTAAAGTTTCCCGCGCTGCTGAGGACCTTCGTGGGCGGATCCCTTCAAGGACACCGAAAAGCCCGCCCCTCTTCATCATCGCACCGCCGCTGCCCTGTTTCCTCTACGTCACCGCGGTCGCAGGAAGTCCGGAGTCTCTCGAGATTTGGCCTGCGCACACCCGGCGAAACCGGTAAGAACTTGTATCCGGAGGGAAGGGGATTGTTCCGGCCCCTTTAGTCACCAGCGGCCACCTCGTAATAAGGTAACATGTCAGATCCGGGAGTTGCCGAGCGGCCGGACCCGGGAGAGCTCGCGGGTCCTAATCATCCTATAGCCCCCAGCATGATGCCCTTTACCATGCCTTACTATTTTGGGGCCCCATGGTTTCCCCGCTACAACGGAGAGGCCCATACCCTAAGAGACTTTAAAGAAAAGTTGCTGGCCTTATTCAAACTATACCCCATAAATGCCGATCAGCAAATGGAAATCTTGCTAGCGCAACTGGAGGGGGCTGCCCGCAGAGAGGTGTTATCCTGGCCTGCTGCGGAACGGAGTACTCTAGAGCAGATATTCACCCGCCTCAGGGCCACTTTTGAAACGAGGACTGCCTCAGAGATAAAGATGCACTTCTTTGGCAAGAAACAGAAGTCCGGTGAGTCCCTCCGTGACTATGCCCTATCACTTCAGGAGGCTTTGGGGGCTGTAATTCAGATAGATCCCAAGGAAGCTGATAACCAGGATCAGACCCTGAGGGAACAATTTATTACCGGAGTGTCTAGTGAGCAAATAAGGACCCAATTAAAGATGCTGTCCGCCCAACACCCTAACAGTACCTTTCTGGACTTTAAAGAACTGGCTATAAAAATTCTGGGGTCAGCAGTATCTACAGAGTTGAGCACCCCACCTGAGTTATCAGCCTGCAGGTCAAAACCGTTTATCATTAACCGAGCTGAGGCCGGTCAAGCTGTTCAAGCTACAGCTACCGATACTATCGCCATGCTGACAGAGCAAGTAAATCACCTCACTAAAAGCCTAGAGAGAGTGTGCAGAAAAATGGAGGAATGGGAAAAACCTATGATGTCAGAAGAGGAGTTCCTGTCACCCTCTAAGCCGTTCCCACCTCCATACCAAGAGACTCACCCCAGGGATCCTGGGAGGCGCACTAGGGGTCGCAAGCGGCCCGTGTGTACATACTGCAAAAAGATGGGACACACAGAATCCACTTGCTGGCAGTTAAACGGGCAACCCCTGAGGCTGAGGACCACCCCTCGGGAGGTAGAACACTAGGTCCAAAAGATCCAAATTGGATGCCACGGTATGTAGGATCCCATCCTAAAATCAATGTGGAGATTAACGGGGTCCCCTTTGAAGCCCTATTAGATACTGGGTCTCAGGTCACTACTATTCAGCTGCCCGCCTTTGAAAGATTCTGGGACACCAACCAATTGACCCAGCCGCCTGAATCCTGGGTAGAGATTGTCGCCAGCAATGGCAAACCGGTAAAGATCCATGGATACTGGGAACCCACCCTGCAGGTGGGAGAAGTAACCTTGCCTCAACAGGGGGTGATAGTAGTACAGGCTGGCGACAGAGGAGGACATCCTGTCATTCTAGGCACCAATGTCTTCAAAAACTGTTATGCAGAAATACTTGCCGTATTACACCAGACTCTGCCCACCGCTTCCTCTGCATCCAAGAGGGTGATTCAAAAGACTATCACTGTGTTAAGTGCCCAGCAGAGGTTTGCTAACGGGAAAGGAGAAATTTGTACTGCCAGGATTCGTGATAATAAGCCTGTGACTTTGCCTCCTAATTCCCAAACTCTCTTATGGTGTCGTGCTGTCCTGGGAGTCCAAGGCCAAGATTATCCAGCCCTGGTGGAACCAATCCAGATGGAGAACTACCCTTACGTGAGAGCTGCCAAGTGCCTGGTGAATGTCTCCCAAGGTAAAGTACCTGTCCGTCTGATTAACCTGAGTGATCATCCTGTTGCGCTTACTAAGCATGACCCTGTTGCCCAGCTTTCTCAGGTGTTCTTCCAAGACATCATCCGTCTTCCAGTGACAGAAAAGCCGCCAGCTGTAGTCAGCGGATGTCCGCCGGTGCCCCAGTCACAAGTGCCCTGGTGGGAAGAGCTCCATGTCGGGGACGAGGCTACCCCCCAACGTCAACAAGAGGGGATACTACAGCTTGTCAAAGAGCACCACCAGGCCTTCAGTAAACATGCTACTGATTATGGAGAGGTTAGTGCCATACAACACACCATACCTACTGGCTCTCATCCTCCTATCAAGGAGAGATACAGACCCTTACCGCCTACTTCCTATCAGACTGTAAAGGAAATGATCCAAGAGATGAAAGACTCTAATGTAATCCGGGACAGTCGTAGCCCGTGGGCGGCACCCCTGGTCCTTGTAAAGAAGAAGGATGGTGGTATCCGTTTCTGCGTGGACTATATAAAAATTCATCAAATAACCCACAAAGACGCGTACCCACTGCCCCGCATTGAGGAGTCACTAACTGCTCTGGGCTCCGCTGCCTATTTCTCCACGTTGGACTTGACCAGTGGCTACTGGCAAGTACCCATGGCCCCGGCAGATAGGGAAAAGACGGCTTTCACCACTCCCATGGGCCTGTTCGAATTCAATTGTATGCCGTTCGGGTTATGTAATGCCCCAGGAACTTTCCAGAGACTAATGGAGCGGTGCTTGGGTCACAAAAACTTTGAAACAGTGCTGCTGTATCTAGATGACGTCATTGTGTACTCAAAAACATATGAAGACCATCTGAAACACTTAGCAGAGGTATTTGAAATCCTTATCAAATATGGCCTGAAGGTAAAGCCATCCAAGTGCCACTTGCTCAAACCTGCGGTAAAATACCTGGGGCATGTGGTAAGCGGAGAGGGCATACAACCTGACCCTGATAAGTTAGCGGCTGTCCGTAACTGGCCGGTCCCCACTACCGTCAAAGAGGTGAGGGGTTTCCTTGGTTTTGCCGGCTACTATAGACGTTTTATCCCCCATTTTGCTCAAATAGCCGATCCTATCCAGGAACTCTTGAGGGGGCAGCCCAAGAAAAGTCCTAGAACTCCAGTGCCCATTGAGTGGAATGAAGAAAGAGAGATAGCGTTCCAGTTGTTAAAAAAGAAACTGACTGAGCCTCCCGTGTTAGGTTATCCAGACTACAGCAAGCCCTTCCATCTGTATACTGATGCTAGCAAACGAGGCCTTACTCACGTTAAAGTCTGGGGGTGTGCAGCATACGGGTAGGCTACCCGACACTGCTAGATTTGAAGGTGTATTTCCCTTTAAGCCAGTCAGGCCGGTTACCGGTAATTCTTGTCACAGCCAGCAGAGGGAGCCCCCAGTTCAGTATAAATAGGCTAGGGCCTAGCTCAGAAAGGTAGAAGTTTCCAGACTCAGTTCAGAGAGGGTTCTCCTCCTGAGTCCGTATGCATAGAAGTCAGAAGGGCATAGCTAAACAGCCTGAAGACACAGAATACCACAGAGGCCGATCAGATAAAGCAAAAGGTACTCAAGATAACAGAGGAGGTACTATATAAAGACAGCTTCAAGGGTACGCCAGCTATAGGGCATTAGACCTTGGAGGATAAGTCACATGTTTCAGGACCAGTCAGGAATAGTGTGCAAGTCGCCTGTACTGCATCTCCTGTAATGAACACTCTGTAAAGAACATTGCTAAGACCGGCCATTCTGTACTTCTAAGAACCACCTGTATTTATATGTACAACCAACTGTCTTTCATGGAACGACGCTTCCAACTGCGTCCATGTATGAATATAACTGATATTCAGTAAAGTTCCAGTTTTTGTTGGCTATCCTGTGCTTGCTTCATTCTTCTGCAATACCATACATGGCGTGTCACCGTTTAATTGACACTGGCGTCACGAACTTTTAATCACCTGCCTGTTCTAGTATCTGCCCCATTGAAGACGACAGTGGATCCCAGGTTAGTGGGTAATCTGCACTACAAAGCCCAGCATACACTACTGACCCCCTGGGACACTGCACCCTTTCCTCTGGAGATGAGGAACGGAGGGTGGGGATCATTATATCGCTGCTCAGAGGTAACGCTCAGTCCTGGGCCTTTTCGCTGCCGGAGGGGGCACGGCCTCTCCGTTCAGTGGATGAATTCTTTTTAGCCCTGGGTCAGATATATGATGATCCGGATCGTATTGCTCTGGCGGAGTCTAGACTACGTCTCTTATGCCAGGGTAAACAATCCGCAGAAATATACTGCTCAGAATTTCGGAGATGGGCAGCTGATACTGGTTGGAATGATGCTGCACTCCGAAGTCAATTTTGCCATGGTCTTTCAGAGGGATTGAAAGATGCATTTGCCTTTCATGAAAGGCCTATTTCTTTGGACTCTGCTATGTCTCAGGCCGTTCGTATTGACAGGCGTCTTAGAGAGAGGGGAGAGATGTCCCCTTCCTGTCATACTCAGTCCCAGGACTGTGCAGCGGTCCCATTCTGTGCGCAGGGGTCTCAGTCGCTGTCAGCCCCTTCTGAGCAGGAGCCCATGCAGCTGGGGTTGATTGCTTCTGACAATAGAAGATTCAGCCCGCATGGGAGGGTTTGTTTTTGTTGTGGAGGTATTAATCATTTGGCAAATATTTGTCCCTCTAGGAGATTCAGGCAGTTCTCTGGGTATAATAAAGAAACAAAGAGGAAAAAATCTTTGAAAAATGTTCCGTCTGTTACTATTGGCAGGGTTGAGGCGGAAATTGAAGGTTTTCCGTTTGCTTGTAGTTCCCGTTTTGTCCTGCCGGCTAGGGTGGCGCTAGAGAGCAAGAACATTTTTTGTGAGATTTTTGTGGATAGTGGAGCAGCGGTCAATCTCATTGATAATCAATTTGCGATAACTCATGGTTTCCAGGTGTGCGCTTTGAGAAAGGATATTCCTGTTTTTGCTATCGATTCCGCTCCACTTTCTCAGAAATCATTAAAGGGCATAGTTCACAATATCCGTTTAATTGTGAGTGATGCTCATGTTGAGGATGTGTCATGTTTCGTCCTTAGCGGTTTGCCCACCCCTCTGGTGTTGGGGCTGCCCTGGCTCACTAAGCATAACCCCACCATTGATTGGCAAGCGAAGCAAATAAATGGTTGGAGTGACTTTTGCAGAGAGAATTGCCTCATGACATCTGTTTCTGAGGTTGCTACTAAGACTGTACCATCTTTTCTCTCTGAATTTTCGGATGTCTTCTCTGAGAGTGGAGTTCAGGATTTGCCCCCGCACAGGGAGTACGATTGCCCTATTAATCTCATCCCAGACGCCAAGCTGCCTAAATCTCGTTTATACAATCTTTCCCAACCTGAGAGGATCGCTATGCGTGCTTATATCTCTGAGAGTCTGAGAAAGGGACACATACGACCCTCGAAGTCACCTGTTGCCGCTGGTTTTTTCTTTGTTAAGAAAAAAGATGGTTCTTTAAGACCTTGTCTGGATTTCAGGGAGCTGAACAGTATCACAATTCGTGACCCTTATCCGCTTCCTCTGATCCCGGACTTATTTAACCAGGTTGTTGGGGCTAAAGTCTTTTCCAAATTAGATCTAAGAGGGGCATACAACCTGGTCAGGGTCAGAGAAGTGGACGAATGGAAGACGGCCTTCAATACCCCTGAGGGCCATTTTGAAAACTTGGTTATGCCTTTTGGTTTGATGAATGCCCCAGCCGTTTTTCAGCATTTCGTGAACAGCATTTTTTATCATTTGATGGGAAAATTTGTATTGGTGTATTTGGATGACATTTTGATTTTTTCTCCCGATTTCAAAACTCATAAGGAACATTTACGTCAGGTCTTGCTCATTCTGCGGGAGAATAAATTATATGCGAAACTGGAAAAATGTGTGTTTGCGGTTCCAGAAATTCAATTTCTGGGGTTTCTTCTCTCCGCTTCTGGTTTTCGCATGGACCCCGAGAAGGTCCGCGCTGTGCTTGAGTGGGAGCTTCCTGAGAATCAAAAGGCGCTGATGCGTTTTTTGGGCTTTGCCAATTATTACCCGGGTCCCATTTTGGCTGAAGGTGTGGTGGTCTCTGCTCTTTTTCCTGAATTGGAGGCAGAGGTGCAGGCAGCCCAGTCAGAGGCTCCTGATCTTTGTCCTCCTGGGAGGTTGTTTGTGCCTCTCGCTTTAAGACAAAAGATTTTTAAAGAACACCACGATACGGTCCTTGCTGGGCACCCGGGGGTAAGAGCCACACTGGATCTCATCGCTCGGAGATTCTGGTGGCCTGCGCTTCGTAAGTCGGTTGAGGGTTTTGTGGCAGCCTGCGAGACTTGCACTCGTGCCAAAGTCCCTCATTCACGGCCATCAGGTCCTCTCCTTCCCTTACTCATTCCTTCCCGTCCTTGGACACATCTGTCCATGGACTTCATAACGGACCTGCCTCGTTCCTCGGGGAAGACTGTGATTCTGGTGGTGGTGGACCGTTTTAGCAAAATGGTGCATTTCATCCCTTTTCCTGGTTTGCCCAATGCTAAGACGCTGGCGCAGGCATTTGTTGATCACATTGTCAAACTGCACGGTATTCCTTCAGACATAGTCTCTGATAGGGGCACGCAGTTTGTTTCCAGATTCTGGAAGGCTTTCTGTTCTCGCTTGGGGGTTCGGTTGTCATTCTCTTCTGCTTTCCACCCGCAGTCGAATGGCCAGACAGAGCGCGTCAATCAGAATCTGGAGACATATCTGCGTTGTTTTGTGGCGGAGAATCAAGAGGATTGGTGTTCTTTTTTGTCCCTTGCTGAGTTTGCTTTAAATAACCGTCGTCAGGAGTCCTCTGATAAGTCACCATTTTTTGGTGCATATGGGTTTCATCCACAGTTTGGGACTTTCTCGGGAGAGGGGTCTTCTGGTTTACCTGATGAGGACAGATTCTCCTCGTCTTTGTCATCTATTTGGCAAAAGATTCAAGATAATCTAAAGAGCATGAGTGAGAGATATAACCGTGTGGCTGATAAGAGATGTGTGCTTGGTCCGGACCTGAATGTTGGTGATCTGGTGTGGTTGTCTACCAAGAATATCAAATTGAAGGTTCCCTCCTGGAAGTTGGGTCCTAGGTTTATTGGGCCTTACAAAATCCTGTCTGTCATCAATCCTGTTGCATACCGTCTTGATCTTCCTCAGACTTGGAAGATCTATAATGTTTTTCATAAGTCCTTATTGAAACCTTATGTTCAACCCATTGTACCCTCGCCTTTGCCTCCTCCTCCGATTATGGTTGATGGGAATCTTGAATTTCAGGTCTCTGGGATTGTGGATTCTCGTCTTGTCCGCGGTTCTCTTCAGTACCTTGTTCACTGGGAGGGGTATGGTCCTGAGGAGAGGATGTGGGTCCCAGTGACGGACATTAAAGCCTCTCGTCTCATCAGGGCTTTCCATAGGTCCCATCCTGAGAAGGTGGGTTCTGAGTGTCCGGAGTCCACTCGTAGAGGGAGGGGTACTGTCACAACCAGACAGCTGAGAAGCTCTGACAGAGGCCTTTCAGAACCTCCCCCTTGAGTTTCTGTGTTGTGGTATTCAGCTCCTCCTCTCGTTAGTCTCTCTCAGCTGTCATGTGTTGGACTAATTGCTTCCCTTTAAATTCTTCCCCAGAAGGCTTTTCTGGGCGGCTTATATTTCTTCCTGGAGTATGTGTGCATGCCCATCTGGTTCTCCTCTCCTTTACAAAGTTAAGTGTTAAACTGTTATCTGTTATTTTCTGTTTGCTGGATCCCAGGTGACCCTGACTCCCTCCGTGTCTGGTGTAGGGAGCCGGTGGTCGTGTCCCCTCACTATTGTAGGGTGCTCAGGGGTTATATAGTCAAGGTACGTGGATATGCATACCTCCACCATTCGGATCTATGCATAGGCTGAGCGGCCAGGGAAAGTGCCAGGTCTTCTACAGGGGTCTCCCTTTCGTTCCTTAGCTTTTGGATCCAGCGAGTCATTTATGCATGTTGTTTTGCCTTGTTACCTGTACACATTCCGTGACACCATTTTTTGTCACCTTACATCACAAAAAGTGTAATAGCAAGCGATCAAAAAGTTATATGCACACCAAAATAGTTCCAATCAAACCATCATCTCATCCCGCAAAAAATGAGACCCTACCTAAGATAATCGCCCAAAAACTGAAAAAACTATGGCTCTCAGAATATGGAAACACTAAAACAGATTTTTTTTTTGTTTCAAAAATGATATAATTGTGTAAAAATTACATAAATAAAATAAAGTATACATATTAAGTATCGCCGCATCCGTATCGACTGGCTATATTTAAATATCACATGACCTAACCCCTTAGATGAACACCGTAAAAAATAAAAACTGTGCAAAAAAAAACATTTTTTGTCACCTTACATCACAAAAAGTGTAATAGCAAGCGATCAAAAAGTCATATGCACCCCAAAATAGTGCCAATAAAATTGTCATCTCATCCCGCAAAAATCATACCCTACCCAAAGGAATCGCCCAAAAACTGAAAAAATTATGTCTCTCAGACTATGGAAACACTAAACATGATTTTTTTTTGCTTCAAAAATGAAATCATTGTGTAAAACTTACATAAATAAATAAAAAGTATACATATTAGGTATCGCAGCGTCCGTAATAACTTGCTCTATAAAAATATCACATGACCTAACCCTTCAGGTGAATGCCGTAAAAAAAATTTAAAATAAAAACGATGTAAAAAAAGCTATTTTTTGTCACCTTACATCACAAAAAGTGTAATAGCAAGCAATCAAACAGTCACACGCACCCTAAAATAGTGCCAATAAAACCGTCACCTCATCCCACAAAAATCATACCCTACCCAAGGTAATCGCCCAAAAACTGAAAAAATTATGGCTCTCAGACTATGGAAACACTAAAACATGATTTTTTTTTGTTTCAAAAAAGAAATCATTGTGTAAAACTTACATAAATAAAAAAAAAGTATACATTTTAGGTATCGCCACATCCGTGACAACCTGCTCTATAAAAATATCACATGATCTAACCTGTCAGGTGAATGTTGTAAATAACAAAAAATAAAAACGGTGCCAAAACAGCTATTTCTTGTTACCTTGCCTCACAAAAAGTGTAATATAGAGCAACCAAAAATCATATGTACCCTAAACTAGTACCAACAATACTGCCACCCTATCCCGTAGTTTCTAAAATGGGGCCACTTTTTTGGAGTTACTACTCTAGGGGTGCATCAGGGGGGCTTAATATGGGACATGGTGTAAAAAAAAACAGTCCAGCAAAATCTGCCTTCCAAAAACCGTATGGCGTTCCTTTCCTTCTGCGCCCTGCCGTGTGCCCGTACAGCGGTTTACAACCACATATGGGGTGTTTCTGTAAACTACAGAATCAGGGCCATAAATATTGAGTTTAGTTTGGCTGTTAACCCTTGCTTTGTAATTGAAAAAAAAAATATTAAAATGGAAAATCTGCCAAAAAGGTGAAATTTTTAAATTGCATCTCTATTTTCCATTAATTCTTGTGGAACACCTAAAGGGTTAACAACGTTTATAAAATCAGTTTTGAATACCTTGAGGGGTGTGGTTTCTTAGATGGGGTCACTTTTATGGAGTTTCTACTCTAGGGGTGCATCAGGAGGGCTTCAAATGGGACATGGTGTCAAAAAACCCAGTCCAGCAAAACCTGCCTTCCAAAAACCGTATGGCATTCCCTTTCTTATGCGCCCTGCCGTGTGCCCGTACATCGATTTACGACCACATATGGGGTGTTTCTGTAAACTACAGAATCAGGGCCATAAATATTGAGTTTAGTTTGGCTGTTAACCCTTGCTTTGTAATTGAAAAAAAAATATTAAAATGGAAAATCTGCCAAAAAGGTGAAATTTTTTAATTGTATCTCTATTTTCTATTAATTCTTGTGGAACACTTAAAGGGTTAACGACGTTTGTAAAATCAGTTTTGAATACCTTGAGTGGTGTAGTTTTTTAGAATGGGGTCATTTTTGGGTGGTTTCTATTATGTAAGCCTCGCAAAGTGACTTCAGACCTGAACTGGTCCCTAAAAATCGTGTTTTTGAAAATGTATAAAAAATTTCAAGATTTGCTTCTAAACTTCTAAGCCTTGTAACATCCCCAAGAAATAAAATATCATTCCCAAAATGATCCAAACATGAAGTAGACATATGGGGAATGTAAAGTAATAACTATTTTTGGAGGTATTACTATGTATTATAAAAGTAGAGAAATTGAAACTTGGAAATTTGCAATTATTTTTAAATTTTTTGGTAAATTTGGTATTTTTTTATAAATAAAAAAGATTTTTTTTTTTACTTTATTTTACCAGTGTCATGAAGTACAATATGTGACGAAACAATCTCAGAATGGCCTGGATAAGTCAAAGCGTTTTAAAGTTATCAGCACTAAAAGTGACGCTGGTCAGATTTGCAAAAAATGGCCAAGTCCTTAAGGTGAAATAGGGCTGAGACCTTAAGGGGTTAATAAGATTCCGTCCATAGCGACCGCTCCTCACAAGGCTTCTTTCTGACTATCTTCTCAAGATGGCCGCCGATGCCCTTACCCTGAGGCTAAGACCTCCCTCCCTAACTACCCAGAATTGATTCGGCTCATCTCAGGAACGCGCAGCCTCACCCCAACCAATCGGCTTTCTCCTGACTTAAACACGCCCTCTTCCTCCTGTTTAGTTGATTGCGAATTTTTATCGGAAATATTCTAATCACGACTTTTTAGTGCGAATATCGGCACTTTCCTGGTCCGACGGGAGCGCGCACGCAGCGTTCGGGACTGCCCACTACTGCGTCCTCTGTAGATAGGAGACGGAGGAGACCTAGCTACGCTGTTTTAGCCGCACCACTAAAATGCTTGGGGGAGGAAAGAACATGCTGCAATTACTAGGTAATTGAATACCTATACAAAAGTATTAACTAGGGAACTAAGGTAAACTTAGACCAATCCAATTACATAAAAAAAATATGACAGTTACCCTTTAAAATTCACTTACTGTAGATTTCCCAACCACATCTGCCGGAAGTCTCTTCCCAGTTTCAGCCACTCTTTCAGTAAAATAATATTTCCTGACATTGCTCATAATGTTACCCCCAGCTAATTTCAGATTGCGCCCCCTTGTTCTTGTGTTTAGCTTCTTATTGAGAACAGGTTTCAATCATGTCCCCCCTTTACTCCAGGCTATACAGATGGGAACACCTCTATGTTAGAATATACCACCGGATTTGAGTTATATTGTGAAAACTCAGATCCAACAGTATATTCTAACACAGAGGCGTTCCCATAGTGATGGGGACGCTTCAAGTTAGAATATACTGAGAACAGTGTACTTAACTGCCCCCTGCTGCCTGGCAGCACCCGATCTCTTACAGGGGGCTGTGATCCGCACAATTAACACCTGAGGGGTTAACTGTGCGTATCTCAGCCCCCTGATCGGGTGCTGCCAGGCAGCAGGGGCTAGACCCCCCTCCCTCCCCAGTTTTAAATTCGTTGGTGGCCAGTGCGGCCCCTCTCCCTAGTATTAAATTTATTGGTGGCCAGTGCGGCCCCCCCTCCCTCCCCAGTATTAAATTTATTGGTGGCCAGTGCGGCCCCCCTCCCCAGTATTAAATTCATTGGTGGCCAGTGCGGCCCCCCCTCTCCCCCCCCACAGACATCTCAGGTAAGTATAATGCTTCTAAAATTGCTAAGTAACCATGGCAGCCAGGACTGCAGTAGCGTTCTGGCTGCCATGGTAACTGATCGGAGCCCCATCGATTAAACTGGGACTTCGATTGGAATTCTCCGCAGCCACCAATGATGGGGGGGGGGGGGGTGATTTTAATTGGGGGGGAGAGGGGGGGCCGCACTGACCACCAATTAATTTAATACTGGGGAGGGAGGGAGGGGAGGCCGCACTGTCCACCAATGAATTTAATACTGGGGAGGGAGGGAGGGGGGGCGCCGCACTGGCCACCAATTAATTTTATACTGGGGAGGGAGGGGGGCCTCACTGGCCACCAATGAATTTAATACAGGGGAGGGAGGGGGGGCCGCACTGGCCACCAATGAATTTAATACTGGGGAGGGAGGGGGGCCGCACTGGCCACCAATGAATTTAAAACTGGGGGGGAGGGGGGTCTAGCCCCTGCTGCCTGGCAGCACCTGATCTTACAGGGGGCTATGATACGCACCTGAGGGGTTAATTGTGCGGATCACAGCCCCCTGTAAGAGATCGGGTGCTGCCAGGCAGCAGGGGGCAGTCATGGACACAGTTCTCAGCATATTCTAACGTGAAGCGTCCCCATCACTATGGGAACGCCTCTGTGTTAGAATATACTGTCGGATCTGAGTTTTCACAATGTGAAAACTCAGATCTGAAAAAGATGTTATGCAGACGGATCCGTTCTGAACGGATGCAAGCGTTTGCATTATAGGTGCGGATCCGTCGGTTCAGATACCAGACGGATCCGCACCAAACGCAAGTGTGAAAGTAAAGTAGAACTGGCTTAGTTGCCCATAGCAACAAATCAGATTACACCTTTGTATTTGGACAGCTCCTTTGGAAAATGAAAGGCAGAATCTGGTTGGTTGCTATGGGCAACTATGCCAGTTCCACTTTACACCAGTCTGATAAATGATCTCCTAAGCTCTTTAAAGGGAATCTGTCACCATTACCATGTTTAATAAAATACCTTATCTCCTGCAGTGGTCTTCTTTCTTCTCTTCATGGTTTTATTTTGTTAAAAAAGCGATTTTTGTATTATGCAAATGACCCTCAAAGGTGCCCAGAGGGGTGTTATTCATCACTCTTTGAGCCCAGTAACGCCCCCCTGCAGTTCCTAGCCCACCTTAATTTAGAGCCCAAGCACGCCTCCTCGTTATGAACTATCGTCCCACAGCCTAGTTTAACGGCGCCGCCCCCTCCGATACATCAACTAATTCATTCAAACTACGCACCAGGAATCTTCATTTCGTCCGCTGGAAATCTCGTGCAGGCGCAGTACCGCCTACTGCCTGCGCCTGTGCGATCCAATAGCTCCTGTATCCAATGGCCATACTGTAAAGTGGGGTCTGGTTGAGGACCTCCCCACTCCAGTAATGCCTGACACTGGGTTTTTTGACTAGGCCCATGTGCAGCACGAGGCCCCAAAACGTCCTCATCTCGGCTGCACTGACCGGAGTCCAGCCACCGGACCTAGCCAAAAAGGAGTCCGGGTGTTGAGCAATGAACTGTTGGGCGTACAAGTTCGTTTGCTCCACCATCAGAGTCACAAAGTGGTCACTGAAAAAAAAGACTAAAATAGTCATATTCAGTGAAGCCCACTGTGGGAATCTGGATTCCTGCTTGGCCAACAAAATCAGGAGTCACGGGCTCAAAATCTTCTGGGGTACACCATACAAGTTCACCGGTAGGGGGCTCAGGTGGACTTATCTGGTGGGCCGGAAAACTAGTACGAGCCCCAGAGCTGCTCGTACTAGTGTGGGCCACAGGGTCCCTGGCATGGCGGTACCCTGTCTCCGCCACCTTGGGGGCTCATCATCATCGCTAGATGATGAGGAGGACTCGGATGACAAAAAGAAAGTGGGGTCATCCTCGTCCTCACTGGGGCTCTCGGAGTTGGAGGCAAGCAGGTCGTATGCCTCCTCGGCCGAGAACGTCTGGCGGGCCATAGGGGAGTGTGTGTGTGCGTGTGCGTGCGTGTAAAACTTTATTCAGTGTGCGTGTGTGTGGGGACGGGTGTTCGCGTGCTTTGCCCTACACCTAACAGAAAAAAAAACTACTACTACTTCAGGGGAAGAAGCCAGTTATCTAGTGAAACATGTTGGGGGGCAGATTTAGTTTTTAAGTCAGCGATCCCCTCCACTGCCAATTAGCTAGTAGTAGTCCGGCTGGCCTACTTATCAAAGCTAGAGTAATTTAGCAGTGAGACACGGCATCAAAACTGTGAACATACCGCATACAGTGTGCACAATCATAGGGATAGACAAACCTTTTTCTTTTTTGGTTTGTTAATTAAAATAAAATAAAGGTACAAAGCACTCATTTTAACTCAAATAATAATAAAAGTGAAGTATTAAAAAAGTTTCACCTGGGGCAAGACAGGTTCAACGCCTGTATAGGCATTTGTAAATAAATTATATAGAGAGCTCGGAATACCCTAGAATTATGGGTCCCTTCAAACTAACGACGTGGTACTTGCTGGAGGACCTGAAAGATAAACTGGGGGCACTGAAAATTTCCCTAGAGTTTCCTGGAAAATTTCCTAACACAAAGTCTTATTGGATGGTATGGGGTGGGAATTAGTCAAGAAGCTGATACAAAGGTTTTGGGGAAATAGGGTTAGGGAGGGGGGGGGGATATTCTATCATTGTTATTATGTATGACATACAGTACAGACCAAAAGTTTGGACACACCTTCTCATTCAAAAGAGTTTTCTTTATTTTCATGACTATGAAAATTGTAGATTCACACTGAAGGCATCAAAACTATGAATTAACACATGTGGAATTATATACATAACAAAAAAGTGTGAAACAACTGAAAATATGTCATACTCTAGGTTCTTCAAAGTAGCCACCTTTTGCTTTGATTACTGCTTTGCACACTCTTGGCATTCTCTTGATGAGCTTCAAGAGGTAGTCACCTGAAATGGTCTTCCAACAGTCTTGAAGGAGTTCCCAGAGATGCTTAGCACTTGTTGACCCTTTTTCCTTCACTCTGCGGTCCAGCTCACCCCAAACCATCTCGATTGGGTTCAGGTCCGGTGACTGTGGAGGCCAGGTCATCTGGCACAGCACCCCATCACTCTCCTTCATGGTCAAATAGCCCTTACACAGCCTGGAGGTGTGTTTGGGGTCATTGTCCTGTTGGAAAAAAAATGATGGTCCAACTAAACGCAAACCGGATGGAATAGCATGCCGCTGCAAGATGCTGTGGTAGCCATGCTGGTTCAGTATGCCTTCAATTTTTAATAAATCCCCAACAGTGTCACCAGCAAAGCACCCCCACACCATCACACCTCCTCCTCCATGCTTCACGGTGGGAACCAGGCATGTAGAGTCCATCCATTTACCTTTTCTGCGTCGCACAAAGACACGGTGGTTGGAACCAAAGATTTGGACTTATCAGACCAAAGCACAGATTTCCACTGGTCTAATGTCCATTCCTTGTGTTCTTTAGCCCAAACAAGTCTCTTCTGCTTGTTGCCGGTCCTTAGCAGTGGTTTCCTAGCAAGATATTCTACCATGAAGGCCTGATTCACACAGTCTCCTCTTAACAGTTGTTCTAGAGATGTGTCTGCTGCTAGAACTCTGTGTGGCATTAACCTGGTCTCTAATCTGAGCTGCTGTTAACCTGCGATTTCTGAGGCTGGTGACTCGGATGAACTTATCCTCCGCAGCAGAGGTGACTCTTGGTCTTCCTTTCCTGGGGCGGTCCGCATGTGAGCCAGTTTCTTTGTAGCGCTTGATGGTTTTTGTGACTGCACTTGGGGACACTTTCAAAGTTTTCCCAATTTTTCAGACTGACTGACCTTAATTTCTTAAAGTAATGATGGCCACTCGTCAGGGCCGGCTCCAGGTTCATGTGGGCCCTTGGGCGATAAATCCCAGTGGGCCCCCATGAGGCATTTTTTTACATTGACATGTCCCCCTGTGGCTCCCGTGACAAAAAATTGGAAGGCACACCGTCACAAAATAAAGGAGTATATACCAAAAATAGGTGTAATGACCGGTGTCATGCTCAGGGAGGAAAACAGGGAAAGCCCTGCCCAAGGGAGAGGGAAAGGTGGTGACCCCTAACTCACCTTGCGGCTGACACCTGACTGCCCTGACGTCCCTAGACGGGTTCCTCACCCGTGCGGCGATCACGTGCCTAAACCCTGGCTTTCCCTGAAATGAGCTCTAGATAGTGAACGGGCCGGTGGGATCGCTAGTCCGCACCACTGCACTAAGAGGGAAACACCAGGGAGAGGACAGACAAATACAGACAAACACAAACACCCAGGTGGGCGACCACAGCAGTCCACAAAGGTCCAACAGGGATCCGGAGGGTAGCGTTCTGAATCAACAGTCAGAGAACGCAGCAACACAGCTCCAGTGGGTCAGGATAGATGTCCAGGCAGGAAGCTCTATCTCTGGCAACCAGAGAAGTGTGAGAGAGGAATATAAGGAGGTTTGGGAGTGCTGGACAAGGAACAGCTGAGGAGAAGGAGCTACGGATCCCTGAGTGAGCCAAAAGGGTTTGCAAAGCAAACCCAGAAAGCTACCATAAGGAAAACAGCCCTATCTTAAATAGAGCGTGCAGCCAACCGCTGCGACTTCCTGACCCCGGGTATAACGGAGTCAGGCGTGGTTCTCGATACCCTCGTGACAATAGGAGGTGCTCAGTGGAGAGGCTGTTTATGCCACTATCAAATAATACATAGATCCACGGCACACTCAAATAATAATATGTTTGAGAAGAATGTTTTATTGTTGTGTCCAACACCAACTTGGTTATATTATAACAAAGAAGCAGGGCCAACGTTTCGGTCCAAACCGGACCTTGATCACGGCCTGTAGACAATACAGAAATATTTATATAACATCAGTAGGTTGTTGGATCACAATGGTCAAATACAGAATATAACAAAATAAAACAAAGCAAAGAAAGTCCACATATTAGAAAAAGACTCATAAGTAATGAGAAGCAGCTGAATAGGTATTACTCTAACCGATAGTGGAGAGAATGAACCAAAAGGTGAGAGCTAGTCAAATCCTGTGGCTCCCACACGGTATAATGACCCCCAGTGGCCCCTATACAGTATAATGACTACTAGTGGCCCTTCACACAGTATAATGACTACTAGTGGCCCTTCACACAGTATAATGAACCCCCAATTCCCCCCCCCCCCTGTATAATGACCACCTGTGGCCCTGCATTCAGAATAATAACCCCCAGTCGCCCCCATTCAGAATAATGACCCCCAGTAGCCCCCAGACTGGGGGAATACTGTATGGAGGGGGCTCTGGGGGTCATTATACTGAATGGAGGGTCATTGGTGATCATTATACTAAATGGGGGACACTGGGGGTCATTATACTATGTAAAGGACCCTCACAGTATAATGACCCCACAGTGACCCTCCATTCAGAATAATGACCCCCAGTCGCCCCCACTCTGGGGGTTATGCTGTATGGAGGGGGCATGAGGGGTTATTATATTTAATGGGGGCTCTGGTGGTCATTATGCTAAATGGAGGGTCAATGGGGATCATTATACTAAATGGGGGGCACTGGGAGTCATTATACTGTGTAAGGGGCCCTCACAGTGTGATAAATGACCGCCCAGTGGCCCCCTCACATACCTATCATTGCTGGAGAGCAGGGGAGCTGGCAGTCCTGTCCATCACTAACCGCAGCTCCCTGCGCTCCTTCTCTCCGGCGGCCCGCTGCAGCAGTGAGCCAGGCCTGGAGGAGAGAAGGAGATGTGCAGTGATGTAGCTAGAACTGACTGGGCCCCACAGCAAATTTTAGTACGCCCCCCTCCCCCCCAATGTGTGTTCACATCACGTTTTTCCTATCGGTTTGATGTATACAAATGTGCAGCACTCCACGTTTTTGTATCCTGCAAAGTCAAGTAAAAAATACATACGTTATATGTTTTTTTACAATGGAACTGTATGGTGAACGGACGCCACTGTACGGCATCAGTCTGAGGCATCTGTTAACGCATACATTTTTGGTATACATTAAATGGATGGCACAAATGGGATGTGAACCCAGCACTAGTGTCAGAATAAGCCCCAGTACACAGCGGAGCAGCGTGGCGGAGAGGGGAGATCGCCATATACTGACAGAGCGCTACCTGCTCCTGGTGGTCAGGGATGAGGACTGTGTTTCCCAAGGATCATTTTCTACTGGGAAATACAGGGCACAGTATAATACACCAGAGTATATATAATATAAAGATATTAGCCCTACCCCCAAATAATAATACAATTAGGGGGTCATTTATTATATAGGAATACGTCTATATTAGGCGTAATTTCTGACACAGATTGTGGCGCAAAGGTCCTTAGCACCGCAATCTGTATCTTTTCCCGCTCATGCCAGGTCTAAAAAAAGTGGTGTGGGCATGGAAGGGGATACAGTTATGGCCATGCAGTTATTGGATACCACCGCCATATAGTGATAACACCGCCATACAGTGATAAAACCACCATACAGTGACCGGATAAAAGGGTATAAGAGGGCACAGTACAGGGAATGACTATGGGCACTGCACAGGGTGTGGTAAGAGGGCACAATGCAGGGTATAAAGGGGCACAGTACGGGGTTGGGGGCACAGTCACATGACCCTGTGACGTTAGAAGGTCCTTATGGTAAATGCGCTTCAGATGCCACCATAATGAGAGGCAGAGGAGTGAGACAGGGGCCCTGGATGGACAGGAGGGGAGGACACAGCAAGTAGGTGGAAGGGGCTCTGAGGGGGATTCCTACAACAAGTAGTGGCAGGAGGTCTGTGCAGGGCAGCAATAGGAGATAGGAGGGTGGGACAGGAGCTCTGGATACATGAAGGAGGAAAGGAGACAGCAGGGGCCCCATGAGGATGAGATAGGACAGGATATGGGGGGGGCAGGTGTCATGGAGGCAAACTGCTTAATGAAACAGTAACACAACTAAATAAAATGAAGCAGCATATCGAAGAGTCCCCCCCTTCTGTCCCACAGACAAGAGACAGCCACAGTGCAGGCCAGTGGCGTCGCCAGGGGGGGGCCAGAGGGGGCCACGGCCCCCCCTACATCAAGCTGTGCCCCCCATGTGCCCCCCCAACTAAAATGTCCCCCATTCATTTTGATACTAGTGTTGGTCTGTGCTGCCTGCTGCGCACTGTGTAGGCACTCCTACCGGACATCTAAGTTCACACATCTCAGTCTGATGATCTGACTGAGTCTTGGTACCCGGGTGCCGTTGCGCTCTCTCTCACTCTCCGCCCACTGCCGCCGCACACGTCATAAGCCCCGCCCCGCCATGTCATAAGCCCCGCCCCCGCCCGGCACGTCACAATCCCCGCCCCGCCACGTCATAAGCCCCGCCCCCAGCCCCATACCAGTTGAGTCAGACTCAGTGTCTGAGCTAGTCTCAATCACCTAGTCGAGACTAGCTCAGCTGATCTGAATTTATTCAACTACTGGCAGCAGTGCGGGAGGCGCTCCTGCTCCTCCTCCTAGGCGTGTGATGTCACCGTGAGTAGCCCTCCCACTGCCTGTAGTCTAACTTGCTTAAAGGGGTTCTGCACCTTCATTTAACTGATGATCTATCCTCTGGATAGATCATCAGCTTCTGATCAGCGGGGGTCCGACACCCGGGACCCCCGCCGATCAGCTGTTTGAGAAGGCAGCGGCGCTCCAGCAGCGCCGCGGCCTTCTCACTGTTTACCGCCGGGCCGCCCGCCCACTGACGTCACGACTTGTATCAACTAGAGTGGGCGCGGCTAAGCTCCATTCAAGTGAACAGAGCTTAGCCGCGCCCACTCTAGTTGATACAAGTCGTGACGTCAGTGGGCGGGCGGCCCGGCGGTAAACAGTGAGAAGGCCGCGGCGCTGCTGGAGCGCCGCTGCCTTCTCAAACAGCTGATCGGCGGGGGTCCCGGGTGTCGGACCCCCGCCGATCAGAAGCTGATGATCTATCCAGAGGATAGATCATCAGTTAAATGAAGGTGCAGAACCCCTTTAAGCCAGCCAGGGCCAGACGAGACTAGAGACTGACTGAGACAGACGAGACAGTGTGTGGCCTGGTGTGGCCCTACCGATACCGAACAGACAGACAGACAGACAGACTGGACTGAGACTGACCTAGTGATGACGGTGTGTAGCAAGCAGGACACTCAGGTTAACTTAATAATATAAGGTACTACAACTTACAAGTAGTGAGTGAGTGGACTGACTAAGGGCTCTTTCACACCTGCGTTCTTGTCTTCCGGCATAGAGTTCCGTCGTCGGGGCTCTATGCCGGAAGAATACTGATCAGGATTATCCTAATGCATTCTGAATGGACAGTCCGTCCTTCAGGATGCATCAGGATGTCTTCCGTTCCGGAACGGAACGTTTTTTGGCCGCAGCAAATAGCGCAGCATGCTGCGCTTTTTGCTCCGGCCAAAAATCCGGAACACTTGCCGCAAGGCCGGATCCGGAATGAATGCAAATTGAAAGGCATTGATCCGGATCCGGCCTTAAGCTAAACGTCGTTTCGGCGCATTACCGGATGCGACGTTTAGCTTTTTCTGAATGGTTACCATGGCTGCCGGGACGCTAAAGTCCTGGCAGCCATGGTAAAGTGTAGTGGGGAGCGGGGAGCAGCATACTTACCATCCGTGCGGCTCCCAGGGTGCTCCAGAGTGACGTCAGGGCGCCCCACGCGCATGGATGACGTGATCGCATGGCACGTCATCCATGCGCATGGGGTGCTCTGACGTCATTCTGAAGCGCCCCGAGAGCCGCACGGACTGTAAGTATACTGCTCCCCCGCTCCCCACTGCTACTATGGCAACCAGGACTTTAATAGCGTCCTGGCTGCCATAGTAACACTGAACGCATTTTGAATGTGTAACGTGTAATTCCGGCAAGTGGAGTACACGCCAGATCCGGACAACGCAAGTGTGAAAGAGCCCTAAGACTGAGAGGAGAGCTGGCTGGCGGCTGCCCCTGAATCTTCCTGATTTAAAAGTTAAAGGGGTTCTGCACTTTCATTTAACTGATGATCTATACTCTGGATAGATCATCAGCTTCTGATCGGCGGGGGTCCGACACCCAGGACCCCCGCCGATCAGCTGCTTGAGAAGGCAGCGGCTCTCCAGTAGCGCCGCGGCCCTCTCACTGTTTACCGCCAGCCCAGTGATGTCACGAGTTACGACTAGTATCAACTAGCGTGGACGTGGCTAAGCTCCATTCAAGTGAACAGAGCTTAGCCGGGCTCAGGCTAGTTGATACTAGTCGTGACGTCAGTCACTGGGCCTGCGGTAAACAGTGAGAAGGCTGCGGCGCTGCTGGAGCACCGGTGCCTTCTCAAACAGCTGATCGGTGGGGGTCCTGGGTGTCGGACCCCCGCCAATCAGATGCTGATGATCTATCCAGAGGATATATCATCAGTTAAATGGAAGTGCAGAACCCCTTTAAAGTTACTGTCAGTGCAGCCTGGATGATTACAGTGTTTACTTTACCGTTTAGAGAAATCCTGTTCAAATGTGAGTGGTGGGAGCGTGATGTCATGAGTCATTACACGGTCATAGGGGGGAAGGATCTGTGGATGATACTCTTATAGTGCTATAGGGAGGGGGATCGGGGGTCTGTGGATGTCATGACACTGTTATGGGGGGGGGCAGGGAATCTGTAGATGACACTGTTATAGGGACGAGGATCTGTAGATGACACGATTATTGGGGGGGAAATCTGTGCCACTCTGTGGATGACACTGTTAGGCTCCATTCAGACATCCATAACAGCGGCAATGTACGGGTCGGCATTTTTTTTTCGGGAACGGAATTGCGGACCCGGAAGTCCGGGTCCGCATTTCCGTATCCGCCAGCACGTCGTGCTGCCCTATAGAAATGAATGGGTCCGCAATTCCGTTATGCAAATTTCGGATGTGTGAATGGGGCCTTATGGGGAGAGGGATCCCGGTATGACACTGATATGGGGTGGATCTGTGGATGACACATATAGCATAAGATGCTATAAACGGTATGTCATCCACAGATCCCCCTCCACAAGGGTCATGCACAGATCCCCCTCCATAAGGGTCATGCACAGATCCCCCTCCATAAGGGTCATGCACAGATCCCCCTCCATAAGGGTCATGCACAGATCCCCCTCCATAAGGGTCATGCACAGATCCCCCTCCATAAGGGTCATGCACAGATCCCCCTCCATAAGGGTCATGCACAGATCCCCCTCCATAAGGGTCATGCACAGATCCCCCTCCATAAGGGTCATCCACAGATCCCCCTCCATAAGGCTACTTTCACTTGCGTTCGGAGCGGATCCGTCTGGTGTCTGCACAGACGGATCCGCTCCTATAATAATACTGAGTACAAGTACTTCAGGTGCTCGCCGATAGCGATACTATCGGTTCATGCCATGTGACAAAGAGAAGGGGACTTGACACAGCTGGTAGATGCTGTATCTGGAGTAATTCCAGCATGCCCAGGCAGCTAGGACATGTTGAAATCTGAGTGATTATTTTTATTTTTTTTTAAACCACAGACAGCAGGACTTTTCTTCCCTATTGCGGTTTTAGGTATTGGGTAAAGTATCGCAGCATTTCTACAGCATACTTGTGTAAATGTATCGTTGTTATAGCTGCCCCCCCCTACTTTTGTCCTGGCCCCCAGTGTGCCCCCCCAAAATTTGAAAGCTAGAGACGCCACTGGTGCAGGCTCACTCACAGACTGTCTTCACACTTCTCTGCTCCAGCTCCAGCCCTGCGGTCTCTCTCCTCAGGCAGCGTGTGTCCTGTGTAGAGGGGGCGTGTCCTGTGTAGAGGGGGCGTGTTCTGAGTCTCTGCAGCTCAGAGGGCCCACCAAAGGGGTACTGCGTAAGTGAAATGACAGCAGTGAGAGCTCCCATCTGTATTGATGGAAGTGCTCGTAGCAGCTCAGTGGGCCCCCCCAGGAGCATTGGGCCCCGGCACTTGCCCGGGGATGCCGGGTTATGACGCCGGCCCTGCCACTCGTTTTTCTTTACTTAGCTGCTTTTTTCTTGCCATAATACAAATTCTAACAGTCTATTCAGTAGGACTATCAGCTGTGTATCCACCTGACTTCTCCACAACGCAACTTATGATCCCAACCCCATTTATAAGGCAAGAAATCCCACTTATTAAACCTGACAGGGCACACCTGTGAAGTGAAAACCATTTCAGGTGACTACCTCTTGAAGCTCATCAAGAGAATGCCAAGAGTGTGCAAAGCAGTAATCAAAGCAAAAGGTGGCTACTTTGAAGAACCTAGAATATGACATATTTTCAGTTGTTTCACACTCTTTTGTTATGTATATAATTCCACATGTGTTAATTCATAGAAAAATGATCACTGTCAAATCATTAACAGATTTAACAGTGATCATTAAGATGACAATACCCCTTTAAAGGTGGAAAAAGTTCTGAAATGATTTATTTTAACAGGGGTGTGTAGACTTTTTATATCCACTGTACTTTGGGACACTGATCTCAACATACTGAGGGTGATGCCTTTTCCTATTGTCCTAACAGTAGCACAATAATGGGGTATTTTGGGCCCGTGGGCTAGTAGGACATTTTTAGGACTTTATATATCCACTGTACTTTGGGACACTGATCTCAACATACTGAGGGTAATGCCTTTTCCTATTGTCCTAACAGTAGCACAATAACGGGTTATTTTGGGCCCGTGGGCTAGTAGGACATTTTCAAATAATTAATTTCATTACAGTCCTCAACATTGAAAGTGCAACACCAAGAAAAATGAGCCATCGTGTTCTGAAAATCGAGGCACATGTCACTAAGATCTGCAGATGATGAAATTTTCAAGCACCTAGCTCCAAATCTGTGGCATGTGGTAGGGGCATAAAAGAAACATTGAAAACAAACAAAAAAATGCTATCATGTTGTGTGGGATAATTGTGTGATGCCTCCTATTCCTCGAAGTGGCAGTTATCACCACTTGGGTGGGATGGAATCCTTGACCTGAGAGATATTGGTTTATCAATTAAGTAGCTCACTAGGATCCTATGCTGAGTTGTCATCACTGGTCAGCGTTGCGTGTCCCTGTGGTTGGGAGAAATGAAATGAAAGCAAAAAGAGCACAGAGGACAACCTCTGCATGGACGGATCGTATGATTAGAGGAATGGTGCTTTGTGATCCATTCTGTACTGCACGTGAAATTTTCACATCCCAAGCCTAAGGTGGCAAACAGTGTCTACACAAACCATCAGAAGGCATCTGCACTCAATTGTCTCATAGACCAGGTCCAATGACTCCTCTTATGGGCAATCCCGCCTTTTCCCCGGGGTGTCAAGTGAATAGATTTCTGAAATGGCCCCGACCTGCATGTCCGAGAGTTAGGGATGCCATGACGGATTCTAAATTGACTCAGTTGGATGCCTTGGTGCCTTCGAATGTGAAACAAGGGAGTTGTTGGCTCAAATATGCCCAGCTGAAAGCATTTGTTGACGGATTATTTGCACTTTCCTCATATCCGGCAATGTCGGACTTCGATTCCCTCTTTCTCAAACCCGACACACACGACAAACTGTTCTCACAGTTATACAAATCTTACTAAAACAATGCAATAATGATCTAGCGCCCTATTTCCAAAAATGGGAAATGGATCTCCGATTGTCCTTCTCACCTGAGGAGGTTGACAAAATGTGTGCGTTCTCTCATGGATTGTCCATAGCAACTTCAGCCCAGGAAAAAATGTTTCCTTCTACTTCCAACTTATGTTGGAGATGTAAGGCAGATGAAGGTACTTTGTTACATATTTGGTGGGCTTGCCCTATGATCAAAATCTTCTGGGACAAGGTGCTACGGGTCTATAAGAAGTTCTCTGGGAAGGAAGTAGCAAATACCCCCCAAATTACCCTTCTTTCGCTAGTGCCTGGTTCTTTGGCGCAAGTAAAGAAGAATGCGCTAAGGTTCTTCCTCACGGCAGCCTGCATGACGATCCCGAGACATTGGAAATCTGTCGGAATACCCTCCCTGCATGAATGGGCGACGGAACATGGGCGAAGGAACTTCGACATTTACTGAGAATGGAAGAACTGATCGCTCTTTCGCATGAACAAGAGGAGAGATTTGAACGAAGATGGCGTCGTCTTTCTGAATTCCTTAGCTCCTCCGAGTTCTTAGTGGTATTTGTTGATGAGGTTGATGATGCTATACAGTCCACGGAACCTTCTCTAAGTCTAGATGAGATTTAGTGCTTCAACATTCGAGATGGCTCTATTGAGAACTAGACCGATTTCACAGAATACCCCCCCCCCATCATCTTCCCTTCCCTTTTCCTTCCCCTCTCAGCCTTTCCTCCCCCCTCTTTCCTTCCCTCTCTTCCCCCTGGTGTTTGTCAATTTACGTCTGAACGTTCCAATATCAAGACTGACCAGGCTGATTTAGTGAGTTTATTACTGTATGTAGCTTAGAGCAACTTTTTAATGGTCTCAATTGCAAAAGCTTAAATTATGGGGATCCTGCACGATCCTATAAGACTTATCTGTACATTTTCAAGAGATTGTTTTGCTGTTTTTGTCCTCTTATGAAAAATAATAAAAACAGAGTAAACACAGAAGGAATCTGCATAACATAGGGCTACGAGCCAGCCGTCCAGCTCAAGGTGTTCCATGACCTCACCCCAACTCTTTCTGGGCTTAGGTCTTTTTCACTCCCATCCTGAAGACAATTAAGAACAGTGTTAATGGAAGGCTTGCAATCATGTCAAGCCAGAAATTCATTCTTAATCCTGTGTCCCTAAGCTAAGCAAATTTTAACCTTTTTACTCCACAGCGGTCCGAAGATCATTGATCTTCAAAAAACTGTAACTAGTTTGAGGGCATACCATTCTTCTTTTTAAATTTCGAAAACTCTACTCACTAACCAAACTTTAATAAAATAATTGCAGAGATAGCACAAAGCCGACTATGGCATAAAAATTTGGTTTCACACTGCCGGCAGTAGCTCTCTGCATGTGGTATTGCATGGCTATTATGGGGTCCGGCAGAAATCCAGCCACTACTCGGCAATTCATGGAATTGTCTGCTGGACCAATATGCACCAATATGATCCTGCCCCAGTATTTGCACCTCTTGAACTGAAATAACCAACTTTCCTTCTGAAGTGGTCTAATCTCCAGTATCAGCCACCGATTGGGTCTCTTTGATGAAGATCAGTGTCAATATCATACCTGCCTATTGCTCTGAAATCACAAAAAACTGTTGCAATGAAAAAGAGGAATAGGAGACTGCCTTGCCCGGCTTGTTAGCATAATATAATTAATACAATTATCCTATATAAAAAGCTCACAGGTTATCAGACAAGATCCATTCCTGGAGACTCAGGTAATGGCTAAAAGGAAGTGGGGCATGTCGAAGCTAGCTGAGATCTTGAGCCTGATAAAACAACTGCTTCTGAACATTACAAGAACTTCTTGCCTTTCTGTGTTATTCCCCCCTTCTTATTTGTTCTGTGAGCTCAAGAGCCGAAAACAAACAGTGGGAAGTAAGGGAAATCATGCCACAGCTAGGGTTGGGCAATAAACCGGTATTAACAATATACCGCGGTATTAAGAAACAGAGATATGGCGATATCACCATTTCTTAATTACCGTGGTATTTTAGTGATGTTATAGGGGCAGTCGCATGTCACAGTGCTGAATGTCTCTAAAATGTCCGGTGCACATTACAGCCGGCACAGTGGAGAAGGAGAGAGTCCCTCCCCACTGTGATCCGGCTGCCGCTGTGCCACTAATGAGAAAGTAATCGCGAGGAGAGGGGGAGGGGCTGTGGCCGCTGCACCACCAATGAAAATTACCCTTAATACAAATATAAACTGCGGGTGCTGGCCGTATTACATACCCAGCACCCGGTATTAATGGCAGGAAGCAGCACCTGAGGGGTTAATTGGGACGGGTCGGCAGGATCCCTGTCATTGAGGCCGAGTGCCGGCTGTTTGATATGGCTGGCATCCGCAGTCTATATTTGTATTATGGGGTTAATTACATTCATTGGTGGTGCAGTGCACCCCCTCCCATACCCCAGTATTATAAATTATAATCCTCGGTGGCGCAGTCCGCCCAACCCCCCAGGATTATAAGCATTGGTGGCAGTGGCCACAGGGTCCCCTCCCCTCTTCATTGGTGGTGCAGTGGTAACTTCTGATCGGAGCCCCAGCAGTAAAATCTCAGGGCTCCGATCGGTTACCATGGCAGTCGGGATGCTATTGAAGCCATCCATGGCTGCCATGGTAAGCTCCCTGCTGCTGTGTGCACAAAGAACAGGGCAGCAGGGATAGTGTGAGATCCTATGCACCCTAATAGATCTCTATTAGGGTGAATAGGACAAGGAATGAAAAGATCCCAGGTTCTAGCCCCATAAGTGGGCTAATAGTTATTAAATAAAAAAGTTTAAAAAAAACAAAACACCAAAATATAAAAATTTTAAATCACTCCCTTTCCCAATTTACATAACAAAATATATAAACAACCAAAAAAATAATAATTAGGTATCGCCATGTCCGAAAAAGTCAAAACTATTAAAGTATTGAAAAATATCTCCTATGTTGTAAACGCCGTAAAAAAGAAAAGAAAATGTAAAAAACACACGATTTTCCATTTTTTTGTCTCCTTCTCCCCTAAAAAATAGGATAGGACTGTTCTATCATGGGCCGCACGTTCCATAAATTGCGGAATACACACTTTTTTGGGCATTACATTTTTCTTTGCATTTATTGAGTATTGCATTACTTTTTTATGGGACTGAAATTGAATCAAAATTTTAGTATTGTGACAACCCTAGTCACGGGGGTATAAGTCCTTTAGATCACAAAGAAATGGCATCTAGTGGCTGTAAACCCCCAGAGCCAGGAGACCGGCGCTGGATAACAGTTGCTGCACTCTAGGGGCTGCTGCATAGAGAGGCCGGGACTGAGAACATTCACTGCGCTCTGGTGGCTGCAGTAATATGGCTGTAGTGCGTAGGCACTAAGACACATATGGAAAGCACCAGTCTTTATTAAATGACCCCCAATGTTTTATTTGACTGAAAGGCATCTTTATGATGCCAAGGTGCCCTTCCTGACAATGTGCACCTATGATGGGCACACTCTAAACAACCCACTTACCAGGGTTTTCCACTAGGATGTCCCATTTCTATGGGAGCGGTGAAGATGGCTGATCGCTGCTATCTCCAGCACTCCCATAGACAATGAATGGAGCAGCAGGGGGCACGGTCAGTCCATCAGATTTGGGGGAACGTTGACCCCGTTCTTAATGGGCAACTAAGAGCTACTACTGCATCGGGGCATCAAGGAGACATTATAATGCATGGGGGCAACAAGGAAACACCCCCCAAAAATTTGAGTGTTTTTTTTCTAAATGGGCATTTATCGCGATATATATTGTTATAGTGGGAATATTTTTGATATCGCCCGACCCTAGTCACAGCAGTACAGTGCTGGCAGAAGGGAGATGCCCCCTGCTTCTGAGTGAAATGCATCTCGTTTTGCAGCCAAAAGAGGGAATAATACAGTATGTCTGAAAACAAAGCAAAACATTAAGGAATCCCAAACATAACTGCTCCTTCACTGTTATCATTGTACAAAAAAGCACAGCCATTATGCAACCTTTTTTGTAAACTTAGGTACGCTATAACATTTGAAGAAAGAATGATCCAAACCCAAACATAAAGGGCTAACATTTATTAATAATTGCTAATAAGTTTTGAAACACTGATTTGCTATTTGGATAACAGACCTTAATTGTATATGTTTTATCATCATCCATTGCTATTATTTGCTTTTCCTTTTTGTGGTAGGATATACCAGTATTTTGCCTCCAATTATTGTAGGTTTTTCTTTGTGTGTGTTCATTCTCTGGTGCTTAAGGAAACTTGATTTCTGAGTAAAACATTTCCCACATTCTGAACATGAATATGGCTTCACTCCTGTGTGAGTGTTTTGATGTACGATGACGTTCACTTTCTGAGCAAAACACTTGCCACATTCTGGACATGAGTATGGCTTCTCCCCTGTGTGAATTCTCAGATGTCCAACAAGATGTGATTTCTGAGTAAAACCTTTGCCACATTCTGAACATGAATATGGCTTCTCTTCTGCGTGACTCTTCAGATGTTGAGCAAGAAGTGATTTCACCGCATATCGTTTCCCACATTCTAAACATGAAAATGGTTGGTCTCCTGTGTGAATTTTTTGATGTATAACGAGAGATGATTTAGATTTGTAACATTTCCCACATTCTGGGCACGAAAATCTTTCTTCTCTGTGACTTCTTTGATGTGCATTAAGAGATGACTTCAGACTAAAACACTTTCCACATTCAGGACATGAAAATGGCTTATCTTCACTGTGAAGGCTTTGATGTTTGACCATACTTAATTTATGAATAAAACATTTCCCGCATTCTGCGCATGAATATGGTTTCTCTCCTGTGTGATTTCTCTGATGTTCAACGAGTCTTTTTTTCTGGTGAAAACGTTTCCCACATTCTGGACAAGAAAATGGCTTCTCCCCTTTGTGACTCACCATGTGTTGAACAAGATGTAATTTCCGAGTATAACTTTTTCCACACTCTGAACATGAATATGGCTTTTCTCCTGTGTGAATTCTCTGATGTCTTTCAAGATCTGTTTTCAGAGAACAACATTTCCCGCATTCTGAGCAAATAAATGTTTTCTTCCCTGTGTGCGTTCTTTGACCTACAACATCCTTTTTGTGACTATTATTCTGATTTACAGCTTGTGATGAATCAGAAGATAGGAGATGTTTAAAAGGATCAGATGATTGATCTCTGCTGTGAAGGGCTGAGGGTACATCTGAGACAATGACATGTTTTTCATATGTGTCTTGAGTAATACCACCTTCATCTGCTTTAAAATATGAAGATACCAGAGGTGTCTCTGAGCTCCTGGAACAGTCATCTGCCAAGTAAAAACCTAAATTATTATTTTTGAATACTATAACTTTAAAATTATATAGATATAACCTTTATAACTTTTCTGTTTAAAAAGTTCCATACAAATTCTAAAGCATGAATGAAAATTGAATTATTCCACATCAGACAGTGGTGGAAAACAGATCAAAATCTAACTCAGATCAAGGATAAGCCAATTTATATCTGATAGGAAGGTTACCTTTACCAACTGGAATACCCTTTTACCTACCTCATAGAAAGATTAGGGCCACCATTAGAAAACCTTCATAAACGCAAAATCCAGCACCAAAAATATAAAAACTGTAATTTTTATTCCTTCATATTAAAAAATATCAAACGCAGTTCCGCCCGGATGGAACACATCATTACTCATAAGTAAGGCTTCGTTCACATCACCGTTCAGTCATTCCTTTCTCCTGCCCCGTTTAGGGGCAGGAAAAGGGAAAGGACGGATTCGGCACATAACTGAGCTGAACGAATCCTATGGGCCCCATAGACTATAATGGGGTCCATTAGGTTTCCACTCAGAAGAAGATTTTTGAAGTGGAGACAAAAGTCCTGCATGCACAACTTTTGTCTTTGCTCCAAAATCTTCTCCTGAACGGAAACCTAACGGATCCCATTATAGTCTATAGGCCCGTGGGCTCCGTTCAGCTCAGTTATGTGCTGAATCTGTCCTTTCCATTTTCCTGCCCCGTAACGGAAAGGCTGAACAGTAATGTGAACGAAGCCTAAGGCTAGTTGCACACTAATGCTAAAATCTTTCAGCAGAGGAACAGCCTGCGTGAATTCATCGTATCCAGCAAAGTACCTCCAGACACCAATGACTATTATAGGACCTTGCGGGGATCCGGCCTGTTTCCAGCATTAGTCCTGGGATTTGGCCACACAAAAAACGGTTCTCGCAGAGGATTTTGTCTGGCCGAATTATGGTGCTAATGCCAGAAAAAGGCTAGATCCCATTATAGTCAAAGGGCTCAGTCGGGGAAAGGCTGCATGAGGCAGTATAAACTCCCTCCAAAGGCACATTTACATGGTGCAGTTTTTGCGGAGCCTATAAGAACCGGCCCAGAGAAAGGAAAAAAAAAAGACTAACAAAGTACCATATTTTTCGCCCTATAAGACGCACTTTCTCCCCCCCCCCCCCAAAGTAGGGAAAAAATATCACTGTGTCTTATAGGGCAAATACTAATGAGCAATTTCATTATGGAAGTGCTCATTAGTACCGGAGGCCCAGAAGGCAGTGAATGAAGCACTCCCCGGGCTCTGTACTCATCACTTTCTGGTCCTGTACCGTCAGCTGTACTGTGACTGTGCATAGCGCGAAGACGCTCTGTGACCTCACACTGTGCTGTGACACAACACAGAAGAAAAATAAACGAACCAGCACCTCCATAATAAGTGAATATGAGAACGCAGGTGCACGCTACCTTGGCTGAAACACAATTGGATTAGTAGAACTACAGGTAACAGCACTCTGCTAGTCAATTACACAAAGATATAAGCAAACACTGAAAGAATAAATACTTGGTGGTCATACTTACTGCAAATGCAGCTAGAAGCTCTTTGCGAATATAATTGATCAAAAATATTTCGGGCCCATCTACCAGTCGACAAGGTAGCTTCTAATCAGATGGGTCCTACTCTAACATGCCTCTCCTGGGCTTACAGCCTACAATCTGGGCAAAGTAGTACCAAGCTGCATCCTACACATGCCTCTCCCAGGCTATGAGCCTGCAGTATGGGCTGAGTAGAATACAGCTGTAGAAGCTATCTAATTAAAAGCACATGGTAAATGGGCTGGTGGTGCACGGTTCAATCTCACCACCAGGGGTAGCCACCCCCCTAGTGGCAGTGACAATGGGGAAGAAAAATAAACGAACCAGCACCTCCATAATAAGTGAATATGAGAACGCAGGTGCACGCTACCTTGGCTGAAACACTACTTTGCCCAGATTGTACTACTTTGCCCAGATTGTAGGCTGTAAGCCCAGGAGAGGCATGTTAGAGTAGGACCCATCTGATTAGAAGCTACCTTGTCGACTGGTAGATGGGCCCGAAATATTTTTGATCAATTATATTCGCAAAGAGCTTCTAGCTGCATTTGCAGTAAGTATGACCACCAAGTATTTATTCTTTCAGTGTTTGCTTATATCTTTGTGTAATTGACTAGCAGAGTGCTGTTACCTGTAGTTCTACTAATACAACACAGAAGAAGAGAGAGAGAGCTGGATCCTGGGAGCCCACGGCGTCCAGAGCAGAAGAGGTACGTTGATTTTTTTTTTATTTGCTCTGAGGCATGGGGGTCTGATCATTCACATTGGGGTCTGAGCTGAGGTCTGATTTTGGGTCTGATCTGAGTTTCTGATTGGGGATGTGAGCTGAGGTCTGATTAACATTGGGGGGTCTGATCTGAGGTCTAATAAAAAATAATTTTTCTTATTGCGCTCCTCTAAAACCGAGGTGCCTCTTATGGGCAGGTGCGTCTTATAGGGCAAAAATACGGTAGATAGTATCTAACACAAGGAACAAAAGATTTTAGGATTTGTAGGAATTTTCCATGCGATTATAGTGGAGTAATATACGTCCTGGAGTGCCCGTGTGGTCTCCAGTACGTGCGAAGAACTATGAGGAAATTAAAAATCAGAATCTAAAAACATTTGGAGTATCAAAAAGGATATAAATCAAGAAAAATTTGTAGCAAATAATAGCTTTATTTTAAGAAAATATGGCTGTAAAGTGATTACATAAAAAAGTGTCACGGCTGTGTTACAGTCTCGGTGTTTGCTGTGACACGTTTGCCGTGTATGCTGGTTGCCTGGTGCAACGTGTAGTTTATGCAGCATATGTGTGCACTGCTCCCTGTATCCTGGTTCCTTCCTGTCACGGCTAAGGATAGGGAAAACCCTCAGCCGTGCGATGCCGGGAGATGTTAATGGGTACTCAGCCAGAACAACAGAAATAGGGAGCAGGTCACCTCCTATTGCGTCCCTAATCGGACCCTAAACTCCTAACCGTATGAGCCAACCCTGATGGTAGGAGGGCTCATACACCGGAACCTAATAGTCCCTGCTAGCCCTCAGGGTGGCCCTGGACTAGGAGCTGGGTAGACAACCTGTTCCTCCTGGACACAGAAACAGGAGTCTCAAGTGGCCAAGCTACAAAGAAAAGGGAACAGAAACAGTCATATGGCAATGGCAGGTAAGTGCAACTAATACCACACCTACCTGCCACAGACACAGAGCCTGGAACCCAAGTATAAATGCTGCTGTCCAAAACAACACAAGAGACAGAGCACACACACCACACAGGAAGCCAGGAAACCATACGCTGCAATAAATAAGCATAACACACAAACACATCCTCATAACATCTCCCGGCATCGCACGGCTGAGGGTTTTCCCCATCCTCAGCCGTGACACTTCCCTGTCTGGTACTTGTGGGGTTAAGTTCCTGGGCTGGGTGTGGTGCCATTTATCCTGTTGCTGAGGGCCAGGAGGACACTATTACCAGGGTTCTACAGGGTGAGTTAGGGCCCTAGGTTACAGTGTATGAATGTCACGATGAGTGTGGGGGGGGGGGGGACTCCACACTGAACACAGGAGGGAAGGGGAACAGTAACTGGGCCTGGAAACTAGGGAAGAAACAGGTCACCTCCTATACAACCCTAATCCAGGCCCTGACTACCTATCAATATGTATAGACATTGAAGGTAGGAATATTAATAAGCAGGATACCTAGGCCCTGGTTTCCCTATACGGCCCTGGAGTAAGTATAGGACCAGAGACAACCCATTTCTCCCCAGATTGGCAAATGGAAGTCTCTGTCTCAGGCTTAGATACAACAACAGGGAATATAACAAATACACACAAACGCGACACTTAACTTCTGTAGAGATGGAAGAACTGGAACACCAGAGAGGATCTCACACCAGCTCAGCCAAACCCAAATTAAGCTATCAACCGCATAGTCAGAAGGGTGGGGTGAGACTATAAAGGGTAGAAGTGATGACCACTGAGCAACAGCTGAGAACAGGGAAGTAGTCATTAACCCTATCAACACTGAATCAAGAGAAATCAAGGAGGCTGTTAGATTCCTCCACGCTCTTCAATCTTCTTGATTTCCTGACATCAGTCACCTGAGGGTCCGTGACAATGAACTTCCATCCCATCGAGGCCTGTTCATACTTATAGTTAGTCAGGACTAGCATTAGGGTTGCTCTAGGAGGTGACTAGCTCCCTTTCTCCAGTGTCCAGGCCTAGTTTTTGTTCCCGCTTCCCATCGGTGTTCGGTGTGGAGTTTCTCCCCCACATCACACCGTGACAGAAAGATCTTTGGGGGAAACGAAGACTGAATGAGAGGAAAGCAAGGAGTGATCGACGTTATGAATGCGTAGCATTCAGTGAAGGGAATCCCATTGCTGATTGAGTAATGAAGTCACAGGACTTCATTCACAAGTGTAGCGGAGGGGGTGGGCAATAGAAACTCCTTCTCTGATTGGTGGTAATAGCCACGTGATTTAATTCATTATGAGAGCGCAGTTTTTCAAATATATTCTAATCATTTAGTGATGAGTGAAGCGAACTTCGGCTCCTAGATCCGATGTCGCTTTGCTCAAAACTTCGGATTAAGGGTTGCACGGCCATGCCCATATTGCGGGCCGCAAACAGCAGGTCCATAATATACGGCACCAGCCATTTGTGCACTGCTTCACGGCTGCGGATCTATTCACTTGAATGGGTTAGCAATCTGGAAGGTGTGGTGTGGAACGGAGGCACGGAACCCCACGGAAGCATTACGGTGTACTTCTGCTGGGTTTCTCTCCGTGCCTCCGCACAGCAAAAAAATAAAATAATAACTTGTACAATTTTTTTGCTGTGCAGACAGATCCCGGACCCATTCAAGTTGAATGGGTCTGCATCCGTCTGCGGAAACTGCATGGATGTTTTCCATGCATTGGTGACGACAAATTGCGGTCCCCAAAGCACAGAACGTCTGTATGAGCCCTAAAGCTGTACGGAGATCGGTCTCCGTATAGCATAAAAATGTACAACCTCCGATGAGGCGAAGTTAGTTATTTGCGAATTCGTGCAAGACTTTGTTGAATAAGTTTGTTATTTGATTTTTAAAAGTGAAAAACCACGGAGCACGAATCACTGAGAGAACACCGACAAAGACTGTAGTACAGAGGAGCAGCGGAGATTGAAGGTAGAGAACGGCAAACTGGTGGATAGATACTGGGATAGCAGCTGTTTATATTGGGAAGAACTGGATTCTTATCTTTCCAGTGTTCGTGCAGAGTGGATCCGGTAGTGTGGAACATTTACCTTGAGAATTAATGCCTATTCTTGTTTGGATCCTGCAGCCAGGGTTTTACGTTTAAAAAGTACAGTTCTTCTATAGTCTATGATCAATTATGGCAGAGGATTTTAATGCTAGTGTGCAACTAGCCTAAGGGCTCATGCATACGAACGTATTTTCTTTCCGTGTCCGTTCCATTTTTTTTCCGGACCTTATACGGAACCATTCATTTCAATGGGTCCACAAAAAAACGGAAGTTACTCGTGTGCATTCCGTGTCCGTATGTCCGTTCCGCAAAAAGATAGAATATGTCCTATTATTGCCCGCATCACAGACAAGGATAGGACTGTTCTATTAGGGGCCATCTGTTCCATTCCGCAAAATACGTAAGGTCGTGTGCATGAGCCCTAAGGATGTATTTAATCAGAAACAGTTTTTATAATTCTGCTGCTCAATTTTTTGTTTATGGATTCCATTCAAGTGACCCGAGCCATAGTGGTATCTCTACACTGATTGAAGATCTGTAAACGGACCTACACAACTGAAGGGCGAACTGTTTGGATTCTTTTATTTATCCTCACCCTTATCAGAAAGCCTCCCCTGGACCCATCTTTTATGCAGGCATTAAAATTAACGGTTGACATGGCTTTAGCAAAACTATCCTTCTAGATAAATGTCCTTGTCATTTTTGGGACCCAGAACCCAGAAATTTTCATCCATATTTAAACTGTATTTTGGCTGAAAGGGGAACCATGTGTCTGAAAATAGTGCCCGAACAGAAAGTTAAAGGAGTTGTGAGTAAATACTGATGACCTATCCTAAAGAGAAGTCACCAATATCAGTTCGGCAGGGGTCCGACTCCTGTTTAAGGAGGTAGCGGAGCTCCTACTTACGCTTCAAACATAGGCTACCTTCACACTTGCACTTTCTCTTTCTGCTATTGAGATCCATTATAGGATCTCAATAGTGGGGGGGAAACGCTTCCGTTTTTTCCCCGTTCATTGTCAATGGGGACAAAACTGAACTGAGCGAAACGGAATGCACCAGAATGCATTCTGTTTGGTTGCGTCCCCATCGTGGACAGAATAACGCTGCGAGCAGCGTTTTTCTGTCCGTGATGTGGTGCGGAGCAAGACTGATCCCTCCTGACACACAACGTAAGTCAATAGGGACGGATCAGTTTTCTCTGACACAATAGAAAACTGATCTGTCCCCCATTGACTTTCAATGGAGTTTATGGCGGATCCGTCTTGGGTATGTTAAATATAATACAACCGGATCCGTTCATAATGGATGAGGACGGTTGTATTATCAGAACGGAAGCGTTTTTGCTGATCCATGACGGATCCAGTAAAAAACGCTAGTGTGAAAGTAGCCTTACTTGTGCGTCGTCTCTCTCGTGCAGGCAGCGCAGTGTAATTACAACTTCAAGTGAATTGGACAAGAAGTTGCAATTATACTGCACCACCAATACAAGCGAGAGGATCCGCAAGTTGACTTGAAGCAGGATCGGCGGGTCATCAATAGTTATATCCACTGCACTTCCAACTGAAAATACAACAAATTATAGCTGTAGCTGAATAAGTAGAATATGTGACTCTTCTCTGCTTTATTCAGTGGATATTACTCACCTGGCTGGTTATATGTAGGAGATTCTTCCATATACTGTTCATCATCCCACACATATGTGTCCATAGTAATTTCCTCCTTACACTGGTCATCACCTTCCACATATGTATCCGTAGGAAGTTCCTCCTTACACTGGTCATCACCTTCCACATATGTATCCGTAGGAAGTTCCTCCTTACACTGGTCATCACCTTCCACATATGTATCCGTAGGAAGTTCCTCCTTACACTGGTCATCACCTTCCACATATGTATCCGTAGGAAGTTCCTCCTTACACTGGTCATCACCTCCCACATATGTCTCCGTAGGAAGTTCCTCCTTACACTGGTCATCACCTCCCACATATGTCTCCGCAGGAAGTTCCTCCTTACACTGGTCATCACCTTCCACATATGTATCCGTAGGAAGTTCCTCCTTACACTGGTCATCACCTCCCACATATGTCTCCGTAGGAAGTTCCTCCTTACACTGGTCATCACCTCCCACATATGTCTCCGCAGGAAGTTCCTCCTTACACTGGGCATCACCCCTCACATATGTCTCCGTAGGAAGTTCCTCCTTACACTGGTCATCACCTCCCACATATGTCTCCGTAGGAAGTTCCTCCTTACACTGGACATCAGCACTCACACATGTTTCTGTAGGAGGTTCCTCCTTACACTGGTCATTAGCACTCACACATGTTTCTGTAGGAGGTTCCTCCTTACACTGGTCATCACCGATCGCATATGTTTCTGTAGCATTAATATTATTCAGATCTTCCTCCTGATTCAAAAGCTGTGAAACAAATATTGTAAAAGTCACCAGAAGGTCAGAGAAGTCACAGAAGAAGAAATAATTCCTTATTATGATAACCAACAGCCAAATAGCTGCAGGTCTCCCAGAAGTTGCCATAGATATCAGATGGTAGATAAGTCCATCAAGTTCAACCAAGGGATGGGTGGGGACGCGAATCCCAGAAGGAACTGAGACTCAGATTTCTACACATTTTCATAAGCATTAATGTCATTTACTTTTAAGAATTCATCTTAACCCTTTTTAAAACTGTCCACTGTTCCTGCTGTGACAATGTCCTGAGGAAGTCTTGCACTTGATGTCCCAAACTGTGAGGTTCAGAATGGGTTGGATATGCTCCAGAATCAGTAATATTGAAGTACCAATATTAAGTATGATGCAAGCAAAATATCTGTTATTGTGCATCCTCCAATAAATCAAATGCAATGCAATTTAAATTCTGATGTTTCGGTCCTGAACAGAGAGAACAATGCAAGTACGTAGAAAGTAATATTGCATGTGGGTAATAGATGATCTGGTGATCATAGGTGTAGTTATTCTGTAGTTGCAAGCACTAGTCAATGTAGTCATTGGATGGGGCCAGGTGGCTGCCATGAAAGGATGGTATGGATGCAGGTGTCTGTGGATGCACATATAGTCACTAGTATAACCATAGTGGTTGTGAGTGCAACAATGTTAAAAGTGCATTATATTATATGTTGGGTCAGTTTTAAATTCCTTCTAGAATTATATTCATCTGTCTTCTTTGGTCTTGAGGTAGTGTGCAGATGCTCTGTAGACTATCTAGTCATGATTCTGGGAAGCACGCTGGTTCTGGGTGTGCAGCCAAAGAGTGAACAAGGAGACAAAAACATAGATAAGGGGAGTACGTAAAAGGGGAGTAGAAGGGATCATCCTTCTTCTGTACCAATCAATGTAAATGTCAAATGTTAGGTTTATGGTTTATGAAGGTTGGCATGTATCCATCACCTTGTCTGTAAGTATTATATAATCTTATGCACTGCTTCATTAAAGTAGAATGATCTTGTTGGACTTGGATTTGGATTTCACATGATAATCAATGGAACCTGATTGAGGTTCGATAACAGGGTTGAAGCTTATAAAGTATAAAAACCACATGGAAGGAGAACAAAACATAAAGCAATCTGTAGGGAGATCGAACTTGCATGATGAATAGTGAATATTTAGGAATGTCGAGCATGGGGAGTCCACCCAGTGTCGGCTCGGACACTTACCAAGAGAGAGGAGGCAGGAGGAGTGAAAGAAGACCCCAGAGGACAGCGGTGTGACGCTGAGGGGTGGACACATGTAGCACTGGCGAGTGTGCTAGTGTGCCACGTATGGCGTCTTATGAGTCCCAGTGCGGTTGTGCTGTGAGCAAAGTTTCGCTATTACGTGGATCGGACAATATCGTGTGGTGGTGTGACGTAATGGAGAAGTGTCTGTTAGCATCTGTGTCTTCTGCATGTATAGGAAGAAGCACAAGACTAAGGGCTAATGTGGAGCACCACGAGAACCATGTGTGATAAAACATATGTATTGAAGAGAAAATGGTGTGCGGTAAATAGATAATGTCATGAACAGGGACGTAGCTATAGGGGGTGCAGAGGTAGCAGTCGCTACCGGGCCCAGGAGCCTGAGGGGCCCAAAGACCCTTGTGCCACATAAGAAGACACTGGTATTCTAGAAGGTGTATGCAAGTTACACTTCTGGCTGGACAGAAGGGGTTAGGTTAAGAATTTGGTATGGAGGAGGGGGGGAGGTGCAGTTTCAATTTTTGCCTCCTGCAGCACGAAGGTTTGAGGGAAGGGGGGCCCAAGCTGAACTCTTGCACCAGGGCCCATGAGCCTTTAGCTACGCCCCTGGTCATGAATGAGATGATGCTTGTGTAACATTATGTAGTGTGATGGAAAGGCGAGATATATAAGTACTGTTCTTTGGTGTATGTTATGGCGAAAAAGAATAAAGGGAGAAAAGAAGAGTAGTAAAGAAAAGGAGAAAAGGGAGGAGAAAAAGGGGGGGAGCAAAAGAAAAACAAGGAGAGAGGGGAGAGAATAAGGAGAAAAAGAAGGTGAAAAAAGGGAAAGAAGGAGAAAAAAAAGGGGAGAAAGGAGAAAAAAGAGAATCACATGGGGGGGACTGGGAGGGAAGGATGGGGGGAGGATTGGAAAAGAGGGTTTTGGATCAATGTGTCTAAAAGGCAAAGTAACACCATTAGTAATAAAATATGAAACAATGCGTAACAATGGATAATAAATCAGATGGTAAACATGAAGTCTACAAGGCAGAGTAACACCATTAGTAACAAGACATGGAACAATGCATCGTGGTGGATAATAAATTAGATAATGAAAGTAAAGTCTCGGTTGAGGCCCCATCGGGAAGGAATTGAAGTGAGTATATCCAAAAAACGTCTCATTCTCTCAGAAGACGTACGTGGTTACCGCCTCTTCTTGGACGTTGCACTTGTTCGATGATTTGAACTTTAAGTTGAGCGATATTGTGACAAGCTTTATAGAAATGGTCAGGAAATGAAAGCCAGTTCTTTTGGCATCTAATGGTAGACTTGTGACTGATGATGTTGTCACGGATAGATTGTGTGGTTTCTCCCACGTAGAGGAGACCACAGGGACACTTGAGGTAAATGACAAATGGAGAGTCGCATGTGAGGAAACCTTTCATGGAGAAGGATTTGCCAATGTGAGGGTGTGTGTTTTTATATATCAACGCCTGTATACCCACATGCAATATTACTTTCTGTGTACTTATGTTGTTCTCTCCGCATTTGTTTGTGGTGACTCTGTGACCAAGGTCCGAGTTCACGACCGAAACATCAGAACTGAAAGTCATGTGTGAGCTTATGCCCTCTGTTATTGCATTTTATTTAATGGAGGATTCCCAGTAAGAGATATTTTACTGCATCATACTGAAGTGCGTTGGTACTTCAAGATTATAGACATCAGATGATAACTCAAACATGTATCCTCAGCATGGCTATATGTGGTACAAGTTGTTTCAGGGAAGTAGGGGAGATTAGCTTCTGCCAGACAAATTTGGTGTCATTTGTCTTGGGTAGAAATCCAACCTACGGTACTTGTTTGTTAGTCCCACCAGCAGTCTCCATAGCTAGAACATTGTGAGAAGATTCAGATAACATCTAATGTCTATGGTCAGCTTTAACCCCGTCATCTCCACCTTTCTCATTAAACAAATATACTTCACAGCCCTCTACAGATCATAGGGAATATCTCCATCTACCTGATGATCCTGTGGAAGAAGAGGACTGGGACATCTCTCTGGTGTTCTTCTCTTACTGGATCTTCCTGTAGGAGACACATACAGTGACTGAATTATCTGTATTGTAAAAATAAATTCAAAGATGTGTGTATTTAGTCCTAGTACCTGGTGATGTGAGGGGCTGGTGGTCCTCCATCGTGACGTCCTTGTACAGATCCTTGTGTCCTTCTACATACTCCCACTCCTCCATGGAGAAATAGACAGTAACATCCTGACACCTTATAGGAACCTGACAACACAATGACACAGTCATCACCCAGACCCCACCAGTGCTGTTACTGTATAATGTCCCAGCATTCCCAGCAGTGTCACCTCTCCAGTCAGCAGCTCCACCATCTTGTGGGTGAGTTCTAGGATCTTCTGTTCATTGATTTCCTCATGTATCAGGGGGTGAGGTGGAGGCCCCGTGATTGGGTTCAGGGTTCTTCCCCATCCTTCAGACACAGGAGCCTGACAGCGCTCACTAGAGGTCTTCTTCACCACTGTGTAATCCTGGGTATGGGGAGACAGATTTACAAATATCAATACTGACATTTCCATTTCAATCTCCTTTCCAGTCATATCACCTGTTATTACCATAGATAAGAATGATGCAATGTGACATCATCAGAATCTCTCACCTCTCCGGTAAGTTGGAAGAGTATCTCTAGGGTGAGATTTAATATCCTCTCGGCCATCTTGTCTCTGTTCCCATCCATTCCTCATGGATCAATCAGGAAAATTCTCTTTTATATAAGATATCAGATTATTTTATATTGCGGGAACCTGAATTGAAAGAAGGTGAAACAATTTAAAAGCCATGCAAAAATACATTAGGGCTACTTTCACACTTGCATTAGCAGGGTCCCGCGGGCTGTTCCGGATCCGTGCTAACGCTAGCCCACCGAAGCCGGAAGTCCGCTCTGGCCTTATTCACTATAATGGGGGCGGGCCAGAGGTCCGGCGGCAGCATGGCAAGCATGCCGGGAGGTGGCCGGACAAAAACTACTGCACGCTGCGTTTTTTGTCCGGCCGCCTCTCGGCTTGTTTGCCGTGCTGCGGCCAGACCACCGGCGCGCCCCATTATAGTGAATGGGGCTGAAGCAAACTTCTGGCGGCACGGTGGGCTAGTGTTAGCACGGATCCGGCAGGCTGTTCTCCTGCTGGAACAGCCTGCCAGACCCTGCTGCCGCAAGTGTGAAAGTAGCCTTAACTGTAGATAATAAGGGGAAACATTTGAGGAGATGAATCACAAGTAAAGTGTCAGAGCAAAATGAAATTCAGACATGAAATTGTACTTTAATTCATGTCCCCAAACAAAGTATTCAAAAACTAAAGTGCACATATCCTGGGATGGAAATACAGGCAGAGCGACACGCATTTCACGTCAGCTTTCTCAGTGGGTGCAGCAATCATAAGGCTGTTGGTGTTATATACGAGGGCGAATGGGAAGAAAAGGTACAAAGCCCAATAATATAATGAATACAGACAAGGCACAGAAATATAAATCTAAGCAACTGCAGTGAATTTTATGGCGCAGGTCACACCAGCAGCTTTTTATGACAGCTAGACAACCAAATATTATATATATAAAGAAGGACGTATATATGTATGTATGTTCCATGAGCACTCAAAAACACAACCATCAATTTCAACAAAACTTGGTATACATATCCCTTGCTACCTGGAAATAAATCTTGTGGAGGTCTCAGCTCTCTAGGACGTACCGTTCTTGAGATATTCCCCCAAAATGACCTGCATTAGCCAATACAAGCCTGAAAGTCTTTCTCTTTATATCCCAACTGCCATACACATGGTCACATGTCCTTTATCAGCCAATAGAAGTTCGCAGGCCCTTAGTCTCCACATACACACATTTTACTTCAGGTTTCCATAACAACCCAGCCATTTTTCTTCAGTGCTGTAGGTCAGCTTTAGGCTAGGGCTGCACGACACATAGGGCACAACCTGCACTGCTACATGTGTCGCGCGACAGATAATCTATGGTGTTGCACTGTGACATGTGACATGCTGCGACTGCAACGAGACAGTCACAGAAAAATCCATCTTGGATGGATTGCTTGCAACTGTCATGTCGCCGAATGTCACATGTCGCAGTGCAACACCATAGACTATCATTATAAGGGCTCAGAAGGAAAGGAATACCAAACGGTTTTTGGAAGGCAGATTTTGCTGGGCTGTTTTTTTTTACACCATGTCCCAATTTAAAGCCCCCTGATGCACCCCTAGAGTAGAAACTCCATAAAAGTGACCCCATCTAAGAAACTACACCCCTCAAGGTATTCAAAACTGATTTTACAAACGTCGTTAACCCTTTAGGTGTTCCACAAGAATTAATGGAAAATAGAGATACAATTTCAAAATTTCACTTTTTTGGCAGATTTTCCATTGTAATATTTTTTTTTCCAGTTACAAAGCAAGGGTTAACAGCCAAACAAAACTCAATATGTATGGCTCCTGATTCTGTAGTTTACAGAAACACCCCATATGTGGTCGTAAAATGCTGTACGGGCACACGACAGGGCGCAGAAGGAAAAGAATGCCATATGGTTTTTGGAAGGCAGATTTTGCTGGACTGGTTTTTTGACACCATGTCACATTTGAAGCCCCCCTGATGCACCCCTAGAGTAGAAACGCCCAAAAAGTGACCCCATTTTAGAAACTACGGGATAGGGTGGAAGTTTTGTTGGTACTAGTTTAGGGTACATATGATTTTTGGTTGCTCTATATTACACTTTTTGTGAGGCAAGGTAACAAGAAATAGCTGTTTTGGACCAGTTTTTTTTTGTTGTTATTTACAACATTCATCTGACAGGTTAGATCATGTGGTATTTTTATAGAGAAGGTTGTCACGGATGCGGCGATACCTAATATGTATACAATTTTTTTATTTATGTAAGTTTTACACAATGATTTTATTTTTCAAACAAAAGAAATCATGTTTTAGTGTTTCCATAGTCTAAGAGCCATAGTTTTTTCAGTTTTTGGGAGATTACCTTTGGTAGGGTAGGATTTTTGCGGGATGAGATGACGGTTTGATTGGCACTATTTTGGGGTGCATATGACTTTTTGATCGCTTGCTATTACACTTTTTGTGATGTAAGGTGTCAAAAAATGGCTTTTTTTACACTGTTTTTATTTTAATTTTTTTACGGTATTCACCTGAGGGGTTAGGTCATGTGATATTTTTATAGAGCAACTTATTACGGACGCAGCAATACCTAATATGTATACTTTTTTATTTATTTATGTAAGTTTTACACAATGATTTCATTTTTGAAACAAATAAAATCATGTTTTAGTGTTTCCATAGTCTGAGAGCCATATTTTTTTCAGTTTTTGGGCGATTATTTTGGGTAGAGTATGATTTTTGCGGGATGAGATGACGGTTTGATTGGTACTATTTTAGGGTGCATATGACTTTTTGATCGCTTGCTATTACACTTTTTGCGATGTAAGGTGACAAAAAATTGTTTATTTAGCCCAGTTTTTTTTTTTTTTTTTTTTACGGTGTTCATCTGAGGGGTTAGGTCATGTGATATTTTTATAGAGCCGGTCGATATGGATGCGGCGATACCTAATATGTATACTTTTTATTTATTTATGCAAGTTTTACACAATAGTAGCTTTTTTAAAACAAAAAAAAAAAATGATGTTTTAGTGTCTCCATATTTTTTTTTGGCCGATTGTCCCAGGTAGGGGCTCATTTTTTGCGGGATGAGGTGACGGTTAGATTGGCACTATTTTGGTGGGCAAACGCCTTTTGGATCGCTTGCTTTTTGTGATGTAAGGTGACAAAAAAATTGTTTATTTAGCACAGTTTTTATTTTTTACGGTGTTCATCTGAGGGGTTAGGTCATGTGATATGTTTATAGAGCCGGTCGATACGGACGCGGCAATACCTAATATGTATACTTTCTCCCCCCCCCCCCCCCATTTTTTACCATTTTTTTTTTTACTTTATTTGGGGGAAATGACATTTTTGTTTATTTTTACTTGAAACTTTTAATTTTTGGGGGGAAAACTGTATTTTTTTAACTTTTTTTTTAGTTTATTTTTGTCCCACTTTGGGACCTCAACTTTTGGGGGTCTAATCCTTTAAAATGCATTCCAATACTTCTGTATGAGTAATAATACTTGGCTGTATGAGTAATACTGTGTGTATTACTCATACAGCTTACGGCCTGTGAGATCCAGGGGGCTGGATCTCACAGGCTCGTCACCGGAAGGCAGCGCAGATGCCTAAGGAAGGCATCGCGCTGCCTTCCATGCCATCGGGTCCCCCCTACAGCCCCATGGGGACCCGATGGCACTGCCACCGCCCGCAACATGAAAAGCCGCAAACCGCAGGTCTGAATTGACCTGCGGTTTGCGGCGATCGCCGACACGGGGGGGTCGCGCATTTAGCCATGGTGCCTGCTCAATGATTTGAGCAGGCACCTTTTTCCGATCACCCTGTGTCCTTAAGTACCAGGACATCAGGGCGTACCTGTACACCCTATGTCCGGAAGAGGTTAAGCGGACAGGCCTCTGAGGAGGTCACTGTCAAGGGAGTGGGGTGCTATGAAACTCACTGTTAACCCCTTCCCGACACATAATGTACTATTACGTCATGTAAGCCACTGCGTTCCTGCAATTTGACGTAATAGTACGTCATGGTGATCGGGCTGGCACCGGAGCCCCTGCTGTATCCGGGCCCCTGCTGTATCCGCCGGCATCGCTGTAAAAGCCGATGCCGGTGGATTAACCCCTTCTATGCCGCGGTCCGTGCTGACCGCGACATAGAAGGGGTTTGTGTCGGGTGAGGGAGCGCATCGAGTCCCTGCGATGTGTCAGAAGGCAGACCGATGCTGTGCAAAGGCTGCCCAATGCCTTGCACGGCATAGGGACCTGCCTTCTACGGGTGCCCAGGAGATCCAGCCTCAGGCCCGTCTCCTAGGCAACCTGTTCCTGTACTACTCACTGATGTATTGTAATGCATTGCAAAGGGGATCAGACCCCCAAAAGTGAACATCAGAAATAAAGTTAAAATTAATAAAGTTTTTAAGTAAAAAAATAAACACCCCTTTACCCTTATTTTATAATAAAAAACAGAAAAAAAACAAAACAAAAAAACACATATTAGGTATAGCCACGTCCGTAATGATCGGCTCTATAAATATATCACATCATCCACCCTGTACGATAAACACCATTAAAAAATTAAAATAAAAACGGTGTCAAAAAAAGCCATTTTTGTCAATTTACATCACAAAAAGTGCAACACCAAGTGATCAAAAAGGCGTATGTCCCACAAACTGGTCTCAATAAAACAGTCACCTCATCCTGCAATAAATGAGCCCCTACCTAAAACAATCACCCAAAAAATAAACTATAGCTCTCAGAACGTGGAGACACTAAAACATAATTTTTTGTTTCAAAACTGCTATTATTGTGCTAAAGTAAAATGCATAAAAAAATATACATATTATGTATCACCACGTCCGTAACAACCAGCTCTATAAAAATATCACATGACCTAACCCCTCAGGTGAACACCGTAAAAAATATATAAATAAAAACTGTGTACAAAAAGGCATTTTTGTCACCTTACATCACAAAAATTGCAACAGCAAGCGATCAAAAAGGCCTATGCTCCTCAAAATAGTACCAATCAAACCGTCACCTCATCCCGCAAAAAATGATACCCTACCTAAGACAATCAGTCAAAAAATAAAATAGCTATCACTCTCAAACAATGGAGACACTAAAATATGATTATTTTTTGCTTCAAAACTGCTATTATTGTGCTAAAGTTAAATAAATAAATAAAAAGTATACATATTAGGTATCGCCACGTCCATAACAACCAGCTCTATAAAAATATCACATGACCTAACCCCTCAGGTGAACACCGTAAAAAATAAAAACTGTGTAAAAAAATAATACCCTACCTAAGACAATCAGTCGAAAAATAAAAAAGCTATGGCTCTCAGACTATGGATACACTAAAATCATTATTTTGGTTTCAAAAATGCTATTATTGTGTAAAACTTAAATAAATAAGAAAAAGTAGACATATTAGGTATTGCCATGTCTGTAATGATCTGCTCTATAAAAATGACCTAATCCCTCAGGTAAACGCTCTTAAAATAAAATAAATAAAAACTGTGCCAAAACAACCAATATTTTGGTCACCTTGCCCCATAAAGTATAACAATGAATGATCAAACAAATCATATGTACGGTACGCAAAAATGGTACCAATAAAAACGTCAACTCTTGCTCCAAAAAATGAGCCCCTGCACAAGACGATCGGCAGAAAAATTAAAAAAATAGGGCGTTCAGAAAATGGAGATACAAAAAACATTTATTTTTTTCAAAAATGCTTTATTATGTAAAACTGAAACGAACATCATAGAATGTAGACATATTTGATATCATTGCGTCCGTAACAACCTGCTCTATAAAAATAGCGCATGATCTAACCTGTCAGATGAATGTTGTTAAAAATGAAAAATAAAAACGGTGCCAAAACATCAATTTTTTGGTTACCTTTCCTCACAAAAAACATAATATAGGGCAATTAAAAACCACATGTACCCCAAAATAGTACCAATAAAACTGGCACCTTATCCCGTAGTTTCCAAAATGTGGTCACTTTTTTGAGTTTCTACTGTAGGGGTGCATCAGGGGGGCTTCAAATGGGACATGGCATCTACAAACCAGTACAGCTAAATCTGCCTTCCAAAAACCATATTGCGTTCCTTTCCTTCTGCGCCCTGCCGTGTAGCCATACAGCAGTTTACAACCACATGTGGGGGGTGTTTATGTAAACCGCAGAATCAGGGTAATAAATATTGAGTTTTGTTTGGCTGTTAACCCTTGCTTTGCTACTGGAAAAAATTTATTAAAATGTAAAATCTGCCAAAAAAGTGAAATTCTGAAATTTCATCTCCATTTTCCATTAATTCTTGTGGAACACCTAAACGGTTAACAAAGTTTGCAAAATCAGTTTTGAATACCTTGAGGGGTGTAGTTTCTAGAATTGGGTCATTTTTGGGTGGTTTCTATTATGTAAGCCTCACAAAGTGACTTCAGACCTGAACTGGTCCTTAAAAAGTGGGTTTTGAAAATGTTCTGAAAAATTTCAAAATTTGCTTCCAAACTTCTAAGCCTTCTAACGTCCCCAAAAAATAAAATGTCATTTTCAAAATGATCCAAACATGAAGTAGACATATGGGAAATGTAAAGTAATAACTATTGTATGAGGTATCACTATCTATTATAAAAGTAGAGAAATTGAAATTTAATAATTTGGGAATTTTTCAAAATTGTTGGTAAATTTGGGATTTTTTCACAAAGAAAGGTGAAATATATTGACTCAAATTTATGACTATCATAAAGTACAATGTATCACGAGAAAACAATCTCAGAATAGCTTGGATAAGTAAAAGTGTTCTAAAGCTATTACCACATAAAGTGACACATGTCAGATTTGCAAAAAATGGCCTGGGCAGAAGAGCGAAAACTGGCCCGGGGTAGAAGGGGTTAAAGGGGCGGACTGCTGTGAAGGTCCCATTTTAAATTGGCAGGGCACTGTGGGGGGTCAGTGTTAAGGGGTGGGGGACTGTGGAGTTCACTGTTAAAGGGACGGGTGCTGTAGAGGTCACTGTTATGGGGGATACTGTCGATATCTTTTAACGACACACACAAACATTAAATGAAATAGATTAAATATACCCGAGCGAAGTCGGGTCCTTCTACTAGTCAGATATGAACACAGAGGCAGATTTACTAAACCAATCATATTAAAAAGTCTGTGTCCAGTCCAGTAGGATGCGCCATATGTATGTATTAAGCGGGCAATAAATTAAAATCTATGTAAACTGTGGGCTGTAGATTTCAGCTCTCTAGTTTTCTGGCTTAAGTCATGATAAATAAATTGGCCCATGTTTTTGAAGTGGTTTAAGCATCAAAAATTCAAAAATATTGCACAACCCTACCTCCCAACCCCTCTCCCCACCTGAATTTTTTCAAATTGTGTAAAACACTAATACTTTGGTTCTTAACCAGGTATACAATGAACTCTGGAGGTCTTTGAATCCTGGCCAGGGGGCTCCATCGTAGACCGGAGATGTTTCATTCACAATAGGTAGGATTTAAGTGCAGGAATCCATCCAATATTATTATTATTTATTATCAAAGCACTATTCATTCCATGGCGCTGTACATATGATAAGGGATGCACATACATAATACAGACAATTGCACTAAGCATGAAGAAGACGAGTTACAAACTGGTACAGAAGGATGCTGCCTGTAAGGGCTTACCATCTACAAGGTATGGAGGAAGGACACAATAGGTGAGGGTAACTTTTGTCATGGCGGTATAGCAGCAGCAGGGTCACTGTAGGTGTAGGCTTGTCTGAAGAGGTGGGTTTTCAGTTTTTTTTTTATGTTTTCCACTGTAGGTGACAGTCTGCTAGGGTAGAGAGTCCCAGCTGGGGTAGAGAGTCCCAGAGTATGGGGGATGTACGGGAGAAATCGTGGAGGTCATTATGGGAAGAGGTGATAAGAGGAGACGCGAGAAGGAGGTCCTGTGAGGAACGGAGATTACATGTAGGGATGTATCAGGAAACTAGCTTAGAGATGTAAGGCGGGGACAAGTTGTGGGCAGCTTTATATGTATGTTAGAATTTTAAACAAAATTCGCTGAGCAATGGGGAGCCAGTGAATGGATTGGCAGAGGAGTAACGGGATGAGAGGTGGATTAGTCGGGCAGCAGAGTTGAGGATAGATTGGAGAGATGCGAGAGTGTTAGATGGAAGGCCACAGAGGAGGATGTTACAGTAGTCTAGGCAGGAGATGATGAGGGCATGTACAAGCATTTTGGCAGACTCCTGGTTGAAGAAAGTGTGGATGGGAGAGATATTTTTGAGTTGGAGGCGGTGGAAAGGGCTTGTCCCAGGCCGAAGTTGTAGATTGAGAAGAACTGGGGTCCTAGGACAGAACCTTGCGGGACACCAACAGAAAGGGAATGAGATGATGAGGTGATGTGAGAGTGGGAGACACTAAGGCCCCATGCACACGGCCGTGTTTCACGGCCGTGTGCGGGCCGTGGAACCGCGGCCTGGATCCCTCCTGAGAGCAGGAGCGCACGGCGTCACTGGTTGCTATGACGCCGTGCGCTCCCTGCTGCCGCCGCAATACAGTAATACACTGGTATGATCTATACCAGTGTATTACTGTACTGTGCCGGCAGCAGGGAGCGCACGGTGTCATAGCAACCAGTGACGCTGTGCGCTCCTGCTCTCAGGAGGGATCCAGGCCGCGGTTCCACGGCCGTGTGCATGGGGCCTAAATGTCAGGTCTGTGAGGTATGATGTTATCCAGGAAAGGGCCAGGTCCATGACGCCAAGAGATGAGAGTGTTTGTAACAGAAGGGTGTGGTCGATGGTGTCGAAGGCAGGAGGGCAGAGAAATGTTTAGTTTTAGCGATTAGCAGGTTGTTGGTGACTTTGGTAAGGGCAGTTTCAGTCGAGTGTTGGGGCTAGAAGCCAGATTGTAGCCGGTCAAAGAGGTAGCAGGAGGAGAGGTGAGAGGACAGTTCAGAATGGACAAGTTGTTCAAGTAGCTTTGAGGCATATGGGAGAAGGGATATGGGGCAATAACTGGAATAAAAAGATGGTTCAAGGGAAGGTTTTTGAGGATGGGTGTATTGATAGCATGTTTAAAACCAGAGGGGTAGACACAGGAGGTTATTGATAGGTTGAAGAGATAAGTTAGGGCTGGGATAAACACTGTGGTGAGGTTGGGGATGAGGTGGGATGGGATTGCATCAAGTGCACAGGTGGTGAGATGTGATCTGGAGAGTAGAGTGGAACATTTTTCTTCTGTAATGGTGGAGAAACTGGTTTGGGGAGAAGAGGACCGAGCAGTTGTGTAGAGGGGCTGTGGGGACTGTGTGCTGAAGCTTTCTCTGATGTTATCAATCATTTGTTTAAAGTATGTGGCAAAATCCTCAGCTGAGATGAGAGGTGAGGATGCTGAAGGGACGGAGAAGAGAGTTAAAAATGTTAAAAAGTTATTTAGGGTTGTGACACAGGGAAGATATGAGAGATGAGAAGTAGGCCTGTTTTGTAGCATAAAGTGAGGATTTGAAAATGAGGAGGGATTGGTTGTATGTGGTGAAGTGCTCCTTAGAATGGGATTTCTTCCTGGCATTCTTTAGTCAGGCTGGTGTGTCACGATTGCCTGTGGATTTTTCGGGTTTTGTTGTGTGTGACGGAGGCAACGGAGTCCAAAGCTGTAGTTATTGTGCTGTTATACAGAATGGTAGCAACATCTGCATCCTGGAGGGAACATATAGTAGAGAGTGGCAGAAGAGAGTCAGAAAGCAAGCAAAAGCCAAGATGTTTAAGGTTTGTGCGGTGGGGGGGGGGTTAGTGTGTGGATCGGGGGAGCAGTAGAAGAGATCAGTGAAGAGAAGGTGAGTAGGTTGTGGTCACATAGGGGGAGAGGCAAATTAGAAAGGTTAGATAGGGAGCAGAGGTGGGTAAAGATAAGATCCATCTCTGTGGATGGGAGTAGTGGACCACTGCAAGAGGCCGAAGGAGGAAGAGAGTGATAGAAGCTTAGATGCAGCTGAGTGGCAAGACGCAATGGTGATGTTGAAGTCACCCATGATGATAGTGGGGATGTCAGCAGAAAGAAAGTGTAGGAGCCAGGTGTTGAAGTGGTCAAGAAAGATGGTGGCTGGGCCTGGGGGGCGGTAAATGAGAGGAGAGTAGATGCGAATAGAGTGTACTTCAAATGAAAAGTGCGTAATGGAGGGTGGCAGTGGAGTTGGGCTGTAGGAGCAGTTGTCTGATAGGAGAAGACCAACTCCTCCACAATGTTTGCTGCCGGGGTGGGGGGTGCGAGTGAAATCAAATCCGCTATAAGAGAGTGCAGCAGGGGAGGAGGTGTCAGATGGTGTCAGCCATGTTTATGTGAGACTCAGAAAGGAAAGTTTGCTAGAGATGAAGAGGTCATGAATGTAGGACAGTTTGTTGCATACAGAGCTAGCATTTCATAATGCCCCTGCAAGAGGGACCAAGGGAGCAGGGGTCAGGGTTGGCCCGCATAATGGGCAGAGGAACCACTAGTCGTATTGCCGGTCTTTGGGTGCTGCTTGTCACTTCCACCAGCTGGATTTCACGCCAAAGACCGGCGCATATGCAATATGACTAGCGGTTCCTCTGTCCTTGATGGGCAGAGTAGTTTGTGTGTGCAGGCCAACCGTGGAGCGGCACATGCGCGAGATTAGGAAGGCAGAGGAGGACATGATAGTAGGAAAGAAGGGTGGGCCAGAGGGCTGAAAGAGGTATGGTTTTCTGGGCACATCGCTGTGGGGCCTGGTTCATTTGCATAAGCTAATTTGCATAAGTTTATCAAGTGTATTTTTCACGATCTCGACGAGGGACACAGACAAGAGAGGTACCATTGTAATGGGGGCCAAACAGTCTATAACCTGATCTTAGAGGTCTAAAATGCTCAGATTAGGTGACAAATTCCCTTTAAGGGGTCGCAGAATTTTGTAGAAGGGATTTGCTGAAGGGAGCCTGGATTTGGAGATTTCTTGCCAGCAATAAGAAGAAGCAGATACACTGTTAATAGGTGGGAGTAGGAGAGGGTGTGAGGAGGCATCTCTGTGTGTTTGGGAAGGAAGTGTTTTATGTTGCCTAACAGGTTTGTGCAAGTAGTCAGAGAAGTAGGTAAGATGAAGGGAGACCTAAATAGTTCCTTGCTGGGTGAAGGGATGTGAGAGTCTTTCAGTAGGATTTGGAAAAGTGGAAAAAGTAATAAGAAAAATTGAAATATTGTTTGCATCAACTATTTCTGTAGTTACCTTTGGTTCCCTTTTGGTTTAATTCTGATATAATTCAATATGTGCACTTAAAAGACCAAGGTCTGAAATACCAAGTGACAGATTTATACCACTCAGTGTTCAATCAGGTGTGAAAGAGAGGGGAGGGGGCTACATATGACCTAATCAAAAGAGGACCAGATACAGGGGTGAAATAGTCAATGTAAACAAATACTAAACAAACCCAGCAGGGAAACAGAGACATTAAAGTTTAGTACAGACATGGCAGGGGATGACAAGAAAGGAAGATGAGATGTGTGGACAATCAGACCTAGGGAAAGCTGGGTGGAGCAGTAACTTTCAGTGCAGACATAGCAGGGGATGAGAAGGAAGGAAGATGAGATATGTGGACAATCAGACCTGGGGAAAGCTGGGTGGAGAAGTAAGGTTCAGTGCAGACATGGCAGGGGATGAGAAGAAGGAGGAAAGAGGAGACATGTGGACAATCAGACCTGGGGAAAGCTGGGTGGAGCAGTAAGGTTCAGTGCAGACATGGCAGGGGATGAGAAGAAGGGAAATTGAGATATGTGGACAATCAGACCTGGGGAAAGCTGGGTGGAGCAGTAAGGTTCAGTGCAGACATAGCAGGGGATGAGAAGAAGGAAAGAGGAGATGTGTGGACAATCAGACCTGGGGAAAGCTGGGTGGAGCAGTAAGGTTCAGTGCAGACATGGCAGGGGATGAGAAGAAGGAAAGAGGAGATTTGTGGACAATCAGACCTGGGGAAAGCTGGGTGGAGCAGTAAGGTTCAGTGCAGACATAGCAGGGGATGAGAAGAAGGAAAGAGGAGATGTGTGGACAATCAGACCTGGGGAAAGCTGGGTGGAGCAGTAACGTTCAGTGCAGACATGGCAGGGGATGAGAAGAAGGAAAGAGGAGATTTGTGGACAATCAGACCTGGGGAAAGCTGGGTGGAGCAGTAAGGTTCAGTGCAGACATGGCAGGGGATGAGAAGAAGGAAAGAGGAGACGTGTGGACAATCAGACCTGGGGAAAGCTGGGTGGAGCAGTGATGTTCAGTGCAGACATGGCAGGGGATGAGAAGAAGGAAAGAGGAGATGTGTGGACAATCAGACCTGGGGAAAGCTGGGTGGAGCAGTAAGGTTCAGTGCAGACATAGCAGGGGATGAGAAGAAGGAAAGAGGAGATGTGTGGACAATCAGACTTGGGGAAAGCTGGGTGGAGCAGTAAGGTTCAGTGCAGACATGGCAGGGGATGAGAAGAAGGAGGAAAGAGGAGACGTGGACAATCAGACTTGGGGAAAGCTGGGTGGAGCAGTAAGGTTCAGTGCAGACATGGTAGGGGATGAGAAGAAGGAGGAAAGAGGAGACATGGACAATCAGACCTGGGAAAAATATGCGACTTGCTCACAATCCTGCTGGAAACTTGAGAAGACCCAGGGATGGAAGGTCCAGGTAGTCACACACATCTTCAGGCTCATGTTAGCGGCCACCCTACTCTGACCCAGGGTCAGCTCGTGGGCACACTCCATACATTCCTTAGCAAGCAATGACAGACATGTACGCATACGTCATTAAGGAGTTAAAGATACAATACTTTCCTGAACACTAATTCAGGACCACCTACCTCAGCCTCATCAGCCTCAGAGCCCATACAGTCCAGGGTTTACTGTACCTCCACCTGTAGAGCAGCCGTGTGGATATGCTAGATGCCAGAAGGAGGTTTGTGACATCACTGGTCACATGCTCCTTCATGGTCACATGATCCAATGTGGGAAGTGCTGGCAGACAGGGACTGCTGGAGTATGGAGTTTAGCTAATTTACTGTGAATCAGCTAAATCCCATCATAGTTCCAGACCTGACCACCAGGCGGCAAAAAGAGGTCCATCCAGGCATGGGAAATAGTTAAGACACTACCATGGAGTTTATGTGGAGGGAGGAGGGGCTGTGTGCCTGCAGGCGGCCCTGTACGGGAGGAGGTGGTGCAGTCCTGGAGCAGCATATGGAGCTCATATATGAGGACATGCCTCCCAAGTGTCCTTCTTTTGGAGGGACAGTCCGTCTTTTTTTACCCATGTCCCTCTTTGATCCTTAAATGTCCCTCTTTTTAACTTGGGGAATACAGTAAATGCAGAAATGTGCATTAATAAATGTACTAAAATGCTCCTTACTAGACTATCTGTATGGTTTCTACCTGTATATTAGACCAGAACTTCATTATTTGGTGCAATTTGGACCTTAAAATATCTATAATCCGATGAATTATGTGCTAATATTAAAAAATAGATATTGAAGTGCAATAAAAAATTTTTTTTTAAAAATGAAGGAACTGATACTCACCTAATCGATCCCCAGCTGCTGCACTTCTGATGGAGTCAGCAATTATGCTTTGGGCGGAGTTAGAGGCGTGGCCTAGTATGAAAAAAATGCTGTGATGCGCGCCGCACATATTGTCCCTCTTTGCGATTTTCAAAAGTTGGGAGGTATGTATGGGGGGAGGGAGGCCATGTGGAGCACTCAGGGGCAGTGGGGTTCATGGAGTGCAGGTGTATGTGGGGGGTGGGGTGGAATTTGGTGTAATTACAGGGGTCTATAGTACAGATCTGGGTGTATTCTGGGGGACATGAGGGTGCAGATCTGGGCGGGGGCTTTATGGGGTGTAAATCTGTGAGATAGGGGTGCAGATCTCAGGGGAGCAGAGATGACCTGTGTGCTGGGGGGTTGGGTGCAATGATGGTGACCTGTTCAGGTGCAGTAGAGATGGTCTAATACTGTACTCCGTACAGTATTAGAATGTATTGGCAGAGCAGCGCTGCCTCCTCTTCACTGTTTACCTTCTCGCCGTTGCATCCGCAGTGGTCAGCAGGTGTAATTACACCCAAGCCGTCCCATTAATTTCAATAGGATGGATCACTCCTATACAAGTGTATGGGAATGATCCGTCCCATTGAAATGGATGGGACGGTTAGGTGTAATTACACCTGCTCACTGCTGCGGATGCAACGGCGAGAAGGTAAACAGTGAAGAGGAGGTGGCACTGGCATGACGCACGCCTCCTCTTCAAACAGCTGATCGGCGGGGGTGCCGGTTGTCGGACCCCAGCCGATCTGATATTGATGACCTATCCTGAGGATAGGTCATCAATAAATAGAACTCGGACAACCCCTTTAACTAAGGCCCCAGTTCCAGCTGAAGAAAAGCAGCCCCTTGTCATGATGCTGCCACCACCATGCTTCACTGTGGGTATGGTGTTCTTTTGGTGATGTGCAGTGTTGTTTTTGCGCCAAACATATCTTTTGGAATTATGGCCAAAAAGTTCAACCTTGGTTTCATCAGACCATAACACCTTTTCCCACATGCTTTTGGGAGACTTCAGATGTGTTTTTGCAAAATGTAGCCTGGCTTGGATGTTTTTCTTCGTAAGAGAAGGCTTTCTTCTTGCCACTCTACCCCATAACCCAGACATATGAAGAATACGGGAGATTGTTGTCACATGTACCACACAGCCAGTACTTGCCAGAAATTCCTGCAGCTCCTTTAATGTTGCTGTAGGCCTCTTGGTCGCCTCCCAGAACAGTTTTCTTCTCGTCTTTTCATCAATTTTGGAGGGACGTCCAGTTCTTGGTAAGGTCACTGTTGTGCCATATTTTCTCCACTTGATGATGACTGTCTTCACTGTGTTCCATGGTATATCTAATGCCTTGGAAATTCTTTTGTACCCTTCTCCTGACTGATACCTTCTAACAATGAGATCCCTCTGATGCTTTGGAAGCTCTCTGTGGACCATGGCTTTTGCTGTGGGATGCGTCTAAGAAAATTTCAGGAAAGACCAACTAGAGCAGCTGAACTTTATTTGGGGTTAATCAGAGGCACTTTAAATGATGGCAGGTGTTTGCTGACTCCTATTTAACAGGATTGTGAATGTGATTGCTTAATTCTGAACACAGCTACATCCCCAGTTATAAGAGGGTGTGCACACTTATGCAACCACATTATTTTAGTTTTTTTTTGTTTTCTTCCCTCCACCTAAAAGATTTCAGTTTGTTTTTCAATTGAGTTGTACAGTTTATAGGTCACATTAAAGGTGGAAAAAGTTCTGAAATGATTTATCTTTGTCTCATTTTTTTACAGCACAGAGGGTGTGTAGACTTTTTATATCCACTGTATGTAGAATCAAATATTCTGCTGGGTACTGTGGGGATTTGCTCTGGTAGACAGGGTATGCGGACGCAGTACAGAGGCAAATTACCGGTTCTTAAATCAAACCTCCGTGTTTATTCACACATAAGGCAAAAACAAAACCTCACTTTGCAGTCTTGGTGTTCGTTCACACACAATGGAAAGTCCACATAGCAAAATGCACATTGTTGGCAGTTCTATCTCCAACAGTCCATAGCAGGCTTTTAGTGGGCCCATTTCCCCTAAACACGGGTCTCAGCCCTCCAGCACGGCACAAGCCTCAGATCCCAGCACACACACACTTTGCTGCTGAGCCCAGCTGTCATTTAAGGGCAGCTAAGTGCTGTTAAAAACCTGGACCGGCACTTAAAATCCAGTCCGGTGTTTGACCCTACCTGGCTGCAAATCAGTCCAGCAGCACACGCTGGGAGGAAAATACCTGTTTTTTCAGACCATACCCTGCACTGTGTCACATACCCACCCCTTTTTTCAACCCAAAGGGGGAGAACACTCGCCAGACAATGTACTCGGGACTGGCCTGATCTGTGTTCCACTGTAAATGTAAAGTTCTGTAGGGAAAGGAACCATCGGGTGACCCAGGGCATTTCTGTCTTGGCCTGGCTAATCCACTTGTAGAGGGGAGTGATCAGTCACCAAGTGGAATTTTCTCCCCAACAAATAATAGTGGAGAGACTTGAGTGCCCACTTGATAGCCAGGCACTCTCTCTCCACTATACTGTACCTGGTCTCGGCTGGGGTGAGCTTACGGCTGAGGAAGACAACTGGATGCTCCTCCCTGTTGACTTCCTAGGACTGTACAGCACCAAGGCCTACTTCGGAGGCATCCGTCTATACTATAAATTCCCGCTTGAAGTCGGGGGTCACCAAAACCGGGGACCCACACAGGGCTGACTTCAAGGAGGAGAACGCCTCTTCCACCAGATCATCCCAGTGAACCATCACAGACTTATGTCCCTTCAAGAGCCCTGTCAATGGGGCGGCTATCGTAGCAAAGTGGGGGACAAACCTCATGTAATAGCCCACGATCCCCAGGAACGACTTTACTTGCCTAGAGGTGACAGGTTGGGGCCAATTCTGTACCGCCTCTATTTTGTTTACTTTGGGTTTGATAACTCCGCGCCTAATGACATAACCCAGGTATTTAGTCTCCTCTAACCCTATTGCGCATTTCTTTGGGTTAGCTGTTAGTCCAGCCTTCCGAAGGGAGTCCACTACGGCCTGTACTTTGGGCAGGTGACTTTCCCAGTCGGTACTGTGAATGACAATATCATCCAGGTAAGCCGAGGCGTACCCCTGATGTGGACGAAGCACAATGTCCATTAGACGTTGAAAAGGGGCGGGGGCGCCATGCAGACCAAAGGGTAACACCTTATACTGATACAGCCCCTCAGGTGTGATGAAGGCAGTTTTCTTTTTGGCAGCCTCCGTTAAGGGCACCTGCCAGTACCCTTTCGTGAGGTCCAAAACAGAAAAATACCGTGCTTGTCCTAACTTCTCGATTAGCTCATCCACCCGGGGCATGGGATATGCATCGAATTTAGATATCTCGTTCAGCTTACGAAAATCGTTACAAAACCGAAACGTCCCGTCCGGCTTGGAAATTAAGACTATAGGACTGGCCCACTCACTTTTAGACTCCTCGATTACGTCTAGCCGCAGCATTAGCTGTACTTCATCCGAGATGGCTTGTCGGCGTTGTCGCCTCGGGTACTCTGTATGGCTTTAACCGGACTTTTGCCTGAGGCTCAGTGACAATGTCATGCTGGATTGCGGAAGTGCGTCCAGAGAGGTCCGAGAACACATCCGTGTTCCGACTAACGAACTCCCTGGCCTCCTGAGCCTGTTTAGAGGAGAGGCTGTCAGCTATTTTTACTGTGCAACCGCTTCCCTTGCATCAGACAGAGGGGCCGGAAACTCTTCCCTTAGAAAACCCGGCTGTGGGCTGTCTTCAGTACAGGTCTTCCTATCTTTCCAAGGTTTTAGTAAATTAACATGGTAAACCTGCTCCGGCTTTCACCGCCCTGGCTGGTGTACCTTGTAATTTACCTCTCCAACTTTCTCGAGTACCTTGCAGGGCCCCTGCCACCTAGCCAGGAACTTACTGTCCACGGTCGGTACCAGAACCAAAACCCGATCATTCAGGTTAAAGATTCGTACCTGGGCCTGCCGATTATAGATCACACTTTGTGCTTGCTGAGCCGCCTCCATATGCTCCCTAAAAAGAGGTAACACTGTCTCTATCCTTTCTTGCATCTAGGTAACGTACTCAAGGACACTTTTGTGCGGAGTAGGTTGCTGTCCCTATGCCTCTTTGGCTACGTCCAACAAACCACGAGGATGTCTGCCATATAGCAGTTCGAAGGGCGTAGAACCCAGTAGAGGCCTGGGGTACCTCTATCACAGCGAACATGAGATAGGGCAGAAGAAGATCCCAATCCTTCCCATCTTTAGACATCACCCTTTTTAACATGTTTTTTAATGTTTTGTTAAACCTCCCTACCAGACCGTCCATTTGCGGATGGTACACGGACGTCCCTAACTGTTTGATATGCAGCAACTTACAGAATTCCCACATGACCTTTGACATAAAAGGGGTCCCCTGGTCAGTCAGAACCTCTTCCGGTAGCCCCACTCGGGAGAACATCTCCATTAGCGCCTTAACTATACTGTAAGTTTAGCCGATGTATGTCGCAGTGGCACCGCCTCCGGGTACCGAGTGGCGTAGTCTAGGATGACCAAGATGTGTTGGTGTCCTCTAGCGGACTTCGGTACTGGGCCTACGAGGTCCATAGCAATTCGCTTAAATGGTACCTCGATGATCGGGAGAGGTACCAAGGGACTGCGGAAAAGGTGCTGGGGGCTAGTTGCCTGGCAGGTCGGGCATAACTTACAGAATTCGTCCACCTCCCTAAACACACTGGGCCAGTAAAACTGTTGTAGTATCCGTTCCTGTGTTTTCTGCATTCCCAGATGACCCCCGAGAACATGTTGGTGGGCTAACTCTAACACGAGTTTGTGATAGGCCTGGGGCACCACCAACTGTTCAATGGGTTCACCCCGCTGCTGGTTTATCCGATACATATTCTGATGAACCACAAAACGGGGAACGATGTTGCATGTCCTGCAACAAAGAGAGCGCTGCTGGAGATGCCGTCAAGTCACATAGTGTGCACCTTATTGTCCTATAGTCAGGAGTCAGGTAACCAGGAATCAAAGGCATGAGGTTCCTAATGTCAAGGAGAAGGACGGTGACCTCGGAGAAGATGTTCCTGGCACTCCCTCATCGCCCGGGACTGCCGAACCAGTGACGTCTGTGGGTAGGACTGTTCAGTTTTTTTCTTGTGTAAAAGTGACAGTGAGCACGGCTCTGGAGACTGGGAAGGTTGCTGACCAGCACCCTGGGGCTTCAGAAGCCGTGAACTCTGGTGTGAACCGGCGGCAGTTGCTATCTGTTGAGACACCAGGACTGGAGACTGTGCCACCAATGAAAGATGTGCGGGACAGTCATGTGGATAATAAGGACTAAATGGTGGTTCTCACTGAGGGTGAGACTATAGTGAGAACTGGGACTTATGACCTTGGTAATGCAAAAGTGCTCATGTATAAGGGAACGCTGGGCCGTGATTTCCCGTTGTTTTCTAAATTTTTGGGAAGTGGAAACAATTCTGCAGTCAGTGCACTCCTGCAGAATTGATACCTAGCCCTTTAAGTGAGGTGACCATTAGAAACAGTGGTGCTGACAAGGTGCTCCTAGAGTTCAGGATTGATATTGACACAAGCGGTATATATATGACGTATGTGCTGTGACCGATAACAACTCAGAGAGGAAAGCTACCATGTCAAGGTCTTGCAAAATTAAAGTAGTCACTAGTAGCGACCACGCGACAGCTATACCCGATGTGACAAGAGTTAAGTGGGGAGACCTCAGCCTAGTGACTGAGACCTATACCCAGGCAGTGGTAGATGACCTGACATGTCAGTACAGCTGCAATCAGGGAGATGATTTCTCTCTCTCGACACGGTCCCTAGATACGTTAGAGAAGGGACTAGCTGTCTTCACAGAGAAACTGAAAAAGTCTTCAGAAGGGTCAAAGGAGGAGACCCAGAAAGAGATGAGTGAGCTGATGGATCTACTGCCTGATATCCAGGTAAAGAGTAAAGGCTCCAAAGAAGCACAGAAAACTGTGGTAGACAAATTGCTTAAAGGGACCCTGGGTGGAACCCCCACAGGGAGTCCAAAAGAGATTGGTGGTACTCCTACATCTGCTGCTGCAGCAGAGCAGAGCGAGGAGCAGCTGGAATAGGAGGCCAAAGAGTGGGGCGCTTTCATCAAGCTTGTGCGCAAAACTGAGAAACTGTTTAAAAACATGGAGTTGATGGTTCCGCACCTGGAGAAAAAGGTTCTGACATACGAAAAGTTGGAGAAAACCAAGAACTAATTTCAGCGAGAATTTAATGATCTGATGGTGGACCTGGACCACCAGAGACAAATTATGTCTAACATAGAGAAGAAACAGAAGAAGATTGACCAGCTCCTGGCTGAAGAGAAATACGTCTCGGCCCGATATGCCGAAGAACGTGACCGAGCGGAGGCTGACGTTTGGGAGAAGGAGACCAAGGCCCTCTCCTTGGTTAGAGCCCTTGAAGAAGCGCTTGAGGAGTGAGGTGAATATGAGAGGCTGAACAAGCAACTCAGAGCAGAGATGGAGGATCTCATAAGCTCAAACGATGACGTCGGGAAGAATGTCTATGAGTTGGAGAAGACTAAGCTTGAAGAGTTAGAGGCAAGAGCTTCTCGAGATGACAGGTTGGCTCAATCAAAGGAAAATGAGAAACCTGAAAGAGAATCCTCTGAAAGATCCAAGAGTCAGAGCCTGTTAAGAATAGGCCTGGAGATGGTGGCACTGTGCTGCCAGCCGAGGCAGAGAAGATGGAAGAAGTTTCTTCTGAAGAAGTTGATGAAGCTGATGTGGAGGCAGAAGTCAAGAGACTCATGGCAGTGAGTAGCCAGGACAGGGTCATGAAAGATGTCCACTCTGCCAGTCGATGCCTTCCAGAAAGCCAGCAGGTCTGCTGGGGAAGAAATATGAGGAACAGACGGCCAGCATGCAGATGTTGTCTACTACTGTGAGATGGCTCTCCTAGAGCCTGCCTGAAAGGAGAACAATATCCTGGGTGACCCTCTGAAGGGAATGCCAAAAGACGAAGAGTCTGATGTGTCTCCAGTACCTCCAACCTTGATGAGAAAGATGAGGAGGGGTTAAGAATGCAAGTATATGATGCTCTGTCCGAGAAGGATGAGAAGGCTAACAAAGTGAATGAAGACTCCAAAGGAGACTCAAAGGCTGAAGAAGCTAAGGCCGATAAGTTGGAGTGGGAGAAATCCTCGGATGTTCCAGAGACCAAAGATAAGGCTGAACAAGAGTCTGCCAAAGTGTGCAGAGCAACTGAAAAAGCAGAAGACTCTGAAACTGAAGCCAAACCTGAGCTAACCCCTGTGGGGACAAAAAAAGAAAAGAAAAGAGACGTGTTATCTGTTGATAGAAGAAAGAAACAAAGCGAGTGTGAACACCAGGTGACACCAGAGTGGCTGAAGGGTGGTATAAAACTGACCAGCCGGATCTCCAACCAAAGGAGGAGGCTGGAGCTCCCCGTGGAAAATGCAGCTGTAAAGATTGCGTAAGTAGGAGGTCATGGACCTAAGAAGAGATCTGGAAAAGGAGTAAGCCAGAAAGCTAAGAAAAAGCTCTCCAGCGGAGAGGAGAAGGAGGAGTCCCTTAGACACTGTATGCTAGGTAGAGAGTCAGTGTTTATGAAAAACCAAGCTCTGCTAGCCTGGGGGTGGCAGAATAGAGAGAAATATGTGACATTGGCCACATCTTCCAGAGGGCATGGTACGATGTGAGAAAATCCCCAGACCTCCGATCTGAAGAACTGTGGCGATGTGAACTGTAAAATGCATGGGAAAGTCCTGGAAGGGGGGGTATATCTCTCCCAGGTTCCTCAACTGGCTGAGGTGGGTGAAATCCAGAATGACACTGGCTTCAGTAAATATAGTTGCTGGAGCTGTTTTATTTATTTATTCCGGGCTGGATTTTACTTGGATTGTAATTGTAGGTTTTGGCACTGGGACCTCCCAATCAACAGCCCCCATCCCCCCCAATTCCGGGGAAGGTTTTTCCCTAGCAGGAAGGTGATCGAAGGTGAGGCCTGCTGTAATCAGGCCGGCATAAAGCACCTCCCAGTGTGTCAGTCTGAGGAGTGAAAGAGTGTTTTGTGAAGCAGAGGCTCTGTGTGTGGTCTCAGTCAGGAGGAATGAGGGGCCACAAGACTTTGAATAGCCTGGAGTTTGGGGAACCACGCAACGTCCGCAGTGAGAGGGTTGCACGGCCAGAATCAGGTGGACTTCTGAGCCCTAGTTTCCCAGACATACAGCAATGCTGACCTCTCATGTTTATGTGCCTTCAAGTGTTTGATTAATACACAGATACGGGCTATGCTATAAGCGATCGGTGTGTGCCAGTGCACACTTCAATTAGAGTGGTGGTGTGGGGAAGTGCACTCCCATCCACCGTCTAAAAACGAAGCAATTCAATAACATAGTAATCTGGCACTAATAATGAGCATCAGCTAGTTTTAACCAACAGTGTTTAGAGCTCACTTATAATAGTTAATAGATGTGCTGACTTGACTTTAAGCGAATAATTAAAAGTTACATTTTATTATCTGGGACGAGAAAGGAAATTAGCCTGTAGCTATGTGATTGTGTATTGTTAAATCCTTTCCCAGATAGGGTCTAATTTATTCCTGTGTTGAATACTGTACGAAGCGAGCAATCTGTATAGTATTAGAATGTATTGGCTCCGATGAGCCAAAGTTATTACTTCGAGAAGTCTCGCGAGACTTCGCATAATAACTTCAGAAATTGATTTATAATGTGAAAAAACATTTCCCAAACTCGGGTTCAGTTCCAAGGTACCGTCACGGTCGTGGTTTGACCATGACGCGGTTGCCGTGCAGACTGGTTGCCGGGGGCAGCGAGTAGTTTTCGGTTTGCACGTGCACATCCCCTTGAAGTGGTGTCTCCCTGCTGTGTGGTGTGCGTGGGGTTAATATCCTGACTTGGTTAGATCAGGGTGTGGTCTCTTCTAGCTATTTAGCCTTTGCTTGTAGCTTGGAGGTTAGTTGTGCTCTAGCCTTGCTTTGGGCTGGAAGCTATGCTCCATTCTGTGGCTATTCCATCTGCCCAGTCATTGAGGACCACCTTGTTGGACATCAAGGTCTTTTAGCAATGTCATCCCTATGTCTTCTCCATGTTTCCACCCATCCTTATGTGTCTGTTTGGTGTGGGTTTGATTTGGGATTTGGTTGTTATGTCTTGTGCGTTGTTACATGTCTGGTCTGTTAATGTTGTGTCCAGCATGTCTGCTAGACATTTCCCCTGTTCGTCTTCTCCTCCCAAAGGTCCCATTGGTTTCCCGGAGGGCTGAACCTTAAAGACATTAGCAGCCTTGCCTGGAGCCACCTTGCTTCACTGTCCGCATGGGGGTCCAGGTTGTTTTTGTGTGGTTTTTCATTCTTTGCTGCGGCAGATAAGTCTTTGATGTTCTGTTGTTACACTGTGTTCTTACCTGCTGTGCAGTTGCTGCATCGTCTTTCCCCCTGTCAGCTACTAGGCCGCTGGAGACGTCTTTCATCCGTGGTGATGGATGAACAGGAGGTCTTTGTCTGTCACGATGATTGAGGGCGATGCAGGGATTCCTAGACCTCTAGGTTCATGGGTATGAGCCCCCTTACCATTGAAGGTGGCTCATACAGCCAGGAGACTAGGGCTATTTTAGGGAAGCTTTAGGAGGTGACCAGCTCCCTTTTCCCTGCCTACGGCCTAGTACCTGGTGACATTGTACGGTGGGGAGTTTCCCCCACTCCCCATCGTGACAGTACCACTTGGAACTGAACCAGAGTTTGGGAAATGGCTTTTTACAGTATAAATCAATTTCTGAAGTTATTATGCGAAGACGCGCTCGCTCCGTATAGTATTGAAACAAAGTTTTATGCAAATCGACTTCGGATGTTTCATCCAAAGTCTATTCGCTCATCCCTACTGGGGAATAAAGCAACCTCATTGTGTCAGTCTGGGAAACAGAAGGAAGTCTGAGGCTCCGTGTGGTAACAGCTAGGTGGGCCTTTGGACCGTAAGGGTGAGTGAAGTCTGAGTTTGGGGGACCCAGTCAAGCCTGGAGAGAGAGTCATGTTGGTCACAGCCAGGAGGCTGTTGGACCATATTGCTGTGTGAAGCCGGATTCCCCAATGTGAATAGCGACCTATAGGTGAGATAAGCAAGTGCTCTGTATTAGTGAGAGCCTAGACAGGCAAGGTTTGTTTATTTTGTGGCGTGACAATGGAACTGTGTTCATCGTGCCAAGTGATGCAAAACTTGGATGCTGTGTGTGCTGAAGTGACAAATAAAAGCACTGTTTGAGCTGAAAAATTTCCGTCTGTCATCACCGCTCCCACCGTGAGAGCAGATTCCGACAATATATATAATTAGATTTATATTATTTTATATAATTCTATATATATTCTTATATGCACATGGATTTACCTATGTGCATCAGGTCTGTGGGCTTAGCAATTGCGCAATCACACTTTTCCCTTTATTATGACAGGTCTCGATCTCTCTTGTGAGAGATCGCTCATGCGCGTCCTCATAGGAGCCGCCCGGCAGCCGCCCGTCTGGGAGCGAGTGTCAGGCACACAGGCTCTGATGTTTCGTACACAGAGCTGGGACACTAAGGCAGGGATAAGCTGGTATATGAAACGTCACCCGAGAGAGCCTGGTGGATGACGTCAGGGGTCACATGACCTTCAGTGCTGTGGGCAAACGGGCCAGAAAGGAACACAAAGTACATTAGGTTACTAGTGTTTAGGATGTATTAAAGTGCTCTGCATCAGATGAATATAACTTAAACAACCACATAAACCCTTTTTGACAGAACAGCTCAATATTTTTAATACAGACCAATTGCAAAAAAATTTTTTAACCCAAAATGATTAAACTGCAATAATAAAAAATTGCCCCCAAAAGTCTACATATCATTTTATTTTACTTAATGTATTAAAAACTTTGGAATGTATTTACTTATCCAAGCCATTCTGAAATTTGTTTTTTTAATCATGTTAATGGTAAATTTGGGGTGCTATGTTTTACCTTAATTTAACATAAAAAAAAAATATAATTGCTGAGAATTTGGAAAAATTAGCAATTTTTTTAATTTTAACTTCTCTTCTTTGTCACAAAATAGTTACTAAGTGACATTCTCCATGTGTCTAATTATGTTGGCATTATTTTGTAAATGTAAATTTATTTTTTTAGGATGTTGGAAGCCTTAGAATTTTAGAAGCAATTTTTTAAATGTTTTAAGAAAGTTTCCAAAACAGACTTTTTTAGGGACCAGTTCAGTTCTAAAATGACTTTGTGGGGTTTACATAATAGAAACTGTCACGGATGAACCGCGAGAAACCGCAAGATATCCGGTAATAAAACGCAATTGATTTTTTTATTGTCGCATCCAGGAATTACAGATTCAATTCCTGATACCCAGCAGATAACGCAATAAAGATAAATTAAATTCCTGTAGTTACAAGCTGTTGTCCTAAGAGGCCAACGTTCTCTTAACGTAATTACAGCTAGTCTCCTTAATTAACCCTACACAAAGAACTTCCTTGCTGCAGAAATCTCACAGCTAGGTGCGACCGAACCGACACCTGACAAGAACATTTGGTCTGTCACTGATAGAGGGCTTGTAAGCCAGCCTTTCTGGCACCAATGGAAAATGACATATTACATATGATTTTTACCCCTTTGTATGAATATCATACGTAGGATAGATATGTCAATTATATCATTTTGTTGGTCAGGATCCGCTGAGTATTCCGATATAAAACCTATGCCGCTGGGATAAGCAACATCCAGGTTATTAAACATCTCAGTAACCGAATATGATATAATTCTCATATATAGTGTCAATGAGATCGATATTTTCGGAGGATCGTAAATTGGTCATTAGTTGTGTGCGACGGACGTGTGCTGAGATAGAAAAAAAACAAAAAAAAAAACCTTTCTCATTGAGTCTGATAGAGGTCTGATATGAGGTCTGATATGGGGGGGTCTAACATGAAGGTCTGATCTGAAAGGTAAGGATGTATGTAACTTTATACTGGTGCATATAATAAGGTGGTATTTTTTGTACTGGCACACATTATAAGGAGAAATGTAAGAAACCCCCATATCAGACATCAGATCTCCTTTAGACTACCATGTCATATTCTCCCCATATCAGACCCTTATTATACCTCCATGTCACTACTGGGTGACTATGGGGAACAAACTTTGTAGAGACAATAGATGGCTGAAACAAATAATCATGGTGGTCTATTCTGAAAAAAGAAGTCTACATTAGAGGAGACATCACTGGATGTAAGAGGTATGTGGCGGTATCTTCTCTTGTATGTTTTATACCACTGTATGTAACGTTAGGAGGGAAGAGGTTAGGTTGAAAATTTGGCATGGGGGATTACAGTTTAAATTTTTACCTTAGTCAGCAGAAAGAGTAGTTCCACCCATGCTCCTTGCCACAAAGCACCGAGGGAAGTGGGCCCAAGCTGAACTCTTGCACCAGACCCCATGAGCCTCTAGCTATGCCCCTGCAGGAGAGCTATATTATTTTTTTCTGGCGATGTCTGTCTTGTGAGGGTTTGTTTTTTGTATGATGAGGTAATGTTTTCATTTATACTATTTTTGGTACATATTTCGCTTGATATAATTTTTTTATTTTTTTGGGAGGTGACTAAAAAAATGATTGTTCACATAGTTGTTTTTTTTTTTTTTTTTTTTTTTTTAACAGAGCTCACTTTAGGGGGTAGATCATGTGATATTTTTTAGAGCTGGTTGTTATACCAAACTTAATTATACAAATAGTAAATACCCACTTTATTTTTGTCCCACTAGGGGACTTCAAATTTTGAGAGCCTGATCTATCTTCTGTCTTTTTAATCAGCTACCAATATGTCTACCTCACATATATTTATGTATTTATTATCTGTTTCTCACTATATATGTATCTGTCTAGCAATGTAATTATCTGACTCGTAAATCCACCTATCTATCTATGGTGCTAGTTAGCCATCGCATGGCATATTAAAGCTATACAAAAGACTATCGATCTAACTATGAAATAAGTGGGCACATAACAGAAATACTTTGAACTGCAGGAGACTTATTTTATTTTTTACATGGGTGCAGTCCCTGTAAATCAGCAAACGCATGCAGACAAGCCCTGCGGCACTCCTGAAGAGGCTTTGATTATTGCCGATTAGACTTAGTAAAGCAACATAGGCTTAGTGCACGAGGCTCATCAACAGTTCAACCTACAAGAAAAGTATCGATGGCTCCAGATGAAGTTTGGCCACCAAGGCGAACTCCAGTCCAGCTCTTGAAGATGGTTGTGCTCCTTTTTCCACTACAGGGTAGGAACAGGCAGTTTGTCTCTGCTTGTGTGAGATTTCGATTAGGAATATGCAGATGTCACAGGCAAAGTCGAAAGATCACAAGGCGGGGGGGGGGGTTATTGAGGACAACTGAATAGGTGGACTTGGGTCTTGGGAAAGGAGGGCTTCGACTTTTGGAGGTTGATTCTATATACAGTGGAAGTAGGTGAAATTACTGTCGGCAGATGTAATTTTTATACCTGCGAGATAAATGTCCTGACTCCATGGGTACAGAAGACTACTATGTTTTTTAAAGAAGTCAACATTTACACAATAATTAAAGATCACATTTATTTCCCAGAGACAACATACGCAGATCTACTGAAATAGCCATGAGTTGGCAGCCAGTTGTTGTTGACATGTGTAATCAAGGGATGGGGGGGTGGGGGGGGGGGAGCAGTCTACTTTGTGGACCATACTAGCTAAAGAAAGTAGAAGGTTGGTGGCTGCATTCAACAAAATGCAGCATGGAAGTTAGCCCAACAAGGGGGGACCAATAGAATTTTTTTATTTAGGATAATGTAAATTAAAAGTAGTAAATTACTGGGACTCTACCCAACAATATACAGCAGTGGTGGTGCCTGAATTCAGAAGCATTTTTTTTATTTTTTAATTACTCATCTAGATGTTTTGGTAAACAGACAAAAGACAAGTTGATCCAATTCTGCTCCGTCAGCCACCATGACTCCCCAGTAGCCCTGGATGGACTGTCAAGTCCTTGAAAGGGAAAGTTCTTGTACACCTTTCCACCAGTTCCACTAATTTCAAGATGATCAGGCAAGAAAATGCTAGGGCAATAGTAATCCTTCTATTCTGGCCCTTCCAGACCTGGTTCACACTTGCATTAATGCTATTGAGAAGCACTAACCAGAAACTTACCGAGTGGCAAGATCTATTATAAAAGAAAACGTGGCACCCAAGCCAGGATAGATTATACCCAACGGTCTGGAGGGTGAGCTGAGACTTCTTCATATGGAAGGTTTTCCTGAAGAGATTCTGTCAACCTCAAAGAGGCCTAGTATGAGAAAGACCTATGCTAGGACTTGGGAAATTTTCTAGTCCAAATGGAAAGAGGAATTCACTGTTCCAGTTTATCTCTGTACTGACTTTTTTGCATGAATGTGTCAAGAAGGGTTTTAAACTCAATTCACTTTAATTAACAATTCACTGACGAGTTTTAAACGTTCCACCATCAAAATAATATCACTGTAGTACGGAACGCTATGAAAATTTGATAAAACTAATATTAATTTAAAAAAAGGGGGAGGGGGGAGGGAAAAACTACAACCTATATATAAAATTCTAGATGACCAAACCTAACCACAGTGTCTGAGCGATGAGTGGGGGCAAACTTATGCTTTTTGGATGTGGCTTGTATTGCGCTCACACTGCAGTTGAGGTCTGTGGTGTCCCAGCCCTCTGCATTGTGTGAGCGGCTGCAATCAAGCTTTCTTTTTGCTCAACCCAGCTAAGTTCAGTGTCCCTTGATTCGTGCTCGTAGGGCCGGCACTCAGACATCTGGTTCACAACTGAACAGATGGTTCTCATGTAGGTCGGACCCTATGGGCAGATGTTTATCAATGGATTAGCTTGCTAAATTTAGTCCAGGGTACACCAAGCTGGGTTTTCTTTTGAGCAGAGCACCTTGTCCGTACCACGGTGCACACTTCTGGCTGTATTAGTTCATCACGGCCGGCTGGCTTGGTGGTGCAGCCTTTAGTAACGCACCAGTAGTGGATTTTCTAGTGACCCTATCCACACCTGAGCGGTACCGCCCATTGCGGTTTCATGTGCCATCTTGATCCGCCTTCAGACACCGTGGTTAGGTTTGGTCATCTAGAATTTTATATATAGGTTGTAGTTTTTCCCTCCCCCCTCCCCCTATTTTTGAATTAAAACTAATACTTTATTATCTAATTTTCATAGCGTTCCGTACTACAGTGATATCAATTCACTTTAGGTTTGCACCATCAATTCATATCTCAAATAATCCTTTGATAAACATATATATATTTTTAAGCAATAAGGACTATCCATCCTCCATTGCATCATCCTCTATCTTTTTAGAACTTTAACTCTGATTGTGAATCAACTAACAGAGCTTCCATTTGAACCATTAGAAACCTTGTTCTAAGTGGTGATTTCCTCAGCATGTAGAAATAAGGAGTTGCAAGCTCTCTCCTCTAGGGAGCCATATTTAAGAGATTTGGGTAAATGTAACTGAATAGGTCCTCAGTATCTGATCGGTGGGGGTACAACACCCCAGACCCCCGCTAATCAGCTGTGTGAGAAAGCAGTAGCCCTAATAGTATCCCAGGGGCCTTCTCTCAGCTCACCAAGCACAGTGCCATACATTGACAGTGGCTGTGCTTAGTATGCAGCTCAGTCCCATTCACTTCAAAGGGGCTGAGCTGCTCCTAGGCAATGTGGCCAATGAACAGGATGAAAGCTGAAGAAGGCCGCGACACTACTGTGAGCACCGCTGTCTTTTCAAACAGCTGAGCAGAACCGATCAGATACTGCTTTGACCTATCCATGGAAAAAAAAACAACTGTTGTAAAACCCCTTTAAGCATTGCCAGTTATACATACATTACTGCTATTCAATGTCTCTGCGGTCTATGGACTCCAGGAAATTAAAATTTCAGCTAAACAAATTTTAACCTTTTTACTCCACGATCATGGATCCTCCAAAAACTTTTTTACATTTCAAAAACTTTACTCACTAACCAAACTTTAATGAAATAATTGCAGAGATCACACAAAGCTGATCATGCAATAGAAATGTGGTTAGGCTAGTTTCACACTGCCGGCAGGGTCCTAGCAGGCTGTTCTGGCAACCAACTGCCTGCCGGAGCTCTACGTATTTGGCATTGCATGATGTCACCGGAGTGCCCGCAGGTCCCATTAACTGTAATGGAGTCCAGCGGAGAACCAGCCTCTACCTAGCAATTCCTGGCATTGTCTGCTAGACAGAACACCAGGTCGCAGGTCTGATAAAGCCTTAGACAGAGGAATGAGGATGTGAAGTATCTACATCACAATACCAGCAGATGGATGCTGATTTTATGTATTTAATATGATCTTTTCCCCGTATTTGCACCTTTTGGACTAAAATAACCAATTTCCTTCTGAAGTGGTCTAATCTCCAGTATCAGCCACCAATTGGGTCTCCTTGATGAAGAGCAGCGTCAACATCATACCTGCCTATTGCTCTGCAAGCACAAAAACCTGTTGCAATGAGAGAGGAATAGGAGACTGCCTTGCCCGGCTCATTAGCATAATATAATTAATACAATTATCCCATATGAAAAGGTAATTTTTGAAGTGTCCTAGCAGATCCCACAATGTCTAGGATCCATGGTGCAATTATCACTATTTATACACAGAATGCATACCACTTCTTCCTAAGCTCCACAGATTCTGAGGAAATGCCTTAGAGTCCCTGTACCGTCACACAATTTCATTTTATAGAGAATGGTGTAAATAGCAAATTTCTAAATCACTTAATTTCTAAATCTGCCTACATCCACCTGGTCAAGGCCACTAGGGGTCTCACTTTCACCTAAGTTGCAGTCCACTCATAAAACGACTAAGCGGAAGTGGGAACGTGCCAGAGCTAGCTAAGACCCGGTAGATTATGTGCTATTTTTATAGAGCAGGTTATTATTGATGCGATGATATCAAATATGGCTACTTTGTTTGCTTCAGTTTTACATAATAAAGAATAAGAATAAAAAAATACATGTTTTTGTGTCTCTATTTTCTATTTTTATTTTATTTTTTTGCCGATCGTCTTGTGCAGGGGTTTCTTTTTCGCAGGAAGAGCTGACGTTTTTACTAGTACCATTTTTGGCTACAGATGATTTTTTTTTTATCAGTAATTATTACACTTTATGGGGCAAGGTGACCAAAAGATTGGTTGTTTTAGCACAGTTATTTACTTATTTTTACAGCGTCCACCTGAAGGGTTAGCTCATTTTTATAGAGCAGATCATTATGGATGTGGCAATACCTAATATGTATACTTTTTCTTATTTATTTAAGTTTTACACAATAATAGCATTTTTTAAACCAAAAAAATGATGTTTGTGTCTCCATAGTCTGAGAGCCATAGCTTTTTTTATTTTTTGACCAATTGTCCTAGATAGGGTCTAATTTTTTGCGGATGAGGTGACAGTGAGTGTTTTGGGGGGGGGGGGGGGCATACGCATTTTTGATCACTTGGTGTTGCACTTTATGTGATGTTAGGTTTATGGCTTTTTTGGCACTTTTTTTTTATTTTTACGGTGTTCACCTGAGGGGTTAGGTCATGTGATATTTTTATAGAGCTGGTTGTTACGGACGCGGCGATACCTAATATGTATACTTTTTTTAATTTCACATTAACACAATAACATTTTTGAAACAAAAAAAATGATGTTTTAATGTCTCAATGTTCTGAGAGCTATAGTTATGCCCTCCGGTATCTTCGGTCACTAAGTTACGGTAGGCGGAGATTTCGGTCACTAAGTTATGGTAGGCGGAGTCTGCCCTTGTTCTGCTGTAGCGCTGGCCAATTGCAGCGCAGAGCTCACAGCCTGGGAGAAAATAACCTCCCAGAGAGGCTGTACAGCAGAATACAGCGCTGTACAGCCTCAGTGCAGGGCTGATCGAGGTCTGTGGAAGACCCGACAGCTCCTGCACTCTCCCAGCCCCGGCAGTCACATGACCACCGGGTCGGGACAGGAAGCGCATAGCGTTGTGTATACAGCGATCTAGAAGGCAGGGACTCCTGCCTTCTTTTTGGGTTGCCCTGCTGTCACTGACAGCGGGCACCCCCGCTCGGCAGCTGCACAATTAGCGTGCAGCTGCCATCTCTGAATGGATGTTCAGAAACATCCATTCAGAGATGGAGATCCACCTCCCGGACGTTTATAGTCAACGGACAGACGGGAGGTAGTTAAAGGATAAAAGATTGGTCCAAACCCAAATATAGAAGCTAACATTTATTAATAATGGTTAATAAATTTTGAAACACTGATACATACACACATTGATGTTTGGATACCAGACTTTAATTGCTAATTGTATATGTTTCATCATCATCCAGTGCTATTGTTTGCTTTCCTTTTTTCTGGTAGGATATACCATTATTTTGCCTCCAATTATTGTAGGTTTTTCTTTTAGTGTGTGCAATCTCTGATGCGTAACAAAACTTGATTTCTGAGTAAAACATTTCCCACATTCTGAACATGAATATGGCTTCAGTCCTGTGTGAGTGTTTTGATGTACGAGGACGTTCACTTTCTGAGCAAAACACTTCCCACATTCTGAACATGAATATGGCTTCTCCCCTGTGTGAATTCTCAGATGTCCAACAAGATGTGATTTCTGAGTAAAACCTTTGCCACATTCTGAACATGAATATGGCTTCTCTTCTGCGTGACTCTTCATATGCTGAGCAAGAAGGGATTTCACCGCATACCGTTTCCCACATTGTGAACATGAAAATGGTTGGTCTCCTGTGTGAATTTTTTGATGCATAGAAAGAGAGGATTTAGATTTGTAACATTTCCCACATTCTGGGCATGAAAATGTTTCTCCTGTGTGACTTCTTTGATGTCCAGTAAGAGATGACTTGAAGCTAAAACACTTTCCACATTCAGGACATGAAAATGGCTTCTCTTCACTGTGAAGTATTTGATGTTTGATCATACCTGATTTATGAGCAAAACATTTCCCACATTCTGTGCATGAATATGGCTTCTCTCCTGTGTGACTTCTCTGATGTTCAACAAACCTTGTTTTCTTGTCAAAACGTTTCCCACATTCCGGACATGAATATGGCTTTTCTCTTGTGTGACTTGTCTGATGTCTCTCAAGATCTGATGGTTGACCTACAACATCCATTTTATGACTATAATTCTCATTTACAGTCTGTGATGAATCAGAAGATAGAAGATGTTGAAAAGGATCAGATGATAGATCTTTGCTGTGAAGGGCTGAGGGTATATCAGAGATAATGGCACTCTCTTCATATGTGTCTTCTGTAATATCACGATCATCTACTTTAAAATCTGAAGGTACCAGAGGTCTCACTGAGGTCCCGATACAGTCATCTGCCAAGTAAAAACCTGATTATTATTTTTGAATACTCTATATAACCTTTATAATTTTTATATATAATAAATTCCAAACAAATCGTAAAGCATGAGTCAAAATTCAATTATTCACCAAGACCGTGGGGACAAAACAGATCAAAATTTATCTTAGAGAAAGAATAAGCAATTGATATCTGATTGGCAGGATCCAACAAAAAACTCACCCCCCCACTGGCTCAGGCAGCAGAGATACACAGCTCTTTTTGTCGTGTAGTGAACAGAGCTGGTTACTGCTTAATTCATGGACAGAACTGTGTAGTTCCTGTGCCAGAGTTACTCTTTAATAGCTGATCCGTGGGGGTAGGGAGTGTCAGAGGTAGAGTTGCACCAGGTATCGAACTATCGATACCCAAATGATACTTTTAGACCCAGATCAATGCGATACCGGGTTTTACTATTTAACAATACTAGGCTGAGCTGCTGCACAAAACGCCAGATAATGAATATAATAAATCCTTTATTGGAATGAGACAAGTATAAAATACATATAAAAATGCTGGGAACAAGAAAAAAAACCCTGACGAAGGCACGCCGAAACACGTGTTGGGGTAGCGCCATCCTGGTCGGTCCACTCCTGGTCTGCTTCAGGTGAGGTCTTGCTCCATTGTTTACCCCGGCCTTTACTTATGTACTCATTCATCTTCATGTCTGATTTTTGTATGGCCGGGTGTTAATATCCAGCCTGGTTTTGGGCCCTGTTACTCTTTTTGACCCACCTGTTTATTATACAACCAGAATTGTCTGCGGGTAGGCTATTTACTTACTATATACTTTTATCCCGCTGACCTCCTACATACTTTACTATCCAGACCGGAGTGGTCCTCCCAGGGTGACGCTCTTTTTCTCCTCCCTGCTCCCCTTTTTTCTTGTTCCCCCGCATTTTTATATGTATTTTATACTTGTCTCATTCCAATAAAGGATTTATTATATTCATTATCTGGCGCTTTGGCTCCTGATATGTGCACTCGGGAGCTGTTGCCGAGTTACTCTACAGGGGTGTGTTTGTGAGCATACTAGGCTGGGCACGGTCCCTTGCCCTTTCCCCTTTCTTTCCTTGTGGCACCCCAAGGGTCGCCCTTTTGTTTTCTGAGCTGCTGCACAGCCTAGTATCAGAGCATGGCACGCGCCGCTCTCAGCGTGCGCCATGTTCTTTTCAGCAGCACACTGGAGAAGTAGGGAGTCTTCCCCTCCCCACTGTGCCGCCGCTGCCACCAATGGGAAGAGAGAGGGGAGGCCACTGCACCACCAATGAATATAATGAACACATTAATTCAACTGTAGGCTGAGGGTGCCGGCCTCCATAACAGGACAGGGTGATACCCCGAACCGCAGCAATTAACTCCTCAGGTGCCGGGGGGCATGGCCTGGCCAGCAATGTGAAAAGACGAATACATCTGAGCTCCTGAACAGCGCTTAGCAAAATCCTATGCCTCCTAATCTGCTTAACAGGAGAAGAGGAGGGTGGGCTAGCTCCCTGCAAGCATTTTTGGGCATGACCCGTATTACAAAGGAGAGGGAGGGCCGGAAGGGACCGGGACCAAAGCCGGCGAAACAAAATGGCGTCGCCGCCTCGTCCAGGTCTGCGGCAGCCTGATTAGAGCAGTTTGCCCAGGTCACTCATGCAGGAGGCAGCCCTGAGAGCACGGACGCACCACTGAAGAGGACGGAGGGATCAGAGGTGAGCTCCCTCATTAATAACACCCTGGGGGAAAGTGCCCGCCAAGATGGCGGATTCCATGTGGAGGAGGCAGGAGCTGGTGAAGGGGGAGCTCATAAAGTGCTAAACACACAGTCCATGCTACAACCACAGCTACAGTGCTGTCCATAATTATTCATACCCCTGGCAAATTTTGACTTAAAGTTACTTTTATTCAACCACCATTTGCTCAAATGTAAATAAAAGCCACAATAATGCCTCTTGTACATCGTCTTATTATCTTTTGGGAGAAACCTATGTCATTACCGTCAAAAAATTACTTGCTGGTTGAATAAAAGTAACTTTAAGTCAAAATCTACCAGGGTTATAAATAATTATGGGCAGCACTGTGCCCCTCCCTACCCTGCCACAATATACAGAGCCTACAATCAAAGATATATTTCAGGCAGTACAACACTGCAGCTCTGCATTAATGACCCTAAATAAATCCATGGGGTCCCTTCAAGAGAGGGTCTCTTTTATCCGACATGATATAAGGAAAGTTAATGAACGTGTTGCTGGGGTGGAGGAAAGAGTGGGCCTTTAAGAAGATCAAGTACCCCCTGTAAAGCGGGACCTGGCCAAAGTAATTCACGATATCACCCTTCTTATAAATAAAATGGAAGATTTGGAGAATAGATCACGGTGTAACAATCTCCGCTTGGTGGGAGTGCCGGAAAAGGTTAATGCTGCACAATTCTTTGAAGAGTGGTTTAAAGATAAATTTGGACAAAACTCCTTGTCTCCATCATTTGCAATAGAAAGGGTGCACAGGGTGTCATTCTCTCCGCCACCACAAGGGGCACCCCCCAGACCAATACTGCACTTTCAAGATCGGTACCCTATTCTCCGCAAAGCAAGAGATCATATGGATCTACTTATCAATGGTAATAAGATATCCATCTTCCCTGACTTCTCGGTGGAGGTCCAAAATTTTCTGGATGTTAAAAGACGTTTACGAATGAAAAATGTGCAGTACTCTATGCTTTATCCTTCAAAGCTGCGTGTGGTTGCTGGCGGAAATGTCCACTTGTTTTAATCACCTGAAGACGCCGCCCGCTGGATGGATCTAAATGAGAGCTCCCTCTGTGACCCTACCGGGACTGGCTGACTAAGGGGACTGACTCTTGAATTGGACTGTCACCAGCGACCGCTGAAGCCTAGTGATGAGTACTCTACCTCCTCTGTACTTTACTCTACCATTACTGTCCCTCCCTTCTCTATGTTCTACTGTCCACTAGACCGATGCAATGAACAGGGGGCTGTCCTAAGTTTTTACCTATTTTTTCCTTCTTCCCTCTCTTTTCCCCCCCTTTTTCTAGGCTTTGTTAGGATAGCCGTCTATGTATCTTAGTTATATGATTAAGATGCCGCTTGTTTGTATAAGGATTGGCGCTGCTCGGGGTTCTTTTTGGAAGGTTCTCTTATGTTCACAGAAAGCTTGCTTTATTGCAGCGCATTGTTAAGGTTAGGCCATTGTTGTCACCGCTTCATGTTTGCTGGCTTCAGGAAATTTTTGTGCCCCAAGTCCCCTGCGTGGGACAATTGGAGAGATTTTTTGGGGGATGTTCTTGTAACTGCGGAGAGACTACTTATTTTTATTTCCATCAGACCGATGGACACAGATTAATTCATATAGATATATATCCTACACATTTCTGTACTCTTCTAAAATATGGCGGGTTAGGCTCAGGTTATAGTCTGGAATGTCAGAGGCCTGGGGGATGCCACAAAACGTCAGGCAGTCTTTGTGGCTGTACAAAAGTATCAACCGGCCATACTGTGTCTCATAGAAACTCCTCAGGTGCCGCACCCGAGGGGTTAATTGACGGCGATCGCAGCGCCCCGTCATAGAGGCCGGGTACGTGATACCGCCGCTGGCACCCCCCAGCCTACACTTGAATTAATGGGTTAATTATATTGATTGGTGGCGCAGTGCGCCCCCCCAACCCAGTATTGTCTTCTGTTCTATTATGGGCCGGACGTTCCATAAAATGCGGATTGCGCATGGCTTCTTTTTCTTTTTTGCGTGGTATAGAATAATACTTTTTTATAGCATTGAAATCGAATAAAAAATTTTGCATCGTGACAACCCTAGTCAGAACCCCTCCAATCAGATATTGATGGCCTATTCTGAGGATATATACAACAGATTGTAGTCCGCTCAGGTCTCATCCACAATTGTCAAGCAGCCCCGTGCACAGATTCCCGGAGACCGGTAGACACAGCAACAGGGTACTTTTGAATATAATCTTGATTTATTTATTTTTTTCTATTAAGACACATTTATAATCTATCATACCAATGGATTATGCTTTTTGAACTCACAAGCTCTTAATTATAGCCTATCTATACGCTATTATTAAGAACAGATGAGTTTGAATCGAAACACTGTTAGCGGAGTTATCTCTGGTTCTAATGTATTCCTAGGCTGGTGGGACCCTGATGTTTTGTGAACAAGATATACAATGCATTGCAATTGTGGGCATATGCATGCGGTATATAGAGGATATCTTTGTAATGTGGAACGGTAGAGGGGTGGATTTTTACACCTTTATATCTATACATAACAATCAGACATCCTTACCATTTCTGGATGTCAAAAGACCCTCTGGTGAATTTCAGACCACCATATTCGGCAAACTTACTTCCTTCCACCTGTTAAAAGCTAAAGGTAGGAAAGTGGCCATCCTGTACCCCTCCTAAGGGGATTCCAGGAAGACAAGAATTTGCTCCAACAAAAAGTCTCAAGCAGAGCAACTGAGAAAGGCCTCATGCACACGGCCGTTGGGCGGCCCGCAAAACGGCGGGTCGGCAATCAGCGGCCGCTGGCTGTGTGCACCACGCATCACGGATGCGGACCCATTCACTTGAATTGGTCCGCAATTCCGGAGATGCGGAACGGAAAACTGGAAGCACTACGGAGCGCTTCTGTGGTGTTTCTTTACGTTGTTCCGCACGCAAATAAATATGACATGTCAAGTTGAATGGGTCCGGCCCGCTGCACGGATGTTGCCCGTGCATTGGGGACCGCAATTGCGGTCCCCAATGCACAGAACGGCCGCACAACAGCTGTGTGCATGTGGCCAAAGTCACTTGAGATATATATATATATATATATATCTCATCAGTTGAGTGAGCACCAAAAAGCTCAACTGCCTGATGGAAAGAGGAAGCACTGCTATTGGATAGAGATTAGAGCCACCATCAGAAAATCTTCATAAAAGCAAAATCCAGCACCAAAAATATAAAAACTGTAATTTTTATTCCTTGATATTAAAAAATATCAAACACAGTACCGTCCAGATGGAACACATCATTACTCATAAGTAAGGCTTTGTTTGCATCACTGTTTCCGTTCTCCTGCGCAGTTTAGGAAAACGGAAAGGACGGATTCGGCACATAACTGAGCCGAACGGAGCCCACGGGCCCCTTAGACTATAATGGGGTCCGTTAGGTTTCCGCTCAGAAGAAGATTTTTGAAGCGGAGACAAAAGTCCTGCATGCACAACTTTTGTCTTTGCTCCAAAATCTTCTCCTGTGCGGAAACCTAACGGACCCCATTATAGTCTATGGGGCCCGTGGTCTCCGTTCAGCTCAGTTACGTGCTGAATATGTCTTTTCCGTTTTCCTCCCCCTAAATGGGGCAGGAGAGCGGAAAGGCTGAACGGTGATGTGAACGAAGCCTAAGGCTAGTTGCACACTAATGTTAAAATCTTTCAGCAGAGGAACAGCCTGCGTGAATTCATCGTATCCAGCAAAGTACCTCCAGACCCCATTGACTATGATAGGACCTTGTGGAGATCTGGCCTGTTTCCAGCATTAGTGCTTGCAGAGGATTTTGTCTGGTCAAATCACGGTCCCATTATAGTTAAAGGACTCCGGCGGAGAAAGGTGTGTGGGGCAGCCTACGATCAACTTCGGCAGGCTGTTCAGGCAGAGGATTTTAACGCTCGTGTGCAGCTGGCCTAAGGCCTCTTTCACGTGGTCAGCATTTGGTCAGTATTTTTGCATCACTGTTTGTAAGCCAAAACACAGAAGAGGCACAAATATTTGAATTATACCTTTTCTCTGTAGGTTCCACTTCTGGTTTTGGCTTAATACCGACCATATACTGATGCAAAATACTTACCAAATACTGACTGTGTAAAACATATAGATCAGGGGTGCACAACCCGCGGCCCGTAGGCCTCATGATACCCCCAGAGCCAAGGTTTGCGGCCCCCATCCTCCTAAATAGAAACACAGCTGATCGTGAGATCAGCAGTGTTTCTGCCCGCAGCGACGCACGATGGATCATTACAGCTCCTGCTCCCGCTGGAGCCGCGGAGAAGGCAGAAGCATCAGTGCTTCTGCCTTCTCCTCACACAGGTGAGCGCTATGCAGGGTGGACCCGGCTTGGGGGGAGAGGAGCGAAGAGCTGCAGGGTCAGGTTCCTTTGTATGCCCCAGTTACAGTGGAAATAGTGCAAAAAAAAAATTCTGTGTCCCCAAAGGTCTTTCAGTGACCTCTTGGGGACAAATTATGTGGAAAAAAATATATAAAAAAAAAAGTAAAAAAAATTATTTAACAAAAAAATATAATTAATCACAAATAAAAGAAAAAAAAAAAATTAAAAATATGATGTGGCAAAAAAAAAATAAAAATGAAAATTATAAAAAATACAAATAAAAGAAAAAATAAAAGGAAAAATTGCAAAATAAAAGTGTTCACTGCCCCTAACTGTCTTTTTATGATCCCTTGGGGGACACATTATGTGGCAAAAAAATAAAATAAAAAATTTTATATATATATATATATATATATATATATATATATATATATATATATATATATTTATATATTATATGTAAAATACAAATAAAGAAAAAATAAAATAAAAAAAAGTGCAAAATAGTGCAGTGTTCATTGTCCCCCAACGGTTTTTTTATGACCTCTTGGGGGAGATATTATGTGGCAAAAATATATTTAAATAATTAATAAACAGATTATAAAAACAGAATACAATAAATTATTATTAAACTACAAATAAAAGTAATAAATAAAAAGGAAAGTGAAAAATTTACAAAAAGTGTCGCTGTCCACCAAAGGTCTTTTTATGACCTCTTGGGGGATATTATTTGTAGCAGAAATATATTAAAAATTAAGTAAAAAAAAATATAAAAAATAATAAAAATACACCAACCAAAACCGTTGCCATTACCACCCCATTCACGTGAAACTATACATATTATATAACAAATCGACCGGAAAAAATAGGTAACTAATTATAATAATTTATTTTGGTGTCAGTTTGCATATTTAAAGAATAAGAAGCTATAGTTTGAAAAATAAATATATTTTTAAAAATGTTTTGTACAGTTTCCCCCAAATACAACTAAAAAATACATTATAAGGCCCTACGTATTAAGTGAAAAATTGTTGAAAAAATTATTATGGTAGTTCCAACACATAAAAAAGTTCGAACCACCACATGCGCTAAATCACAAAAAAAAAAAAAAAAAAAAAGCGCGTCTTTTCAGGCCTGGTTATTAAATTGTTAACCAATAAGCGCTTTCCCCACTAGTAAGGGAAAGTGCTTACTGGTTATTGCGTGGCGCCTGTAACTGGCAGGAGGTGGTAATAACCAGGGAGCGCCGTTCTCTGCAGTGAAGGAAATCACTGATTTATGAACAAGTTCCTGCAGCATGAATTTGTCCCCGGGATCTATGACACACTGCAAGAGCTAAAGAGTCTTCTATAGACATAGTCGATTAATTAAGGACTCATTCTCAAGATCTTTGATATGTTGTTCTGTTATTTTTCAAATGTCCATTCATTCCCCCATGTCTCTCTTCTTATTGTATATATATATATATATATATATATATATATATATATTGCCGTTTCTTCATATATTCTTGTAGTACGCCTGATGAAGTGACTGGTGACGTCTCGAAAGCTCGCTATGTAACATCATTACTTCTATTTCTGTTAGCCATTAAAAGGTATCAAACCTGCAATATTCTTATTTTGTTTCTCTTAACGAGAGCACTGAACTAGTTTTCTATTGGCTAACACGGTACCAGACTTTTTCCTAACTCTGTGACAAACATACATTTGGGGGTCTCCAGCTGGAACTTCATCCTAGGTAGGATGCAAGTATTGATTTGTCCTATCTCTTGTACACCCTGGGGTGTCAGTCATGCGTTATAACGTTATAGACAGCCATGTGTTATATCATGACGGAAGGAGTCTCGCCCCATATTGCATATTTAGGCTAGTTATGTATTTACTTTTTATTCACACTTAGTAAAGATATTTTTCACTTAGCCTGCGTAAACTTATTCATTTTCAAATCTTTTGAATTCACGTTACGTTACAGACTCTTCTTTGCTTTATTTAGTGGTTATTACTCACCTGGGTGGTTATATGTAGGAAACTCCTCCTTACACTGGTCATCACTCCTCATACAGACGTGGACAAAATTGTTGGTACCCTTTGGTCAATGAAAGAAAAAGTCACAATGGTCACAGAAATAACTTTAATCTGACAAAAGTAATAATAAATTAAAATTCTATAAATGTTAACCAATGAAAGTCAGACATTGTTTTTCAACCATGCTTCAACAGAATTATGTAAAAAAATAAACTCATGAAACAGGCATGGACAAAAATGATGGTACCCCTAGAAAACACAGAACATAATGTGACCAAAGGGACATGTTAATTCAAGGTGTGTCCACTAATTAGCATCACAGGTGTCTACAACCTTGTAATCAGCCATTGGGCCTATATATATGGCTCCAGGTAATCACTGTGTTGTTTGGTGATATGGTGTGTACCACACTCGACATGGACCAGAGGAAGCAAAGGAAAGAGCTGTCTCAAGAGATCAGAAAGAAAATTATAGACAAGCATGTTAAAGGTAAAGGCTATAAGACCATCTCCAAGCAACTAGATGTTCCTGTGAGTACAGTTGCACATATTATTCATAAGTTTAAGATCCATGGGACTGTAGCCAACCTCCCTGGACGTGGCCGCAGGAGGAAAATTGATGACAAATCTAAGAGACGGATAATCCGAATGGTAACAAAAGAGCCTAGAAAGACTTCTAAAGAGATTCAAGGTGAACTTCATGCTCAAGGAACATCAGTGTCAGATCGCACCATCCGTCGTTGTTTGAGCCAAAGTGGACTACATGGGAGACGACCAAGGAGGACACCATTGTTGAAAACGAATCATAAAAAAGCAAGACTGGAATATGCCAAACTACATGTTGACAAGCCACAAAGCTTCTGGGAGAATGTCCTGTGGACAGATGAGACAAAAATCGAAGTTTTTGCCAAGGCACATCAGCTGTATGTTCACAGACGAAAAAATGAAGCATATCAAGAAAAGAACACTGTCCCTACTGTGAAACATGGAGGAGGCTCTGTTATGTTCTGGGGCTGCTTTGCTGCGTCTGGCACAGGGTGTCTTGAATCTGTGCAGGGTACAATGAAATCTCAAGACTATCAAGGAATTCTAGAGAGAAATGTACTAGCCAGTGTCAGAAAGCTTGGTCTCAGTCGCAGGTCATGGGTCTTGCAACAGGACAATGACCCAAAACACACCGCTAAAAACACCCAAGAATGGCTAAGAGGAAAAAATTGGACTATTCTAAAGTGGCCTTCTATGAGCCCTGACCTCAATCCTATTGAGCATCTTTGGAAGGAGCTGAAACATGCAGTCTGGAAAAGGCACCCTTCAAACCGGACACAACTGGAGCAGTTTGCTCATGAGGAGTGGGCCAAAATACCTGCTGAGAGGTGCAGATGTCTCATTGACAGTTACAGGAAGCGTTTGATTGCAGTGATTGCCTCAAAAGGTTGCGCAACAAAATATTAAGTTAGGGGTACCATCATTTTTGTCCATGCCTGTTTCATGAGTTTATTTTTTTACATAATTCTGTTGAAGCATGGTTGAAAAACAATGTCTGACTTTCATTGGTTAACATTTATAGAATTTTAATTTATTATTACTTTTGTCAGATTAAAGTTATTTCTGTGACCATTGTGACTTTTTCTTTCATTGACCAAAGGGTACCAACAATTTTGTCCACGTCTGTATATGCTTCTGTAGGAAGCTCCTCCTTACTGTTCACATATGTCTTCGTAGAAAGTTCCTCCTTACACTGGTCATCACTGCTCTCATGTGTTTCTGTACAATGTTCCTCCTTACACTGGTCATCACCTGTCACATATGCTTCTGTAGGAGATTCATCCTTACACTGGTTATCGGGGCTCACATATGTTTCTTTAGCTTTAATATTATTCAGATCTTCCTCCTGATTCAAAAGCTGTGAAACAAATATTGTAAAATTCACCAGAAGGTCAGAGAAGTCACAGGAGAAGAAATCATTCTTTATAATGATGACCAAAGCTGACATGGCAGCCAAATAGCTGCAGGTCTCCAGCCGCCATAGATATTAGATGATACCTCAATAACAAGAACCTCATGAATATGTATCTTCAGCATGGCTTGATGTCTATCAAGTTGTTTCAAGGGAGTGGGGGAGATTAGCTTCTTCCAGACACATTTGGTAGAAATCTAACCTATTTGTTATTCCCACCAGTAGTCTCCATGGCCAGAACACTGTGATAACAGATAATGTCTATGGTTGGTTGTAACCCTGTCATCTCTTCCTTTCTCATTACACAAATATAAGACATATAATACTATGGGATAAATCAAGACTGAACATAAGGACTTCACAGCCTTCTACAGACCATAGGTAATATCTCCATCTACCTGATGATCCTGTGGAGGAAGAGGACTGGGACATCTCTCTGGTGTTCTTCTCTTACTGGATCTTCCTGTAGGAGACACATACAGTGACTGAATTCATTCTTTTTATACAGATAATTAAAAGACATTTGTATTTAGTCCTGTCTATTACCTGGTGATGTGAGGGGCTGGTGTTCCTCCATCATGACATCCTTGTACAGATCCTTGTGTCCTTCTACATACTCCCACTCCTCCATGGAGAAATAGACAGCGACATCCTGACACTTTATAGGAACCTGACAACACAATGATACAGTCATCACCCAGACCCCTCCAGTGCTGTTACTGCATAATGTCCCAGCATTCCCAGCAGTGTCACCTCTCCAGTCAGCAGCTCCACCATCTTGTGGATGAGTTCTAGGATCTTCTGTTCATTGATCTCCTCATGTATCAGGGGGTGAGGTGGAGGCCCCGTGATTGGGCTCAGGGATCTTCCACATCCTTCAGATACAGTGGACTGACAGCGCTCGCTAGAGATCTTCTTCACCATCGTGTAATCCTGGATATAGGGAGACACAGTAACATCTACAGCCATGTCCGTCTGTTATTACCATATATAAGAATGGTGTAATGTGACATCATCAGAATCTCTCACCTCTCCAGTAAGTTGGAAGAGTATCTCTAGGGTGAGATTTATTATCCTCTCTGCCATCTTGTCTCTGTCCCTATCCATCCTTGTTGGGTGAAACAGGAAAAGTCTCTTATATAGCAGATATTAACAGAGATGATTCTATATTGTAGGAACCTGAATGAAGACAAGTTAAAACAATGTCAAAACCCAAAAATATAATTTAAAATACACTAGTTATAGATAATAAGATAACATTTGAGGAGATGAGTCACAAGTAAAGTTTCAGGGAAAACCAAATCCAGTTGCACTTTAGTTCATGTCTCCAAAGAGAATATTCAAAAACTAAAGCACAGAGTACAAGGTGGTATACCACCAGGACCAGAAGGAAAAAAGACACCTCCCATACAATGTCCTGGTATATATATAAAACAAAAGAACTCCCATACAGTATCCTGGTATTTATAGAAAAAAATCCCATACAAAGTCCTGGTGTATATAGAAAAAACCTGGGATATCCAGAAAAAAAAAAAAAAAAAGCCCTTACACTGTCCTGATGTGTGTGTGTGTGTGTATATATATATATAAAAAAAACTCCCATACTATTTCCTGGTGTGTGTGTGTGTGTGTATATATATATAATCCTCCGATACAATATCCTGGTGAATATAGAAAACCTCCCATACAATGTCCGGGTGTATATAGGGCTAGATCTGTAGGGTCCAGTACAACGTACATCTGAGTATATATTACATTTACTAGTATTGTGTCCTACAGCTCATTGGTTTGAGTATTTGCCTTCAATACAAAAGGTTAGGGGTTCGAGTTCCTGTGGAGACTATTTGAAAATAAAATTAAAAATAATTGCACAGGGGCGTCCCCCCCCCCAGGCATCTTTGGTCATCGATCCGACTGTATATGGACACAGAAAATACAAGCAAGTCAAAGGGTCGGTAAAAAAAATTAAATAAAAATATACAGTAATCAACAGTCTGAGCAAAATACCAGCTATGCCAGTGGAATACCAGCCAGGTGTCAGGTTAAACAATCACGATGTTAGTTATGTCTGATGCTGTCATTGTGGGCAGAGTAAACAGTATATCCGCACTGCCTGTATACGGAGGGGTCAGCAGTATAGCCGCACTGCCTGTATACGGAGGGGTCAGCAGTATAGCCGCACTCCCTGTATACGGAGGGGTCAGCAGTATAGCCGCACTGCCTGTATACAGAGGGGTCAGCAGTATAGCCGCACTGCCTGTATACAGAGGGGTCAGCAGTATAGCCGCACTGCCTGTATACGGAGGGGTCAGCAGTATAGCCGCACTGCCTGTATACGGAGGGGTCAGCAGTATAGCCGCACTGCCTGTATACGGAGGGGTCAGCAGTATAGCCGCACTCCCTGTATACAGAGGGGTCAGCAGTATAGCCGCACTGCCTGTATACAGAGGCGTCAGCAGTACAGACGCACTGCCTGTATACAGAGGGGTCAGCAGTACAGACGCACTCCCTGTATACAGAGGGGTCAGCAGTACAGACGCACTCCCTGTATACGGAGGGGTCAGCAGTACAGACGCACTCCCTGTATACGGAGGGGTCAGCAGTACAGACGCACTCCCTGTATACGGAGGGGTCAGCAGTATAGCCGCACTGCCTGTATACGGAGGGGTCAGCAGTATAGCCGCACTGCCTGTATACAGAGGGGTCAGCAGTATAGCCGCACTGCCTGTATACAGAGGGGTCAGCAGTATAGCCGCACTGCCTGTATACGGAGGGGTCAGCAGTATAGCCGCACTGCCTGTATACGGAGGGGTCAGCAGTATAGCCGCACTGCCTGTATACGGAGGGGTCAGCAGTATAGCCGCACTCCCTGTATACAGAGGGGTCAGCAGTATAGCCGCACTGCCTGTATACAGAGGCGTCAGCAGTACAGACGCACTGCCTGTATACGGAGGGGTCAGCAGTACAGACGCACTGCCTGTATACGGAGGGGTCAGCAGTATAGCCGCACTGCCTGTATACGGAGGGGTCAGCAGTATAGCCGCACTGCCTGTATACAGAGGGGTCAGCAGTATAGCCGCACTGCCTGTATACAGAGGGGTCAGCAGTATAGCCGCACTGCCTGTATACAGAGGGGTCAGCAGTATAGCCGCACTGCCTGTATACAGAGGGGTCAGCAGTATAGCCGCACTGCCTGTATACGGAGGGGTCAGCAGTATAGCCGCACTGCCTGTATACGGAGGGGTCAGCAGTATAGCCGCACTGCCTGTATACGGAGGGGTCAGCAGTATAGCCGCACTGCCTGTATACGGAGGGGTCAGCAGTATAGCCGCACTGCCTGTATACGGAGGGGTCAGCAGTATAGCCGCACTCCCTGTATACGGAGGGGTCAGCAGTATAGCCGCACTGCCTGTATACAGAGGGGTCAGCAGTATAGCCGCACTGCCTGTATACAGAGGGGTCAGCAGTATAGCCGCACTGCCTGTATACGGAGGGGTCAGCAGTATAGCCGCACTGCCTGTATACGGAGGGGTCAGCAGTATAGCCGCACTGCCTGTATACGGAGGGGTCAGCAGTATAGCCGCACTCCCTGTATACAGAGGGGTCAGCAGTATAGCCGCACTGCCTGTATACGGAGGCGTCAGCAGTACAGACGCACTGCCTGTATACGGAGGGGTCAGCAGTACAGACGCACTGCCTGTATACGGAGGGGTCAGCAGTATAGCCGCACTGCCTGTATACGGAGGGGTCAGCAGTATAGCCGCACTGCCTGTATACAGAGGGGTCAGCAGTATAGCCCGCACTGCCTGTATACAGAGGGGTCAGCAGTATAGCCGCACTGCCTGTATACAGAGGGGTCAGCAGTATAGCCGCACTGCCTGTATACAGAGGGGTCAGCAGTATAGCCGCACTGCCTGTATACGGAGGGGTCAGCAGTATAGCCGCACTGCCTGTATACGGAGGGGTCAGCAGTATAGCCGCACTGCCTGTATACGGAGGGGTCAGCAGTATAGCCGCACTGCCTGTATACGGAGGGGGTCAGCAGTATAGCCGCACTGCCTGTATACGGAGGGGTCAGCAGTATAGCCGCACTGCCTGTATACGGAGGGGTCAGCAGTATAGCCGCACTGCCTGTATACGGAGGGGTCAGCAGTATAGCCGCACTCCCTGTATACGGAGGGGTCAGCAGTATAGCCGCACTCCCTGTATACGGAGGGGTCAGCAGTATAGCCGCACTCCCTGTATACGGAGGGGTCAGCAGTATAGCCGCACTGCCTGTATACGGAGGGGTCAGCAGTATAGCCGCACTGCCTGTATACGGAGGGGTCAGCAGTATAGCCGCACTGCCTGTATACGGAGGGGTCAGCAGTATAGCCGCACTGCCTGTATACGGAGGGGTCAGCAGTATAGCCGCACTGCCTGTATACAGAGGGGTCAGCAGTACAGCCGCACTGCCTGTATACAGAGGGGTCAGCAGTACAGACGCACTCCCTGTATACAGAGGGGTCAGCAGTACAGACGCACTCCCTGTATACAGAGGGGTCAGCAGTACAGACGCACTGCCTGTATACGGAGGGGTCAGCAGTACAGCCGCACTGCCTGTATACGGAGGGGTCAGCAGTATAGCCGCACTGCCTGTATACAGAGGGGTCAGCAGTACAGACGCACTCCCTGTATACAGAGGGGTCAGCAGTACAGACGCACTCCCTGTATACAGAGGGGTCAGCAGTACAGACGCACTCCCTGTATACGGAGGGGTCAGCAGTACAGACGCACTCCCTGTATACGGAGGGGTCAGCAGTACAGCCGCACTGCCTGTATACGGAGGGGTCAGCAGTATAGCCGCACTGCCTGTATACGGAGGGGTCAGCAGTATAGCCGCACTGCCTGTATACAGAGGGGTCAGCAGTATAGCCGCACTGCCTGTATACGGAGGGGTCAGCAGTATAGCCGCACTGCCTGTATACGGAGGGGTCAGCAGTATAGCCGCACTGCCTGTATACGGAGGGGTCAGCAGTATAGCCGCACTGCCTGTATACAGAGGGGTCAGCAGTATAGCCGCACTGCCTGTATACAGAGGGGTCAGCAGTATAGCCGAACTGCCTGTATACAGAGGGGTCAGCAGTATAGCCGAACTGCCTGTATACAGAGGGGTCAGCAGTATAGCCGCACTCGCTGTGTATACAGAGGGGTCAGTAGTATAGCCGCACTGCCTGTATACAGAGGGGTCAGCAGTATAGCCGCACTGCCTGTATACAGAGGGGTCAGCAGTATAGCCGCACTGCCTGTATACAGAGGGGTCAGCAGTATAGCCGCACTGCCTGTATACAGAGGGGTCAGCAGTATAGCCGCACTGCCTGTATACGGAGGGGTCAGCAGTATAGCCGCACTGCCTGTATACGGAGGGGTCAGCAGTATAGCCGCACTGCCTGTATACGGAGGGGTCAAGCAGTATAGCCGCACTGCCTGTATACGGAGGGGTCAGCAGTATAGCCGCACTGCCTGTATACGGAGGGGTCAGCAGTATAGCCGCACTGCCTGTATACGGAGGGGTCAGCAGTATAGCCGCACTGCCTGTATACGGAGGGGTCAGCAGTATAGCCGCACTGCCTGTATACGGAGAGGTCAGCAGTATAGCCGCACTGCCTGTATACGGAGGGGTCAGCAGTATAGCCGCACTGCCTGTATACGGAGGGGTCAGCAGTATAGCCGCACTCCCTGTATACGGAGGGGTCAGCAGTATAGCCGCACTCCCTGTATACAGAGGGGTCAGCAGTATAGCCGCACTCCCTGTATACAGAGGGGTCAGCAGTATAGCCGCACTCCCTGTATACAGAGGGGTCAGCAGTATAGCCGCACTCCCTGTATACGGAGGGGTCAGCAGTATAGCCGCACTCCCTGTATACGGAGGGGTCAGCAGTATAGCCGCACTGCCTGTATACAGAGGGGTCAGCAGTATAGCCGCACTCGCTGTGTATACAGAGGGGTCAGCAGTATAGCCGCACTGCCTGTATACAGAGGGGTCAGCAGTACAGCCGCACTGCCTGTATACGGAGGGGTCAGCAGTACAGCCGCACTGCCTGTATACAGAGGGGTCAGCAGTATAGCCGCACTGCCTGTATACGGAGGGGTCAGCAGTATAGCCGCACTCGCTGTGTATACAGGGCTCAGCTCCATATATCTAGTGACAGAAATGAACACTTAAAAACACTTTCCTAAACTTTACCTGCCCACCTACACCCCCATCACCTGACCTAAGCCCCCCACAGCCCGAGCTTTACCATACCATCTCCTCTTCCTATGGCTGTTGTGTGGCCTGTGATGATGTCATAGTCATGTGATCAGTCACATGAGTGGGAGGAGTCAAGAATCACATGACCAAGTAATGTTGACACAGGTTAGTAGACACCAAATCCTAGTGAATGAAAGGACCTTTGATGATGTCACAGTCACGTGATCAGGTGTGTGGGCGGAGTCAGGCTGGAGGAGATTTTGTTAGTTATTGATTATGTAAAAAATGTCCTTTGAGGAGATAGAGATGTGTGCGCTGCCTGTGCCCGAGACATACACATCTGCACTGCTCCACACACACAGCACCGTATACACTACACCGTATACATTACATACACAGCTCTGCACCGTATACATTACACACACATCCCTGCACCGTATACATTACACACACAGCCCTGCACCGTATACATTACACACACAGCCCTGCACAGTATACATTAGACACACAGCACTGCACCATATACATTACACACACAGCTCTGCACCGTGTACATTGCACACACAGCCCTGCACCGTATACATTACACACACAGCCCTGCACCGTATACATTACACACACAGCCCTGCACCGTATACATTACACACACAGCTCTGCACCGTATACATTACACACACAGCCCTGCACCGTATACATTACACACACAGCTCTGCACCGTATACATTACACGCACGGCCCTGCACCGTATACATTACACGCACGGCCCTGCACCGTATACATTACACACACAGCTCTGCACCGTATACATTACACACACAGCTCTGCACCGTATACATTACACACACAGCTCTGCACCGTATACACTACACACACTGCTCTGCACCGTATACACTACACACACTGCTCTGCACCGTATACACTACACACACTGCTCTGCACCGTATACATTACACACACAGCTCTGCACCGTATACATTACACACACAGCCCTGCACCGTATACATTACACACACAGCCCTGCACCGTATACATTACACACACAGCCCTGCACCGTATACATTACACACACAGCCCTGCACCGTATACATTACACACACAGCCCTGCACCGTATACATTACACACACAGCCCTGCACGTATACATTACACACACAGCTCTGCACCGTATACATTACACACACAGCTCTGCACCGTATACATTACACACACAGCCCTGCACAGTATACATTACACACACAGCTCTGCACCGTATACATTACACACACAGCCCTGCACAGTATACATTACACACACAGCTCTGCACCGTATACATTACACACACAGCCCTGCACAGTATACATTACACACACAGCTCTGCACCGTATACATTACACACACAGCTCTGCACCGTATACATTACACACACAGCTCTGCACTGTATACGGAGGGGTCAGCAGTATAGCGGCACTGCCTGTATACGGAGGGGTCAGCAGTATAGCCGCACTGCCTGTATACAGAGGGGTCAGCAGTATAGCCGCACTGCCTGTATACAGAGGGGTCAGCAGTATAGCCGCACTCGCTGTGTATACAGGGCTCAGCTCCATATATCTAGTGACAGAAATGAACACTTAAAAACACTTTCCTAAACTTTACCTGCCCACCTACACCCCCATCACCTGACCACAGCCCGAGCTTTACCATACCATCTCCTCTTCCTATGGCTGTTGTGTGGCCTGTGATGATGTCATAGTCATGTGATCAGTCACATGAGTGGGAGGAGTCAAGAATCACATGACCAAGTAATGTTGACACAGGTTAGTAGACACCAAATCCTAGTGAATGAAAGGACCTTTGATGATGTCACAGTCACGTGATCAGGTGTGTGGGCGGAGTCAGGCTGGAGGAGATTTTGTTAGTTATTGATTATGTAAAAAATGTCCTTTGAGGAGATAGAGATGTGTGCGCTGCCTGTGCCCGAGACATACACATCTGCACTGCTCCACACACACAGCACCGTATACACTACACCGTATACATTACATACACAGCTCTGCACCGTATACATTACACACACATCCCTGCACCGTATACATTACACACACAGCTCTGCACCGTATACATTACACACACAGCCCTGCACAGTATACATTACACACACAGCTCTGCACCGTATACATTACACACACAGCTCTGCACCGTATACATTACACACACAGCTCTGCACCGTATACATTACACACACAGCTCTGCACCGTATACATTACACACAGCTCTGCACCGTATACATTACACACACAGCTCTGCACCGTAAACATTACACAGCTTTGCACCGTATACATTACACACAGCTCTGCACCGTATACATTACACACACAGCTCTGCACCGTATACATTACACACACAGCTCTGCACCGTATACATTACACACACAGCTCTGCACCGTATACATTACACACACAGCCCTGCACCGTATACATTACACACACAGCTCTGCACCGTATACATTACACACAGCTCTGCACCGTATACATTACACACACAGCTCTGCACCGTATACATTACACACACAGCTCTGCACCGTATACATTACACACACGGCTCTGCACCGTATACATTACACACACAGCTCTGCACCGTATACATTACACACACAGCTCTGCACCGTATACATTACACACACAGCTCTGCACCGTATACATTACACACACAGCTCTGCACCGTATACATTACACACACAGCCCTGCACGTATACATTACACACACGGCTCTGAACCGTATACATTACACACACGGCTCTGCACCGTATACATTACACACACGGCTCTGCACCGTATACATTACACACACAGCCCTGCACCGTATACATTACACACACAGCACTGCACCGTATACATTACACACACAGCACTGCACCGTATACATTACACACACGGCTCTGCACCGTATACATTACACACACAGCTCTGCACCGTATACATTACACACACAGCCCTGCACCGTATACATTACACACACAGCACTGCACCGTATACATTACACACACGGCCCTGCACCGTATACATTACACACACAGCTCTGCACTGTATACATTACACACACAGCCCTGCACTGTATACATTACACACGCGGCCCTGCAACGTATACATTACACACACAGCTCTGCACCGTATACATTACACACACAGCTCTGCACTGTATACATTACACACACAGCCCTGCACTGTATACATTACACACGCGGCCCTGCAACGTATACATTACACACACAGCTCTGCACAGTATACATTACACACACAGTCCTGCACCGTATACATTACACACTGCTCTGCACCGTATACATTACACACACAGCACTGCACCGTATACATTACACACACAGCTCTGCACTGTATACATTACACACGCGGCCCTGCAACGTATACATTACACACACAGCTCTGCACCGTATACATTACACACACAGCTCTGCACTGTATACATTACACACACAGCCCTGCACTGTATACATTACACACGCGGCCCTGCAACGTATACATTACACACACAGCTCTGCACAGTATACATTACACACACAGTCCTGCACCGTATACATTACACACTGCTCTGCACCGTATACATTACACACACAGCACTGCACCGTATACATTACACACACAGCTCTGCACTGTATACATTACACACTGCTCTGCACCGTATACATTACACACACAGCTCTGCACCGTATACATTACACACACAGCTCTGCACCGTATACATTACACACACTGCTCTGCACCGTATACATTACACACACAGCTCTGCACCGTATACATTACACACACAGCTCTGCACCGTATACATTACACACACGGCTCTGCACCGTATATATTACACACACGGCTCTGCACCGTATACATTACACACTGCACCGTATACATTACACACTGCTCTGCACCGTATACATTACACACACAGCTCTGCACCGTATACATTACACACACAGCTCTGCACCGTATACATTACACACACAGCTCTGCACCGTATACATTACACACACAGCCCTGCACCGTATACATTACACACACGGCTCTGCACCGTATACATTACACACACAGCCCTGCACCGTATACATTACACACACAGCTCTGCAATACATTACACACACAGCCCTGCACCGTATACATTACACACACGGCTCTGCACCGTATACATTACACACACAGCCCTGCACCGTATACATTACACACACAGCTCTGCAATACATTACACACACAGCCCTGCACCGTATACATTACACACACAGCCCTGTACCGTATACATTACACACACAGCTCTGCACCGTATACATTACACACACAGCTCTGCACATATACATTACACACACAGCTCTGCACCGTATACATTACACACACAGCTCTGCACCGTATACATTACACACACAGCTCTGCACCGTATACATTACACACACAGCTCTGCACCGTGTACATTACACACACAGCCCTGCACCGTATACATTACACACACAGCCCTGCACCGTATACATTACACACACAGCTCTGCACCCTGTACATTACACACACAGCTCTGCACCCTGTACATTACACACACAGCTCTGCACCGAATACATTACACACACAGCTCTGCACCGTATACATTACACACACAGCTCTGCACCGTATACATTACACACACAGCCCTGCACCGTATACATTACACACACAGCTCTGCACCGTATACATTACACACACAGCACTGCACCGTATACATTACACACACAGCTCTGCACCGTATACATTACACACACAGCTCTGCACCGTATACATTACACACACAGCCCTGCACCGTATACATTACACACACAGCTCTGCACCGTATACATTACACACACAGCTCTGCACCGTATACATTACACACACAGCTCTGCACCGTATACATTACACACACGGCTCTGCACCGTGTACATTACACACACAGCTATGCACCGTGTACATTACACACACAGCTATGCACCGTATACATTACACACACAGCTCTGCACCGTGTACATTACACACACAGCTCTGCACCGTATACATTACACACACAGCCCTGCACCATATACATTACACACACAGCACTGCACCGTATACATTACACACACGGCTCTGCACCGTATACATTACACACACGGCTCTGCGCCGTATACATTACACACACAGCTCTGCACCGTATACATTACACACACAGCCCTGCACCATATACATTACACACACAGCTATGCACCGTATACATTACACACACAGCTATGCACCGTATACATTACACACACAGCTCTGCACCGTACACATTACACACACAGCTCTGCACCGTATACATTACACACACAGCTCTGCACCTTCTTACTGAGTGCTGTTATATAGAGTAGCAGGGTGTTTACAGTTTGCACTATTAACTTCTTCACTACTGAGCCAATTTTCACCTTAAATCCCAGGCCGATTTTTGTGTGTCACTTGTGGTGATAACTTTAAAACGCTTTGACTCATCCAGGCCGTTCTGAGATTGTTTTCTCGTCACATATTGTACTTCATGACACTGGTAAAATTGAGTAAAAAAAATGTAATTTTTATTTATAAAAAAATAAAATAAAAAATTTACCAAAAATATTAAAAAATTTGCAAATTTCAATTTCTCTATTTTTATAATAGATATGAATACCTCCAAAAATAGTTATTACTTCACATTCCCCATATGTCTACTTTATGTTTGGATCATTTTGTGAATGCCATGAAATTTTTTTGGGATGTTACAAGGCTTAGAAGTTCAGAAGCAAATCTTGAAATTTTTTAAGGACCAGTTCAGGTCTGAAGTCACTTTGTGAAGCTTACATAATAGAAACCACCCAAAAATGACCCCATTTTAGAAACTACACCCCTCAAGGTATTCAAAACTGATTTTACAAACTTTGGAAAATGGAGATTACATTTCAGAATTTCACTTTTTTGGGCAGATTTTCCATTTTTATAAAAAAATTTCCATTAGGGTTAACAGCCAAACAAAACTCAATATTTATGGCCCTGATTCTGTAGTTTACAGAAACACCCCATAAGTGGTCGTAAGCTGCTGTACGGGCACTCGGCAGGGTGCAGAAGGAAGGGAACGCCATATGGTTTTTGGAAAGCAGATTTCCCTGGGATAATTTTAAGTTGCCATATCACATTTGAAGCCCCCATGATGCACCCCTAGAGTAGAAACTCCCCAAAAAAAGACCCCATTTTGGAAGCTACGGGATAAGGTGGCAGTTTTGTTGGCACTATTTTAGGGTACATATGATTTTTGGTTACTCTGTAATACACTTTTTGTGAGGCAAGGTAACAAAAAATAGCTGTTTTGGCACCGTTTTTATCTTTGCTATTTACAACATTCATCTGACAGGTTAGATCATGTGATATTTTTATAGAGCGGGTTGTTACAGATGTGACAATACCAAATATGACTACTTTTTTGGTTGTTTGTTTCAGTTTTACATAAAGCATTTGTGAAAAAAAAAATTTTTTTAGTGTCTCCATATTCTGAAAGCCATAAATGTTTTTTATTTTTTGGGCGACTGTTTCATGTAGGGGCTCATTTTTTGCGGGATAAGATGAGTTTTTGATTGCATATGACTTTTTGATCGCTTGCTATTGCACTTTTTGTGATGTATTTTTATTAACCTGAGGGGTTAGTTCATGTGATATTTTTTATTCAGCAGGTTCTTATGGACGTAATATGTATACTTTTTTTTATTTATGTAAGTTTTACACAATGATATCATTTTTGAAACAAAAAAAATAAATCATGTTTTTTAGTGTCTCCATAGTCTGAGAGCCATAGTTTTTTCAGTTTTTGGGCGATTGTCTTAGGTAGGGTATCATTTTTGCGGGATAAGATGACGGTTTGATTGGTACTATCTTGGGGGCATACGCCTTTTTGATCGCTTGGTATTGCACTTTTAGTGATGTAAGGTGACAAAAAAAGGTTTTTTTTTAGCAGTTTTTCTTTTATTTTTTTGACGGTGTTCACCTGAGGGGTTAGGTCATGTGATATTTGTATAGAGCTGGTCGATACGGACGCGGTGATACCTAATATGTCTACTTTTCTTTTTTTTCCCTATTTTTTACAATTTTTTTAAACTTTATTTTAAGAAAAGGACGCTTTTTTTTTTTACTTGAAACTTAAATTTTTTTGGGGGGGAAAACATTATTTTTTTACTTTTTATTTCACTTTATTTTTTGTCCTACTCTGGGACTTCAACTTTTGGGGGTCTGATCCCCTTTACAATGCATTACAATACTTCTGTATTGTAATGCATTGGCTGGATCTCACAGGCTCTCCCGGAAGGCAGCCACGATGCCTAAGGAAGGCATCGGGCTGCCTTCCCTGCCATGGGGTCCCCTTTTTTACAGCAGCTCGGGAACCCCATTGACACCGGCACCCGTGAAGATACCGCATGTGCCGCGGTCAGCGCTGACCGCGGCCGCGCAAAGGTTAATGCCCTGGGATCGGTGTTTTCACCGATGCTGGAGCATACAGCAGGGGTCCGGCTATCGGTGACAGCAGGACCCCTGCCTCTGATCGGGCAGGCGCAGCTCCTGCGCTGGGATTTCTGTCCCGCATTTATGCGCCGTACATGTACGGCGTTGGTATCCTAAGGGTTAATTGACAGGAACGCACACACATCCATCAAAGTCATGTGACATTTTCCACTGTGGTGGTTTTCTTACCCGATGACGCAACATCCACTTCTGAGGCACGTAAGGCCCTTATTGTAGACACATCATGCCTGCCTGCCTCTGAGGGTGCTCCTGTGCTCCTTCTCCTGGACCCTGCGCTGTAGCATACCTCCAAACCGTCCCAGAACCGGTGGGACAGTCCCGGATTTCATTGACTGTCCCAGAACAGCTGAGGTATGTCCCGCTGTCACTGTGTCCATAGGACGCAGAGACAGCCAATTGTAATGTTGAAGCAGGAAGCCGTCCGCTCCCCGCTCCACCATTCTCTTCAGCCGCTGGCGCTCACCAGCAGCAGCACGACGCGGGCAGACATCCCACTGCTGGTCTGTGTAGGAGGAGCGGTGGAATCAGCCTCTGTGCTCCTCCTCCTACACAGAAGCACGATTTGTGACAGTATCCTGCTGCTGGGGAGCGCCAGGTGAGCTGTAATCATCGGAGGAACTAGGTGTTTACAGGGGTTCCTCTGAAGGGGGCACATATCTAGGTATAACTAATACGAGGGGTCACATATCTGGTCATATCTACTGTGATGGGTCACATATCTGGGTATAACTACAGTGAGGGGCACAAATCTGGGTATAACGACAATACGCCAGTGGTTTTCACGCTGTGCAATCGGAGCCTGAAGCGAGGCATAAATGTTCTAAATCTGAGCACCACCTGCATGACCAGGCATCCAAATGCACGAGCTGCAGTGGAGTAGACACCTCAAAAACCACAAAAGATCTCGGGCTCCTCCTGCTCCCTCTTCTGCTGCAGTCTCTGCCTCTTCCTCCCCCTCTGGACTGACAGTGGCACCTGCCAACAGAGGATGTGGCAGCAACACCACCACCGTCACCAAGCATCTCCACACTGTCCCATGGAAGCGTTCAGCTGTCCATCCCCCAAACACTGGAGAGAAAGAGGAAGTACCCCCCTACCCACCCTCGATCCCTGGCCCTGAATGAAATGCTGTCATTCTATCTGGTGGCTGTCCCACAGTACATGGTTCCCAGCCACCACTACTTTTCCAGGCGAGCCATCCCTGCCCTGCACAACCAAGTGGCGGACAAAATCAGGTGTGCACTGCGCAACGCCATCTGTGGCAAGGTCCACATAACCACCGATACGTGGACCAGGAAGCACGGGCAGGGACGTTATATCTCCCTAACTGCACACTAGGTAAATGCAGTGGAGGCTGGGCCTGAAGCGGATAGCAGTTTTACGCATGTCCTTCCGCCACCGAGGATTGCAGGACGTTTCTCGTTGCTTCCTCCTCCGGTCAGCGTAACACCTTCACCACCAACTTCAGCATAGCCAGGGGATAATGACAGCAGGCTGTTTTGAAACTCATCTGTTTGGAGGGAAACCCCCACACCGCGCAGGAGCTGTGGACGGGCATGGAACAACAGACCGATAAGAGCCTCAAGCCCGGCCTGGTGGTGTGCGATAACGGGCAAAATCTCATAGCAGCTCTTGGCCTAGCCGGTTTGATACACATTCCTTGCCTGGCGCATGTGCTGTATTTGGTGGTGCAGAGGTTCCTGAAAAATTATCCCGATATGTCAGGGCTGCTGCAGAAAGTGCGGTCCGTCTGTGCGCGCTTTCAGCATTCTCCCCCTGCTGCTGCTCGCCTGTCTGCGCTGCAGCGTAACTTCGGCCTTCCCGATCCCTCCCTTCTGCACATGCTAGCCAGACTGTGCGAGCATCAGCAGGTGATAGTGGAGTTTCAGCTGCAGCACGCACGGGTGAGTCACTCTGCGGAACAGCACCACTTCACCACCAACAAGTGGGCCTCCATGCGGGACGTGTTTGCCATGTTGCACTGTTTCGAGTACTCCACTAACATGGCCAGTGTCGATGACGCCGTCCTCAGCGTTACTGCTATGTCTCCTTGAAAAAACGCTTTGGGCGATGGAAGAGGATGTGGCACAGGAGGAGGAGGAAGAGGGATCATTTCCACGGTTATCAGGCCAGTCATTCACAAGTGGCTCAGAGGGTGGGTTCCTGCACCAACAGAGGCCAGGTACAAACTGTCCAGCCAGGACACAGTTCCGGAGGATGAGGAGGAGAAGGAACCATGTTCACAGCAGGGTGGCACCCAAATCAGCTCATGGGCATCACTGGAGCATGGCTGGGGGGATACAGAGGACACAGACGATACACCTCCCACAGAGGACAGCTTGTCGTTGCCTCTGGGCAGCCTGGCACAAATGAGCAACTACAAGCTGCAGTGTCTCCGCAACGACTGCCGAGTTGCCCACATTCTAACCAGTGCTGATTACTGGGTGGCCACCCTGCTGGATCCCCGCTACAAGGACAACGTGCCGTCCTTAATTCCGTCACTGGAGCGTGATCGGAAGATGCGCGAGTACAAGCGCACGCTGGTAGACGCGCTGCTGATGGCATTCCCACCTGACAGCGGGGGCACAGTGGAAGCACAATGCGAAGGCAGAGGAGGAGGAGGAGAAGGAAGAAGTCTCCAACTCAGCTAGGGCACCACCAGCACCTCAGAAGGGAGGGTTAGCATGGCCGAAATGTGGAAAGCTTTGTCAGCATGCCACAACAACCAGCACCCCCAGCAGATATGGAACGTCTTAGCAGGAGGCAGCATTTCAGCAATATGGTGGAGCAGTATGTGTGCACACGCCTACACGTACTGACTCATGGGTCTCCCCTATTCAACTTCTGGGTCTCCAAATTGGGCACATGGCCTGAGCTAGCCCTTTACGCCTTGGAGGTGCTGGCCTGCCCAGCGGCCAGCGTTCTGTCTGAACGTGTGTTTAGCACGGCAGGGGGCGTCATCACAGACAAGCGCAGCCGCCTGTCCACAGCCAATGTGGACAAGCTCACATTCATTAAAATGAACCAGGCATGGAGCCCTCAGGACTTGTCCGTACCTTGTGCTGAATAGACAAGTATACCGGCCGCACCCCGCCATTGTTAGACTCCAGCGCACTTTCTCTTTGCATTCTCTTCTTCATTTACCAATGTTTTGCGGGTCTTCCCAAATTTATTAAAAATAAAGGAAAAAAACAAAAACAATCTTGTCTATCTCCTCCTCCACCGGCGCTTCCAACTACACCGCCACATCCACCGCCTCCTCGACCACCTACTCCACTTTGACCTCCGCCTCCTAGTTCAAGATTATTATTTTTTTAAAATTTCCTTTTCTATGTTATTATAAATCATTTCCCCATCCACATTTGTTTGCAGGGCAATTGTTCTGCTCTTACCCCCATTTTGCTTCCTTTTGCAGCCCTCTAGCTCTTACTATGACTATTTTACAGCCATTTTAGTGCACCAAAGTTCGGGTCCCCATTGACTTCAATGGGGTTCGGGTTTGAGTTTGGGTCAAGTTTGGGTCCCGAACATCCACGGGTCCACTCATCCCTAATAGACTTACATTAGAGCTTCAATGATACTCAATAGCAATGACACAGCAGTTTTTCCAAACAAAAACAAGTTTCCAGACATAACAACAGAGCTAAACCACATTCAAAAGGTCAGTCTGTCTGGTTTTGGTGGTAAACAAGTCAGTTTTTTTCCCTTCTCTTCTTTAACCCTTAGGGTAACTATTGAAAATTATCAGCTTCTCATTATTAGCTAAAAAGTCCCAGAAGTCTCTCAGTATTCATTAACCCTTTCCACAGTGCCATGCAACTACAGTGCAAATAAACAGGATTTATATCATAGCAAACATATAAAATGCAGATACACAGAATTAAAGGGCTTCTGTCACCCCACTAAAGCGTTTTTTTTTTTGGGCTACTTATAATCCCTATACTGTATTAATATATAGGGCTATTACTCATTTTGGTTCAGTAGTTAATTCAAAAAACGGACTTTTATAATATGCAAATTACCTGTCTACCAGCAAGTAGGGCGGTTACTTGCTGGTAGCAGCCGCATCCTCCTTTCATAATGACGCCCCCTCCTCATGTTGATTGACAGGGCTAGCGAACGCGATCGTCCTCTGGCTGGCCCTGTCTGCATTCAAAATCTGGCGCCTGCGCCATACCTGTCTTCAGTCGGCTCAGGCCGCTCCACCCTCAATGCGCCTGCGCCGATGACGTCACATCTACACCCGGCGCAGGCGCACCGAGGAAGGAGCAGCCGAGCGAGCGACCTCCTCTCAGCGCACCTGAGCCGACTGAAGACCGGTACGGCACAGGCGCCAGATTTTGAATACAGACAGGGCCAGCCAGAGGACGATCGCGTTCGCTGACCCTGTCAATCAGCATGAGGAGGGGGCGTCATTATGAAAGGAGGATGCGGCTGCTACCAGCAAGTAACCGCCCTACTTGCTGGTAGACAGGTAATTTGCATATTATAAAAGTCAGTTTTTTTAATTAACTACTGAACCAAAATGAGCAATAGCATTATATATTGATATATCCCAGTATAGGGATTATAAGTAGCCCCCCCCCCCCCCAAAAAAAAGACTTTAGTGGGGTGACAGAAGCCCTTTAAATCAGTATGAGTCAGTGTCAGTTTACCTTTTAAAGTGGAAAAGTAAGAATTTGCTGACTTTGCACACGGGAAATAGGGGCAAATGTCCAGACTTCAAAGTTCCCCCGCTCCAGGGCACTACACTCTCCCCTACTTTAATTGCGGTGTCCATGAAAGTCAGGACTACTTAAAGAGGACCTGTCATGTTTTTTTTTTTGTTTATACAGTATAAATACCTTTCCTTGCGGGGTACCCCCGCTGATGCTGTTATTTCTCAAATATCGCTCCTACGCCCCACTGTGCCCCACTGTAGTTTTCCCGCTCAGTATGTTAATCACAGCGGAGAGCGGCACAGCCAGGGAGAAGGAGACTCCCATTGAGAAACCCTGGCGTCTCCTCCTCCTTGTACCGATGCTCAGTATCAACATACTGAGTGGGAAAACTGCAAGAGGGCACAGTTGGGTATAGGAGCAGTATTTAAAAAAAAAAACAGGCAGGGTGGCAGCATAGTTTTATATGGAGGACCGCGCTGCTTTAATCTCCATCAAGGGGTAGACTTTCGTAGCAGGATTTTTCCACACTTCCCAAATGTAGTGACATATGAATCCTCAGAGTCGCTTACACCCTCCCGGTAGATCGTATAATTGCTTTCTTCCCTCCCTACCTTTCTCAAGGCGGCAGATTTCCTAGCGGACGCATCTACTGACGCGGTTCGGTTTTCTGCCAGAGCAGTGGCCATGTCAAACGCAGCTAGACTGGCTATTTGGCTGATACCATGGAAAGGGAATCAGGGCTCTAAAGCTAGGCTCTGCGCTATTCCCTGTGAAGGTTCTAGGTTATTTGGATCCTCATTAGATGACGTGCTAGAGAGAACTTCAGATAAGAAGGGATTCCCGGTTCCCCAGAGGCCTTCTTTTTTTTTCGTAAACCTCAGTCGAATTTTAGAAGGCAGAGGGGTAGACAGAGTGACAGAAGAGAGAAAGAGAGAGATTTCCTAAAATATCTAGTGTTTTTTTTGTTCAAGCCCCAAGAAAATAAATCCAAAAAACAAACAACAATGACGCCAGAAGTCAGGTGGGGGGGAAGGTTATCTGTTTTTTTCCAGCCTGAGGGTCCATTTCTCAAAACAAATTGTTATAGAGAAGGGTTTTCAGTTAGAATTCCTTTCCCGTCCTCTGGAATTTTTTACCCAGACAGTCTGCCCCAAGAACCCCGAAAAGAGGCAAGTTTTAGAATCAGAAGTATTTGCCCTTCTACACAAGGGAAGGATTTCTATTCCCCTTTGTTTCTAGTAAAAAAAAAAACATGAAAAAAAAAAAACGGGACATTCAGACTAATATTAAATCTAAAAGAGTTAAACAAATCCCTAACTTGCAAAAAATTCTGTATGGAGACCATAAACTACAAATCTACTCTTTCAGAACTGCTGGATGGCAAGCCTGGATCTGGAAGATGCGTATTATCATATTCCGATTCATGCTTATTCCCAAAGGTTTTTAAGAACAGCGGTTTGGGTAGAAGAAGTTGCTACACCTCCAATACAGGGAGCTTCCCTTTGGCATATCTCAAGCTGCAAGAGACTTTACCAAGGTGGTAGCAGAGATAGCAGCTGTAACAGCTTCTGCTGTGCGCCGCTGTTCCCCTTCTTATCGCCGCGGTCCCGGGCGACGTGTTCAGTGGTGATCTGCGGCTGGTGCTTCCCATTCACCGCTGCAGTCCTGGGCTCTGTCTGTGTGGGTGCTGTTGTTCTGGGATCCGCTCCACAGTTTGCTCTCAGCCCTGGCCACAGCATGCTTGCTGCTTGTTTCCAGCAGCAGTTCCTTAAGGGCCGGCGCGCGTCACTTTCTGCGCTTTATGGGTTGGGTCAATCCTAGCCCTCCTGCGCATATATAAATGGCTCAGCCCCCTTCCCAGATGCCTCAGTGTCAAGGTCCTTGTGTCCTGCTATGGTTCCTGTTTTCTGCTAGTGTTCCTGACTCGTATCTGTGTTCCTGGACTCTGCTACCTGTTAGATCCCTATCTGCTTGACTTGACTCTCCTGTTGCCGACCCGGATTGCCTGACCTGTACCTGTGCCACCTGCCCTGACCTTTTGCCTGTCTGACTACGCCTCTGCCTCATCCTTCGGTCCTGCACCTCTGGTACCTTTCTCAGGTACCTCCTGGTCCGCCTGAACCATCTATCTTCCTCAAGAGGTAGCGACCTGGTGTTCCCCTCAGGAAAGATTATCCTACCATTATGGGTACTGTGAAGATCCAGGGGTTCACTTAGACAATGCCCTTAGAAGGAGGTAGGACACGTTGCACAGTGAGTTCACACCCGCTGGTTCATGACAGCAGCATAAAACTATCAGGAATAACTTTGGTATCTTATTTGGACGATTTTTTTTAATAATCTCTCAAAAGTCAAGAGGGTTTAGAAAAAGATATACATTTTCTTTGCTCCACCTTGAAAGACTTAGGCGGACGCTTTGCATGTAGAAGAGGTGGAAATGGGGGAAGGCAGTACACAGGGTGATAGCCAGACCACCCTCAGTTCGTCTTCTCAGCCGAATTGGACGATGAAGAGGAGGAGGAGCAGGAGACAGTTGCCTCCGCTACAGAGGGTAGTACCCACAGCAGGTTTATTACATCTGTTCAGCGTGGATGGGCTGAAAAGGAGGAAGAGGAGGAGGTGATTGAGAGTCATCCTCCTGACGAGGACAGAGAAGTCTTGTCTGTTGGGACTCTGGCACACATGGCTGACTTTATGTTATGCTGCCTTTCCCGTGACAGTCACGTTATACGCATTTTGGCCAACACCGATTAATGGTTGTTCACCCTTCTCGACCCCCGCTACAAAGAGAATTTCTCATCTCTCATTCATGTGGTGGAGAGGACTAGCAAAATGGTTCAATACCAGAAGGTCCTTGTAGAAAAATTGCTCCAAAAATTTCCAGCTGACAACGCTGGGGGCAGAGTACGTAGTTCCTTGGCCAACCGAGGAGGGGAGACGAGGGGAACACACAGCAGTTCCAACAGAGGCAGAGCAACACTCTTCAAGGCCTGGGACAGTTTCATGACACCCCGCCAGCACCCTCACCCTGATGCGCGGGAAAATTTTTGGAAGATGGTGAAGGAGTACGTAGCAGACCGTGTCAGCGTCCTCAGTGATCCCTCTGTGCCTTACAACTATTGGGTATCCAAGCTGGACACGTGGCACGAACTTACGCTTTGGCGGTGCAGGCCTGCCCTGCTGCCAGCGTTTTGTCCGAGCAGGTATTTAGTGCTGCTGGGGGCATTAAAACAGATGAGCGCATCCGCCTGTCAACTGAAAATGCTGACAGGCTGACTCTTATCAAAATGAACAAGTTCTGGACTGACTATGACTTCTCTTCTCCACCAGAGGAAAGCAGCTGAACATAAAGGCAATTTAAATGTGGCTTTTCTTGTGTATTGAATACACTGTATTCCCATGCACCCCTTCCACCACAAAAAAGTGTATATGGTTCAATCTTCCTTTTCTCGTCATCGTCCTCCTCCTCCATCATATCAACATGCTTATTAGGCTGCCCTCACTCCTAATGTTTTAGAGGGTCAGCTCAGCAGCAGACCCTCACCCCTAATGTTTTAGAGGGTCCGCTCAGCAGCAGACCCTCACCCCTAGTTTTAGATGGTTAGCAGCAGGCCCTCGCCCCTAAGGTTTTAGAGGGTCACCAGCAGGCCCTCGCCCCTAATGTTTTAGAGGGTCACCAGCAGGCCCTCGCCCCTAAGGTTTTAGAGGGTGACCAGCAGGCCCTTGCTCCTAATGTTTTTGAGGTTCACCAGCAGGCCATCAATCATAATTTTTCAAGGGTGTGTATGATGCCCTCTTTTATGTGTAACAAAGGGTGTATTGGAGTACTGGTTCCTTTTTTTGGGCAGCCCTTTCACTTAGTGCATAGGCTTTATGAGTGTAGGAGTCCCACTACCTGAACTATTGTACCACAATGTGAATGAGGCCCTCCTTTATGTGATATACAGGTTGTATCGGAGTGCCTCTTCCTTGTAATTTTTGGCAGCACTTGCACTTTATATACAGTAAATATACAGGAAAGAATGTTTCCTAACAATTTTTCCTCTAAAATTGATTTTATCTTCGGTTTTGTGCGTATTAATGTCAGTCTGTAAAAGTGGAGTACTACTCGGACAACATCGTTCCCAGCAATGACCTGGGAGTCCAAGATGCATCCAGACATCCTCCCCATGCTGTTCCCGAACCATTTTGGTGGTGTTTCCATCTTTCTGACCTTTTCCTATGAACCAGACCCCCTCCCCTCTTCAGAGCAGGGGGTGCCTGGTTTATTGCTCGGGTTCTCCCATTGACTTCCATTGTGCTCTGGTGAGCATCCCAAAGTGTTCTACTCGAGCATCAGAGCACCCAAATAATTTGGTGCTCAATCAACACTACTCTAAATGCTGCTGACAGAATGGCAGTTACATAGTAGTCACTTGTGACCCAGTGTCCACTAAAGCAAGGCTGGACACCATTAATTGTAACAGTAATCGTAGGCATCAAACTAGTCAGTGGGTAATCGAACATAAATCCTAGGGTTACCATTAGAACCATATCTCGGTCTACCCTTGTACCTCTTTTTGTAGCACCTCAACATTTTTTAAATGCTGTAACACCAACTCCTTCAAGTTGAGTTCGGTATTTTCATCACACTTCTTAACATTACTCTACAGGTGTGCTCCTTTGCTCAGACGTAATGGCACAATTTTAACCTGGATCTGGATCAGAACCAGTACCTTTACTGGAATGGCATATCAGGGCGTAGTAATGCCAGAACTCTCAGCTGGGTTTTTATAGCATCTAGTCTGGCACCCTCTACTGACCTTGTTTGAAAGCTGGCATTCCAACCTTTCAAACGATACCAGAATCAGCATTATATCCACTATATCAGATGTGTGACACAGTGAGGGGTTGTGTCTGGCAAGGCAGGTATTTTCCTCCAAGCATGTGCCGTTAGGCTGGTGAGGTCAAATACCGGAGTTTAAGTGCTGGTCCGGGTTTTGGCAGCACCTGACTGTCCTTAAATAGGCAGCTGGGCTCAGCAGAGATGTCTCTATTTTTGAGATATGAGGCTTTGTGCAGTGCTGGAGGGCTGAGAGCCGCTGTGGACTACTGAAGGCAGAACTGGTGGATCCGGGGGGGGGGGGGGGGGAATATAGTGAGAGTCAAGCGCTCCATAGTCATCTGTATCGCCGTCCTCAGGACAGTGATACAGATGGAAGTGCTGCAGCGGGGCAGGGGAGGGAGGGGCGTCTCCCTTCCTTGTTCCTCTGATAGGCTGTGGGCCTTGTGCCTGATCTTCTTCAAGCCAAACCCAAACAGAAGGGAGGGAGGGCCCCCTTCCAGGCCCCACCCATGTCCCGCCTCCAGCCACGCAATTGCGGACAAGATTAGGCATTTTCTATTATAGTGCCGGAGATGTGCGGTCCGCAAAATGCGGAATGCACATTGCCGGTGTCCATGTTTTGCGGATCCGTGGATCTGCAAAACACATACGGATGTGTGAATGGACCCTAAAAGTGCTTTTCCAAGGGGATGTCTGGGATGTGTCTGCAGTCTTCTGTGGGGCAGTGCTCTTAGTTAGGCTACATGCACACGAATGTTGTTTGTTTCCATGTCCGTTCCGGTTTGTTTGCGGATAGGATGCGGACCCATTCATTTCTTTTTTTCTCAAGAAAATTTTTATTGTCAAGTAAGATAAGACAAAGTAGCAGATATTATGTGGACGCAGCCACTCACAAGCGGTAAACCTACATACATCTCATGATAAGTGGACGCAGCCACCATTAAGTAATTTGACAGTTTTATTATTGTAAGAAGTCCTACGGCACCCGCTCGGGTGCTGCCAACGTAGAACTTAGGAAAATGTTAAGGAAGGAACCAAAACAGTAGTACACTTGGCAACCAAGAAAGTAAATTATAGGGGAGGAAGGGGGAAGGACAAGAATATAGGGAAAAGGAACCGATGGAAAGACAGTAATGGACATATAATTTCCTACATAAAATAAACCCTTCTAGGCCACCACACAGAGTCAGTCAAGGATCTAGGGAGGGAAGTTTTATTACTAGGGCATGGGGAACTTAGCTAGCCAGGGAGACCATGATGCATAGAAAAATTTCAGCCTACCCACTCTCTGAGCCCACAGGTGTTCAAAGATAGCATGCGTAGAGATTCTGTCTATTAACTCATTTAGGGAAGGGATCTTAGATGATTTCCAAAGTTTGGCTATCAGTATTTTGGCCGTTAATAGAATGTGACAAAATATAGTTCTAAGTTGTTTGGGAATTGTGTCGATATCTAAAGAAAGGAGTGCCATAGCTGGAGACCATGTAAAACCGCGGCCTAAGACATCTTCTATTAGTCTTTTAACCTCCACCCAAAAAGGAAGGAGTCCAGCACATTCCCAGAATATATGAATGAGATCACCAGGCATCATATGGCAACGCCAACACAGATTCTCCGTATTGGGATAGAACCTAGCTAGCTTGACTGGGGTGAAGTACCAACGTGTGAGAAGCTTATGATAACCCTCCACCAAGCTGGCACTTCTAGTAGCTTTATAGGTAGTTCTAATCGCGATCTGCCACTTGGATAAAGAAAACGAGAGTTTAAGATCTTTTTCCCAATTCAGTAGATGCGCTTTTTTTGTTAAACATTCATCTTTTATCACCATTTTATATATTTTACTCGTGGGAACCTGCGGAGCACCTTGCGAACGAGACAGGGTATTAAGGAGAACCAATGGGAGTCTCACCACTCTTTCAGGACCCTTAGCTAGGAAGTGGACCAGTCTAGTGAACTGGTACTCATAAGAGTCCGGTATGTTAAACGAAGTTTGCAGACTTGCAAATGGCTTAATGCCATGTTCGTCGTAGAAATCATTTAGTACCTGAATCCCAGCTTTCCGCCATCCACTCACCGAGAAGTCTGCTATGTAATATTGCAGTATCTCAATGGGGGTCTGAAGAGTTTTCAATGGCGACGCAAGCTCCGCCTGTTGTAACAGTAATTTCCAAGCTTGAATAGAAGCTTTAATTGTCAATGATGTGGGCAGCGGAAAATTCTTATCTATGGCATATAATAAAAGAAGCGAGTGTAGAGACTTCCCCTTATTCAGATCTACCTCTATCTGTTTCCAACTTGGAAAATGCTCGGGACTAAACCAAAATTTTAGTTGTTTTAAGAGAAAAGAGATATAATAACCATGGAGATTCGGGACACTTAGGCCACCATGGGCTCTATGGCTATAGAGTATAGAGGCTGCAATTCTGTGAGGGCCCTTATTCCATATAAAGGAAAGCATTTGAGATTTAAATTTGGTAAAGGTCGAAGCAGGGATGGGAATAGGAAGTGTCCTAAACAGATATAGGATTTTTGGGAGTATCATCATTTTATAAATTACTACCCGCCCTAGCCAGGACAGCTCTAGTTTGGAGTATCTCATCAATTCGGTTTGAAGAGAATTGAACATCGCATCATAGTTGCACTTGACTAACCTAGAAAGCGGGAAGCAAATTTGGACCCCTAGATAAGTAATAGAGTGTTCTGCCCATTGGAAAGGAAATTCCTTTACCAAAATCTCTCTCAAGGATGGAGGAATCTTAATATTTAATATCTGGGATTTGGACTCATTAACTTTATAATACGAAACTTCTCCAAATTTTTTAATAATCTGAGTAGCTGCCCGTAAAGATGGAATGGGATCAGTTATGGAAAGGATGACGTCATCAGCAAACAGCCCTATTTTATGTTGACGATTGCCCGCCGGGATACCTCGAATCTTATCTGACATCCTTATCATCTCTGCGAAGGGTTCCATAACCATTAAAAAGAGGAAAGGCGAGAGGGGGCACCCCTGACGAGTACCATTTGTGATTAAAAACGGGGAGGACAAGGACCCGTTTACCAATACCCTAGCCGAGGGGGAAGTATACAGTGCTAAAATTGCGTTCTTTATGTGACCAGCAAACCCAAATTTGTCCAGCACAGCCGAAGCATATCCCCAATGGATTCGGTCGAACGCCTTCTCTGCATCCAAAGTAAGAAGCAGAGAAGGCGTCGCCATACTCCCAGCTTTCTGCAATAGACCCAGCATCCTTCTAGTACCATCAGGAGCCTCTCTGCCTCTTGTAAAGCCCACTTGATCACTATGAATTAACATAGGCAAGATTTTCTGGAGTCTATTGGCTAGTAGCTTGGCATACAGCTTTATATCACTATTAAGAAGGGAAATAGGGCGAAAATTTGCAGGCGAATCTGGTGTTTTCCCTGGTTTCGGGATAGTAACAATGGTAGCCTGTAGCATTTCAGATGGGAATTGTTCCCCAAGTAACACCCCATTGAAAAGTTTCACCAGGTGGGGCTGCAAAATAGAGGAGAATATCTGATAGTACTCGTTGGAAAATCCATCAGGGCCGGGTGACTTGTTAGCCTTAAGAGACTTAATAATAGTCTCGATTTCCGAATCAGAAATTGGGGAGTTTAATTCCGCCACTTGTGCAGAGTTTAGAGCGGGCAAATTGACTTTTTGAAGAAAGGAAGTAATGGTCTCTGCGGATGGTTGAGTCGTGGAGGTGTCTTTGTTAAGGTTATATAGTTTCGAATAGTATTGGTTAAATGCCTCTGCTATTTTATTTGGGTGAGTAATTTTCGTTATCTTATCAGGGCCTAGTATAAAGGGAATATTGATTTTTTGAGCCAGAGGTTTTACTTTCCTCGCCATCAATCTGCTTGGTTTATTGTATGATTTATAGTAAGACATGCGCATAGAAGTTAGCTGGCGGTCATAATCTATTTGGAGGGTAGAGTGAATTTCATGTCTCAAGGACATTAATTTTCTATGTGATAATAGAGATGGATCCACCCTCACTTGTTCTTCTAGTCTAGCCTCTTCTTCCAGAAGGGATGACAATTTGGCTTCCCTAGCTTTTTTGAATTGAGAACTTTGCTTAAGCAGTTCCCCTCTAATGGTAGCTTTATGAGCTTGCCAAAGAGTAAAGTTGCTAACATCCCCTGTGTCATTAAGGGAGAAGTATTCTATTATAGCTGATTTAGTACATGCATTGTAGGTGGGGTGACGGAGAAGGAAAGTGTTATTTCTCCACAGCCTTTGTGTATTGATCGGTAACATCTGAGAGATAGTACAGGAAATTGGCGCATGATCGGACCAAGATGTTATCCCTATTGCTGAACTAGAGATCTTAGACAAGAGGGATCTGTCTGATAGAAATAGATCAATTCGGGAGAAGGATCTGTGTCTAGCAGAATAGAAGCTATATTCTTTTGAGTTCGCATTTAAACAACGGAACGTGTCATATAACTGATTTTCCCGAATCCATCGTCCCAACGAAGGAGCCAATCTATTATTTAAGTTGGAGGAGTCCATGGATCTATCTGGGACAATGTTAAAGTCTCCACATATCATCAGAGATCCCTTTTGTACTTTACGGATTTTTTTCAGGATTCTGTTTAGAAACTTGACCGGGGATTTATTGGGAGCGTAGATATTGACCAGGGTCATTGCTGTTGATCCTATCAAGCCTACCATAATAATATATCGCCCTCCCTCATCACATATCACTTTATCAGCTTGAAAGCCCAGTGAATTTTTAATTGCAATAGCCACCCCTGCTTTCTTCTTACTCGAGTTCGCAAGTAACACCATAGAGAACTCCTTGTTGGATAAGTTTGGATGTTTGCCCCTCACAAAGTGTGTTTCTTGAATACAAACTATGTCAGTCTGAGAGGAGCGAACATCCTTCCACAGTGAGGATCTCTTATAGGGGGAATTGAGCCCCTTAGTATTAATAGATAGTACCTTAACTGCCATCATAAATAAAGACACTTTGAGGTTGAATACATAGTGTGGCCTCTATATCTCTAGATCGTGTAGGAAATCGATGTATTGTTGAATAACCATCTATAGAAAAAAAAAGATAATGAAAAGGAAAAGGGGAGACAAGAGGGAAAAGGGAATATAACAACAACAATAAGGTTAGTGCAACCTGCATTATAAACTGAAGCTAGGTGACCAGAATTTGTTATGACTGGTCTGGAGAAGGTTATTAGAAAAACCTGGACCAGAGAAATCTGGGGGAAACAGTCCGGCCCTACTCCTCCATCCTTAATATGGTGAGAAAAAGAAAGAACATTAACAAAGGGAACAACGACCCTTCTCAGCCGTAACTTTAGAATCAGTCTCCCACCGTGGACCAATCCGGGATTACATGGGCATTAGGCTTCTTCTTTGCTGGTGTCGGCGAACTCGGTCTTCCAACATTCCAGGATTTAAGTAGCGCTTCACCCTCTTCCGGGTTCTTGATGACAACTGTTTTCCCATCTTTGAGGATTAAAAGTTTCATCGGAAATCCCCACTTATACGGAATCTGTAAATCTCTCAAGACTTTGGTGATTGGGGAAAGCTGTTTTCTCGCTTGCAATGTCAATTGTGACAGATCGGCAAAAATTTGAATGTCCTGAAAAGGAGCAGGAAGGTTGCGGTTTTTCTTCATATAAGCAACTAGCTCTTCTTTTATGCAATAAAAATGAAAGCGTGCGATAACATCTTTGGGCACTGAGGCTGGGAGATGTTTCGGTTTAGGCAGGTGATGGGCTCTGTCGATCAGAAGGAGATTAGGATCCTTGTCTGGAAACACCAATTTTAGCATTTCTCCTAGATGTTGTTGTAAATTAGCTGGGTTGATCGTATCAGAGATCCCTCTGAATTTCAGGTTATTTCGCCTGTTCCTGTCTTCCAGGTCTGCCATTTTAGCTCTCAACCCCGCCACTTCATCTTCTAGAGAGTAATGTGCATCAATGAGGCTATTATGTGAGCTGGTTAACTCTCCCATCTTGCATTCAATGTGGTTCACTCTGGAACCTAAATCATCTACCGCAGAGGTAATGGTGGTAGCTACCTGCTGGAGCTGTGCTGTGAGGGAATGGTGAACTGCCGTCATCATCGCTTTTAGTGAGCTTTCCGACACTGCTTGATCCGTGCAGATAAAGCTTTGGAGGGGATCCGACAATGTAGCCCCTGAACTAGCTATGTTTAAGGAATGTGCTCGGGCCTTATCTGGAAGAGGGGTCCCGCCTGCCCTGGAGCCTGATGTATAATCGCTCACCGGGAGCGGAGATGTCATGGCGGCCCCTTGTTCATGCCCAGTGTCCACCCTGTGATCTCCGCTTCTGGGGTTATCTCTATGCGATGTGCGCACTTGTTCGTCTCCCTCTTCTGGTAGTTCATACCTGGGTGAAGGACGCGAAGCGCTTCCCCTGTTAGGGTGCTTGGCTACGCTGTCTTCCTCCTGCCGCGCTGGTGAAGCGGCACGTCTCAATGGCGGGAAACCATCCTCCGGCTCCTGTGCAGGGAAGAAGTCCGTCAGCCTTCTGAGACCCGGGCGAGACGCTTTTTTCCTGGTCATCATGACCTTGGGGTGGAAGGGAGCTTGGGGAGATAGTTCTGGCCTCTGTTCCACTTCGTCAAGACGCTGTAGGACGCTTTATCATGGATGGTAGTGTGGAGCTCTTTCACTGAGCAGCCATCTCAGACGGCAGCAGGCCACGCCCCCGGACCCATTCATTTCAATGGGTCCGCAAAAAATGTGGACAGCACATTTTATTTTTATTTTTTTGGACACTTCACCTCCCACAAAAAGGTAAATAAAAAGTGATTACAAAGTCTTACTTTTGGGAGAGGCTTAGACTGTGATGAGGGGGGAAGCGCTTCCCCTGACCTAGCTGGCTGTGTTGTACCGGAAGCCAGGAGCAAGGGTAAGCCTAGTAGTGGGCAAAAATAGACGAGGAGAGCAGAGTAGTGTCCAAAAAAAACTTTAATTCCTCTCAGAGAGCAAGGTTACAGAAAGCCTGGGAAATCTCTACGTTCGGGTTCGGGGTGTACCTCGTGAAGCAAGAAGAACGCCAGCGACCCAGCATTTAATCACGTGCGCCGGGACCCCATTTTTTGATGCTGAGGACGCGGCCCCGCTTCGGAGCGAGTGTCCTGTGATGACCAGCGGGTTGTAACCGAGACCTGAGGCCAGCGTACTGATGTGGGACACGAACTGGATTGACGTCAGGAAACCCCCCACGCCAAGGAAGCAGCGGGCCATCTAGGGGGGCATCTTGCAACAGGGCTACCAATTGACTGAGGACCACGACCGGGCACTAATCGTTCGGGGTTTTAAAGAACCTGACCTCCGAGGGAGGCCCATGCTGATTGGCCTTCGTGGAAGGGAGCCAGGAACAAAATGGTCATGGACCCAGGACAATTGCCGCACCTGCAATCCCTGACGTTTAGGGGAGGTGCTGGTAAACTCACCTGGCCTGAGGAACCCGTAAAACCCAAGGTACATGGCTGCCTTAATAACTAAACTAGGAGAGTGCCCAAAAGGATGTCCATGTTTGGGTAACGTACCTGGGCTTAGAGGCTACTACCTGTACTGATGTCTTGGGTCACCTGACCTTGGTCCAAATGTCGTACAAGTGAACGGTCAGGACACGTTCCTGAGAGGACAAATCCATAACGTTCGGAAGGGAAAGAGAACATAACTGGGGAGGATGACAGGCCTGGGTGAACCAGGAGACAGAGGTAGGTGTGAGCCTGGGTGAACCAGGAGACAGAAGTAGGTATGAGCCTGGGCGAACCAGGAGACAAAGGTAGGAGTGAGCCTGGTGCGATCCAGGAGGCAGAGGTAGGTGTGAGCCTGGGTGAACCAGGAGACAGAGGTAGGTGCGAGCTTAGGCGAACCAGGAGGCAGAAGTAGGTATGAGCCTGGGCGAACCAGGAGACAGAGGTAGGAGTGAGCCTGGGCGATCCAGGAGGCAGAGGTAGGTGTGAGCCTGGGCGATCCAGGAGACAGAGGTAGGTGTGAGCCTGGGCGATCCAGGAGACAGAGGTAGGTGTGAGCCTGGGCGATCCAGGAGACAGAGGTAGGTGTGAGCCTGGGCGATCCAGGAGACAGAAGTAGGTGCAAGCCTGGGCAATCCAGGAGGCAGAGGTAGGTGCAAGCCTGGGCGATCCAGGAGGCAGAGGTAGGTATGAGCCTGGGCGAACCAGGAGACAGAGGTAGGTATGAGCCTGGGCGATCCAGGAGGCAGAGGTAGTTGCGAGCCTGGGCGATCCAGGATGCAGAGAGGTAGGTGTGAGCCTGGGTGATCCAGGAGACAGAGGTAGGTGTGAGCCTGGGCGATCCAGGAGACAGAGGTAGGTGTGAGCCTGGGCGATCCAGGAGACAGAGGTAGGTGTGAGCCTGGGCGATTCAGGAGACAGAAGTAGGTGCGAGCCTGGGCGATCCAGGAGGCAGAGGTAGGTATGAGCCTGGGCGAACCAGGAGACAGAGGTAGTTGCGATCCAGGAGACAGAGGTAGGTGCGAGCCTGGGCGATCCAGGAGACAGAGGTAGGTGCGAGCCTGGGCGATCCAGGAGGCAGAGGTAGGTGCGAGCCTGGGCGATCCAGGAGGCAGAGGTAGGTATGAGCCTGGGCGATCCAGGAGGCAGAGGTAGTTGCGAGCCTGGGCGATCCAGGATGCAGAGAGGTAGGTGTGAGCCTGGGCGATCCAGGAGACAGAGGTAGGTGTGAGCCTGGGCGATCCAGGATGCAGAGAGGTAGGTGTGAGCCTGGGCGATCCAGGAGGCAGAGGTAGGTATGAGCCTGGGCGAACCAGGAGACAGAGGTAGTTGCGATCCAGGAGGCAGAGGTAGATGAGAGCCTGGGCGAACCAGTAGAGCAGGGAGACAACAGCATATAACGTGAAAGCACATACATATATCATGTGGCCCTGTCGCCACCATAGGACAGATGACTGCAGTGAGCGTTTAGTGACCGCTGGTCGCGTATGGCGTGTGATAACGACCTAGCCTACTCGTGGTGATACCCCCAGCTCTCTTTGGCCGCCGCACGGAAACTAGCGCCCTTCCAGCCCAGCGGGGGCCCGGGAGCCCTCCCCCTATATGGCGCTGTGTGGCACGGCGGGAGCGCGTATGAGATGGCTGGTTGTTGGATAATCCTGCTGAGGTTTTATTTTTATTTATTTTAATTTTTTTCGGCTGTTTGTAGACATGGGCCGTTGTTGCCCAGGGGCTAGATACCCCTATTTACTTCCTATATGGCCTGTTTTGACGTGCGTTCCACCCTGGAACGCACCGCCATCTAGCCCCGGAAGTAGATGGTTCGTGATGGAAATGTGCAGGGGGGTGACCGGGTGGACTGGGGGACGGGGCCCACCCGTCCCGAGTAGTAAGTGGGGCGGGCGAACTGGGTGTAGGGCAAGAGTCGGCGTGTGTTTCACTCCAAAAACCTCGTTGATCTGGACCCCGGAGGTTTGGAACATGGGGCCCGGGCCGGAGGCTTTTGTAACCCAGTGGGGACAGAATTTACCTATACTGGCGCTGCCGCACTGGAGCCGCCAGGTTGATTAAGTCCGCCGGGCCTGAGTGAAGATTCCGGCGTGCGCTCCACTCTGGAACGCACGCCGAACACGTGACCAGGAGCCCAGGCCCGGCGGAGGATTTCCAGCGTGCGCTCCACGCTGGATCACATGCCGGGCTGCAACGGCGCCCAAGCAAAAGACAGGACGAGGGAGGCCCTGTGGAGGGGGTAACCCGCAGGCCAGACCCTGCCCCCCTTGCTGCCTCAGGAGGGAGGTGAAAATTGCTTGGACCAGGGATGTATATCGGCGCTGACCCAGAGAGCCGGAAGTGTGTGACCGCCGCTGGAGGAGCCCTTGTGGAGCAGGGAGCATCATCGCACGTTATTTACCTCTCCTGAAGACGTGAACGGCGGTGTATGGAAAACGAAACAAAGCAGATGAAGCAACTTACGACGTGCACGGATGCAGTACCAGAGCAAGCGACTCCTTATCCAGGTATGAACAGAAGCGCCCTGAGGAGCTGGGGGTTGGAGCTTAAGAAGGTAAGATGCCCCTCCCACAAATTCAGGCTGACTTTTCAGCCTTCCACTTACCCCAAAATGGTATCAGTGGAAAAGTACAGAATAGTCAGAATATGGCTATATTTTTTTTTTAATTGAAGAAAAACTACACATATGTGGTATCGCCGTAATCACACTGACCTGGAGAATGAAATTAAGCATTCCGTTTTACCATATAGGGAACGCTGTAAAAACTAAATCCATAAAAATGTTGCAGAACTGTTATTTTTCCAATCTTACCCCCATTTGGAATTTTTTTTCCAGCTCCCTACTACATCTTATGTAATATTAGAAGGTGGAATTAGAAAGTGCAACTTGTCCCGCAAAAAAACAAGCCCTCATACGGCTATGTGAATAGAAAAAAAAAAAAAAGTTATGGCCCTGGAAAGGCAGGGAGTTAAAAAAACGAAAACGCAAAAACTAAAAACCCTCTGGGGCTGAAAGGGTTAAGCGGAGTCATCTTGTAAATGGCACTCATTTGATGTTTAAAGTCTTTGAGACCTGTAGGCTCTCCTCCATACTTAAGTAACCATGGTGCGCCAAAAAGTATGGTACTAACAAGGGTATTGTTGGAGCAGGACTAGCGGGCAAATCAGAGTCTCTGTCCACTGACATGGCAGCAAAGTACAGCAGCACAATAAGGCCTCATGCACACGACCGTAGCCTGTGTTGCGGTCTGCAAATTGTGGATGTGCAAAACACGGATAGTGGCTGTGTGCATTCCGTATTTTGCGAAACGGAACGTCCGGCCCCTAATAGAACAGTCCTATCTTTGTCCATAATGCGGACAAGAATAGGACATGTTGCGGACGGCACACGGAGTGCTGATCATATCTTAACAAGCTCCGCCTTACAGATGTAAGGCAGCTATCCTATAAATCGATGTTTAACCCTTTAAATAGGCCTTGAGACATGACGGATAATAACTAAGCCAGCACCTCATCTGCAGACAGCTGTTTCGGAGTGATTGCCCCTCAGCAGTGCAGAGCAGAGAGTTCTTCACAGAATTCCAGAGCACATGCGGGCTGCCATCTTGACTCACAAGTTTGGCGATACACAGGTAAGCCCTTACCTGTGCCGGGAGCCGGTCTGAAACAAATGCGGTCACCGGGAGCAGGCAGTTCCGAGAACAGCCCGATGAAGGCCCCCGGCGGCTGTTCTCGGAACTGCCTACTTCCAGTGACGGCATTTGATTTCAGACCGTCTCCCGGCACAGGTAAGGGCTTACCTTTGTATCGCCGGACTTGTAAGTCAAGATGGCAGCCCGCATGTGTTCGCCGGCGAACACTGCGAACTGGCCATCACTGTTCTGGAGGAGCGTGTATGACCTATAATTCTCCTCACGCCAATTAAGGCACTGATGGGCCTCTCACCCAGTGAAGCCAGTACTCTCTGCTCTGCACTGATGAGGGACAATCACCCCGAAACAGCTGCCTGCAGATGAGGTGCTGGCTTAGTTTTTATCCATCATGTCTCAAGGTCTATTTAGAGGGTCAAACATTGACTTATAGGATAGCTGCCTTACATCTGGTGGCATTAGAGGCGGACCTTGTTAAGAGCTCATTTGCATTCCTTTCTTCCCAGAATACCACAGGAGCATGTATGGCCTGTAAGTCTCCTCACGCCATTTAAGGCGCTCTCTCCCCAAGGAGAGAGAGTACCTCCCAGTTCTCCAGCTAGGAAAGCCTCATTCACATGTCCATGCTCAAATATGTGAAAAAGTGGTTAGTGATGCCTCCGTGAAGATGTCCTGGAAGGATCCGTGTGTCATCTCTGTGCAGCTGAAATTTTGCATCTCTTCCTAATGATCCATGAAACAGGGGTGGCATCTGTATTGCATCCGTGGTTTTCATGGAGCCATAGACTATAATGGGCGTGATGGATCCACGAAGACAGACAAAAAAGAAAATGCTCCCGTGCTAAAACCACGGACCGTGGTAAAACATGGATGTGTGAATACACACATTAAAATGAATGGATACATGAGCTGACGTGTGAATGAGGCTTAATGCAGGATCCAGTCTCACTAGCACAGTCCCTTGTATTAGACCCCACAAGGGGAGCACTTACATTTGCAGATGCTATTATGGGGCTGGTTCAGGCTGGGGTGTTCCTGTACTCACCACTGGCTGTCTTGTTCCACTGGGGCTGGGTCCCCCCCAACACCGTCGAGGTGTCACCACGTGTTGCTGCTCTCCAGAAGGGATGGTAAGGCGTGGTGCACCCCAATGGGAAATCAGTCCAGAGAGTCAGGGTCTGCAGTAACCAGGGAGCTTCTTTACTGCAGGAACGCTACAAGCGGTGCACTGAGCTGGCTTCTGCAGTCTCCTCCCGAGCAGAAGAAGGTTCTCTGCTGGAGAAAGGCCTCCCTCTCCCTCCCAGCTTCAGACATAATAACAGCTAAACCAGACATTGGAAAGGTCAGTTGTCTGGATTTGGTGTAAACAAGGTCTGGTTTTCCCTCCTCTTTAACCCTCCTGGTAACAGTGGAAAATTACATGAGCTGGAAAGTCCGGAAGTCTCTGTGTTCATTAACCCTTTCCACAGTGCAGTGCAAACACAGTGCAAATGAGCAGGATATACAGTATATCACAGCAAACAGAACTAAACAGTATAAGTCAGCGCAATGTAACCCTTTACAGCTGTGTGTGTAATGTGTACGGTGCAGAGCTGTGCGTGTAATGTATACGGTGCAGAGCTGTGTGTGTAATGTATACAGTGCAGGGCTGTGTGTGTAATGTATACGTGCAGAGCCGTGAGTGTAATGTGTACGCGCAGAGCTGTGTGTGTAATGTATACGGTGCAGAGCTGTGTGTGTAATGTATACGGTGCAGGGCTGTGTGTGTAATGTGTACGGTGCAGAGCCGTGTGTGTAATGTATACGGTGCAGGGCCGTGCGTGTAATGTATACGGTGCAGAGATGTGTGTGTAATGTATACGGTGCAGAGCTGTCTGTGTAATGTATACGGTGCAGTGCCGTGTGTGTAATGTATACGTGCAGAGCTGTGTGTGTAATGTATATGGTGCAGAGCTGTGTGTGTAATGTATACGGTGCAGAGCTGTGTGTGTAATGTATACGGTGCAGAGCTGTGTGTGTAATGTATACGGTGCAGGGCTGTGTGTGTAATGTATACGGTGCAGAGCTGTGTGTGTAATGTATACGGTGCAGAGATGTGTGTGTAATGTATACGGTGCAGAGCTGTGCGTGTAATGTATACGGTGCAGAGCTGTGTGTGTAATGTACACGGTGCAGAGCTGTGTGTGTAATGTATACGGTGCAGAGCTGTGTGTGTAATGTATACGGTGCAGTGCTGTGTGTGTAATGTATACGGTGCAGAGCTGTGTGTGTAATGTATACGGTGCAGAGCCGTGTGTGTATTGTATAAGGTGCAGAGCTGTGTGTGTAATGTATACGGTGCAGAGCTGTGTGTGTAATGTGTTTGGTGCAGAGCTGTGTGTGTAATGTATACGGTGCAGAGCTGTGTGTAATGTATACGGTGCAGAGCCGTGTGTGTATTGTATAAGGTGCAGAGCTGTGTGTGTAATGTATACGGTGCAGAGCTGTGTGTGTAATGTGTTTGGTGCAGAGCTGTGTGTGTAATGTATACGGTGCAGGGCTGTGTGTGTAATGTATACGGTGCAGAGCTGTGTGTGTAATGTATACGGTGCAGAGCCGTGTGTGTAATGTATACGGTGCAGAGCCGTGTGTGTAATGTATACGGTGCAGAGCTGTGTGTGTAATGTATACGGTGCAGAGCTGTGTGTGTAATGTATACGGTGCAGAGCTGTGTGTGTAATGTATACGGTGCAGAGCTGTGTGTGTAATGTATACGGTGCAGAGCCGTGTGTGTAATGTATACGGTGCAGAGCTGTGTGTGTAATGTATACGGTGCAGAGCTCTGTGTGTAATGTATACGGTGCAGAGCTGTGTGTGTAATGTATACGGTGCAGAGCTGTGTGTAATGTATACGTGCAGGGCTGTGTGTGTAATGTATACGGTGCAGAGCTGTGTGTGTAATGTATACGGTGCAGAGCTGTGTGTGTAATGTATACGGTGCAGAGCTGTGTGTGTAATGTATACGGTGCAGAGCTGTGTGTGTAATGTATACGGTGCAGAGCCGTGTGTGTAATGTATACGGTGCAGAGCCGTGTGTGTAATGTATACGGTGCAGAGCTGTGTGTGTAATGTATACGGTGCAGAGCTGTGTGTGTAATGTATACGGTGCAGAGCTGTGTGTGTAATGTATACGGTGCAGAGCCGTGTGTGCAATGTATACGGTGCAGAGCCGTGTGTGCAATGTATACGGTGCAGAGCCGTGTGTGTGTGGAGCAGTACAGATGTGTATGTCTCAGGCGACGCAGACATCTCTATCACCTCATGAGGGCGCACTTCTTTTTATCAAAAAGCATTTAATGAGTAAAGGCTAAATCCTATACTCGATTGGCTCCGCCTACACATGGTGACATGGTCCTGACATCACCAAAGGTCCTTTCGTCCACTTGGCTTCTGCATTTGTAGATAAATATAAAAGCCTGGTCATGTGACTCCTGACCCCTCCCACAGAGATAACTGATCACATGACCATGACCTCATCAGAAGAGCTGTATCCTAAGACCCTGCACCCGGCTGCTATGCAGGAGGAGGTACTGTAAAGCCTGGAGTGTGTGGGTTCTGGGGGTTTAGGTCATGTGATGAGGAACGTACTGTGTTTTAACCCTTTAAGGACTGCTGATGTGCATTTTTGTCACTGGTCAGTAAGGGGTGTATGGAGTGGCTCAGGAGCTGACCCCCTCCATACGCCGCAGGTGCTTGCCTTGTTATACAGCTGACCCCCGCTTGCAGTGACCGGGGTTGGAGAACACTCCCAACGCCATCCTTTAACCTCTCACATGCCATTTGCAATTTTTCTTTGTCCTCTGGTTGTTCTCCCGTCCCTTGAGTTTCATTGTTATGGCAGCTGGGGGTCTATTATTGTACAGCTGTTATCATAGGTAATTGAATGAAAGTATCTATTACTTTCAGAGTAACAGTTGCCGATATAGTGGAGACTCTATGTGTAATGGCAACGCCCCCATTGCTCCTAGAGGCTCATCATCACTTATCTTAGCAATGCGGGCACATATGAATATGGGGCCAACACAGATGCCGTAAGCTGCCAAGCGCCCATGTACAAGGTCAGCCAGTGTCATAGGTACAAAACTGCTGACAGATGCCCTTTAATATTATATTTTAAAGTAAAGTTTAGTTGATCGCAGACTAGTATGCCTGATGTAATGCGGTGCATCACAATTATATTGCTTTTATATTGGACTCATGTCATCTGCCTGTGAGAATGTGGTTGGCCGTAGCACAATCAGCAGCAGCTGCAGATACAGTTTCCTGAACTTGATGGAACAGTTTTTCAATTGCTTCAACGTGACGCACATTAGCAAATGGCTACGCATCACCTGAGTGACCAGGTCCTCTCCTATGCCACTGCTTCTACTACCGCCACTACTACTCCCCATATACAACCACACATCTGTAGGCTTGTTCATCATGTTCCGTACTGTTCTGTTGCTACTACCTATAATACTGCTGTTATTACTACCTACAGTTGCAAGAAAAAGTATGTGAACCCTTTGGAATGATAGTGATTTCTGCACAAATTGGTCATAAAATGTGATCTGATCTTCATCTAAGTCACAACAATAGACAATCACAGTCTGCTTAACTAATAACACACAAAGAATTAAATGTTACCATGTTTTTATTGAACACACCATGTAACCATTCACAGTGCAGGTGGAAAAAGTATGTGAACCCCTAGACTAATGACATCTGCAAGAGCTAATTGGAGTGAGGTGTCAGCCAACTGGAGTCCAATCAATGAGATGAGATTGGAGGTGTTGGTTACAGCTGCCCTATAAAAACACACACCAGTTCTGGGTTTGCTTTTCACAAGAAGCATTGCCTGATGTGAATGATGCCTCGCACAAAAGAGCTCTCAGAAGACCTACAGTACGATTAAGAATTGTTGACTTGCATAAAGCTGGAAAGGTCCCGTCCACACACACACAGGGGGGAGGATAGTGACCAGTGCGCTCCACCCTCACACCTGGCCCTGCCTACTTGCCTCACGAGTCCTGATGACAGGGGACAACTGGACGGCAGTCCTTAACTTAGGATACGTGCGGGAAGGACAGACCAGACAAATAACGGATAGTGAACAGACCGGGTCAAAACCAAGAGGACAAGCCAGTACAGAGGCATAAGCAAAGAATGGTCAGGAGAAGCCGGGGTCATAAATACCAGGAGAGTCGAGGTACCAAAGGAGTCTGCAAAGAATAGTCAGGTGGAAGCCGAGGTCAAAATACCAGCAGGAATGCGCAGTACAGGAGGAGCAGGCAAAGAATCGTCAGGGAACAGGATCAGGTAAGAATACAGGTATCTAACAAACACCAGGAACCTAAATTAACAGGCAACCTGTGGCCAGCAGGCTGCCTGTATTTATAGTGGGGAGTGAGGATCATGTGACGTGGCCAGCGTCACATGACCGACAGACCAACCAGTCGAGCACCGAGTGATCAGCTCGGCGCTCAAGGCATACCTAGGAGCAGGGAGCCTCCCAGCTAGAAAAGCCACCCTGGGAACGAGGTCAAACACAGATCTGAAGCTAAGCAGCAGGTCTGTGGCTGATGGGAGACTGAGTGCGCCTTCGGCACCCCGTTACAGCCTTGCTGTTTATCAGTCCACGGTAAGACAAATTGTCTATAAATGGAGAAAGTTCAGCACTGCTGCTACTCTCCCTAGGAGTGGCCGTCCTGTAAAGACCTGCAAGTGCACAGCGCAGACTGCTCAATGAGGTGAAGAAAAATCCTAAAGTGTCAGCTAAAGACTTACAAAAGTCTCTGGCATATGCTAACATCCCTGTTAGCGAATCTACGATACGTAAAACACTAAACAAGAATGGATTTCATGGGAGGATACCACAGAGGAAGCCACTGCTGTCCAAAAAAAGCATTGCTGCACGTTTACAGTTTGCACAAGAGCACCTGGATGTTCCACAGCAGTACTGGCAAAATATTCTGTGGACAGATGAAACCAAAGTTGAGTTGTTTGGAAGAAACACACAACACTATGTGTGGAGAAAGAGGCACAGCACACCAACATCAAAACCTCATCCCAACTGTGAAGTATGGTGGTGGGGGCATCATGGTTTGGGGCTGCTTTGCTGCGTCAGGGCCTGGACGGATTGCTATCATCGAAGAAAAAATGAATTCCCAAGTTTATCAAGACATTTTGCAGGAGAACTTAGGGCCATCTGTCCACCAGCTGAAGCTCAACAGAAGATGGGTGTTTCAACAGGACAATGACCCAAAGCATAGAAGTAAATCAACAACAGAATGGCTTAAACAGAAGAAAATACACCTTCTGGAGTGGCCCAGTCAGAGTCCTGACCTCAACCCGATTGAGATGCTGTGGCATGACCTCAAGAAAGCGATTCACACCAGACATCCCAAGAATATTGCTGAACTGAAACAGTTCTGTAAAGAGGAATGGTCAAGAACTACTCCTGACCGTTGTGCACGTCTGATCTGCAACTACAGGAAACGTTTGGTTGAAGTTATTGCTGCCAAAGGAGGTTCAACCAGTTATTAACCACTTCAACCCCGCTAGCTGAAACCCCCTTCATGACCAGAGCACTTTTTACACTTCGGCACTACACTACTTTCACCGTTTATTGCTCGGTCATGCAACTTACCACCCAAATGAATTTTACCTCCTTTTCTTCTCACTAATAGAGCTTTCATTTGGTGGTATTTTATTGCTGCTGACATTTTTACTTTTTTTGTTATTAATCAAAATGTAACGATTTTTTTTGCAAAAAAATGACATTTTTCACTTTCAGCTGTAAAATTTTGCAAAAAAAACGACATCCATATATAAATTTTTCGGCAAATTTATTGTTCTACATGTCTTTGATAAAAAAAAATGTTTGGGCAAAAAAAAAAATGGTTTGGGTAAAAGTTATAGCGTTTACACACTATGGTACAAAAATGTGAATTTCCGCTTTTTGAAGCAGCTCTGACTTTCTGAGCACCTGTCATGTTTCCTGAGGTTCTACAATGCCCAAACAGTAGAAAAACCCCACAAATGACCCCATTTCGGAAAGTAGACACCCTAAGGTATTCGCTGATGGGCATAGTGAGTTCATAGAACTTTTTATTTTTTGTCACAAGTTAGCGGAAAATGATGATGATTTTTTATTTTATTTTTTTTCTTACAAAGTCTCATATTCCACTAACTTGCGACAAAAAATAAAAAAATTCTAGGAACTCACCATGCCCCTCACAGAATACCTTGGGGTGTCTTCTTTCCAAAATGGGGTCACTTGTGGCGTAGTTATACTGCCATGGCAATTTAGGGGCCCAAATGTGTGAGAAGAACTTTGCAATCAAAATGTGTAAAAAATGACCGGAGAAATCCGAAAGGTGCACTTTGGAATATGTGCCCCTTTGCCCACCTTGGCTGCAAAAAAGTGTGACACATCTGGTATCGCCATACTCAGGAGAAGTTGGGAAATGTGTTTTGGGGTGTCATTTTACATATACCCATGCTGGGTGAGAGAAATATCTTGGCAAAAGACAACTTTTCCAATTTTTTTATACAAAGCTGGCATTTGACCAATATATTTTTCTCACCCAGCATGGGTATATGTAAAATGACACCCCAAAACACATTCCCCAACTTCTCCTGAGTACGGCGATACCAGATGTGTGACACTTTTTTGCAGCCTAGATGCGCAAAGCGGACCAAATTCCTTTTAGGAGGGCATTTTTAGACATTTGGATCCCAGACTTCTTCTCACGCTTTCGGGCCCCTAAAAAGCCAGGGCAGTATAAATATCCCACATGTGACCCCACTTTGGAAAGAAGACACCCCAAGGTATCCAATGAGGGGCCTGGCGAGTTCATAGAATTTTCTTTTTTCGCATAAGTTAGCGGAAATTGATATTTATTTTTTTTTTTTCTCACAAAGTCTCACTTTCCGCTAACTTAGGACAAAAATTTAAATCTTTCATGGACTCAATATGCCCCTCAGCAAATACCTTGGGGTGTCTTCTTTCCAAAATGGGGTCAGTTGTGGGGTGTTTGTACTGCCCTGGCATTTGAGGGTCTCCGCAATCATTACATGTATGGCCAGCATTAGGAGTTTCTGCTATTCTCCTTATATTGAGCATACAGGTAATGAGATTTTTTTTTCCGTTCAGCCTCTGGGCTGAAAGAAAAAAATGAACGGCACAGATTTCTTCATTCGCATCGATCAATGTGGATGAAAAAATCTCTGCCAAAAAAAAATAAATGGAGGGGAAAGGCGTCTGCCAGGACATAGGAGCTCCGCCCAACATCCATACCCACTTAGCTCGTATGCCCTGGCAAACCCGATTTCTCCATTCACATCAATCGATGTGGATGAATAAATCATTGCCGGGATTTTTTATTTTTTTTATATATACAAAGTGTTTGCCAAAGCATAGGAACGCCGCCTCCTCCTCAGCTCGTATGCCTTGGCAAACGTATCTGTTACTGCAGAGTAGAAATCTCGTCTTGCAGCGCCGCATACACCGACTTACGTGTAATCTGACAGCAGCGCAATGCTTCTGTCAGAATGCACATCAGTGCTGCAGCTGATCGATCGGTTGGTCCACCTGGAAGGTAAAAAAAAAAAATGAAAAAACCAGGCCACAACGCAATAATTTTATTAACTTTGGAACAGAATATATAAACTTTAACTTTTTTAACTGAACATTAACCTTTTTGCTTACTGGTGTTTGTTTTTTTTTTTTACCTTTATAGAACAAACCTCTCCTTCCCCATGGGTCAATGTGCAAAGCGCAAATCGCCCAAAGATGTGGCGAAGTGCGTTATGCACTTTGTCCCATGTGAAAGGAGACGTTTGCAGCAGCTGTGTGAGTGAATGGGCCCTAATAGCCCTGTGTGCCTGTCCTGGTGAGATGATCCCTATGCTAATAGTGTACCTGTGAGTGGTACTTCCGGAAACACTCTCCAAAGCATAGGGCAGGGTGGTCAGGACAGAAATAGCGGGTGTCACGCCTTATTCCACTCCTGCTACAGACACGACATCTTTTTCGGGGTGACTGTTGGGTTGAGGTACCAGGAACGACATTGGGGAAATGTCGCTCGTGTAGACGGCTAACTACACTGGTGGATGGGGCCACGGAACCTCCTGGGTACAGGAGGTTCTCGATGATCTCTTCCTGAAATTTGAGGAAGGATCCAGTTCTCCCAGCCTTACTGTAGAGAACAAAACTATTATACAGAGCCAATTGAATTAAATATACAGACACCTTCCTATACCAGCGTCTGGTTCTGCGGGAAACTAAATACGGAGACAACATCTGGTCATTGAAGTCCACCCCTCCCATGAGCAAATTATAGTCGTGGACTGAGAGGGGCTTTTCAATGACACGGGTTGCTTGCTCAATTAGTATTGTCGTGTCTGCGTGAATGGAGGAGAGCATGTAAACGTCACGCTTGTCTCTCCATTTCACCGCGAGCAGTTCTTCGTTACACAGTGCGGCCCTCTGCCCCCTTGCAAGACGGGTGGTAATGAGCTGTTGGGGGAAGCCCGCGCGACTAGTTCGCGCGGTACCACAGGCGCCAATCCGTTCTAGAAACAAATGCCTAAAGAGGGCCACACTTGTGTAAAAATTGTCCACATAAAGATGGTACCCCTTGCCGAATATGGGTGACACCAAGTCCCAAACTGTCTTCCCACTGCTCCCCAGGTAGTCAGGGCAACTGACTGGCTCCAGGGTCTGATCTTTTCCCTCATAGATCCGAAATTTGTGGGTATAGCCTGTGGCCCTTTCACAGAGCTTATACAATTTGACCCCATACCGGGCGCGCTTGCTTGGAATGTATTGTTTGAAGCCAAGGCGCCCGGTAAAATGTATAAGGGACTCGTCTACGCAGATGTTTTGCTCTGGGGTATACAAATCTGCAAATTTCTGGTTGAAATGGTCTATGAGGGGCCGAATTTTGTGGAGCCGGTCAAAAGCAGGGTGGCCTCTGGGACGGGAGGCGGTGTTGTCGCTAAAGTGCAGGAAACGCAGGATGGCCTCAAAACGTGCCCTGGACATAGCAGCAGAGAACATGGGCATGTGATGAATTGGGTTCGTGGACCAATATGACCGCAATTCATGCTTTTTTGTCAGGCCCATGTTGAGGAGGAGGCCCAGAAAAGTTTTAATTTCGGAAACTTGGACTGGTTTCCACCGGAAAGGCTGGGCATAAAAGCTTCCCGGGTTAGCGGTGATAAATTGTGTGGCATACCTGTTTGTTTCGGCCACAACTATGTCTAAGAGCTCCGCAGTCAAGAACAGCTCAAAAAATCCCAGGGCCGAACCGATCTGAGCTGTCTCAACCCGAACTCCAGACTGGGCAGTGAAAGGGAAAACTACAGGTGCGGCTGAAGTTGGGGACTGCCAATCAGGGTTTGCCAGCACCTCAGGGATTCTAGGGGCTCTACGGGCACGTCTTTGCGGTGGCTGTGACGGGGTCACTACTGCACGTGCCACCGTACCAGCTTCAACTGCCCTTCTGGTGCTCGCCACTTCACCAGGTTGTACGGCAGTGCTGGTACTAGGTCCAGGGAGGGCTGGGCTGCTGGTGTATGCCTCACCACGTAATCCGACAGCACCAGCCCCACTCTGCTGCTCTTGAAGCGGATCCTGCGCAACCTGTGGTCTAGCGACACGGGGCCGGGTACGCCTGGTGCTATCAGGGACCTCAGCCTCCTCGTCCGAACTTTGGGTCAGAGAGCCACTGCTTTCTACAGGTTCGTATTCTGACCCGCTGGATTCATCAGATGAGGGTTCCCACTCCTCATCCGACTGGGTCAGAAGCCTGTAGGCCTCTTCAGAGGAATACCCCCTGTTAGACATGTGGGCAACTAAATTTAGGGGTATTCCCTGAGACTACCCAAGAAAAAAAAAGCAAGCCTGTCTTACAAAGGGGAGGCTAGCGAAGTACCGGAGGCCGCTGCGGTTGATAAAAAATATCAAAACTGATTTTTTTATCGCCGCAGTGCGTGTAAACTGATTGTGCAGTGATCAAAAAAAAAATTTTTTTTGCCACTGCGGTGGGGCGGGCGTGGGCGAACGCACGTGTGGGCGACCGATCAGGCCTGATCGGGCAAACACTGCGTTTTGGGTGGAGGGCGAACTAAAGTGACACTAATACAATTATAGATCTGACCGTGATCAGTTTTGATCACTTCCAGATACTATAAAAGTACAAATGCTGATTAGCGATACACTAATCAGCGAATAACGGACTGCGGTGCGGTGGGCTGGGCGCTAACTGATCGCTAACTACCTAACCAAGGGACCTAAACTATACTGAAACCTAACGGTCAATACCAGTGAAAAAAAAAAGTGACAGTTTACACTGATCACTTTTTTCCTTTCACTAGTGATTGACAAAGGGGTGATCAAAGGGTTAATTGGGGTTCAGGGTGGTGATCAGGGGCTATAGTGTAGTGTTTGGTGTACTCACTGTGTAGCCTGCTCCTCTGCTGGATCCAACCGACGAAAAGAACCAGCAGAGGAGCAGGCAGCCATATAACAGATCATATTTACAAATATGATCTGATATCTGGCTCTGTGATTGGATTTTTTGAAAATCATCAGCTTGCCAGCCGCGATCATTGGCTGGCAGGTTGCTGACGAAATGGTCCTCTACGAAATTCCGGCCCGAACTGCGCATGCGCGGGCCGCATAGCGCGTCATCTCGCGTCTCGCGAGATGACGCGTATATGCGTCGTTGTGCGCAGCGCTGCCGCCTCCGGACCGCACATCTGCGTTAGGCGGTCCGGAGGCGGTTAAATCCAAGGGTTCACATACTTTTTCCACCTGCACTGTGAATGTTTACATGGTGTGTTCAATAGAAACATGGTAATATTTAATTCTTTGTGTGTTATTAGTTAAGCAGACTGTGATTGTCTATTGTTGTGACTTAGATGAAGATCAGATCACATTTTATGATCAATTTGTGCAGAAATCCAGATCATTCCAAAGGGTTCACATACGTTTTCTTGCAACTGTATAAACACCCGCAGGTATCTGCTTCTGCCAAAAAGGGAATTTATTTTATTTAAAAAAGCATCAAAATCCAGCAGTTTGCTATGAAACAGGATATTTGCTATCACTGGTTGCCATTCGTTTACCCACAGCCGTATAGGTCAGTGTTACTTTGATATTACTACTGCTGTCGTGGCATTAAAAAACTTAAAAGGTGTTAAATATAGTCCTAGAGAGTCCAGAGTGTTATGCAATTGTTATGCATTTTTGATTAGGGTTGAAGTTATTCAGACCTGGACAGGACAGAACTCTAAATTAATTTCAGGAAATGTGTTCATCTCTAATAACTATGTCATGGTGTAAGAAGTTTGACCAAACCACAATGTGCATTTTTTACATTTTTTTTATCTCGTTTCCATTCAGGTTCCTACAATATAGACTTGTCTCCTTGATATCTTTTATATAAGAAAATTTTACTGACTGACCCATCAAGGATGGATAGGGACAGAGACAAGATGGCAGAGATGATAATAAATCTCACCCTAGAGATACTCTTCCAACTTACTGGAGAGGTGAGAGATTCTGATGATGTCACATTACACCATTCTTATCTATGGTAATAACAGACGGACATGGCTGTAGAGGTGACAAACTCTGGAAATGTTAGTAGTGATATTTATTATTGTGTCTCCCCATACCCAGGATTACACAGTGGTGAAGAAGACCTCTAGTGAACGCTGTCAGGCTCCTGTGTATGAAGGATGGGGAAGAACCCTGAGCCCAATCACAAGACCTCCACCTCACCCCCTGATTCATGAGGAAATCAAACAGAAGATCCTAGAACTTACCCACAAGATGATTGAGCTGCTGACTGGAGAGGTGACACTGCTGGGAATGCTGGGACATTATACAGTAACAGCACTGGAGGGGTCTGGGTGATGACTGTATCATTGTGTTGGCAGGTTCCTATAAGGTGTCAGGATGTCACTGTCTATTTCTCCATGGAGGAGTGGGAGTATGTAGAAGGACACCAGGATCTGTACAAGGACGTCATAATGGAGGACCACCAGCCCCTCACATCACCAGGTAATAGACAGAACTAAATACACCTGTCCTTAATTATCTGTATGTAAACAATGCATTCAGTCATGGTTTGTGTCTCCTACAGGTAGATCTAGAATGAGAATGACACCAGAGAGATGTCCCAGTCCTCTTCTTCCACAGGATCATCAGGTAGATTGATGTATTCCCTATGATCTGTAGGCTGTAAAATCCTTGTGTTCTGTCTTCTTTCATCCCATAGTATTATATGTTTCATATTTGTGAAATGAGAAAGGTGGAGATGACAAGATTAAAGCCGGCCATATACATTACTTGGAGCTTGTCACAATGTTCTGGCTATGGAGACTGCTGCTTGGAGTAACAACCAAATAGGTTGGATTTCCATCCAAGACAAATGACACTGGATGTGTCTGTCAGAAGCTGATCTCCCTACTCCAAAAAACTTAATGTCTAGTCATGCTGAATATACATGTGGATGAGGTTCTGTCACTGCCTGCCCTGTGAGAGATCTGAGAAGATCGGATAGACTTGCAGCATGTGAGTCTGACAGGTCTTTCTGTGTTTCCTTTCTGTTTGTTGTTGTGGGCTGGATCCCACATCTCCACAGGTTCTGCTCGTTAGCTGTGTAAGAGGCTCTATTTAAGTCCGACTCTTACTGCTGACTTTGCGGTTGATATTTTCCTTCTGGAGTTCTATACTGGTTGTTTGTGGATCCTCTACTTCCCGCTCATCTCAAGCTGAGTTCTCCTGTTTTCTCCTTTTGTGCGTGTGTTGCTGCTAGGTCTCAGGGAGACGCTGGTCCCTTCACGGTGGAAGGTAACGGCTGTCTCATTCCCCTCTCTTTAAGTTAGGGTTTTGCTACAGTGTCAGCAGGGCTTAGGTTCCAGCGTATGAGTTTGTTCACCATCAGGACTTGCTCATACTGTCAGCAGTCAGGGAGAGGCTCAGGGATTGTTAGGAGGTTACCATTCCCTCCTCCCTAGCTTTGGGGCCTAGTCTGTTTACCTGTTGTTGTTTGTTTTCTTGATGTTCCTCTTATCCCCACTTGCCATGACAGGTTCTTGTTTTTGAGCCATGATCTAATATCTGTTCTGCTTCTGTCTACTGCTGTCATATCATTTATTTATTGTCCTTCTACTCATCTAGAAAATTCCTTTGACTTCTCTGTCTTCTGACTTTTACAATATTTGTTTTATAGCTTTTGAATCGGGATAAAGTTCTAAACAATATTAATCCTACAGAGACATATGTGAGAGGTGATGACCAGTCTAAGGAGGAAATTTCTACAGGGACATATATCAGGGGTGATGACCAGTGTAAAGAGGAAAATCTTGCAGGCAACAGCCCAGGTGAGTAGTAACCCTAAAAATATAGCAGAGAAGAGTCACAGATTCTACTTATTCATCCATATGATGACTAGAAAATCTTTCTTTGAGAACCCCCAGCCGTTATATATTGTAAGGGATTAGATAGTGGGTCTTCAGTTCACAGAGATTGCCTTCGGCTGCCACACATGAAGAAGTTGCAGTCCACACAGGACTTAGGGTGCACGCCAGTTGTATTCACAGTCCACACAGCAAACAGCAGTTTACATGTCACAGCAAAATTAAATAATTCCGAGCCTTGTCCAAGCGCTGGCTAAACATAACCTGCTCTATCAGGTCCTTGGTCTAAACATAGTACCTCAAACCCACAATTCATACCGTCCATAGAATGACTCTCTCAGACTTTACATTGCCTGCCCGCTCCCCAGACTGGGAGCCAGACGCCCGAGGGAAAATCTCTGCCCATTTAATGGGAGCCCATCCAGCTGACCCCTAATGAGCCTACGATATGGGTGGAATTGGGAGCCCACCCTCCTTTGTCCAAACTCCATCAAACCAGACCCTTTTCCAGGTATTCTAACAATCGTAACCATGGCTTCAATGTACAGTTCATTCCCTGGTTGCCAACACCTCACCCTTCAGCGTTATAATACTGCCACATATCTGCACTCTGGCAGGCCCACTGTCACAATACATTTGCATGGATCATAATGGCTGGTTTACTATTATACTCTTTGCACTCGTATCTCCAGATCTTTCAGGTGCCATAAATGTGCATATTTGGGAAACAGATTCTGAATATTTTTGTCCAAATATGTCCGAAGATGATTGTTTTTCAAGTAATGTTAAGATTGTGATCTGTTTTGCCACCACTAGCCAGGGACTAATTCAGTTTTGCTACGTGAAATAAAACTGGTTGTATTACTCGCACTTGCACAGCCAGGCCATTATATCACCAAACTCCTGGATCACACTCACTTTTCTGTGAGAAAACATAGGACTTATATGACAATGTATAGTCTGACCAGCAGATACACTATATGGGACACACATCTTAATCGTTCACGTGTTTCATTCAGTCCCACTGCCATCCAGCCCCTCGCCGTGCAGTCGGCTTTACACACATTTGTAAAAGAATAGGTCATTCTAAAGAGCTCACTGCATTCCTGCAATAGGAGGCCGCTTCTGTAACAAGTCACTTTTTTAAATGTCTTCCCTCCTTGATATTCCACCACCTCCTGTGAGTGTTATTGTGAAGTGGAATGACCCACAGCAATTCAACCATGAAGTGGAGACCATGCAAAGTTACACATCAGGGTCACCAAATGCTGAGGAGCATAGTGCATAAAAACCTCCCCTGCCATTAACATCAGCACAAAAACTGGGCAATGCTTGGAGCTTCATGGCACAATGCCAAACGTTGGCTGGAGTGGTGTAAAGCACCCTGCCACTGGACTGGGGAGCAGTGGTAATGTCTTCTGTGGGAGACCAATCACACTTCTCTATCTGGCGGTCAGATGAGTCTGGGTTTAGCGAATGCCAGGAGAATGTTGGCCGTCTGACTGCATTGTGCCAGCTGTACAATTTGGTGGAGGATGTATAATGCTGTGTGTTGGAGGGGAGGGGGGTTTCATGGGTCGGATTCGAGACTTCGTTCCAGTAAAGGGAAATCTTAATGCTTCAGCATAACAAGATATTTTAAACAAGTGTATGATTCCAGTCTTGTAAGAACAGTTAGGGGAAGGCCCCTTTCTGTTCCCGCATGACTGTAGCCCAGTGCTCACAGCGAGGTCTATAAAGACAGGGTTGGGGGAGTTTGGTGCAGAAGAACCTGAGTGGCCACACAAAGCCCTGATCTCAACTCCATCAAACACTTTTAGGATAAAGTAGAACAAGACCCCCTTGTCCAAAATCGGTGTCTGACCTAACAAATGCTCTTCTAAATGAATGAGCAAAAGTTCTGACAGACGCATCTTAAAATCTTGTAGAAAGCCTTCCCAGAAGAGTGGAAGTTGTTATAACTGCAAGGGCAACTACATATTAATGCCTATGGATTTAGAATGGGATTTTATAAAAAGTCTCCCAATACTTCTGTCCAGCGCTACTGAGGATATATGGAAAATTTAATAATTATGCCTTTTTCTATAATGTTACATGGTCAACAACAAGAACTGAATAATGACGCAGTACTACACACTTTCTGGTTGGACTGTTGAACACTCAGTTAAAGGGTTTGTCCCACAAAAAATATTCTACAGTTTTCAAACCAGCACCTGGATCTGAATACTTTTGAAATTGCATGTAATAAAAACTTTATCGCTATTGAGTTATTCACTGAAATCTATCTGTGTAGCACCACCTGCTGTTTGTTCTTTTGTTCTTTATTTTATGCACTTATATAGCGCTACTATTCCGCAGCAGGAGATATTCTAGAACTCCTCATTATCCACTTCTTACACACTGTCCAATTGTCCACCCTTGTCCAACTATTAAACCCCTTGATGACACGTGGTCGTATGTCATCTCTTTAAAGAAGGTGCCCGCACCAGAGCAAAGCAGGTGCCATAGTCTTCCAGTGCCTGATATTTTTTCACACAGCACACACCTTGGCATAATATCTGCGATTAGCATTAACACTGATCGCAGATATTTAACTGCTCAGATGCCATGTTTAGTGGTGACCACGGCATCTGAAGCTGCTTTTCCTGAGAGCACTGTGCTCCCAGGGCCCAAACAGTTTTCTGGTGCTGAGATCTGTGAAGCCGTCCCTTGGCAGTGATAGAAGCAACCGGGCCATTACACCTAGAGGCTCATGCATAGACTATGCAAGCGCAAGTAATAGAACCAATTTTATTTTGTGCTGTTCTCATAGAAGAGGTTCTGTGGTAGGGAGGGAGCCCTGTTTTTACTCTGCAGCTGCATTTTTTTGACGTGAAGGTTGTTAGATTGCAGAAGGTAGCACTGATGCATTCCGATATATTAGTGTGAACAAATTTTGCCACTTGCCTTAACCTTTGTAATCAAAAATAATAACCTTTTTTACTTTGCAGATGACTGTACCAGGAGCTCAGAGGGACATCTGATATTTTCCGGTTCTAAAGCAGATGATACATATGAAGAGCATGCCATTATCTTAGATATACCCTCGGCCCTTCACAGCAAAGATCTTTTGTCAGGTCCTTTTAAACATCTTTTATCTTCTGATTCATCTCAGACTGTTAAGAAAAATAAAAGTCGCAAAACTGGTGTTGCAGATCAAAGAGCGGACACGGGGGAGAAACCATTTTCATGTTCAGAATGTGGGAAATGCTTTACCCTGGAAGTGACTCTTGTTAAACACCTGAAAATTCACACAGGAAAGAAGAAAAACTCGTTTTCATGTTCAGATTGTGGCAAATGTTATAGCGCTAAATCGTCGCTTGTTAACCATCAAAAAATTCACACAGGGGAGAAGCCATATTCATGTTTAGAATGTGGGAAATGTTACGCTGTGAAATCACATCTTATTCAGCATCAGAGAAGTCACACAGAAGAAAAGCCATTTGCATGTTCAGAATGTGGGAAATGTTTTACTCAGAAATCATATCTTATTCAGCATCAGAGAATTCACACAGGTGAGAAGCCATTTTCATGCCCAGAATGTGGGAAATGTTTTACTCAGAAATCAAACTTTGTTGTACATCAAAATATTCACAGAGTGGAGAAGCCATTTTCATGCACTGTATGTGGAAAGTGTTTTTACCACAAGTCAGCTCTTACTGCACATCAAAGAATTCACACAGGAGAAACCTATCCATGTCCAGAATGCGGAAAATGTTTTATCCAGAAATCAGATCTGGTTAAACATGAGAGAATTCACACGGGGGAGAAGCCATTTCCTTGTCCAGAATGTGGCAAATGTTTTTCTCAGAATTCATCTCTTGTCGCACATCAAAGAAGTCACACAGGGGAGAAGCCATATGCCTGTTCAGAATGTGGGAAATGTTTTATTCAGAAGTCAGATCTTGTTCAACATCAGAGAAGTCACACAGGGGAGAAGCCATTCTCATGTTCAGAATGTGGGAAATGTTATAGCGCTAAAAAAAATCTTGCTGACCATCAAAAAATTCACACAGGAGAGAAGCCATTTTCATGTTCAGAATGTGGGAAATGTTACGCTGTGAAATCACATCTTGTTCAACATCAGAGGAGTCACACTGAAAAGAAGCCATTCTCATGTTCAGAATGTGGGAAATTGTTTACTCAGAAATCACATCTTGATCAACATCAAAGAATTCACACAGGAGAGAAACCATATTTATGCCCAGAGTGTGGGAAGTGTTTTACTCAGAAATCACATCTTGTTCAGCATGAGAGAAGTCACACAGGGGAGAAGCCATTTTCATGTTTAGAATACAGGAATTGTTTCACTTAGAATTATACCTCATGCACACGTCAGTGTTTTGGTCAGTGATTTCAGTCAGTAAAGACATGTCCTACAAGAGAAAGGGAAAGTGAATAATAGACTAATGGATGATAAGATTCATACAATTACCAATAAACGTCTGTCATCCAAACAGCTAACAGAATACAAATAATGCAGAGATATATCAGCTGTGTGCCTAGAATATTTTACATTAAAATAGTACCATGTCTCATAACTTGTTACCAATCTTTATTAATGTTTGCTTCAATGCTTCTGTTTTGGATGATCTTTCTTTTATCCTTTAGATGTTAAAGGGTAACTATGTTTTTGTACAAGTTTATTTGAAATTAACCTAAATGTAATTTTTTGGTTGTATTGTTTTATTACCAAAATAGGCACCTGAAGATTAGGGTGTCTTTTGTGCTGGTATCCTGTGCCCGTTGCTGCCCTGTTCCTTCTTGTGGGCTCAGCACAACTTTCCCAGCCAGTCCCTGCCTACTGCTCTTCTTCCAGCTGGCAGTGCTCCCGGTCACCAGTAATGTCAGTGTCTTCTGCAGACTGCAGCCTACGTACTCTCCTGAAGGCCTCCAGACCTGTCCATAGGATGTCTCTCTCACTAGAGGCTTCTTGATGGGCCAGGGCACACGCATCCAAATTCTTCCCCAGCCTATGGCTGACTGCCTCATGGTATGTAAGGTAAGGCACCTTATCCAGTGGGAGGGTGCCTAAGCTTTGGTTTTCCTAGTCCTTAGTAACCAGCAAATGTGCTTTCTCTGCCCTGACCTCAGACTTGTTATGGATATGCTAGTAAGCTGCCTGCTCTGACCTTGGCCTGTCTTCAAACTACGCATATTGCCTGATCCTTTGGTGATTTCCACTGGTGCCTCTGACCCCATTGATCAGCCACCATGCACACCGGGACTATCTTGGGAGGTTGTGGTCTGGTGGTTCCTCCACCGTGAAGTCCAGATCCCTGTAAAGGGTTTAAGGGGTAAATACTGGAGCTAGCCCAAAGGCAAACCAGTTGGTTGGTACAGTGCCTATAGCACTTTGGAATCTGTACACCACTGACACGTTTATGTATGGGCTCCACAGTTCTGCTGTAATAGGGGTTGCAGCGAGTTTAGGACTGGCAGGAGCAGACATCGCAGCTTATAACTATGCCTACTCTACAAAGCTAAAGCTTGGTATAGCACATTGGTACAGGAAATCCTTCACCTATGTGCTAAGCCAGGTTTAAGCAGAGTGGGCACAGGCAGAAGTTGGGATGTGTGCTCCTGCTGGTACTGATCTTACTGTGCCACCTATCCCAGCAGAAATGTGGAGCATGTACACCACATACATGTTAGAGGTGTACATATTCCAAAGTACTATAGACCCGCTGTACTGTGGGTTCCTATTTTGCCAGTAAAAACAATAAATAAAGTAAATTTAAAAAAATACGTTTTCAGGCCATAACAGTGTGTCATCCACAGATCCCCATAATGGTGTCATCCACAGATCCCCCATAACAGTGTGTCATCCACACATCCCCCACCATAACAGCGCATAATCCACAGACCCCTATTAGTTCAAAACCCACCAAAAGCACACCATTTGGTTCAAACTATTTTTATTTATAAAACGCACCTGATAAGACACACCTAGGTTTTTGAGGAGGAAAATAAGAATAAAAATATTTTGAACCAAAAGGTGTGCTTTTGGTGGGTTTTAAACTAATGGTGGTCTGTTGATGACACTTATGGGGGGGATCTGTGGATGACGCACTGTTATGGGGATATCTGTGGATGACACTGTATTGGGGGGGATCTGTGGATGACACATATATTGCATCTTATGCTATATATGTGTCATCCACAGATCCCCGCCCCATAACAGTGTCCCTGTGTAAATAATGACCCCCAATACAGGGGTTGGTGGCCGGCAACTGGTGTTGAAATCGCGTCGGGGCCCGGTGCAGTCACTGTACTCTTACACCGGGCCCCGCTCACAGCAGTCTTTATATATAAAGTGTAGACATGGGAGCTTTGTTAAAGTATGGCAATCCTCTGCAGTAGAGCAATCCTCTGCAGTACTCACTATCAAACTACCGTAGCAGGCCGGCCGGCAGCGTAACGTCCCTCACTCCCTCATGCGCCTGCTTCATTAATAAAGTGGGAAGAGCAGGCGTGTGACGAAATGAGGGACGTTACGCTGCCGGCCAGTCTGCTACGGTAGTTTGATAGTGAGTACTGCAGAGGATTGCTCTACTGCAGAGGATTGCCATACTTTAACAAAGCTCCCATGTCTACACTTTATATATAAAGACTGCTGTGAGCGGGGCCCGGTGTAATAGAGTACAGTGACTGTACCGGGCCCCGCCGTGATTCCAACAGCAGTTGCCGGCCTCCAGCCGCTCCCCCCTCCCCTCTGATACATCGCAGGCCGCACTGTGCAGCATGGCGTCCGGCTATGTATCAGTGTCAGCAGAGTAAAAATGGTAGCATTCGCTTTAAGACGCGCTGCCATTTTCCCCCCACTTTTGGGGGGGGGGGGAGTGTGTCTTATAAAGCGAAAAATACGGTAAGTCCATCAAGTTCAACCAAGGGATAGGTTGAGACGAGAATTTTAGAAAAGGGGAGTTAGACTCGCACATTTTTATTAGCATCAATTTCATTTAGTTTTTAAAAAAATCTAAAACTGACCAATGTTTCTGCTGTAACCATGTCCTCATCCACAGATTCACAGTTCTTACAGTAAGAAGGCAATGCCCCCTTGTCTTTTCAGGGGATGTTACTTGGAACAGCTTTTTACCATATTTAACCCTCAGATGCCATTGTCAAATTGAACCACAGATCTGAGAGCTAAAAAGCTTGGGAGCATGCGCCCCTGGGGCCAGAACACCTTCCTCTGGCTAAGATCCTTAGTAGTAATAGGCCTAAGCATCATAAGCGTCAGGCCCTATGAAGATTTTAAAAAATATTAAAAAGGAAAAATATAAGAATTCTGATCATCTCCTTTCCCCTAAATTAAAATATACAATGTCCAAAAACACCCTTACTATCAAAATATAAAAATATGTATCCCATACGGCAAGCGGAATAACGGGCAAAAAAAAAAACTAAGTGGCCAATTCAACAATAAAAAGTGAAAAACACTGTAAATAGTAAAGTGTAAAAGGTTAGTTATTAGTGTTGATCGAGCACCAAAGTGCTCGGGTGCTCGAGTAGAACACCTCGGGGTGCTCCGAGCACAATGGAAGTCAATGGGAGAACCCGAGCATTAAACCAGGCAGCCCCTGCTCTGAAGAGGGGAGGGTGTCTGGTTCATAGGAAAGGTCAGAAATTGATGGAAACACCACTGAAATTATTCGGGAACAGCATGGGGAGGATGTCTGGATGCATCTTGGACTCCCAGGTCGCTGCTGGGAACGATGTTGTCCGAATAGTACGCCACTTTTACAGACTGACAATAATACGCACAAAACCAAAGAAAAAATCGATTTTAGAGGAAAAATTGTTAGGAAACATTCTTTCCTGTATATTTACTGTATATAAAGTGCAAGTGCTGCCAAAAATTGGGACTCCTACACTCATAAAGCCTATGCACTAAGTGAAAGGGCTGCCAAAAATTACAAAGAACCGGAACTACAATACACCCTTTATTACACATAAAGGACAGCATCATACGCAGCTTTAAAAAAATTATGATTAGTTGCTGGTGACCCTCTAAAACATTAGGGGGGAGGACCTGCTGCTGAGCTGACCCTCTAAAACATTAGGAGCGAGGGCAGCCTAATAAGCATGTTGATATGATGGAGGAGGAGGACGAGAAAAGGGAGATTGAACCATATACCCTTTTTATTGGTGGAAGGGGTGCATGGGAATACAGTGCATTCAATACACCATAAAAGCCACATTTAGAGTTCCTTCATGTTCAGCTGCTTTCCTCTGGTGGAGAAGAGAAGTCAGGGGCAATCCAGGCCTTGTTCATTTTGATAAGAGTCCACCTGTCAGCATTTTCAGTTGACAGGCGGATGCGCTTATCAGTTATTATGCCCCAAGCGGCACTAAATACCCGCTATGACAAAACGCTGGTGACCAGAACCTCCAAGGCGTAGAGCGCCAGTTCGTGCCACGTGTCCAGCTTGGACACCAAATAGTTGTAAGGCACAGAGGGATCACTGAGGACGCTGACATGGTCTGCTATGTACTCCTTCATAATCTTCCAAAACTTTTCCCTCCTTGTGACACTAGGCCGGGTGAGGGTGCTGGTGGGGTGTCATGAAACTGTCCCAGGCCTTGGAGAGTGTTGCTCTGCCTCTGTTGGAACTGCTGGGTGTTCCCCTCGTCTCCCCTCCTCGGTTGCCCAAGGAACTACGTACTCTGCAGCCAGCGTTGTCAGATGGAAATTTTTGGAACAATTTTTTCCACAAGGACCTTCTGGTATTGCACCATTTTGCTCATCCTCTCCACCAGAGGAATGAGAGATGAGAAGTTCTCTTTGTAGCAGGGGTTGAGAAGGGTGAACAAACAGTAATCGGTGTTGGCCAAAACGCATATAACGCGACTGTCACTGGAAAGGCAGCATATCAAAGTAAGCCATGTGTGCCAGAGTCCTAACAGACAAGACTTCGCTGTCCTCATCAGGACTACGCGACATAGCTCCCAAAAGCCAATCCTGCAAAATCTGTCCTCCAAAAGCCCTATGGCGCTACTTCCCTTTTGGACCCTGCCATGCGCCCATACATCATTTTTTTTTAGCACATATGGGGTGTTGGTGTATTCGGGAGGAAATAGGGAACAAAATGTGAGGTGCATTTTGTCCTGTTACCCCTTGTGAAAGTGAAAAATGTGGGTGTAAAGCAACTTTTTCTGGAATTTTTTATTTATTTTCACAGCCAAGCATTTCCTAATTCTGTGAAACGCCTGATGGGTCAAAGTGCTCACTACACACCTTGAAATGTTCCTTGAGGGGTGTAGTTTCCAGAATGGGTTGACTTTTTGGGGGTTTCCATTGTAGGGCCACCTCAGGGTGTCTTCATAGGTGACATAGCTCCCAATTACCAGTCTAGCTAAATCCGCTCCCCAAAACCCATATGGTGCTCCTTCCACTCTGAAGCCTGCTGTGCGCCCATACATCAGTTTTTGAGCACACATGGGGTGTTTCTGTAAACCCCAGATTCAGGGTAATAGATTTTGAGTTTTGTTTGGCTGTTAACCCTTAATGCGTTGAAGAAAAAATTGATTAAAGTTTAGATCCTGCTAAAAAAAAGTGAAATTTTGAAATTTAATTCCCATTTTCCTTTAATTCTCGTGGGGCACGTAAAGGGTTAACAAAGTTTGTAAAATCAGTTTTGAATACCTTGAGGGGTGTAGTTTCTAAAATGGGGTGATTTATGGGTGGCTTCTAATATGTAAGCCCCAGAAAATTACTTCATAACTGAACTGGTCCTGAAAAATTTGGGTTTTGGAAATATTGTTAAAAATTTTAAGATTTGCTTCTAAACTTCTAAGCCTTCTAACATCCCAAAAAAATTAAAATGTCATTTTCAAAATGATCCAAACACGAAGCAGACATATGGGGAATGTAAAGTAATAACTATTTTTGGAGGTATTACTATCTATTATATAAGTAGAGAAATGTAAATATGGAAAATTTGCTAATTTTTCAAAATTTTTGGTAAATTTGGTATTTTTTTTATAAATAAAAAAGATTTTTTTTAACTCATTTTTACCACTGTCATGAAGTACGATATGTCACGAGAAAACAATCTCAGAATGGCCTGTATAAGTAAAAGTATTTTAAAGTTATTACCACATGGCAGGAAGGTGAAAACCGGCCTGGGGTTGAAGGGGTTAAAGAGAACCCATCATCTCAGGGACAGGACTCATCTCAGCTTAATTTGCATATGTATCAAATCATTTTTTTTACACAATAAAAGCACACAGAGCTATGGGGACTGGATATTGCGGATGTGCTAGCGGCCATCTAGCAGCCCATGTCCTCAGCTCTGTACACAAAATCTCGGTGACAGGTTCCCTTTAAGACCTCAGGAGGACGAATCTGTATTTTCTCAGACAGAGATACCTGGAGCCTGACTCCGCCCACACATGGTCACATGGTCATGACATCACCAAAGGTCCTTTAGCCCACTAGGCTTTTAGCATTTCCAGATGAAGCTGTGACATCTGGTCATGTGATCACTGCTGCTTTACAGGACGAGGTAAGCATCTCCCTTTTGTGTCTTTAAGGCGCTCGGACCTCACGTTGTTGTTGTGCTGCAAAACCCCGTCCCCCACTGTAGCACACACTGTAGCGGATTTGAAGTCTGAATTTCTGGCGGTTGTCGTCTCGTGGTCACAATTACTATCATTCATCACCATTGATATCTTAACCCCTTCATGATCACAGCAAGTAAATTAACAGTTAATGGGCCTGGGCTGCAGTTCCAAGCACTGCCACCATACAGCGGTTGGAGCTGTGGGGAGGCCGCAGCGCTTATAGGTGTTGCAGCCTATTAAAACAGCTGATTGGCCGGTATGTGGGTGTCAGATAATGAGGACCTATTTTGAGGATAGTCTATTAGTGTCGAACATAAAAAACCCTTTGAATCGGTAGGGCAGTGGTGTACATGAGGAATAAGGCTATATCTGGCATTTTTGCTATATTTTTTAACTATTTGCAAGATCTTTAGGAGACTAGCCCCTGTATATGTCACAGAAAGTAGAGAAGAATCTGCTTCCTATCTTTCTCTTAGGGTTCATGCACTCGGCCGTAGCCGTTTTTGCATTTCTCACATCGCGTGCCTGCATAACAAGAAAACTGTTCGCATGCATTCCGCATTTTGCGGAATGGAACGTCCGTAATACAGAACGGATATACCGATGCTGTCTGCATATTTTGCAGCCCCATTAAAATGAATGGGTCTGCTTTCGATCTATATTTTTTGCGGAAAAGATTGGTCGTGAGCATGAGCCCTTAATCATTAGCAGCCCCAAGATCACGGGGGACATTACAGAGAAGTCCTGACCTGTATGTAGTGTCTGTGGCTGTTTGTGTGTCTCTCCACTGTCTTCTCAGCTCTTGCTCCCCCATTCCCATCTGGTCCACCTGGAGAAGTTTCTGAGAGAAAAGTGCTTATCAAGGGTAGTGGGAGTGGGGTTTGGGGGAGGTAAACAGCTGCTAATAGAAAGATTTTTTCCATCATCCTATGACAGCACCAGGAGAGGGTCCGTTTCCCAAGACAGGAAACCTGCAGATATAAAAAGGAGCCTCTCCACCCCTCAGAGGTTTCCTGTCCTAGGAAAAGGATAACGGGAGAACATTGTGCGTTTACAATAGGAATAGGAGAGTTGTTTCTCTCCTCGATAATAAGCTAGCTGGGTAGGGGTTTGTTTGTCGGGCGAGTTCCCCGCTCCACACATCCTGAAGTTTGTACTTGCGTTTTACTGGATATCCATCTAGATCCCCTATAGAATAGCGTGGGTAAGGCATCGAGAGTGTAAATGTTTGTATCGCGAGACCAGAGCACGTGATGTCACCAAAATCACGTGTCACACATAATCTTGGGGAAGGGTGGTCAGAAGTGGTGACGTCCCGGATCCCACGAGATTTCAACTGGGAAGCACGAGGAACGTGCATTTTTTTTTATAATATTCAAAAGCTCAGCTGGTAGCCCCAAGGATCCTTTTCGAGAAGGTCCAGATCTTAAGCATACAGGATCACAGAGCATCATGGAGAGCAGAAGGAACCATTTACCCCTGCACCTGTGGTATGGATTGGAGAGTATGTACGGTGGATGTATTCAGGTGAAAGGGAAATCACTGCAGCTCTCACCTACCACCTCCCAGTGTTTTTTCTTGATGAAGGGCTAAGATGTTATAGCCCGAAACGCGTTACAGCAAAATGTCCTATTTGATGTCGTTTTTTATGGAAGTTGAATAAAGCATTTTTATTAAGAAGAGCTGGAATCCATTGTTTTATACCATATGAATAGCAGCTTATTGCAGCATGTTTTTTGTCAGGATAAATAAAAAAAGGCATTCTCCAAAACAAGGCACAAGGAGTGTGGGCTGGGTATGCCCAAGCTAGCCCTCTCTTATGTTAAATTGCTTTGTTGTTCCTGCATTGAAAGTACTATAGCAGAAGAATCTCCTTCTATGATGAAATGTATGAAACAATTAATTAGAGAAGGTAATGCTCTTAAACCTAAAAAAGGACAAGTTTCCCCTTGCACCCGCGTATTCGCATATCTCTGGCTCAGATAAAAAGGTCCAAGCGGTAGATATGGGGAAGTTAATTTGGATTCGTCGTCTGAGGAGATAGACCAACTCCTAAAGGCCATTAGGGCCTTGATGAACATTGAGGATTCAAAAGAAGTGTCTTCAGTACAGGATGCTATGTTTGAGGGCCTAGACAGAAGGAAAAAAATATATATTTTTCCTTCATAAGAATGTGTTGGCTATGATCACTAATGAATGTAAGAATCCAGATAAACATAGCTTTATCCCTTCCTCAGTAAAGCTGAACTACCTCTTTTATGAGGCTGATTCCCTGTCCTGGGATGGGCTCTTAAGATTATGTACCGATAGCTAAGGTCTCCCATATATTATCCCTTCACTTTGATGACCTGGGTCAGTTAAATGATGCCATGGACAGAAAGGCTGATAGCTTTCTTAGATGTGCTTGGGAATCAGTGGGAGCTTCTTTTAAGCAGCTACATGTACTGCTAGAGCTCTCATTCTATTGGTTAAACAAGGGGAAAGCCAGATAAGAGACAGAGTCCCTAGAGATCAGCTGTTGGAAATTGTTTCAGTCATTGCCAAAGCAGTAGATTTATTTGGCAGATGCATCTGCGGATGCAGTCCGGTTATCTGCCTGTGCCTCTTCCCTTGCTAACTCGGCCCATAGAGCCTTGTGGCTAAAACATTGGTCAAGGGATGTGGTGTCTAAAAACCGCCTTTGTAATGTTCTGTGTGAGCGGGCAAATACTTATTCGTCCAGCTCTTGATGATATTCTGGAGAAAGCATAGGATAGAAAAAAGCTTTAGCTTTCGGGGGCAGAATGACTCCTTTCGACAAGGCAGGAGATTTTCTTGTAGGGAGAGGAGCCCAAATAAAAAGGATAACAAGTGGAAGTTCTCTACTTCCAGAGCAAAAGTCTTCCTGTTCAGAAATTAAAGTTCAGCTGCAACCAAAAAAGACAACCCCCAATGATGCCAGGGAGGTAGGAGGGCAATCAAGCTTTCAAACCTAGCCTGGATAAAAATATCCACAGCATATGGGTTTTAAAGTCTTTGGAAGAAGATTTCAGACTAGAGTTTAGATCTACTCCTCCAGAGAGATTTTTAATCTCAAAAGTAGGTCAAGCGGCTCAGGGGCCCTTAGAAGAGGAAGTGAGACTGCTACTCAAAAAAGGGGCCCTTATTCCTTGCCAGCCATCAGAAGAAGGGATATGATTCTATTCTAATCTTTTTCTGGTAAAGAAACCAAGTGGGGAATACAGGACCATCATAAACCTGAGAAGCCTGAACAAGTCCCTAATGTACAGGAAAATAAAGATGGAGATGATGAAGTCGGTGGTGGATCTCCTTTACAAGAACTGTTTTATGTTGGTCCTGGATATAAAGGATGCATACTACCATCTTCCAATATATCCAGAACATCAGAAGTATCTGAGAGTGGCACTACAAATGCAGGGAAAATTAAGACATTTTCAATTCCAGGTGCTGACTTTCAGGATATCCATGGCTCCCCACATCTTTACGAAACTGATAGCAGAAGTGAGAAAGATATTCTGTGCCATCCATACCTTGACGACTTTCTAATTGTGGCTCAATCTAGGCAAACTTGTCTCTCGCAGGTGGAACAAGTGATACAGATACTGGTGTCATTGGGTTATATTATCAACACAGAAAAATCCTGAATGATTCCCCAGAAAATACAGCGATTCCTGGGCATTTTACTGTACTCAACATATCAAAGATCTTTTTTGACCCTGGACAAAGTCCAAAATGTAAGGTTTGTAGTACAGAAAATGATATAGAGACCATATGTGTCAATTAGAAAGGGGATATTGATCCTAGGTACGTTAAGATCCTGCATGCCGGCAGTGCTGTGGGCTCAGGCCCATTCCAGGGACCTTCAATGGGAGATCCTTCAGACCTGGTCAGGAGAAGTTAGACAGCAAAATTTTGATGTCCAAGCAGACATGCTGAGCTCTAGACTGGTGACTTTGTTCAGAAAACCTAATTCAGGGAATCTTTTGGAGAGTGGTAGACCCCTTGGTAGTTACAACGGAAGCCAGTCGGTCTGGTTGGGGAGCTCATGTGCAGGACAAAATTCTTCAGGGGGTTCCTTTGACGAATCAACTTGTGATAGTTCTTTAAATGTGAAGGAACTGATGGCAGTCTTGCTGGCATTGCAGGAAATGCTGCCTTTACTCCACAACCGACAATTTTGTTAGACAATGGTTCCGTAGTAGTATCTAAACCATCGGGTGGGGGAGCCGGTCCAAAGAATTATAAAAAATTGATGCTCAATTTTTTTCTTTCATAGAAGGAAGAGTTTTATCCCTGTCGGCCCTCCATATCAGAGGCATAGACAACTGGAAAGCGGGTTTCTTGAGTTTTCAGACATTAAATCAGAGGGAGTGGTCATTAAGCCAAGATATTTTTTCCCAGATAGTACAGCTTTGGGGAGTTTTGGAGTACCTCCAGAAGGGGCTAGAAAAAGGTCTGTCCTTGAGTACTTTAAAAGTGCAAATTGCTCCTTAGAGTGTCTTGTTTGACACAAAACTGGTGTCTCATCCTTTAGCTATTAGATTTTGCAGGGCGATTTCTGGGGACATTCCAGCTAGGTTCTGTAAGGTCCCCCCCTGCCTAGTATTACAAAGTTTGGTAAAAGAACCCTTTGAGACGCTTTCTAATATCCCCATCAGGGTACTAACTTTTAAGTGTGTTTTCCTAGTAGCCTTAGACCAGACCCAGCTTTTCTCCCCAAGGTGATCCATCGGTTTTTCTGTAACAACGCTAAGAATCAGAAAGAGGTCAAATGTAATTGTCTAGATGTTAGAAGATGTGTGTTGGCTTATTTGGAGGCTATGAGGGAGTGGAGGAAGTCTTCATCCTTATTTGTGAAGTTTGCAGGACCAAACAAAGCAAAATCCGCTAGTAAGGGTTCATTGGCTAGATGGATTAAGCAAGCCAATACCTACTGGATGGTCAGCTCATTCGACAGGAGCAGTATCTACATCTTGGGTGAAAAAGGCTGATGCACCGATTCAAGACATTTGCAAGCCTTGTTCCTCTTTTACCTGGTCTTATCCATACTGACCAAGTGTGCTTCATTCCATCTAGAGAGGCTAGCAATAATACTATTAAAGTGCTGAACCTGATTCACCATGCTAAACTACAGCGCTCTTTTTTCTGTCTCTTGTCCACGGATGCCGAAAAGGCATTTGATAGAGTGAGTTGGCTTTGGCTCTTTGCGGTTTTAAAGCATGTGGGCATAGGTGACTCCATGATGGCCTGGATCCGTTCCCTCTACACCTCCCCTAAGGCCTCGACGAAGGTTAATGGTGTATTAGCGTCCGCTTTTGACATACAATTGATTTTTGTTCTTACCTTAGAGCCCTTGCTCCGTACAGTGCGGATGAATCCCAATATTACAGGCATCTCCGTGGGTGCCCAGGAATTTAAGATTTCTGCATATGCGGATGACCTGATGTTTAAAATCACTAGGCCCCTAACCTCTTTCCTGAACCTGATCACAGGGGTTAATACATTCAACACTTTAGCCAATCTGAAAATCAACTTCTAAAAATCAGAGGCTTTAAATATATCGTTAGCGAGTTCACTGGAATCCACCCTAGCCGTCTCCCTAATAAATTAGATGGACAGTCGGAGCCGTAAGATACTTGGGGAGCGGGATGCCAAGGGATTTGAAAGAGGTTTACAGCAGGAATTATGCCCCCCTTTTGGGTCGGGTTAGAGAGGATCTCAATAGATGGTCGAAGGGACTATACACATGGTTTGGTCATTGTGCCATATTTAAGATGAATGTTCTTCCTCATCTGCTGTACCTCTTTCAAACCCTCCCCATAAAATTACCCCCAAGTTTCTTTGTTACTGCTCACCAAGATCTTTTTAGGTATATCTGGGTGGGTAAGAGACCGAGGCTCGCCCATTCCTTACTGCATAACCCGAAGGAATGGGGAGGCCTGGAGATACCCAATCTCCGCAAATATTATGCAGCCACCATGCATCAACGAGTCATGGACTGGTGCCGTTGCGCTCCTTTTAAGCAAATTGTTACCATTGAACATCAGTGTTCCCAGTACCCCCTTGCTCTCTTACCTTGGGTGATGTCCCAGATTCCTACCCACCCCACCATAGGCCCTACCCTACTTAAATTTCACTAAAACGCTAGTGTGGACACAATCTCACCATCCCCACTGTTCCCAGTCCTAGGACACCCGGATTTCCCACCTAGCCATTTCCCTAGCCCTTTTTATGACTTGGCACCTGGGGGGGGGGGGGGGAGTGTTGAGCTCCTTACTTTAGAACATCAGGATGATGGTTTACATATCCTGAACTACTAAATCTCTCAGACCCATGTGTGTTGGGGCCTTGGAGAGTTAGGCAACTCCCATTTCCTTTCCACTATCGCCTCGACCCCGGGATTTGATAGACCTCTCACTCCTTTTGAAAAAAATGTGTATTGGCTCGAGTGTATACCGGCATTCTCTGTCTAAATTCTATAGGATTTGGTGACGCCCCACTCGGATTTCCGCCCTCCCTACATTGACAGATGGGCCTCTGATCTAGAAATGGACATCCCCTCTGACCAGTGGCCAAGACTATACCGTCTCACACACAAATCCTTGATAGCTAGCAAATTCCAGGAAGCAGGTTACAAAATACTGTCTAGAAGGTATTATGTACCGACCCTGTAGCTGACCAGCTAAGACCTGTCCTAGGTTGCTAATATAGTGTGGTGTCTCACAGGGTAAAGTAATTGAGGGTGTATATGTGTCTCCCAGGTTCCTAACATATGCTGAGGAAAGCTATTTAGGAAAGGGTTAAAAACCTAAGTCTGGGTCCTGATGAGCCCCATCTGGCGAGTTGCTAGATAACTAGGCTGGCAGCACACTTGCTCAGAACTTCCTGGGAGTGAGAGAAGCCATATCTCTCTGAGAGACCCTTAAGGTCCAGAGCAAGGAAAACCGCAAGTATCACAGGTTGCTGTTCAGACTGTGTGTCTATTTTGGGTGGACTGAGGCTAGCTCAGCCACGTCCTAGAGAGGGACCTACTGTTTAGTTAGAGCCTGGGCAAGGTTAGGTGTTGTGTTTATGATTTTGTTTTATGCAACCTGTGGAAATAAAACTGGCCGGACGCCAATTTAAATGCACTTCTGTCTCCCGAGTCCTCCTTGTGCGTAAAAAAATGACTATTCCCCCCTACTCTTCACCCCTGGCAAGGTGAGCTTGCAAGAAGGACTGTCACAATAGCTTATATGTTTATACAGCTAGACCTGCCAATAACCTTAATACAGTTCCTATGTTTGTGTGTTAAAGACAAAAGCAGAGTTATTTACAGTGACTTCATGTTTGGATGTCATATAACTGTTATATTTTGTGTTCACAGAAGCAGAAAAGATAATATGCCTTTAAGATTCATTATATGGATGTGAGGTAAGCTTAATGACAAAGCAGAAACAACAGAAAGCATAGAGTTAAACTGTTGTTGCTGGGCAGGAGTCTAGACCAATAACAGCCAGCCTCAAACACAGCAGGAGTTTTTACCAATTACAGCCAGCCTCACACACAGCCTGTGTGGGAATCCCTCTAGCAGGAGCTGCTGGAATAATTATTCACCAGAGAGAGGAGCTGAACAGACACACACTCCACTAAAAGCTGAGTTTTTGGAAGCAAGAGGCCAAAATAGTTCCACCAATTGCAAACTACAAAGTTCACAATTCAAATTCCATATTGCAATCCAAATGGCATACAACCATACCAGATCATACTTAACCAATCTGCAAATAGTTACTGCTAACTGTATACTGCAAATTGCAACCAAATTCAGCAAGTGAACTATTAGTTAGACCTCAGATATACCTCTCAGAGAGATCATAAAGTGCTTAAATAACTTAAAGTGATAGTACAGATACTCAAGAGAGAAATATATCCACCATTTTATGTTGAATGACAAAATTGAACAGTTGAAGCACCATTTTATGCATACTGCCATTTTCTGAGTCTTTATGCAACACGTGTTATCTTCTGCGGAGGCGGCAGTGTTATATATGAAGAAAAGTTAAAGTTAAAAAAAGTTATTTGAAGCATTTGGTGTTCTCTTTAAACCTACTGTTTTTATAGAACGGCGCTAGAGTAATTACAGAGTAACAGACAGTCTGGTTAGACTAAAAAGTCAGAGATATTAGAATTCTTCTAATGCCACAGCGCATAGTGCTGCGCCTGCCACAGACCCGTCTTCATAAAATGTTTCCTTCTGCCTCCCCATTGTGCTGGCGTTGTGAGTCAGTGCAAGGCTCTCTGATTCATATCTTCTGGCATTGTAGTAAACTTAGACAGTTTTGGTAGTCGATTTTCCATACCAAATACCCCTGGTTTCTTTTTGCTATTCTTCTCGGATTTGCCTACTCGTCTGCTCAGTAAGTCAATCTTGCTTCGTTTGGTTAGTGCTGCTCGGGCCTGCATACCAGCAAGATGGAAGTCCCCCTTCCGACCTTCTGTAGATCTTTGGGTTCACAATGGGGAAGACATCCAGAGAATGTAGGAACTGACAGCTGTCTTGAGAAACACCCACAAGGCCTTTATTACCTCTTGGACCCTGTGGTTTGGGTTCCAGGACACCTCAGAATATCAGGCTTTGTTGGCCTAATGGAGACCCCCCCCCCCTTTTTTTAACCAATTTCATTTCCTACATCTGTCTCCCCCACCTTTCCTACTGTCCCAGTCTGTCCCCCCTCTAGTTTCCAATTGTTGTCTGTCTTCCCCTTGCTCATAGTATATTTGACTTTCGGCACGTGTGTGGTTATAGGAAGATCTCCCACGCTCTGTTAGATAAGAAATACCATCTTGTTTTTATGTGACTTTCTGATATCTATACTGATATATGTAGACTGGTCATGCCTTGTTGATCAAGATATAATGTACTGTATGTTATTCAATTGGCATCTCAACATTTCTATTTGTCACCCACCTTCTTAATTGAGAGGTCGGATTATTGTATTTGCATTTTCTAATTTTCTTAAATAAAAAAACCAAAAAACAAAAAATACATTTGCAAGGCTGCTACTTGGTCATCTGCACTAACTTTCTATAGGCACTATAGGCTAGATGTCTCTGCTGTTTCTGACCTTTCCTTTGGTCATAAGGTTCTTCAAGCATTATTAGACCGCCAGATCATTGCTAATTAACGTTCATACAAATGTTTGTGAGCAATGATCTTCATGATTACCTGCAGGTGTAATATAAGCTTTACACAGAGCAATTATCGGACCAATACAGGAATGAATGTTAAAGCCCCTTTAGACTGCCCTTATGTTCGGTGCAGATTAGCGCTAATGAGCGTTCGTACGGCCTGTATATCGAGAACAGAGAGCTGCTTTGGTCTCAGCGATCAGGTGATGGCAGGGGCTTGCGATCTGCGCAAGTGAGCTTGTGTATCCCTGTGCAACTTCTCTGGAGGTTGTAGTCCCCCTGTAATGTCAAGAAGTAAAAAGGCAGCACTTCATCGATATAAACACTCAAAGTGCTGCTTCTTTACTTCTTACATGGTTATCCCTTGATTGTGATATTGGACCCTGCCCCCAATAGGCGTGCATCCGCATTATAACTTGCATGTTAGGGAGTGTTGTTTAACTGCTATTACTTATATTACAACTGGGGCTAATATATCAGCCCTAGTTACAGGAGATATCAGCAAAAAAAAAAAAAGGAATATTAAGCCTTTACCTGTGTCGGGAGCCGGTCTGAAATCAAATGCAGTCACCGGGAGCAGGCAGTTCCGAGAACAGTCCGATGAAGGCTCCCGGCTTTGAATGGAGCAGGTACTTGTATTTACCCTACGCCACCGCTATCGGGGAGGATACATGTAGTGTAATAATGAGGAAGCAGCGCTCACATGGAGAGCTGTCTTTTCTTCAAAAAGCTGATTGGCAGGGGTGCCAGGTGTCAGACCTCCGCTGATCAGATATTGATATCTGATATTCATATCCTAAGGAAAGGTCATCAATATAAAACCCCTGCACAACCCCTTTAAAGGTTATGATGGTCCAATGTTTCTTCAAGCTCCTTACAGAGTTTCGGTCCAGAGTCAGTTGAAATGAGTGTCCCAGTTTAAGAGGCATATGTAAATCCAAAAGGGGGGATGGTGAATCTTCAGTGATGCCCCTCGGGGCAGAGTTTATGCCCCCCACCAAGGCATGTACATGACTGCTAAGTCAATAAAATCACCCACCAGTGGTTCCTTAGTTGGGATGGACTTGTCTCCGGTGAGCAGGAAAGGTAGACATTGGCAAGCTACCTCTTCTTATCTAGGTAAGATATGCATATGCAGCATTTCACACTAAGCTTAATCGGAACCTGAAATCTCCAGGATTCTGGGGAAAAAGTGCAAACCAAAACTCTGAGGTTCTTTGTGGCAAATGTTATGGAGCTGTCCAAATGGACGGGAAAAAACTGGATCAGGTATAGGGGAAGGGCTTTTTTTTAGCTTCCTTTCAGGTTGTTTCCTCTCTCTGGGAAGTGTGAAAACCCTCTTGTCAGATAGACTACAACATCTACATTCTAATGTCTCCTTTTTCATGAGATTTTGTGTGTTTGTACATTGTTTCTTCTTTTTTTACATGCAGGTTCTCACAACATAGAATCATCTCCATTGATATTTTCTGTATCAGAGAATTTTCCTGACTGACTCATCAAGGATGGATAGGGACAGAGACAAGATGGTAGAGAGGATATTAAATCTCACCCTAGAGATACTCTTCCAACTTACTGGAGAGGTGAGAGATTCTGATGATGTCACATTACATTATTCGTATCTATGGTAATAACAGGTGATATGACTGGAGAGGTGAGAGATTGTGATGATGTCACATTACATCATTCTTATCTATAGTAATAAATAAATATATTGGTAGACTCTCTCTACCTGTAGCTGCACAGATGGATCACTGATCGCAAATCATGTAAAATGTATTTAAAAATAGACAAAAGATAAAACAACACAATAGAAAAAATAAACTATAAAATTATCACATAGTACCCTAATGGCAAATGGGGCATCACATAGTCATCCTGTTATATGTAGGGACTATTGCAATATAAAGTCCGGTTAACATAAAATACTGTATATGTATATCACTGTCACTGTTTGTCTTATAGATGTTTTTTCATATATGGTTGCCGCAACTTATACTGGATGTGTCCACATGAAATAAAATCGATGGAGATGAAATGGTAAGTCTCTCTTATAGCCTATGTTTAGGCATAAATGTTCAAGTCACCACTTTATCGTAACCGTTGTAAGTTGTTGCCAACATGTATTGTACTGTATAGTAATTGAGTACATAAGTGATTATAATGGTTACTTTACCGCTTCAGACCACTGAAAAAGGAGAAAGTCATCTCCGAAACGCGTCTGGTGTCTATTCGGGCAGTATTTGACAAGCAATACTAACTTTTAAGAAGTCCATGGCCATGGCTATTGTACATATCTAAAGTACACTCAGCTCTCTAAATATTTGCCCAGTCAAGATGCGATTCAAATTGCTCTAGGACCTGGCGCTGTAATTTACTTCTGGTCACGTGAGACACCGAATCTCAGAGCATGTGAGATACAGAGTCGGCCTCCCCGATCATGTGGGACACCACGAGTGGTAAAGTAACCATTATAATCACTTATGTACTCAAGTACTATACAGTACAATACATGTTGGCAACAACTTACAACGGTTACGATAAAGTGGTGACTTAAACATTTATGCCTAAACATAGGCTATAAGAGAGACTTACCATTTCATCTCCATCGATTTTACTTCATGTGGACACATCCAGTATAAGTTGCGGCAACCATATATGAAATAACATCTATAAGACAAACAGTGACAGTGATATACATATACAGGGAGTGCAGAATTATTAGGCAAATGAGTATTTTGACCACATCATCCTCTTTATGCATGTTGTCTTACTCCAAGCTGTATAGGCTCGAAAGCCTACTACCAATTAAGCATATTAGGTGATGTGCATCTCTGTAATGAGAAGGGGTGTGGTCTAATGACATCAACACCCTATATCAGGTGTGCATAATTATTAGGCAACTTCCTTTGCTTTGGCAAAATGGGTCAAAAGAAGAACTTGACAGGCTCAGAAAAGTCAAAAATAGTGAGATATCTTGCAGAGGGATGCAGCACTCTTAAAATTGCAAAGCTTCTGAAGCGTGATCATCGAACAATCAAGCGTTTCACTCAATATAGTCAACAGGGTCGCAAGAAGCGTGTGGAAAAACCAAGGCGCAAAATAACTGCCCATGAACTGAGAAAAGTCAAGCGTGCAGCTGCCAAAATGCCACTTGCCACCAGTTTGGCCATATTTCAGAGCTGCAACATCACTGGAGTGCCCAAAAGCACAAGGTGTGCAATACTCAGAGACATGGCCAAGGTAAGAAAGGCTGAAAGACGACCACCACTGAACAAGACACACAAGCTGAAACGTCAAGACTGGGCCAAGAAATATCTCAAGACTGATTTTTCTAAGGTTTTATGGACTGATGAAATGAGAGTGAGTCTTGATGGGCCAGATGGATGGGCCCGTGGCTGGATTGGTAAAGGGCAGAGAGCTCCAGTCCGACTCAGACGCCAGCAAGGTGGAGTACTGGTTTGGGCTGGTATCATCAAAGATGAGCTTGTGGGGCCTTTTCGGGCTGAGGATGGAGTCAAGCTCAACTCCCAGTCCTACTGCCAGTTTCTGGAAGACACCTTCTTCAAGCAGTGGTACAGGAAGAAGTCTGCATCCTTCAAGAAAAACATGATTTTCATGCAGGACAATGCTCCATCACACGCGTCCAAGTACTCCACAGCGTGGCTGGCAAGAAAGGGTATAAAAGAAGAAAATCTAATGACATGGCCTCTTTGTTCACCTGATCTGAACCCCATTGAGAACCTGTGGTCCATCATCAAATGTGAGATTTACAAGGAAGGAAAACAGTACACCTCTCTGAACAGTGCCTGGGAGGCTGTGGTTGCTGCTGCACGCAATGTTGATGGTGAACAGATCAAAACACTGACAGAATCCATGGATGGCAGGCTTTTGAGTGTCCTTGCAAAGAAAGGTGGCTATATTGGTCACTGATTTGTTTTTGTTTTGTTTTTGAATGTCAGAAATGTATATTTGTGAATGTTGAGATGTTATATTGGTTTCACTGGTAAAAATAAATAATTGAAATGGGTATATATTAGTTTTTTGTTAAGTTGCCTAATAATTATGCACAGTAATAGTCACCTGCACACACAGATATCCCCCTAAAATAGCTAAAACTAAAAACAAACTAAAAACTACTTCCAAAAATATTCAGCTTTGATATTAATGCGTTTTTTGGGTTCATTGAGAACATGGTTGTTGTTCAATAATATAATTAATCCTCAAAAATACAACTTGCCTAATAATTTTATCTTTTGTCTATTTTTAAATAAATTTTGGCATGATTTGCGATCAGTGATCCATCTGTGCAGCTACAGGTAGAGAGTGTCTACCAATATATTTCTTTATAATATTCATTTGACATTTGTTAAGTCTTTTTGGAGTGAGCACCCATTCCATATTTTGGGGAAGTTTGAGCCACTGAATATCCATACTACATATATTATCTATAGTAATAACAGATGATATGACTGGAGAGGTGAGAGATTCTGATGATGTCACATTACATCATTCTTATCTATGGTAATAACAGATAGACATGGCGGTAGAGGTGATAGACTCTGGAAATGTCTGTAGTGATATTTATTAATGTGTTTCCTCAAACAGGATTACACAGTGGTGAAGAAGATCTCTAGTGAGCGCTGTCAGGCTCCTGTGTCTGAAGGATGGGGAAGAACTCTGAGCCCAATCACGGGGCCTCCACCTCACTCCCTAATACATGATGAGATCAATGAACAGAAGCTTCTAGAACTCATCCACAAGATGATTGAGCTGCTGACTGGAGAGGTGACACTGCTGGGAATGCTGGGACATTATACAGTAACAGCACTGGAGGGGTCTGGGTGATGACGGTGTCATTGTGTTGTCAGGTTCCTATAAGGTGTCAGGATGTCACTGTCTATTTTTCCATGGAGGAGTGGGAATATGTAGAAGGACACAAGGATCTGTACAAGGATGTCAAGATGGAGGAACACCAGACCCTGACATCACCAGGTAATAGAAAGGCTAAATACACCTGTCCTTTAATTATATATATATATACAGTACAGACCAAAAGTTTGGACACACCTTCTTATTCAAAGAGTTTTCTTTATTTTCATGACTATGAAAATTGTAGATTCACACTAGGCATCAAAACTATGAATTAACACATGTGGAATTATATACATAACAAAAAAGTGTGAAACAACTGAAAATATGTCCTATTCTAGGTTCTTCAAAGTAGCCACCTTTTGCTTTGATTACTGCTTTGCACACTCTTGGCATTCTCTTGATGAGCTTCAAGAGGTAGTCACCTGAAATGGTTTTCACTTCACAGGTGTGCCCTGTCAGGTTTAATAAGTGGGATTTCTTGCCTTATAAATGGGGTTGGGACCATCAGTTGCGTTGTGGAGAAGTCAGGTGGATACACAGCTGATAGTCCTACTGAATAGACTGTTAGAATTTGTATTGTGGCAAGAAAAAAGTAAAGAAAAACTAGTGGCCATCATTACTTTAAGAAATGAAGGCCAGTTAGTCCGAAAAATTGGGAAAACTTTGAAAGTGTCCCCAAGTGCAGTCACAAAAACCATCAGGCGCTACAAAGAAACTGGCTCACATGCGGACCGCCCCAGGAAAGGAAGACCAAGAGTCACCTCTGCTGCGGAGGATAAGTTCATCCGAGTCACCAGCCTCAGAAATCGCAGGTTAACAGCAGCTCAGATTAGAGACCAGGTCAATGCCACACAGAGTTCTAGCAGCAGACACATCTCTAGAACAACTGTTAAGAGGAGACTGTGTGAATCAGGCCTTCATGGTAGAATATCTGCTGGGAAACCACTGCTAAGGACAGGCAACAAGCAGAAGAGACTTGTTTGGGCTAAAGAACACAAGGAATGGACATTAGAACAGTAGAAATCTGTGCTTTGGTCTGAGGAGTCCAAATTTGAGATCTTTGGTTCCAACCACTGTGTCTTTGTGCGACGCAGAAAAGGTGAACAGATGGACTCTACATGCCTGGTTCCCACCGTGAAGCATGGAGGAGCAGGTGTGATGGTGTGGGGGTGCTTTGCTGGTTACACTGTTGGGGATTTATTCGAAATTGAAGGCATACTGAACCAGCATGGCTACCACAGCATCTTGCAGCGGCATGCTATTCCATTCGGTTTGCGTTTAGTTGGACCATCATTTATTTTTCAACAGGACAATGACCCCAAACACACCTCCAGGCTGTGTAAGGGCTATTTGACCATGAAGGAGAGTGATGGGGTGCTGCGCCAGATGACCTGGCCTCCACAGTCACCAGACCTGAACCCAATCGAGATGGTTTGGGGTGAGCTGGACCGCAGAGTGAAGGCAAAAGGGCCAACAAGTGCTAAGCATCTCTGGGAACTCCTTCAAGACTGTTGGAAGACCATTTCAGGTGACTACCTCTTGAAGCTCATCAAGAGAATGCCAAGAGTGTGCAAAGCAGTAATCAAAGCAAAAGGTGGCTACTTTGAAGAACCTAGAATAGGACATATTTTCAGTTGTTTCACACTTTTTTGTTATGTATATAATTCCACATGTGTTAATTCATAGTTTTGATGCCTTCAGTGTGAATCTACAATTTTCATAGTCATGAAAATAAAGAAAACTCTTTAAATGAGAAGGTGTGTCCAAACTTTTGGTCTGTACTGTATATATAGCCTATATACATATATATATATATATATATATATATATATATATATATATATATATAAAGAATGAATTCTGTCACTGTATGTGTCTCCTACAGGAAGACCCAGTAAGAGAGCAACACCAGAGAGATGTTCCAGTCCTCTTCTTTCACAGGATTATCAGGTAAATGGAGATATTCCCTGTGAATCTGTAGAAAGCTGTGAAGTCCTTGTGTTCAGTCTTGTTTTATCCCGTAGTATTATATGTTTTATACTTGTTTTGGACAGTGGGTGTAGAACCACAGAGTCCACCAACTGGATTTACTCCTATCTGGTCCTCCCTTTTCCCTGAGAGACAAATTAATACACGTTAACCATGCTGAATATACAAGTGTATGAGGTTCTCGTAACTGAGCTGTCATCTAATATCTATGTTCATCTTCAAGGAGACCTACAGCTATTTGACTCAGATAACTACTCCTATCATGTATTTGCTGGTCATCATGATAACCAATGATTATTTTTCTGCTTATCTATAACATTCCATGTGACTGAGAATGTCTGGTGACCTTTTCAATATTTTTTTTCACAGCTTTTGAATCTGGATAAAGAGCTGAACAATATTAATGTTACCGAGACATATGTGACCGGTGATGAGGACCGAATGGAGAACATTCCTACAGATACATATGAGTGGAGTAAGGACCAATGTAAGGAGGACATTCCTGTGAGGGGTGATGCCCAGGGTAAGGAGGAACCTCCTACAGAGACCTATGCATGGGATGATGTGCATTGTAAGGAAGAACCTCCTAAAGAGCCCTATCTGTGGGATGATGTGCATTCTAAGGATGAACCTCCTACAGAGACCTGTGCGTGGGGTGATGCCCAGTGCAAGAAGGAACCTCCTACAGAGATTTATGTGTGGGGTTATGAGAAGTGTAAGGAGGAATTTCCCACTGTTACCTATCCAGGTTAGTAGTAACCATTAAATAAGACAGGCAGGAACAAATTTGAGCTTTTTTTCTGCTTTATACTGTATTTTACACCCTATATGTGTGAAGAAAGGCTAACACTTGTATTTATTATTATTATTATTATTATTATTATTATACACACTTATATAGCGCTGACATATTCCTCATCGCTTTACAGACATTAGCATCACACTGTCCCCAAGGTCCCTGTCAGTATGTTTTTGGAGTGTGGGAGGAAACTGGAGTACCTGGAGGAAACCCACACAAACACATGGAGAACATACAAACTTCATGCAGATGTTGTCCTTAGTCAGATTCAAACCTAGGACTCCAACACTGCAAGGCAACAGTGCTAACCACTGAGCCACCATGCTGCCCATGTAGAAAAGCTATGTTACACTAACATACTGCTCTTCCCCTCACAACTGCTCTGTGCTAAAGTGCAAGTACCTATCATATAGTGTGTGAGACAGACACCACACCACCACTGGCTCACATATCACTTCCTGATTCTCCATCGAGCGTTTCACTAGGAAAGAGTGGGGGCAGGCATACTGAAAAATAACCCTCTAATAATGCTGGCTTCAACACAGCAGACAGCAGTGGAAAACTGAAAGAGAACAGCATGGTAACCTACCATCATGATCTAATGGTCCTTGCTCTGAGTCTAATGTTAGATTGTAACTGCCTTAAATTGATTATTTTGCCCCGATTTTGGACCATTATCTACATTAATACATGAGTAGCACTGCAGATATGAAGTCCAGATCACAACTTTTTATTTTCTCACTGCTCCCTGTTCCTCAACGATGACCGTGTCGTCACTGGCCTAAGAAAAGCAATAGGCGGGGGTCCCGGGTGTCGGACTTCCACCGATCAGATACCGATTGCTTATCCTGAGGTTGGCCATATAATCTAATGCACATGGCCAACTTCAGTCAATTCATAATTGCACTTTGCTACATACAGTACCTTTCAATTTATATGCAAATCTTATTACAGAAATGTTATAAAATATCAATATAATTTTTAAGAATATAGTATTAAAAAATAATAGTTTTATTTTCAGCTGATGACTGTACTGGGAGCTCAGAGGGACATCAGGTATCTTCAGAATTTAAAGTAGAAGATTCTGGCATCATACAAGATACACACAAAGAGCGTGCGGTTATCTCAGATATAATCTCAGCCTTTCACAATAAAGATCTATCATCTGATCCTTTTCAACATCTTCTATCTTCTGGTTCATCAAAGACTGTTAAGCAAAATACAAGTCACAGAAGGGATGTTGTACGTCGAAGAGAGAAAACAAGGAAGAAGTTGATGTCATGTTCAATATGTGGAAAGTGTTTTACGCTGAAATCTAAACTGTATAGACATCAGAGAATTCACACAGGGGGGAAGCCGTTTTCATGTTTTGAATGTGAGAAATGTTTTGCTCGGAAATCACATCTTATTGAACATCAGAGAATTCACACAGGAGAGAAGCCGTTTTCATGTCCAGAATGTGGTAAATGTTTTGCACAGAAAACAACACTTGTTATACATCAGAGAATTCACACGGGTGAGAAGCCATTTTCATGTTCAGAATGTGGAAAATGTTTTACTTGGAAATCACAACTTCTTCAACATCAACAAACTCGTAAAGGGAAAAAGCCATTTTTATGTTCAGAATGTGGGAAATGCTTTGTAGGGAAAGCATGTCTTGTTGAACATCAAAAAATTCACACAGAGAAGAAGCCGTATTCGTGTCCAGAATGTGGGAAATGTTTTGCACAGAAAACAACACTTATTTTACATCAGAGAATTCATATAGGGGAGAATCCATTGTCACATTCAGAAGGTGGGAAATGTTTTAGTGTTGAATCAAATCTTGTACAACATCAAAGAAGTCACACTGTGTCAGTGAAGAAGCCATTTTCATGCCAAGAATGTGGGAAATGTTATACTCGGAAATCATATCTTGTTGCACATCAATTAACTCACACGGGAGAGAAGCCATTTTCATGCCCAGAATGTGGGAAATGTTATACCCGGAAATCACATCTTGTTGGACATCAACTAACTCACACAGGGGAGAAGCCATTTTCCTGTCCAGAATGTCATAAGTGCTTCATAAGGAAAGAAAATCTTGTTGAACATCAGAAAATTCACACCGGGGAGAGGCCATTTTCATGCCAAGAATGTGGACAATGTTTTAGCCGTAAGTCAGTTCTCGTTCGACACATGAGAATTCACACTGGAGAGTTTTCATGTACTGTATGTGGAAAGCGTTTTGCCCAAAAATCGGGCCTAATTGCACATCATGAAATTCACACTGGAAATACTTTTCATGTCGAGAAAGTAGGAAATGTTTAGCTAAAAATTCATATTTTCTTAAACCTCAAACAACTTGCTCAAGGTAGTAGCCAATTTTTTACTGGTTCCCTCATCTTGACGTAACTGATCAAGGAGGTGAAGGTGAACTTACTACAGCCTGACCTACAGGGATGGTATATAATGCAATTGCCATGATTGTAGCTGGCTCCAGCCTGAGCTATTTAACCCCTTAAGGTGACGCAGTCAATACTAACCACAGAATGGAAATAGTTAAGCAGATGGAGGGTACTCTCTCTTTATACTCCATTGTCTGTATTCTCAGGCAAAGTGATTACTGTGTGATTACGGCTGGTATGGCAGCCAAAGGCTTAACGATGGCCTCTAGGTCTGTAGAAGTACAAAAGCCAGTTAGACCTTGCATAAGGGGTTAATAGGCTGCCTATGTCAGTAGACTACTAAGAGGCAGACATAATGGACTGCACTACATAATGTAGGATTGCATGCTCAAGTTCCCTTGTGGCTTCAGTAAAGAAAAATATATTATTAAAATTTTTATAAAAACAGTAAAAAGCCCCTAAAATTGCAATATTACAATATTGTCATTGCCATTATTTCCGCTGCATATAGAGAGCTGTAAAAAAAAAAAAAAAATAATATACAGTCATGTTTTCTGTTCATCCTGCCTCTCAGAAGCAGAATAAAAAGAAATAAAAAATCTGTAAGTAACCAAAGATAGTACCAATAAAAGCTATTGAGCATCCCAAAAAAACAAACCCTCACACAGCTCTGTCCATTGAAAAATAAGTTATTACTTTCAGAATATGGACACACAAAATAATGGTGTCTCTGAAGGTTCTTATTAATCCAGGTCATGTATACCTGGACTTGTATTTTCTGTTGACGACATTTCACTAGCCATCCGACTGACTTTCTCAATTAGCATGACTGTTGCAAGAAATCTACGACATCAAATACTGGTGACTCATGCTGTAGTCAGTATAATCTGTTTATCATAATCAACACAAGGTCAATGAGCTCATGAAGGTAATATGTTGATTGCAATTTGCATGACAGAAGTGCAGATTGCACTTACAATGCTGTTGTAACACTTCTCCTGAGGCAGCTTATTCACACCTAATGGCTTCAGTTCTGCAACTTGCAATCAAGATCTTACCTTTACCTCTGTGAGGTCCTTGACCTCATGGTATGATAAACAGAGTATACCGACTGAAGCATGAGTCACCAGTATTTAATGCTCAAAATAAAATAATCACAGATTGTGTTTATACCTGACAAATAAATCTGTCCAGTTTTTCAAATGCATTGTAATTTTAACTCAACAATAAATTAATTAGAAAATACCAAATCTCCAGTGATTCCATTGTCATGCCCCACTCTGACGATGTGCGGAGGTCGGCCAGGATAGCAGCACGAGTTTAGTGTTTGTTTTGGAGCCGTGCTGGATCTGCCTCTCATCAGGTGCACTGGGTGGGGTAATTAGTTTAAATAGCACACCAGTCCAGTGCTCTGAGCGGATTATAGGAATCATTGTGGTCTTGGAAGCTAGGAAGGAAGGTTGTTTGTTCCAGCTCAGAAAGATAAGTGTGATTTCAAGTTTGGTTGTTTTGTGTCATCTCTCCCATCCAGGTTCTGTGCGAGCAGGCTGCTCCAATTTCCCCTCTTCACCATCTCAGGGAATTTAGGGTTTTCTCAGCCCAGGCACGGGGACACATCACACCTACCTTTAAGGTCTGCATGTGGGCTGAGCAGTGCAGGGAAAGAGGTCAGGGATTAGCTAGGAGGTGACCCTTCCCCTGTCTCTCGCCCAGAGCCTGGTTGGTGGGTTATCTGTGAGTCTAAGTGCACGCCCGCCGTGACATTATAATCCGCCATACTGTGACTGCCATTACTCAGCGGTTTTTTGATGGCGTCAATTAAAGCACTGGTGGACCGCTTGCAGGGGCTATCCTAGAGGTTGTGGAGCTACGTGGTTCGGTCACACGGTGTCAGAATGCTCTGGCAGCTGGTGCAGGTCAAATTTGTGTGGAGCCTAAAGTGGCTCTTCCTGATCGATTTTCAGGAGGTACTGGATGGACTTTATCAGTTTTAGAGAATCCTGCAAATTGTACTTTCGGCTGCAGTCCATCGTCGTCAGGTGATGAGAAGTCAGAGGATAGGTATAGTTATTTCTCTGCATAAAGGGGATGCGCAATCCTGGGCCTTTTCTCTGCCACCTGGTTCTCTGGCCCTCCGGTCGGTGGAGAAATTTTTTAAGGCTCTGGGATTAATCTACGATGATCCAGATCGGGTCTCGATGGCAGAGTCGAGATTACGTAACTTGTTTCAGGGGGAACATACTGCAGAAGCTTACTGTGTTGAGTTTAGGAGGTGGGCAACTGAATCAGAGTGGAATGATCCCGCGTTACGTAGTCAGTTTTGTCAGGGGTTATCTGAAAGATTGAAGGATGCCCTTGCTTTTCACGAATACCCAGACTCTTTGGAGAATGCTATGTCTTTAGCAGTACGGCTAGATAGATGTATCAGAGAGAGGTATAGGGCTCCCTCCACGCAAGGTATCCCTTGTGTGAGTGGTTTCGTCTCTACTGTCATTCCGGGTGATGTTACAGGTAACTCTGGGGTAGCGGAGGAACCCATGCAGTTGGGTCAGGTTTCTTGCCATTCTGATAGTAGAGACTTTAGGAAAGTGCACAAACTATGTTACTATTGTGGAAAGAGGGGTCATTTCTTTTTTGCTTGTCCTTATGTTAAACCACAGGTGGAAGAGAAAAAGAAAAAAGAAAATAAAACTTCCCTCACACTTGGTAGTATGAATGGTGTGGTGGAGCAGACGGGTATGCAAGCTCCCTGCAGTTCCCGTTTTCCTACTTCCAGCTACGGTGGCGCTAGAGTCAAAAAATGTTTTTGTTGATGTATTCCTTGATTGTGGTGCTGGGGTAAACCTAATTGACTTTCTTTTCCTTTAAAACCTAGGACTAAGTACTTGCACTTTAGAGAACGAGATTCGTGTTTTTGCAATAGATTCTTCCCCTCTTTCTAAAAGGAGCCTTACTTACATTGTTCATGGTATTCACTTAAGGGTGGGTGATTCACATGTTGAAATTATCTCTTGTTTTGTCATGAAGGATTTGCCAGCTCCTATAGTTTTGGGGTTGCCATGGTTGACTAGACATAACCCAATTATAGACTGGCAAGCGAGACAAATCATTGGTTGGAGTGAGTTTTGTTCGGATAATTGTCTTGGCACATCTATCTCTGGTATGTCCATTACGGCTTTACCTCAGTATCTCTCGGATTTTGCTGATGTCTTTTCGGAGGGTGGGGCTCAGGAGTTGCCCCCTCATCGAGACTATGATTGTCCTGTTAATCTCTTTCCAGGAGCTAAGTTGCCAAAGTCTCGGCTTTACAACCTCTCTCAACCCGAAAGAGAGGTCATGCGAAAGTATGTCGCAGAGAGTTTGGCAAAGGGTCATATTAGACCATCTAAGTCTCCAGTGGCAGTTGGTTTGTTCTTTGTGAAGAAAAAGGATGGATCACTGAGACCGTGTTTGGATTCCCGGGAATTGAACCGTATTACAGTCCGGGATCCATATCCCCTGCCTTTGATCTCTGATCTTTTTGATCAGATTGTTGGAGATAAGGTGTTCTCCAAGTTGGATTTGAGAGGGGCCTGCAATCTGATCAGAATCAAGGAGGGGGATGACTGGAAAACGGCCTTCAATACACACGAGGGTCATTTTGAGAACCTGGTTATGCCTTTTGGGTTGACGAACGCACCAGCAGTATTTCAGCGATTAGTCAATGACATTTTTCATCACTTGGTGGGGAGGTTCGTAGTGGTTTACCTGGATGACATTTTGATTTATTCTCCTGATCTGAAGACCCATCAGGATCATGTGAGACAGGTTTTGACGATCCTTCGGGAGAATAAATTATATGCCAAATTGGAGAAATGTTTGTTTGCGGTGCAAGAGCTTCTGTTCTTGGGATACATGCTTTCTGATTCTGGTTTTTCGTATGGACCCCGAAAAGGTCCGGGTGGCTCTGGAGTGGGACCGACCAGAGAATCAGAAAGCTTTGATGCGGTTCTTGGTGTTTACGAATTATTATAGAAAATTTATTTAGAATTATTCTACCATAGTAAAACCTCTTAATGATATGACCAAGAAGGGCGCCGATGTCTCTGTCTGGTCGGATAAGGCATTGCAGGCCTTTTCGGCTATTAAGGAGCGTTTTGCGTCTGCTCCCATTCTGGTGCAGCCGGATGTGTCTCAGCCATTCGTAGTGGAGGTTGATGCATCAGAGGTGGGGGTTGGAGCGGTGCTGTCACAGGGTTCATCTCCTGGCAAGTGGGTCCCGTGTGCCTTTTTCTCCAAGAAGCTCTCGGTCGCCGAGAGGATTTATGATGTTGGAGATGGAGAGTTGTTGGCTATCAAGTTGGCCTTTGAGGAATGGCGTCACTGGTTAGAGGGGGCGTCTCACCCCGTTACAGTGTACACTGACCATTAGAATTTGGCTTACCTGCAATCTGCCAAGCGTCTGAACCCTAGGCAGGCCAGATGGTCACTGTTTTTTACCAGGTTCAATTTTGTGGTTACCTTTCGCCCAGGGGTCAAGAACGTCAAGGCAGATGCCTTGTCTCGCAGCTTTCCTGGGGGAGGTGATTCAGAGGATCCTGCGCCGATTTTGGCAGATGGGGTGGTGGTCTCCGCTCTGTACCCTGAATCGGAGATGGAGGTGTTAGGAGTCCAGGAGGGGGTTCCTGGTTCTTGTCCCCCAGGGAGGTTGTTTGTTCCTGAGAGCCTGCGATACAAGGTGTTCAAGGAACATCACGATACTGTCCTCGCTGGACATCCTGGTGGTAAGTCCACCTGTGATCTTGTATCCCGGAGGTTCTGGTGGCCAGGGTTACATAAGAGCATTGAGAATTACGTGACAGCTTGTGAAACCTGCGCTTGGTCAAAGGATGCTCATACTCGACCGCCTGGTACACTTCTTCCATTGTCTATTCCCTCTCGTCCTTGGACGCATTTGTATATGGACTTTATTACGGATCTGCCGAGTTCCTCCTGGAGAACAGTGATTTTGGTGGTAGTTGACCGTTTCAGTAAAATGGCTCACTTTATACCACTAACTAGTCTGCCTAATGCTAAGACTCTTGCGCAGATTTTTGTGGATAATATTGTGAAATTGCATGGTATTCCTTCGGATGTGGTCTCTGATAGGGGCACGCAGTTTGTCTCCAGGTTTTGGAGGGAGTTCTGCTCTCGGCTTGGCATTCAACTTTCATTCTCTTCGGCTTTTCATCCGCAGTCGAATGGTCAGACGGAGCGTACTAATCAAAACCTGGAGACCTACTTGACGTGCTTTGTGGCTGAGAATCAGGAGGACTGGTCCTCATTCTTGTCCTTAGCAGAATTTGCGTTGAATAACCGTAGGCAGGAGTCCACGGGTAAGTCGCCATTTTTTGGCGCATACGGTTTCCATCCTCAGTTTTGTACCTTTTCTGGGACTGGTTCCTCTGGGATGCCAGAGGAGAAGAGATTCTCTTCTGCCTTATCCTCCATCTGGCGGAGGATTCAAGGGAATTTGGAGAAGATGGGTGAGAGGTATAAACGAATGGCTGACAAGAGACGTGTGACTGGTCTGGAGTGCCATCTTGGAAACTGGGTCCAAGATTTATTGGTCCGTATAAAATTTCTGCGGTGATCAATCCTGTGGCGTTTCGGCTGGATCTTTCGCAGACTTGGAGGATCCATGATGTGTTCCACAGGTCTTTACTAAAAAAATACGCGAGACCGGTGGAACCATCACCATTGCCTCCTTCTCCTGTTCTAGTCGAGGAAAACTTGGAGTTTGAGATCTCCAGGATTCTCGACTCGAGAGTTCTTCTGTCACAACCAGACAGCTGAGAAGCTCTGACAGAGGCCTTTCAGAACCTCCTCCTTGAATTTCTGTGTTGTGGTATTCAGCTCCTCCTCTCGTCAGCCTCTCTCAGCTGTCATGTGTTAATTGCTTCCCTTTAAATTCTTCCCCAGAAGGCTTTTCTGAGCGGCTTATATTACTTCCTGGAGTGTGTGTGCACGCTGATCTGTCCTCCTGTTTGCTTCAAAGCTAAGTGTACCTTTATCTGTTAATATCTGTTTGCTGGATCCCAGGTGACCCTGACTCCCTCCGATCTTGTGTAGGGAGCCGGTGGTCGTGTCCCTCACTATTGTAGGGTGCTCAGGGCTTTATAGTCAAGGTTCGTGGATATGCAAACCTCCACCATTCGGATCTTTGCATAGGCTGAGCAGCCAGGGAAAGTGCCAGGTCTTCTGCAGGGGTCTCCCTTGGTTCCTTAGTTTTTGGATCCAGCGAGTCGTTTATACATGTTGCTTTGCCTTATTTCCTGTACACCGTCCATGACATTATAAGCCGCCATAACCGTCTCAAGCATGGATCCGGTTTCACTTTTGGCTGAACGCCTTCAGGGTCTTTCATTGGAGGTAGCTGATCTCCGCAGGACTTTTTCTCAGCTTCAAGTGACCGGTTCAGCTGGCATTCATGGAGTTTGCTCTGAGCCTAAGATCTCGCTCCCGGATACGTTCTCCGGGGTAGTGAGAATTTTGTGCGTTTTAGAGAGGCTTGCAAACTCCATTTTCGCCTTCTTCCCCATTCTTCTGGTGATGAGGAACGGAGGGTGGGGATCATTATATCGCTGCTCAGGGGTAACGCTCAGTTCTGGGCCTTTTCGCTGCCGGAGGGGGCACGGCCCCTCCGTTCAGTGGATGAATTCTTTTTAGCCCTGGGTCAGATATATGATGATCCGGATCGTATTGCTCTGGCGGAGTCTAGATTACGTCTCCTATGCCAGGGTAAACAATCCGCAGAAATATACTGCTCAGAATTTCGGAGATGGGCAGCTGATACTGGTTGGAATGATGCTGCACTCCGAAGTCAATTTGCCATGGTCTTTCAGAGGGATTGAAAGATGCATTCGCCTTTCATGAAAGGCCTATTTCTTTGGACTCTGCTATGTCTCAGGCCGTTCGTATTGACAGGCGTCTTAGAGAGAGAGGAGAGATCTCTCCTTCCTGTCATACTCGGTCCCAGGACTGTGCAGCGTTCCCATTCTCTGCGCAGGGGTCTCAGTCGCTGTCAGCCCCTTCTGAGCAGGAGCCCATGCAGCTGGGGTTGATTGCTTCTGACAATAGAAGATTCAGCCCGCATGGGAGGGTTTGTTTTTGTTGTGGAGGTATTAATCATTTGGCAAATATTGTCCCTCTAGGAGATTCAGACAGTTCTCTGGGTATAATAAAGAAACAAAGAGGAAAAAATCTTTGAAAAATGTTCCGTCTGTTACTATTGGCAGGGTTGAGGCGGAGATTGAAGGTTTTCCGTTTGCTTGTAGTTCCCGTTTGTCCTGCCGGCTAGGGTGGCGCTAGAGAGCAAGAACATTTTTTGTGAGATTTTTGTGGATAGTGGAGCAGCGGTCAATCTCATTGATAATCACTTTGCGATAACTCATGGTTTCCAGGTGTGCGCTTTGAGAAAGGATATTCCTGTGTTTGCTATCGATTCCGCTCCACTTTCTCAGAAGTCATTAAAAGGGCATAGTTCACAATATCCGTTTAATTGTGAGTCATGCTCATGTTGAGGATGTGTCATGTTTCGTCCTTAGCGGTTTGCCCACCCCTCTGGTGTTGGGGCTGCCCTGGCTCACTAAACATAACCCCACCATTGATTGGCAAGCGAGGCAAATAAATGGTTGGAGTGACTTTTGCAGAGAGAATTGCCTCACGACATCTGTTTCTGAGGTTGCTACTAAGACTGTACCATCTTTTCTCTCTGAATTTTCTGATGTCTTCTCTGAGAGTGGAGTTCAGGATTTGCCCCCGCACAGGGAGTACGATTGCCCTATTAATCTCATCCCAGACGCCAAGCTGCCTAAATCTCGTTTATACAATCTTTCCCAACCTGAGAGGATCGCTATGCGTGCTTATATCTCTGAGAGTCTGAGAAAGGGACACATACGACCCTCAAAGTCACCTGTTGCCGCTGGTTTTTTCTTTGTTAAGAAAAAAGATCGTTCTTTAAGACCTTGTCTGGATTTCAGGGAGCTGAACAATATCACAATTCGTGACCCTTATCCGCTTCCTCTGATCCCGGACCTATTTAACCAGGTTGTTGGGGCTAAAGTATTTTCCAAATTAGATTTAAGAGGGGCATACAACCTGGTCAGGGTCAGAGAAGGGGACGAATGGAAGACGGCCTTCAATACCCCTGAGGGCCATTTTGAGAATTTGGTTATGCCTTTTGGTTTGATAAATGCCCCAGCCGTTTTTCAGCATTTCGTGAACAGCATTTTTATCATTTGATGGGAAAATTTGTATTGGTGTATTTGGATGACATTTTGATTTTTTCTCCCGATTTCAAAACTCATAAGGAACATTTACGTCAGGTCTTGCTCATCCTGCGGGAGAATAAATTATATGCGAACTGGAAAAATGTGTGTTTGCGGTTCCAGAAATTCAATTTCTGGGGTTTCTTCTCTCCGCTTCTGGTTTTCGCATGGACCCCGAGAAGGTCCGCGCTGTGCTTGAGTGGGAGCTTCCTGAGAATCAAAAGGCGCTGATGCGTTTTTTGGGCTTTGCCAATTATTACAGGAAGTTCATTTTGAATTATTCTTCTATTGTTAAACCACTCACTGATATGACCAGAAAGGGGGTAGATTTTTCTTCTTGGTCAGTAGAGGCGCGTAAGGCTTTTTCTGATATCAAGGAGAGTTTTGCTTCCGCTCCCATCTTGGTGCAACCTGATGTTTCGTTACCCTTCATAGTTGAGGTTGATGCTTCTGAGGTGGGTGTGGGGGCGGTCTTGTCTCAGGGTTCCTCTCCTGCCAATTGGCGACCGTGTGCCTTTTTCTCAAGAAAACTCTCCTCCGCAGAGAGAAACTACGATGTGGGAGATAGGGAATTGTTGGCCATCAAGTTGGCTTTTGAGGAATGGCGCCATTGGCTAGAGGGAGCCAGACACCCTATTACCGTATTTACTGACCATAAAAATCTGGCCTACTTGGAGTCAGCCAAGCGTCTGAACCCGAGACAGGCCAGATGGTCGTTGTTCTTTTCTAGGTTTAATTTTGTTGTCACGTTCCGCCCTGGAGTTAAGAATGTGAAGGCAGATGCCCTGTCACGTTGTTTTCCGGGAGGCGGGAATTTTGAAGACCCGGGTCCCATTTTGGCTGAAGGTGTGGTGGTCTCTGCTCTTTTTTCTGAATTGGAGGCAGAGGTGCAGGCAGCCCAGTCAGAGGCTCCTGATCTTTGTCCTCCTGGGAGGTTGTTTGTGCCTCTCGCTTTAAGACACAAGATTTTTAAAGAACACCACGATACGGTCCTTGCTGGGCACCCGGGGGTAAGAGCCACACTGGATCTCATCGCTCGGAGATTCTGGTGGCCTGCACTTCGTAAGTCGGTTGAGGGTTTTGTGGCAGCCTGCGAGACTTGCGCTCGTGCCAAAGTCCCTCATTCACGGCCATCAGGTCCTCTCCTTCCCTTACCCATTCCTTCCCGTCCTTGGACACATCTGTCCATGGACTTTATCACGGACCTGCCTCGTTCCTCGGGGAAGACTGTGATTCTGGTGGTGGTGGACCGTTTTAGCAAAATGGTGCATTTCATCCCTTTTCCTGGTTTGCCCAATGCTAAGACGCTGGCGCAGGCATTTGTTGATCATATTGTCAAACTGCACGGTATTCCTTCAGACATAGTCTCTGATAGGGGCACGCAGTTTGTTTCCAGATTCTGGAAGGCTTTCTGTTCTCGCTTGGGGGTTCGGTTGTCATTCTCTTCTGCTTTCCACCCGCAGTCGAATGGCCAGACAGAGCGCGTCAATCAGAATCTGGAGACATATCTGCGTTGTTTTGTGGCGGAGAATCAAGAGGATTTGTGTTCTTTTTTGTCCCTTGCTGAGTTTGCTTTAAATAACCGTCGTCAGGAGTCCTCTGATAAGTCACCATTTTTTGGTGCATATGGGTTTCATCCACAGTTTGGGACTTTCTCGGGAGAGGGGTCTTCTGGTTTACCTGATGAGGACAGATTCTCCTCGTCTTTGTCATCTATTTGGCAAAAGATTCAAGATAATCTAAAGAGCATGAGTGAGAGATATAAGCGTGTGGCTGATAAGAGACGTGTGCTTGGTCCGGACCTGAATGTTGGTGATCTGGTGTGGTTGTCTACCAAGAATATCAAATTGAAGGTTCCCTCCTGGAAGTTGGGTCCTAGGTTTATTGGGCCTTACAAAATCCTGTCTGTCATCAATCCTGTTGCATACCGTCTTGATCTTCCTCAGACTTGGAAGATCCATAATGTTTTTCATAAGTCCTTATTGAAACCTTATGTTCAACCCATTGTACCCTCGCCTTTGGCTCCTCCTCCGATTATGGTTGATGGGAATCTTGAATTTCAGGTATCTAGGATTGTGGATTCCCGTCTTGTCCGCGGTTCTCTTCAGTACCTTGTTCAGTGGGAGGGGTATGGTCCTGAGGAGAGGATGTGGGTCCCAGTGACGGACATTAAGGCCTCTCGTCTCATCAGGGCTTTCCATAGGTCCCATCCTGAGAAGGTGGGTTCTGAGTGTCCGGAGTCCACTCGTAGAGGGAGGGGTACTGTCACAACCAGACAGCTGAGAAGCTCTGACAGAGGCCTTTCAGAACCTCCTCCTTGAATTTCTGTGTTGTGGTATTCAGCTCCTCCTCTCGTCAGCCTCTCTCAGCTGTCATGTGTTAATTGCTTCCCTTTAAATTCTTCCCCAGAAGGCTTTTCTGAGCGGCTTATATTACTTCCTGGAGTGTGTGTGCACGCTGATCTGTCCTCCTGTTTGCTTCAAAGCTAAGTGTACCTTTATCTGTTAATATCTGTTTGCTGGATCCCAGGTGACCCTGACTCCCTCCGTATCTTGTGTAGGGAGCCGGTAGTCGTATCCCCTCACTATTGTAGGGTGCTCAGGGCTTTATAGTCAAGGTTCGTGGATATGCAAACCTCCACCATTCGGATCTTTGCATAGGCTGAGCAGCCAGGGAAAGTGCCAGGTCTTCTGCAGGGGTCTCCCTTGGTTCCTTAGTTTTTGGATCCAGCGAGTCGTTTATACATGTTGCTTTGCCTTATTTCCTGTACACCGTCCATGACATCTTCGGGGTTCCCTCCAGTACCTGGTGCACTGGAGGGGATACGGCCCTGAGGAGAGGATGTGGGTTCCGGCGTTGGATGTCAACACCAGCCGACTGGTGAGGGCTTTTCATAGGTCCCATCTGGATAAGGTTGGTCCAGAGGTCACCTGTAGAAGGGGGGGTACTGTAATGCCCCACTCTGACGATGTGCGGAGGTCGGCCAGGATAGCAGCACGAGTTTAGTGTTTGTCCGCCTCTCATCAGGTGCACTGGGTGGGGTCATTAGTTTAAATAGCACACCAGTCCAGTGCTCTGAGCGGATTATAGGAATCATTGTGGTCTTGGAAGCTAGGACGGAATGTTGTCTGTTCCAGCTCAGAAAGATAAGTGTGATTTCAAGTTTGGTTGTTTTGTGTCATCTCTCCCATCCAGGTTCTGTGCGAGCAGGCTGCTCCAATTTCCCCTCTTCACCATCTCAGGGAATTTAGGGTTTTCTCAGCCCAGGCACGGGGACACATCACACCTACCTTTAAGGTCTGCATGTGGGCTGAGCAGTTCAGGGAAAGAGGTCAGGGATTAGCTAGGAGGTGACCCTTCCCCGTCTCTCGCCCAGAGCCTGGTTGGTGGGTTGTGAGTCTGAGTGCACGCCTGCTGCGACATCCATGATGCCAGTGCCCTGAAAATAGGGCGATTAATTGAACATGTAACCTTGATTTCGTTTATTGAACTTTATTTGGAGGTGTGGCTTTGGTATGACTCGGGGTGTGGCTTAGCATGGGGTGTAATACAACACCAATGGTCTGATCATATTTTGAGTTCTGTGCTTTTTTTTTTTTTCTCTAGTGGGTATTTTTCTTTGCATCACCAATTTCTGATAGCCATAACTTTTTTATTTTTGTTCAACAGAGCTGTATGAGGGCTTGTTTTTTGAGGGACAAATTATTATTTTTCGTATTTATTGGTACCATTTTTTGATCACTGTTATTGAACTTTTTTTGGGGGGGGGGCTTTTTTTTTTAACATTACTGCATTCACCGCACAGGAACATTTTTTAAATGGAGCTGAAGCAGCGGTGGATAGGGTGCCTTCCCAGGGCCGAGGAGTGCTCTCTGCTTGAATCAGGGCTACTTCCTGGTTGAGGGCATCATGTGTCCGGTGTGATGACGCGGGTGCGCATTACATCAGTATCATGCTGACGGCGACATGTGATATCACATAGTCATCCAGGAAGCGCCATATAAGAGGGAAGGAGAGTTGTGATGGTGGCGTTCCCGGCAGTGTGTTACTGCTCCTGTGTCCAGAACCAGATACTCTGGTTCTATAGCTAGGTAAGGAAATGTCAAATCCCTCTGAAAGTGATTACACCCGCAAGTCCATATCACTGTGTCACTATTCATGACAGATTTCACGGGGTACTTCTTAGGTGATGGTTCAGTTGCATTTTATCCTGATAGGGCTGCAGCTCTCTTTTTGCTTTTCTTAGGGCAAATAGACTTCCAGATCGGGGAAACCATCACAAAAAAAGAGATGTGCCATTTGTAAAAAGTCCCTCTGTGCTTCTTAAAAAAAATGCTATGCCGAAAGTGTGCTGACAAGGTGATGTCAGAGGAACCACCATTCTTAGTGAAGAGTTTGAGATCTATGATTAAGAAAGAAGTGGGAGCAGCTATTGATACAAAACAAGCTTTGGTTTCCCCTAAGTAATCTACTTCAAAATCTCAGTTGCCAGCTGTGGTGGAACACGTATCAGAGCTAGATGAGCATGAAATATCTTCAGAAGCAGAATCATGTTCATCTGATAATACTTCAGGATGCCCTTTGTGTTCAAATGGAGAGACAGAATCTCCTATTAGAGCCACCATAAATTTAGAAGAATCAAGACAACCTCTGTCAGTACACGACTAGGTTCCTGGGTCATAGGAAAAAGTGAGTTGTTCCAGTTCACGACACCATAAATAGATTAATATAGAATGAGAAGAAAGATCATGATAAAAAAAAAAACAGATTACTTTCAAAATGTTTAAAAGGAAATATCCCTTCAATGATGAGGACTCAGCTTTTTGGGATAAGGCTCCAAAAGTTGACTCACCTGTGGCGAGAATTTCAAAGAAATCCTCTCTGCCCTTTGAAGACCTAGGACTCTTCAGAGTCAATGGACAAAAAGTATGAATCTTTGCTAAAGAACTGGGAATCTTCTACAGCTATACTCAGACCTTGTATCTTTGCCACTTATACAGCCAGAATCCTTTTTTCATGGCTGTCTCAGTTGGAGGAACATCTGGAAGCAGGTACGCCAAGGGAAGATATTTTATCTTCCATTCCAGTTTTGACACAAGCAAATACTTTCCTAGCAGATGCTTCAGCTGATATTGTTAAGCTATCAGCTAGGTCAGCAGCCCTCTCAAATGTCTCCCTAAGGGTAGTTTGGTTGAGGTCATGGTCGGGTGATTCTGCCTCAAAAAATAAACTATGTTCTATACCATGTGAAGGTGATAGACTTTTTGGTACGGCTTTAGATTGTATACTAGAAAAAGCCTCAGATAAAAAGAAGGGGATTCCTACAGAATCCGGTTTCTGCCATCAAAGACGTCATTTTCGTCCCCAGAGACATAGTACATTTGACCAAAAGAAAAAGAAAGCTTGTTCCACATGGCAGGATTTCTCTTTAACCCAGACAAAAATTCCTGTCAAACCTCCCAATAATGCCAGAAGTCCTGTTGGGAAGGATGGGGGGTAGGGAGATTAAAATTATTCACCGCAGCCTGAAAAAAAAATTCATACCTCCCCTCAGTGAGTGCCTTCAGCTCCGCCTCTTGCGCTGACATGTGAAGTGGCAGTGGTTCAGCTATCCCTACCTCATGCTGTGTGACCACTGCATTTCAAGTGTGTAACCGGCCATCCTCTCCTTTGAACCTTCTATCTACAAAATACTCAAAACCAGGGTTATCAAGGGGGTTTTCATGTGCATGATTAAATCCTGATGTTTCTTGTTGCATTCATTGTACACAGTCATGGGGGTCATATTCCATCATGTCATTTAGGAGGCTGCCTATACCTTCTATGCCCCTTTCCCCCATTTCTGAATCTGTGATTGGTAACAAAGTAGTAGGGTTCAGAGTAGTACATCTTTTGAAAGAAATGTTAGCGGGCATGAGAAGTGCACATTAGAGTCTGAGTTGCCTAGCCATAGAAATATGCTTAGGTTGAACCTGAGTAAATATCCCCTGTATGTCATGAGGTGTTTGTACAATCACCGGATAGTCTAACACAATTTCAGAGGCTTTTTCTATCATTGCCTGCACTACCGCTACCGCCCTGACACAGCCTCTGGCGACAGGATCTAATCTGGCTGAAAAGTACACCACTGGCCGCTGGTGGTCACCATGTTTCTGAGTCAGCACAGCCATGCTGTGACCATGCATTTCTGAACGGAACAGGTGAAATTCCTTGTCATTTTTTGGAATACCCAGGGCTGGGGCCAAGGGTATGCACAGCTTCAATGTATGAAAATTATTCACTGCCTCTTCTGTAAGGTGAAATGGTCAGAAATAGTGTCACCAAATAGATCTCTAAAAGTGTATAGGCTGAATTAAACACTCCAAAATATAAGCAATGGAACAGCCCACAAGGGGAGAGTGTCAATATTCAAACATAACTTTTACTTGGATATTAATAATAAACACACCACTGTGATGCACAGATATAAAATTGAGGGGTCCAAACTTGCACCTCAACACTGGTAGATAAAGAAAATACCTGCTCCACCTAGAGAGGGGTGCGAGCAGTCTTACCAGACCAATACAGATGATAGGACCAGGAGAGGTTTCAAGGGAGGCAAATCAGTTATAAGTCCAATGGATCGCCAAGGTAGTCCACGGGATCTGTGTAGATTAAGGAGCTCTGTACCCTAATACACCCTACTAAAGGGAAAGGGGGCTAGTTTCATTCTATCTATACAGAGCACCCACCCCGACAGGGGCGACCCCGTCCCGATACCTATCCCTACTCGGGCCTGATCCCTAAATCTTGATTGTAAAAGTGACCAGCTATAAGCTCTCCTGATGACGTCCCATGAGGACGGCATCAGGAGCGCTTATAGCTGGTCACTTTTACAATCAATATTGCTATGAATAAAGACCGGCACTCATACACTGGGGGTCACGTGAGAGTATTGAGTACAATGCAATTTTAATAACTCGATAAAGATAAAATATAAAATAAATTAAAATGAAATTAAAATCAATAGGTCAATTTAAAAATCTGAGGAAGTTGTAGCTATATATAAGGCATATCAGGCATGAGTATATGTCTTAGACATCAAAGCAGTCCTTGGTGCAGTTGCTGTTCTTGTTAAACAGTTATTCTTATTTCCTGATAAAATCATCCATTTAATATTAGTATGATGATTGGTCCGTCCAACAATAGAATGGTTAGTATTTGCAGCATACGGTTTATTCCCAATATAATGTAGCTGGTTAATAAGTAGTGAGGGGATAAGCTAAAATGCAGTTAGTTTGGTTAATACTCCAATTATCGACATGCAGTTGTCATCAGACCTTCCTTTCCAATGGTTAGTTAATGCAATCCATAATCTGTGGAATGTATAGCGATATGTGGCAATGTAAATATTAGCTTTTTGGTACTCACTTTTGGTAGCGCAGATTTCGTGGGCGCCCCACGTGTAAGAGCGCTTACCTGAATGCAGAGTAGGTCAGGTAAATACGGCCAATAGGCGGTTCTCGGTGTCTCTCTAGCGTTCTTGCGAGATAGGGCAAAACAGGGAGGTAGATCGGATGTCCTCAGAATGCCGTCAACTCGCTTCTGTTATCGTGAGACAGAAGGTTGCCTTACTCCATCAGGTGCCGTGGATAGAGTAGCTTCAATGTGTCATAGATCTCGCTCACATTATCGAGACGCAGGGGATTACCTTGCTTAACCTTTTGCAGTAGTGTCGACAGGATCTTTAACATATATTCTTTCTATGTTGCATGGCCATGCTAATTGTTCAGGACTTTTTGCGAGTAAATAGTAGTTCCCAAAGTATACTGGTTACCCTTAAATGTAAAGGCAAACAGATACTGACAGTCTTGGTGCAGCAGGACACTAAAGAAGGCATTTGCCAGGTCTATCACTGTGAAACACGTAGCAGTGGATGGAACTTGTGACAGTAAGGTATGTGGGTTTGGCAGTATTGGAGTTTGTAAAACTGTCACCTTGTTAACTTCTCTAAGATCATAAACCATCCTGTAACTGACAGGTTGTCCCTTAACTGGTTTCTTCTTTATTGGGCACAGCGGTGTATTATCGGGAGATACTGTTTTTACCAATACACAGGCCTGGAGGAAAGCATCAATTTGACTAGCCAATGCTATCTCCTGGGCATGACTGAGGGGGTATTGCTTCACTTGAGGGGGCTGACATCCTGGCTTAAGATGCACAGTGACCAGAGACACGGGGAGTTTCCCTATGTCTGTTTTAGATGTTGCCCATAAATCCTTCGGTACCACCTCAAGAACAGCCTGGTCTACAAGGGTTAATTCTGATGGTTCACTCTCAGGCAGGGCCAGTGTCGCTATTAAGGGCTCATTCACACGGCCGTATGAACGGATCCGCACCCGTTCTGCAATTTTACTGAAGGTCTGCGGATCCATTCATTTCTATGGGCCCTCAAAAAATACGGACAGCACACCGTGTTATTCCGTACCGCGGCTCCGCAGAAAAGATAGAACATGTCCTATTCTTGTTCACAATCGCGGACAAGAATAGGCATTTTCTATTATAGTTGCGGCAATGTGCGTTCCGAAAATTGCGGAACGCACATGGTCGGTATCCGTGTTTTGCGGATCCGCAAAGCACAACGGCCATCTGAATGGGCCCTAAGGGACATACTACTTCCTCTGGGGCCCCAAAATCTACATGGGTAGTGCCATCGGGGTCAAAGTATATGTGGGCTCCCAGTGCTTGTAACACATCAGTCCCTAAAAGAGGTTCTGGTAGGTTTTCTTTAACTAACAATTGGGTAACCACCGTACTGTCTTTTATCTTTATTTTAACTGGCTCAGATTCACGGACAAAAACAGTTTCTCCTGTAAATCCCACAGCCGGTTCATAACAAGGGGTTAACTGATGTGGCCGCAAGAAACTCTGGTCTACTACTGTTTTGGCTCCCCCCATTCCCCCGTGTCAACCAGGAATGGTACTGCCTTTCTGAGTATACAACAATCTACCTTGCACAACTTCTCCTCTCCATCCCTCAGTTTCAACCTCACAAGCTACTTTTATCAATATATCAACCACTTCTTCACATCCATGATTCTTTATCCAACCACAATGTGTTCTACTGAATCTTTCCCAGACTTCTAGGTTAAGATTCCCATACTTCATCCCTGCCTTCTCTAATACTCTGTCCACATTCTTCAGACCCTCTTTACCTTTTCTTTCCTTCAACAATGTTTTGACTGTCTTATAACCTTCGGATATACCAAAATTATTCCCCATTGCTCTTCAACTGTACCAGAACAACTATAGAAAGTACCAAAATTCAGACGTCTGTTTCCCCTCAGTTTCCTCAGAGCTTCCTCACTATATTTACCTAGTATACTCTGTTACTGAGATTTATTATACAAATGAAATGTCTACAAACCGGACATTGGAGTCCAAGGACTTTGATTTCCCTTTTTATAATGTTCTGCAATTTTCCAAACACAGTAAAGAACAAAAAAGACGTATACTGTGCCTCCTAAAGCCAGACCAAAAACATCCTCAATTTGTTACTCATGATCAGATCAAACTAAACCCAACAATCATAGGTATTTTCAACTTTCAAGGTTCTTTAGCAATATTGACTCGACTGTAAAAGGACTTCATACGTACGTTTCTTCAACAATCCCTCAAAACCAGACAACCGGTCAGGGAGGCACAGATATAATGTAAGATAAAGTTTCTTAACTTGCAGCGCTGTCTTTTATATCTGTCTGTCCCGGTCCGGATTACCCAAATTGTCGGAAGATCAATGAAGTGTTCTTTAGTCAAGCCCCACGTTGGGCGCCAAGTTTTGTTCGGGCAAAACCCCTACCGATATAATTGTCAGGGTCCCAATTGAAGTGTCCTTATGAGGGCTCAGAGAGCTGACACAGACACACTGCTGAATCAGATTCTCTCCTTCATTCCACACCTGTATACATCTTTATAACACTATAGACAAATTTGGCAAACCACCAAGGTGGTGGAAATCAAAACTAGTGATTTTATTTGGTTTATTCACAGAAACAGAAAAGTAATTTTCCACATATGCACAAGATGGAGGACATGTTTATACAAAATGGATTCTCATCCCTCACAATTGTCAGACAAGTCATGATAATTTTAGGATTAATGACGTCGGCAATTACTTTAGTAAAATGGTCTCAAGCCCACACAAGAATGCTTCAATCTTTTCTTCTAAGATCATGGGACAAAACTCAGACATCATTGAACAAGAAGTTAAAACGATCTTTGAATTGGTGGCTACAAGAGAGAAATCGGTCTCAGGAAGTGGAGTGGAGTGTCATACAGATCAAGTAATTTAAAGGGTTTCTGTCATCAGAATTAATCCTATTAACCCCTTCCCGACTGCAATCCGTTTATATACGTGCTATTTGCACATGCCCCGTGCAGATAGCACGTGTATAGACGTCAGGCAGCTCTTTAATCCAAGCGCTGCAAAACGCTTGGATTAAAGCTTCTGCCCCTGCCCTGCTGCTGTCACGGACAGCATACAGTGCAGTAATGCCGGCAAGGGAACAATCAGAGTGGCCCCTTTCCGGCAATCGATCCGATTGGTTAGTCTGTGCAGACTAACCAATCGGATCGCGGCAGTGAAAAAATGCCTGTTCCAGGCTTTGATCTGCGCTCTGCAGATCAGAGCCTGAAATCAGGTAGTGTCCACGTGCCCCCTTTCTGTGCGCCTCCAAGCCCCCCCTTGTCCCCGCCTGCGCCTGATGCAGTTCACCCCGCCCCCATCCATATTCATGAACCCTGCTCCTGTTGCGGTCCGCCCCCTCCCCGCCCCATACATTCATCCTGCCCCCATTTGTGCCCCCTCAATGCTGGCCGTACCTTCCCCCTCCCCCTTTCCAGCGCTGCCCCCGATGCGGTGTGGTCCCCCTGCTGTGTTTGATGGCAACGGCCCCATTCCTGAGCCGCCGCCATCAGCAGCGAGTGTAAGCTCAATGCTGACACTCTGCTGTAACCCCTTAGATGCTGCGGTAGCGGCATCCATGGGGTTAATAGAGGGAGGGGGCTCCATCTCTTAACCATCGGGGCTGCTGCGCTGTGATGGCAGCGCGCGATGGTTGCCATGGCAACCGGACGCTTTGCAAAGGCGTCTGCTGTTGCCACCTACAGGACATCTGATAGTATTATACTTTGCAATGCAGCCATCAGCCCCACTGGATCTTCAAGATCCAAGAGGGACTTGACAAAAAAAATGATAATAAATAAAATAATAAAAGTAAAAAAAAAAAAAATGGAAAAAACCTTACATCACAAAAAGTGCAACACCAAGCGATCAAAAAGGTGTATATCAAACAAAATGGTACAAATAAAACGGTCATCTCATCCCGCACAAAATGAGACCCTACAGAGACCCTACATAGGAAAAAAAAAAATAATATAGTTCTTAGAACATTGAGACACTAAAACATAATTTTTTTATTTCAAATATGCTATTATTGTGTTAAAGTGATATAAATAAAAAAAGTATACATATTAGGTATCGCCGCATCCATAATTACCTGCGTGATAAAAATATCACATGACCTAACCCCTAAAAAATAATAATAAACAGTGCCAAAGCCATTTACATCACAAAAAGTGCAACAGCAAGCGATCAAAAAGTCTTATGACCCCCAAAATAGTACCAATCAAACTGTCACCTCATCCCGCAAAAAATGATAGCTTTTTTATTTTTTGGGCAATTGTCTTAAATAGGATATGTCTCTAAGACTATGGAGACACTAAAACATCATTTTTTGGGTTTCAGAAATGCTATTATTGTGTAAAACTTAAATAAATAAGAAAAAGTATACATATTAGTTATTGCCATGTCCGTAACAATCTGCTCTATAAAACTGTCACATGACCTAACTCCTCAGATGAACGCTGTAAAAATAAATAAATAAAAACTGTTCCAAAACAGCCACATTTTTTGGTCACCTTGCCCCATAAAGTGTAATAATGAATGATCAAAAAATCCTATGTACCCAAAAATGGTACCAAGAAAAACCTCAACACTTTCTGCAAAAAACGAGCCCCTGCACAAGACGATCGGCAGAAAAATAAAAAACATATGGCGTTCAGAAAATGGACACACAAAAACATAATTTCTTTTTCAAAAATGCTTTATTATGTAAAACTGAAACAAAGAAAGAAAGTAGACATATTTGATATCATTGCGACCTCTATAAAAATAGCACATGATCTACCCTGTCAGATGAATCTTGCAAAAAAAAAAAAAACGGTGCAAAAACAGCCATTTTTTGGTTACCTTGGCTTACAAAAAACTTAATATAGAGTAATTAAAAAGTATATGTACCTCAAAATAGTACCAATAAAACTGGCAGCTTATCCCCTAGTTTCCAAAATAGGGTCACACAGAGCTGTGTATCTATAAAGCATACAGTGCAGAGCTGTGTATATATAAAGCATACAGTACAGAGCTGTGTATATATAAAGCATACAGTACAGAGCTGTGTATATATAAAGCATACAGTACAGAGCTGTGTATATATAAAGCATACAGTACAGAGCTGTGTATATATAAAGCATACAGTACAGAGCTGTGTATATATAAGCATACAGTACAGAGCTGTGTATATATAAAGCATACCAGACAGAGCTGTGTATATATAAAGCATACAGCACAGAGCTGTGTATATATAAAGCATACAGCACAGAGCTGTGTATATATAAAGCATACAGTACAGAGCTGTGTATATATAAAGCATACAGTACAGAGCTGTGTATATATAAAGCATACAGCGCAGAGCTGTGTATATATAAAGTATACAGCACAGTGCTGTGTATATATAAAGCATACAGCACAGTGCTGTGTATATATAAAGCATACAGTGCAGAGCTGTGTATATATAAAGCATACAGTACAGAGCTGTGTATATATAAAGCATACACTACAGAGCTGTGTATATATAAGCATACAGCGCAGAGCTGTGTATATATAAAGCATACAGCCAGAGCTGTGTATGGATATAAAAGCTGTGTATATATAAAGCATACAGCACAGAGCTGTGTATATATAAAGCATACAGCACAGAGCTGTGTATATATAAAGCATACAGCGCAGAGCTGTGTATATATAAAGCATACAGCGCAGAGCTGTGTATATATAAAGCATACAGCACAGAGCTGTGTATATATAAACATACAGTACAGAGCTGTGTATATATAAAGCGTACAGCGCAGAGCTGTGTATATATAAAGCATACAGTAGCAGAGCTGTGTATATATAAAGCATACAGCGCAGAGCTGTGTATATATAAAGCATACAGTACAGAGCTGTGTATATATAAAGCATACAGCACAGAGCTGTGTATATATAAAGCATACAGCGCAGAGCTGTGTATATATAAAGCATACAGCGCAGAGCTGTGTATATATAAAGCATACAGTACAGAGCTGTGTATATATAAGCATACAGTACAGAGCTGTGTATATATAAAGCATACAGCGCAGAGCTGTGTATATATAAAGCATACAGCGCAGAGCTGTGTATATAGAGCTGTGTATATATAAGCATACAGTACAGAGCTGTGTATATATAAAGCATACAGCTACAGAGCTGTGTATATATAAAGCATACAGGACAGAGCTGTGTATATATAAGCATACAGCTACAGAGCCTGTGTATATATAAAGCATACAGCGCAGAGCTGTGTATATATAAAGCATACAGTACAGAGCTGTGTATATATAAAGCATACAGCACAGAGCTGTGTATATATAAGCATACAGTCGCAGAGCTGTGTATATATAAAGCATACAGTACAGAGCTGTGTATATATAAAGCATACAGCGCAGAGCTGTGTATATATCAAGCATACAGCTACAGTAGCTGTGTATATATAAAGCATACAGCGCAGAGCTGTGTATATATAAAGCATACAGCACAGAGCTGTGTATATATAAGCATACAGGCACGAGCTGTGTATATATAAAGCATACAGTACAGAGCTGTGTATATATAAAGCATACAGTACAGAGCTGTGTATATATAAAGCATACAGCACAGAGCTGTGTATATATAAAGCATACAGTACAGAGCTGTGTATATATAAAGCATACAGCGCAGAGCTGTGTATATATAAAGCATACAGCGCAGAGCTGTGTATATATAAAGCATACAGCGCAGAGCTGTGTATATATAGAGCATACAGCACAGAGCTGTGTATATATAAAGCATACAGCGCAGAGCTGTGTATATATAAAGCATACAGCGCAGAGCTGTGTATATATAAAGCATACAGCGCAGAGCTGTGTATATATAGAGCATACAGCACAGAGCTGTGTATATATAAAGCATACAGCGCAGAGCTGTGTATATATAAAGAATACAGCACAGAGCTGTGTATATATAAAGCATACAGTACAGAGCTGTGTATATATAGAGCATACAGCACAGAGCTGTGTATATATAAAGCATACAGTACAGAGCTGTGTATATATAAAGCATACAGTACAGAGCTGTGTATATATAAAGCATACAGCGCAGAGCTGTGTATATATAAAGCATACAGCACAGAGCTGTGTATATATAAAGCATACAGTACAGAGCTGTGTATATATAAAGCATACAGCACAGAGCTGTGTCAGCACAGAGCTGTGTATATATAAAGCATACAGTACAGAGCTGTGTATATATAGAGCATACAGCACAGAGCTGTGTATATATAAAGCATACAGTACAGAGCTGTGTATATATAAAGCATACAGTACAGAGCTGTGTATATATAAAGCATACAGCGCAGAGCTGTGTATATATAAAGCATACAGTACAGAGCTGTGTATATATAGAGCATACAGCGCAGAGCTGTGTATATATAAAGCATACAGTACAGAGCTGTGTATATATAAAGCATACAGTACAGAGCTGTGTATATATAAAGCATACAGTACAGAGCTGTGTATATATAAAGCATACAGTGCAGAGCTGTGTATATATAAAGCATACAGTACAGAGCTGTGTATATATAAAGCATACAGTACAGTGCTGTGTATATATAAAGCATACAGCGCAGAGCTGTGTATATATAAAGCATACAGTACAGAGCTGTGTATATATAAAGCATACAGTACAGAGCTGTGTATATATAAAGCATACAGCGCAGAGCTGTGTATATATAAAGCATACAGCACAGAGCTGTGTATATATAAAGCATACAGTACAGAGCTGTGTATATATAAAGCATACAGTAGAGCTGTGTATATATAAAGCATACAGTACAGAGCTGTGTATATATAAAGCATACAGTGCAGAGCTGTGTATATATAAAGCATACAGTACAGAGCTGTGTATATATAAAGCATACAGTACAGTGCTGTGTATATATAAAGCATACAGCGCAGAGCTGTGTATATATAAAGCATACAGTACAGAGCTGTGTATATATAAAGCATACAGTACAGAGCTGTGTATATATAAAGCATACAGCGCAGAGCTGTGTATATATAAAGCATACAGTACAGAGCTGTGTATATATAGAGCATACAGTACAGAGCTGTGTATATATAAAGCATACAGCGCAGAGCTGTGTATATATAAAGCATACAGTACAGAGCTGTGTATATATAGAGCATACAGCGCAGAGTTGGTTGTGTGGAGCAGTACAGATGTATATGTGTGATGTTTGCAGCACATACATCTTCATATTTGGCTTCCATGTACGATTCATTTCTATAGATTTGCAAAAAAAAAACAGACATGACTCTGATGTCTATAGAATAGTGTTTGTAGTGACAGGAGGGAGAATGATGCGGATCACACACGGAGGAGATCTGCATGTTGCAGGTTTGTGGAGCGCAGTTCGGACACCGTCTTATGGAGGAGCCTCAGGATGGGTTCAGATCACGTTTTTTGTCCCACATTTAACAAAAATGGTAGAAAAGAAAATGCATTTAAAATTGTAGAACAATAGTATAGATTAAATGGATTTTTTTCTTTTTACATTGGATCACTCTGGTGACGGCTGCCACTGTATGTGAGACAAAAGCCTGATGTGAATACAGCCTTACCTCATCAGGATGGATCAGACTCCGCCCACACATGGTCACATGGTCATGACATCACCAAAGGTCCTTTAGCCCTTGTTGGCTTTAGCACAGAGTAGATGCTAGAGTGGAGTTGTTAGAAGGAGGTCTGTGATGTCACTGGTCACATGCTCCTTCATGGTCACATGACCAAATGTGGGAAGTGCTTACAACCCCAGACTGCAGGAGCTTGTGGAAGGAGGAGGGGCTGTGTGTCTGCGAGCAGCCCAGTGAGGTAGGATGAGCTGCAGTCCTGGAGGACACAGAGCTTCACGGGGAGCAGGTGAGGGGCAGCATATGGAGCTCATATATCAGGGGGCAGCACTCAGCGGCAGCGGGGTTCAAGTGCAGTGGAATCTGGTGCAATTACGGGGGTTTATAGTACAGATCCGGGTGTATGCTGAGGGCCATGAGGGGGCAGATCTGTGAGGGGGGGCGATGTGGTGTATTCTGGGGACATGAGGGGGCAGATCTGGGGGAGGGGCTTTATGGGGTGTAAATCTGTGAGGAGGGGGCCATGAGGGTGCAGATCTGTGTGGGGGCTTTATGGGGTGTAAATCTGTGAGGAGGAGGTGTGTGGTGTATTTTGGGGACATGAGGGCGTAAATCTTTGGTAATGGTCTTCATGGGAAGTAAGTTGTGATGTCAGTGGTCACATGACTTCACTGCTACTCACATGTTGGGGAGAGCTATGGGTAGCGGGAACCGTTTGCTGGAGAGGCATGCGCAGCAGTCAGGGGGTGCAGGGTGCAGACTATGGGGTGTATATCTTATGTCAGGTCTGTGTGAGAGAAGGGTTACATGGGGAGAATTATGTGTTTTGTAGGACACCTGATCAGACAGTAATACTTGGGGGAGCAGTCTAGCTAGATGGGGTGAACTGGGGTGCAGTACCTGGTCTCGGGACATATGCGGTCAGCAGGGAGTGTTGTGTGGAAGCCATTAAGATCAGACAAGGAGATCATGGGTGTAAGAGTGAGGTCAAATGTGGAGGAGTCCAGGCTCTGTGGGGGCAGTGTGTTTGTGTGGGGATAAAAGGTCAGTGGGGGCTACTGTGTGTGGGACCCATGCAGATCAAACAAGGGGTTCTCATGCATTTATTTCAATGGGTCAGCAAAAAATGGGGACAGCACACCGTGTGCTGTCCACATCAGTATGTCCGTTCCGTAGCCCCGCCAAAAATAGAACATGTCCTATTCTAGTCCATTTTAGGCACTGTAACAATGGATCCGAAAAAAAAAAAAACTGATGGCATATGGATGTCAGTTTTTTTTTTTTTTTTTTTTGCTGACCGCAAAGCACATACGGTCGTGTGCATGTAGCCTTAGTTGGGGATTTATCAGGGTTAGCGCTCTAGTTTTAGGGTAGTTTTTTCCACCTTTGTTTTTCTGATGAATTGATAGGCATGACGGTGGAGCAAACAAATTTATATGCTAATCAATTTTTAGCCGCTCACCCCAACTCATACTGTGCAAGACCCCTTCGGTGGACTCCTACAACCCCTGTGGAAATGAAAAAATGTTGGGGTCTAATACTTAATATGGGGATAATAAAAAAAAAAAAATCACTACTGTCATATTGGAGTAATGGCCTTTTACATCACGCACCAATATACCGCACCATTATGCCCAGGGCCCGATTCAAAGTTCTCCTGAAATTTTTACATTATAAGGCCTCCTGCACACGACCGTAGGTGTCCTGTTGCCGTTTTGCGAATCCGCAATACACTGGCACCGCTCCGTGTGCATTCTGCATCACGAATGCGGACCCATTCACTTCAATGGGTCCGCAAATCCGGAGATGCGGAATGGTGCAGAACGGAACACTACGGAAGCACTTCGGAGTGCTTCCGTGGGGTTTCGTCCCGTACTTCTGTTTCGCAAAAAGATAGAACATGTCCTATCTTTTTGAGGAACAGGTGGATCGCGAACCCATTTAAGTGAATGGGTTCCGCGATCGGCTGCCCCAGGGTCGGTGTTCGTGCATTGCGGCCCGCAGCACGCCCACAAGGCACACACCATATAAAGCTTTTACACACACACACATATATTTCGTAGGATACCGAATAAATCAGCTGTTGCTTATCAGTACACTGAAATTTACAGTGTGCACATACAGCAGTTCACGACCACATGTGAAGTGAAGACTATTTATTGCTAATTGATCATGTTTTATATAAATATTTGCACTTTGTAATTAACTTGGCTTGAGAAAGGTTCTCATTAAATATGTACGTATATATATATATATGATGCAATAAATATATGAAATATATGTAAAAATAAAAACAAAATATATATAAATTATATATAAAAATATGTATATAGATCAATATTTATAATTATAAATACATATCAGTATAGAGCTATATGTGTGTGTGTGTATATAGATAGATATCTTAATATGTAAATCTCTATATATATATATATATATATATATATATATATATATATATATATATATATATATTATAAAAATATATATTTTATTATAATTATGTGTGCTCATTCACACGACTTTATGGTCGACAATGCACGGGTACACGGGTACCGGATTTATGAATCCCGTATTGCGTCATGGACTCATTCTCTTGAATGGTTTCAAGATAGGACATGTCCTATGTTTTGCCATATTTTGCTTCTCCATCACCCTAGCATAGTTGCTGTTAGGCGGGGACCTGTGGAGGTTGCTGTTAGGCGGGGACCTGTGGAGGTTGCTGTTAGGCGGGGACCTGTGGAGGTTGCTGTTAGGCGGGGACCTGTGGAGGTTGCTGTTAGGCGGGGACCTGTGGAGGTTGCTGTTAGGCGGGGACCTGTGGAGGTTGCTGTTAGGCGGGGACCTGTGGAGGTTGCTGTTAGGCGGGGACCTGTGGAGGTTGCTGTTAGGCGGGGACCTGTGGAGGTTGCTGTTGTCTTAGTACTCTTACGCAGATGTGAAACTATATAATGCGGGGACCTGTGGAGGTTGCTGTTAGGCGGGGACCTGTGGAGGTTGCTGTTAGGCGGGGACCTGTGGAGGTCGCTGTTAGGCGATTATGTATTGATGAAGTCTTAGTTTTGGATTGACAGTTTACTGTCAGCTCACTTACATTGTAATTCACCAATTATAATTATTTTTTTAAAGTTTATATTCTACAATATATTCTTAGGCGCTGATTGACTTAAACTACATCTTATCTGTATTAAACAGGTAAATAAACAAATTATTCATCATTTACACACTTAACATTTTCAAGAACTACAGTGTTTAATTTATACCTTCCTTTTCTAGGTCTTTTGTAGTGCGATTAGAAGACATTTAGATCCTACAATTTACAACCTACTTTGTGGCATTCTTGTAATTTGGGTGAGTAAAAAAAACAAACTGTTCTATTAGTTAAAATATACCTACTTTTGTGTCCATCAAGTCAAAGCTGACGAAGTGTACTTCAATCTAAATATCTGGAACGATTTGAGACGCCGCAAAGCTAAAATTCCAAAACCTTAGCGGGCACAAATTGATTTTCTATGAAATCGCGTTAAAAATTAATAAAAAAATCATAATTACAACGTCCATTTGAGTGCGAAGAGGCTGCAGCGGCCTTCTTGCCAGAAGATCCGTGACAAAATCTCATGCGCAGAGACGTATGATGTCAACACACGATGTGCGAAATTTGGCCCTGGTTCTTCGAGCAAGGTGGCCAATGAGGCAAGTACAATTTCATACATGCTTTAATATGAATCTCAGATACTGTGATCAGCTATTACTGTGGCATCTGAGTGGTTCAATTATGGTGGTAGGCACAATTGGCATTCCCTGTCAGTGTACCCACTAGGGTTGTTGCGGGTATCGAAATTTCAATACCCAATCTATACTTTTGTCCCGGTATCGATACAATACCGGGATTTTCATTTTTTCCGATACTGGCCTGCGCAACTGTGCAGTCTAGTATCACAGAACATGAGCGCGCTGCCGTCAGCGCGCTCATGTTCCCTCAGCAGCACGGGGAGAAGGAAGCAGTCTCTCCCTCCCCCTGTGCCGCTGCCACCAATGGGGAGAGAGGGGCGGAGGAGGGGAGGAATAATCCCGGGGCGCCGCTCTACATGTCAAACTGACAAACGCACATGCAGCAGGTAAGCTTGTTTCTTAGTTAAGCATCTGCCAAAAGTATATTGTTATTGCCTGAAACCAGTGGCCTCGTTGCGATGACCCTGATTGATCATGGATTTACTACAGAAGTCTGGTTTATCAAATTACCTACCATTTTAATTTACCCGATGAAAGCTTGTGTTAACCTTTCAGCAGACGTAAAAATCCTGATTTGCCCAACGCAGATTGTCGTGTAATCGTGCTATTTTGCCAGCAAACAACGATTCTGTATGGGAGCGAGCACTGGCATAAGCGATCTCTGCTCATACTGTGTAGGACAGGCATGCTCAACCTGCGGCCCTCCAGCTGTTGTAAAACTACAACTCCCAGCATGCCCGAAAACAGCTATGAGCCTACAGCAGGGCATGGTGGGAGTTGTAGTTTTACTGGAGGGCCGCAGGTTGAGCATCCCTGGTGTAGGAGATCGCTGCATGTAAATGGAGCTTTCTCCTCTAGTGAGGAGCTGAGAATTGCCAGGATGGAACGCTTCTTTCAAGACAATCGCCTGCTTCTTCAGCACGTCTAAATCTAAGCCCCAGAGTGTTAATTATTATTAGCATTTGCCAGAAATAAAGAAGGTCGATGGCCTGGACAGCTACCAGGACATTAAATCACTGGTACATTTTCAAAATTAGGGCTGTGGTGTGAACACCCTAGACCAGGCATGGCCAACCTGTGGCTCTCCAGCTACAATTCCCACCATGTCCTGCTGTAGGCTGATAGCTGTTGGCAGTCTGGGCATGCTGGGAGTTGTAGTTTTGTAACATCTGGAGAGCCTCAGGTTGGCCATCCCTGCCCTAGACTAACAATGGCCGTCAGTGTGGACTGGGAACTAAAAGTGACCCTGGAAATATTGTTAAAAGTGGTCCCATGTTGCTGGTGGGTGAAAATGACAGAAGATGGGGCCACAGAAGTAGGCAGGGCCAGCAATACCATAGTGCAGAGCAGTATACCACCCCAGCTGAACCAAATACCACAATATACTTCCACCTTGCAATACAGTATTCAACTGTATTGCTGTCCTGTGGATGTTGATACAGTTGAATTCAGGAGGGCACTGCGGCTGCTGGCCAGGTGCGTAAGAGAGAATTGGAACATTATGTACCTGGCTGGCAGCCGTGAGGAGGGCTTGGGTGGCCCTCCTCGGCATCGGCCCAACAGGAAATTTCCCTGTAGGGTCTATGGCCAATCCGCCCCTGTTGGTAGAAATATTGCGTTATGATTGTGCCTGCTGTCATTTACACTTCATGTAGTTCCGAAGAGTCCTAATATTATTTTGTACAAATTTTCACACAGGGGGAAAAAAAGGAAGAAACTATGCCGTCCTGCATCGTGTCCAAGTGTCATAGCAAATCTGGCCGTAAAGGACAAAGTCCAAACATCATTATGCATACTTTTCCGCATGATGTAGAGCGAGTCGTATTGTGGCTGTCACAAACAGGACAAACTTTTAAAGACATTCGTGCGGTGGCTCGCAAAATAACCGACGGTTATAAATCAAACAAGTATGTCATTTGTTCCGAACACTTTGCTTTTGATTGTTATCGAGTGGCTCACTATGGAAAAGTATTGAACCGTGACGCTATTCCTACAATATTTCCAGCCGTGCTGGCCGGAGAGTCCGTTATAGAGGAGAGTCTGAAAAAACCAACTAGTCACTCTAGATTAAGAGTTCGTGAAGTAGACTTGCCTACAACAAGCATTACTCCATGTGAATCCTATCAATTTGAAATTGTCAAACCGGGTATGTTCAGTGTAGCTACACAAACGGAATATAATTTAACAAATTGCAGTTTGAATTTTGTCGCAACGTCACAATCAATAATTAAAGTGGAAGTGCCATAACAAAGAGAAGGTAGCTCAGCAGACCTGATGATGTCTACACCTTTACATCTAGGGGTAAGGAGAGTTCTGCTAAGTAGTCCTGATGTTTCCTCACCCCCAACTAAAAAAAACAGAACATTGGTTCCGAAGGAATATGTCCGTTATCACCAATTCTCCCAGACAACATCCAAAGTTTTGCCTTGCCTGACGAGTCAGTATCCACTGAGCTTGAAGAAAGTGGAGATAACCAATCTCTCTATGTCCCAGAAAAGAGCAGTTTGTAAGTGTCAGATCAATATCTGTGTGCGTCTCTTTTGGAAGAAGAAACTCTGTCTTCCAATCAATGCTTTCAATCCTTGTGCGTTGAAAACTTAGTTAATGAAGAATAATTATTGGTGTTTGAGAGTTTCCTCGAACAACTGTTCACAAATTTTAAAGGTTTTCTGTCATCAGAAATAACGTTCTGTAGCTGACTGACATTAGCGATGTGCTAATGTCAGCAGTACATAACCGTATGCTTTATAACTCCCTGCCTGCCACCGTTCTCATGCTAATGAGCCTCTAGGTGCTACGGGGGCGTTGCTTCAGCACCTAGAGGCTCGGTCTACTCACCCTTTGGCACTAACGCAGGATCGTGGTCCGGAGGCGGCTGTCTCAGGCAGAGTCACGCATCTATGCGTCATCACGCGAGACTTCCTGTGAACGCGTGCGCTCACAGGATCGGAAGGTAAGCGAGTGGATCTACAGCCTGCCAGCGGCGATCGTTCGCTGGCAGGCTGTAGATGCGATTTTATTTATTTATTTATTTTTTAACCTCTAACAGGTATATTAGACGCTGTTTTGATAACAGCGTCTAATATACCTTCTACCTGGTCCTCTGGTGGTCCCTTTTGCTTGGATCGACCACCAGAGGACACAGGCAGCTCTGTAATAAGTAGCACCAATCACCACACTACACTACACCCCCCCTGTCACTTATTAACCCCTGATCACCCCCCTGTCATTGATCACCCCCTGTAAGGCTCCATTCAGACGTCCGTATGTGTTTTACGGATCCATGGATCAGATCCGCAAAACACATACGGACGTCTGAATGGAGCCTTACAGGGGGGTGATCAATGACAGGGGGTGATCACCCCATATAGACTCCCTGATCACCCCCCCTGTCATTGATCACCCTCCTGGTAAGGCTCCATTTAGACATTTTTTGGGCACAAGTTAGCGGAGATTGATTATTATTATTTTTTTTTTTCTTACAAAGTCTCATATTCTACTAACTTGTGTAAAAAAAAAAATCTCACATGAAAGATTGAACTTTTTGTCCCAAGTTAGCGGAAAGGGAGACTTTGTGAGAAAAAATAAATAAATAAATCAATTTCCGCTAACTTGTGCCCAAAAAAAAATCTTCTATGAACTTTCCATGCCCCTCATTGAATACTTTGGGATGTCTTCTTTCCAAAATGGGGTCACGTGGGGTATTTATACTGCCCTGGCATTTTAGGGGCCCTAAAGTGTGAGAAGAAGTCTGGGATCCAAATGTCTGAAAATGCCCTCCTAAATGGAATTTGGGCCCCTTTGCGCATCTAGGCTACAAAAAAATGTCACACATGTGGTATCGCCGTACTCAGGAGAAGTTGGGCAATGTGTTTTGGGGTGTCATTTTGCATATACCCATGCTGGGTGAGATAAATATCTCGGTCAAATGCCAACTTTGTATAAAAAAATGGGAAAAGTTGTCTTTTGCCGAGATATTTCTCTCACCCAGCATGGGTATATGTAAAATGACACCCCATAACACATTGCCCAACTTCTCTGAGTACGGCGATACCAGATGTGTGACACTTTTTTGCCGCCTTGGTGGGCAAAGGGGCCCACATTCCAAAGAGCACCTTTAGGATTTCACAGGGCATTTTTTACACATTTTGATTTAAAACTACTTCTCCCACATTAGGACCCCTAAAATGCCAGGGCAGTATAACTACCCCACAAGTGACCCCATTTTGGAAAGAAGACACCCCAAGGTATTTCGTGATGGGCATAGTGAGTTCATGGAAGTTTTTATTTTTTGTCACAAGTTAGTGGAATATGAGACTTTAAGGAAAAATAAAAAAAATCATCATTTTCCGCTAACTTGTGACAAAAAATAAAAACTTCCATGAACTCACTATGCCCATCAGCGAATACCTTAGGGTGTCTACTTTCCGAAATGGGGTCATTTGTGGGGGTTTTCTACTGTCTGGGCATTGTAGAACCTCAGGAAACATGACAGGTGCTCAGAAAGTCAGAGCTGCTTCAAAAAGCGGAAATTCACATTTTTGTACCATAGTTTGTAAACGCTATAACTTTTACCCAAACCATTTTTTTTTTTTAATCAGACATGTAGAACAATAAATTTAGAGAAAAATTTATATATAGATGTCGTTTTTTTTTTTTTTTTTTAATTTACAACTGAAAGTGCAAAAATTTAGTTAAATTTCGATTAATAACAAAAAAAGTAAAAATGTCAGCAGCAATGAAATACCACCAAATGAAAGCTGTATTAGTGAGAAGAAAAGGAGGTAAAATTCATTTGGATGGTAAGTTGTATGACCGAGCGATAAACGGTGAAAGTAGTGTAGTGCAGAATTGTAAAAAGTGGTCTGGTCATTAAGGGTGTTTAAGCTAGGGGGGCTGAGGTAGTTAAGGGTACTTGTTCTGCTGGGGCTGAGGTGATAATCCATAATCACTGATATTTTTTTTTTCCCTCACATGCCCCATATTTAAGAAGATTCTGTCCATAGCAACCATTCTTCACCAGACTTCATTCTGCTAAGCCCGCCTTCCCTCACTACCCATAATGCATTGTGCTAATCTCGGGAACGCGCTGCCTCAACTCAACCATTCGGAGTTGTCCACAATTCAACATGCCATTTTCCTCCTGAGAGCCCATACATTTTAGAAAGTGGCTGTATTGCTGCACGTCATTTCAGCCTGGACACCCAAAAAGATCTCCCTCCCTCTATTATGAGGAATCCGGACGCTGCCATAGCAGTGCAGCATCGGGAGAGCTTCCTCACTGTTGACCCCTTCTGTATGTTACAGCTGAAAATCTAAACCGCTCGGCCATCCTGTTCACTTGCAGGGTAGAGGAGGGGTGGGGGGATGGACTGCCTCCCTGTCTGAAATAACAATTTTCTCCGCCTCAGCCATCCTGAAGGAGAGATCGGGGCACAGAAACACAGCAGCACGGCCCTATCTCCTCAACACTCACTGAGGGGATCGGAGCCACGCTGCGGAACGTCAGTGCAGGGGTTTATGTATATTTCCTGGTGTAATGCTTAGTAGAACGTGATTTACAGCTCTCTATGCAGTAAGTAACTTCCAGGTTCAGACGGGAGCGAGCACGCAGGGTGCGGGACTGCCCACTTCTACGTCCTCCGTATGAAGAAGCTGGGAGACAGAGGACACCTAACAACACTCTTTTAGCGGCAAGGCTAAAATACCAGAAGGATTTACATGGTAATTTAATACCTAACCAAAAGTATAAACTAGGGCACTAATGTAAACGTAATAAGACAAATCCAATTATATATAAAAAATAAATAAAAAAAGGTTATCCTTTAAAGAAAAGACTTCAGTCTGCCTCAATTAAAATTCTATAAAGAAATAACTCCATGGATTAAAAAGAAATCCTACATTTTGTTGGTGGCGTATCCAAATTTGTAACAACTCTCCAGAACTACTGACAGAAAAATGGCTCTCTACTGCTTCATATTACAAACCAGCACAAATGGGATGGCGATCTGTACTCTGAATGCACAGACCACTTGAAGACATTGAAAGAGAAGTATTATGGCTAAAATGCGAAACTCCGCCATACACAAAGATTGAAGAAATTGTCAACAGCAAGCAGATAAGTGACCTGCCTCATCTCGCACATAATTGTCACACAGGAGACAGAAGACCTCGAGAGCTTCCACAGACTGGCTTTAAAATACCGAAGGAAGCGTATTCACTTTGGGATTGATGGCATGGAAGCACGAACCAAGCTGGCCGCACTAATACACAATGATAATGTTGGCCGTGAGAGAGCATTAGTCAATGTGGCCAATAAAAATACAGAGGCACAGGGAACTGTTCGTACTGAAAATACCAAAAGGCAAAGGTAGATGGATCGTTCATAATGTTTACGAGAAAGTAAATGTGGACTAACTAGAAAATCTTACAATTGATGTTCTCAAACTTGTAAAAGGTGAACTCTCTAGTGGTTGGTTGTCACGAACACCTTCTTTACCTCCTGAATCTAGAGCGCCCTTGTAAGGATGACCTAAAAAGACAACTGCTAACTCGTTTTAGATGCAGGGCAGTGGCAGACAACCGGCAAATTTTGTATTTCTCATAAAAAGGTCCATTTTGGAATAAAAATATTGGACAGATATTGTACTGCTTTTTGTCTTTAAAGTCATAGTTTTGATGATCATGATAGCTCGCGTTCTGGCTAAGAAGTTGTTACTATTGTTTACATGGAGAAAAAAGTCTAAAATTGTTTAAATAGCATTAAAATATATATTTTTGTGGTCATTAGTATGTATTTTCTTTATTTGTTATTTCAGTTGTGTTTAATTCTGGTGAATGTTTACTTCTTAACATGTTATTTAAAAGCTTTATGTGGTGAGAAACCTTGTAATTAAACAAGCCAGTGTAAGACATCTGTTAAAGAGTCTTTCATTTATTTATTTTGCTAATGTGTAGGGACAGGGAACATTTTTGTAATATATTTTATTTAGTACTAAAAAAAATGGGGCTGAAATGTCCCTTAGCAGCGCCCTCACAGCCTTGTGGGCACAGGAGCCTTAAGTGTTACATGTACATAGTGTTATATATACATTTCCCCTAGTATTTAATATAATCTACAGTATGTTTATACTCCCTGACCAGTGCTGTCAGTGAGCCTCCCCCCTACACTCCAGGATGACTAATGAACTAGCCGCCGGGAGCGATGCCTGTTTGAGCGGTAAGCGCTGACTACCGGCAGTACAGGAAGGCAGGGGGAAGCTCTTATATAGTATATAGGGACATAGACGTCCTATTATACTGTATAGCAGCTCTCCCTGCCGCCCTGCACTGCCTGTAGTGAGCGCTTAGCGCTCACATAGCGGCTTTAGCGCTTACTGGAGCACCATGATCTCAATAAACCTATATAATACTAGGGAGACACAAAATAGTGTACATATAGTAAATCTCTTACAAATGGGGCATATATATAATTAAATATAGTCGAGCTCGAGCATCGCTATGCTTGGCACATTGCAGTGCTCGCCCGAATACTGCGGGTGCTTGAGTACAATTTAATACAATGAAAGTCAATGGGAGACCCGAGCATCAAGCCAGGCACCCCCTGCTCTGAAGAAGAGAGGGTGTCTGGGTCTCAAAAAAAGGTTAGAAATTGATGGAAACCCCAAAATGGTTTGGAAACGGCATTAAGAGGATGACTGGATGTGTCTTGGACTCCTATTATCTATGACATACAATAGACAACCACACAAAGGCTATATGCCAAAAGCCAGGTATGTGGAAGCCAACAATCTATCCATGAGACAGATAACAGCATACCTTACAATGGCAGCCTTGTGCACTATGAGACATTCCAAACCAGCTCTCATCTGACTGAGAGCCTGTTGGATGGCTTGGGTGGACCTGCGCACCTAGATCAATATCATTACGGTGACAAATAGCCATCCTCTTAATGCTGTTTCCAAACCATTTTGATGGGGTTTCCATCAATTTCTAACCTTTTTTTGTGAACCAGACACCCTCTTCTCTTCCAAGCAGGGGGTGCCTGGGGTTCTCCCATTGACTTCCATTATGCTCGGGTGCTCATTAGAGCACTCGAGCATACCGATGTGTTCTGCCAGAGCACACAAGCACTTTGGTACTCAATCAACACTAGTCCTAAAATTGATGTTTCCCTTTCCAAATTGGCGAAAGGTACATCATTGCCATTTGAGGATATGGGGTCTCTTCGTCTCTTGGGACGCAGCCACATCACTTATTAAACCCAATATTGCAGCCACCTCGGTAGCTAGGTCCCTGAAAAGCTGGTTGATGGATTTAGAAAACGTGTTAAAATCTAATACACCATATGAAAATTTTGAAGACTCCTTCCCACTGCTGTTAAAAGCAGTAGATTTCTTATCTGATACTATGGCGGACTCAGTCAGGCTTGCCGCTAGGATGACTGCTCTGGCCAATAGCTCTAGAAGAGCGCTATAGCTAAAGTCGTGGTCGGGGGATATTAGCTCTAAAGCTAGGTTATGTAATATTCCCTTCTACAGTAAGCTACTCTTTGGAAAGATTTAGAAAAAATTCTGAAAAGGCTTCTGACTCAAAGAAAAGTTTCTGAGAAGATAAAAAGAAGAGAAAAACTCAATTTTTTTCATTTAAAAAAAAATAATCATTTCAAAATAAAAAAAGGAAAACAGATGGTTGGAGATCTACCAAACAAAATAAAGGAACAGGATTTTTATTCAACTCTCGTGATAACGACTCCTCCAACAAATTACGCCAGAGATCCGGTGGGGGGAAGGTTGAGAAAGTTTGTGGAATCCTGGGAAAAATGTTCTCCAAACCCTTGGTTGATAAATATTCTTTGTCAGGGTTACAGGATTCCCTTTCTCAATGTTCCTCCCACAACCTTTATCACTCCAGTCCAAAGCTCAGGATCTCTTCAACTTTGTCTGGAGCAGGGGTCTCTGGACTTAGTCCAGATGGAAGTTCTGGTACCAGTACCGATAAACCAAATCAGTCTGGGTTACTACTCCACGGTATTCATGGTATCAAAACCCAGCGGGAAAATGTGTTTAATCATAAATCTAAAAAAATTAAACAAGTTAATAAAATACGAAAAGTTCAAAATGGAGTCTATCAAATCCAAGGTCAATGTTTTGCAGGAAGATGTCTTTTTAGCATCACTAGACCTAAAAGATGCATATTTCCATGTACCCATTCATCAGAATTCCCAACAATACCTAAGAATAGCGGTATGGATTCAAGGTCAGTTAAAACACTTTCACTTTCAGGCCCTTCCCTTCGGTAGAACAACAGCGCCCAGACACTTTACAAAAATTAACGCCTCTGAGGAAAGAGAATGTCCTAGTACTACCATATTTGGACGATATTTTAATAGTAGGCGATTCCAAAACGGACCTCGAAAACAACCTATTAAAAACCAGAGACATTGAGGGACCTGGGGTGGATTTTAAATTGGGTGAAATCTCAGATTCTTCCAACGCAAAAGATTGTGTTCCTGGGCGTACTTATAGATTCAGTCAATCAGATGTGTTTTCTGCCAGAAAACAAGATACAGAAGATTCAATCCCAAAAGAAGTTTCAGGGGGAAATCCCATACTATCCGCCAAACTATGGCCCTCATCGGAACCCTAACAGCATGTATCCCAGCGGTAAGTTGGGCCCAACTACACTCCTGACCCCTTCAGAGACTCATGTTACAACATTGGGATAAAACTCAAGAATCATTAGACAAGCTGATTATAATCCCAGAGGATATCTTATCATCCCTGAAATGTTGGGAAATGAGACACAATTTACAGACAGGAGTTCCTTGGGTTGTGAGGAATCTGTTAATTCTCACTACCGACACCAGTCTCTGGGGTTGGGGGCTCATCTACTGAGTATGTCAGCCCAAGGGGAATGGTCTCAGACCCAGAGGAGACAGTCATCAAATTACCGGGAGCTACGAGCAGTTTGGGAAGCTCTGTTGTATTTCTCATTGAGGGGTTCCAACCTACAGGTCAGATCAAACAACAAAACAGTTATGGCATACATAAACCATCAGGGGGGAACAAACAGCAAAATCTTACACTCCCTAACAGCAGGATTTTCTTCTGGGTGGAAAATGTCAATCTGTCAGCAGTTTTTCTAAAAGGGACACAAAATACCAGAGCCAAAAATTGGATCCAGGAGAGTGGAGTCTAAAAAAGGAGATATTCAACACTCTATTCCAGAGATGGGGTCCTCCACAAATAGATATACTTGCAAACAAAAACAATGCAAAGTTGCCAATTTACTTCTCCCTTGATCCAAGGGACAAAGAGAGTGCAGGAAAAGACGCTCTTGTGATTCGGTGGAATTTTCATTTAGCTTATTGCTTCCCACCACTGCCTCTAATTCCGAGACTCCTAAGAAAAATAAGAGAGGACAGAGCGAATGTAATTCTGATAGTACCAAACTGGCTGAGGAGGTCTTGGTATCCTCTTCTGTCAAAGATGACCAACCAAAAACCCTGGTTTCTACCGTGGTCCCAAGACCTTCTAACGCAAGGCCCGGTTTCCCATCCCAAGGCAGAAAGTTTACACCTGACCGCCTGGATCCTGAGAGGTTAATTTTAAAATCTAAGGGGCTATCTGACTCTGTAGTCAACACCATGTTAGCCAGCAAGAAAAGAGTGACTAGTGGAATCTACCAGAAAATCTGGAAAAAATACATTTCTTGGTGTTCTGAGAATCCTTCAGTTAAAGTGGGTAATATTCCCTCAATTTTAGATTTTTTTACAAGAAGGATTTAACAAAAGGTTAAAACCCAGCTCCCTAAGAGTACAGATTTCGACCTTGACCGCTTCTTTGGACGAAAGGTTGGCCTCTAACCCATGGATCATACGATTCATGAAGGGTGCAGACAGACTTAGACCTAAAATAAAAACGCTAGTTGCTCCTTGGTTCTTTCAGGGCTCACTAATCCCCCAATTTGAACCTTTTGGAGGTAGTGAACATTAAATACTTGACACTCAAGACAGTATTTCTTGTTGCAATTACTTCAGCTCACAGGATTAACGAAATGCAAGCTTTTTCTGTTAGAGAACCCTTCTTAACTGTTAGAGATGACAGAATTATCTTGAGGTTTGATAACACTTTTTTTTTTTACCCAAGGTAGTCTCAGATTTTCACAGGATGGAGGAAGGTTATCCTTCCCTCATTTTGTGAAAACCCCAAGTCTGAAGTGGAAAAAGTTTTCCACAGTTTGGACGTCAAAAGATGTGTTTTGAAATATTTATCGGATACTAAGTCCTGGAGAAAATCCAATAACCTCTTCATTCAGTTTCTAGGGGTTAGGGAAGGTTTAAAGGCTTTTAAACTTTTTTAAAGGCTTTTTAAACCAAGCATTGCGCGTTGGCTAAAGTCGGCCATTTGTGAAGCCTACAGCGTAATGGGGAAGTAACCTCCCGCTAATCTGAAAGCCCATTCTACCAGGGCAGTATCGACATCCTGGGCGGAAAAGGCATCTGCCTCTTTAGATCAAATATGTAAGACTGCAACCTGGACCAATCCCCATACTTTTGTCAAACACTACAGGGTGGATATTGATGCTAGGAGGGACCTCTTATACGGGAGAAAGGTTCTTCAAGCGGTTGTCCCACCCTAAGTTATTTATCTGTTAGTTCTCAAAATAAGGTGCCGTCATGGAGGTGAGGGGAAAAACTGAATTAGTCTTACCGGTAATTCTCTTTTCACAAAGCCTCCATGACAACACCGCTCATATTCCCACCCAAAAAAAAAAAAAACAACCTTAATTATGAAATACAATAATAAGGATTAGTGTGTGTGTATGTATGTATGTATGTATGTGTGTGTGTGTGTATATATATATATATATATATATATATATATGTATATGTTATGAAATTTAATATGTATAACCTAGTTGACTTTTGTTCAAATTTTTTAACTTAAGGAATGGAAGTTCTGTGGTGTGAGTGTTGAAATTTAGGGCATGTCAAGTCCAGAAGACACTGAGGATGGCAAGGAGGTGGGCCCTTTTTGAAGCTTCCTGTCCCTGCCTGGTAGGAGGAGGATAGTCTCAAAGTAAGGTACCGTCATGGAGGCTTCGTGAAAAGGGAATTATTGTTTTTCCCACAGTAGCTCCAGATTCTGTGAGGAAAAGGACCTTTGATGATGTCACTACGCTCATCACATGGTCATTCACATGATCCATCACCATGGCGATGGATCATGTGATGAGCGTAGTGACGTCATCAAAGGTCCTTTTCCTCACAGATGAAGACAGAAGAGATGCCGGCTGCACGAACAAGTGGATTAAGGTGAGTTAAATTATTTTTATTTATTTTTTAACCACTCCAGCCCTATTGTACTATGCATTCTGTATTCAGAATGCTATTATTTTCCTTTATAACCATGTTATAAGGGGAAATAATAATGATCGGGTCCCCATCCCGATAGTCTCCTAGCAACCGTGTGTGAAAATTTTCACGCAACCCCATTCATTTCTATGGGGCCCGCGTTACGTGAAAAACGCACAAAGAGGAGCATGCTGCAATTTAACGCAACGCACAAGTGATGCAGTGAAAATCACAGCTCATGTGCACAGCCCCATAGAAATGAATGGGGCCGGATTCAGTGCGGTTGCATTGTGTTCATCTCACGCATTGCACCCGCGCGGAAATCTCGCCTGTGTGAAAGGGGCCTAAGCGCTGCACGCACTTGAGAGCTGTGTTCCTGCACTAACAGCCTGAACCAGCAGGAGCGCCAATCCAGGCTGTTTAACCTCTTATATGCCACAAGCAATGGCGCTTGCCACATGTAAGCGGTTACAGAGGGAGTGGACTCCCTTTGTTTCCCATTGGGCCCCGCAAATGAGTGCTGATGTGTGTACAGTATATTCAGGCCAGGACCTAGTATAGCCCCCAAGCCAATCTTGAGTGTTCCATAGCAAGCTGCACCTCTCTGTAGAGCATTGACATTAAAATACAATTCTCTATAGGAATAGTGGGGAGATTTATCAAACTGGTGTACAGTAGAACTGGCTTAGTTACCCATTGCAACCAATCAGATTCCACCTTTAATTTTCCAAAGGAGCTGTGAAAAATGAAAGGCGGAATCTGATTGGTTGCTATGGGCAACTAAGCCAGTTCTACTTTACACCAGTTTGATAACTCCACGCAGAAAAGAGTGCACATAAGGGGGAGACTAACAAGATTGCATTGTGAAATCTGGGCATTTGTCACCGTAAGGCTGTCATGTAATAAAATCTAGGTATATACACAAAATTAACATACAGAGGTGGACTAGGATGTTACTGGCCCTGGAAGAGCACCACACAGTAGGAAGAGCATTGGATCTCAGGAGCAGTGCGCAGGTAGGAGAGGTAAGTTGATGTTTTTTTTTTTTCTTCTCTCAGATCTGAGGTCTGATTAACATGGGGGTCTTATAAATATTGGGGGTCTGAATAGAGGTCTTTTTAACATTATTCAATTCTATTTCCATCCTGAGGGCAGTGATACAGTTGAATTCAGGGCGGTAGCAGTGGCCTCTGGCCAGGCACATAAGTACCTGATGCTCCCAGTGTTAAAGGGGTTGTCTAATCATAGACCATGGAGGCATATCTCTAGGATATGCCCCCATTGTCTTACAGGTGTGGGTCCCGCACCTATTTAGAGAATGGAGCCCTGAAAGTGAAGGAGGGCGCACTGCGCGTGCGCAGCCACCCTCTATTCATTTTCTATTGGACCAACGAAAATAGCCAAACACTGGCTCTGCTATTTAAGTCGAGCCCATAGATGTGAATGGGAGCATTGGCCGGTGATGCATTGTGCGCTCTCATTTGCTTCTATGGGGAGCCGGCTTGGTAGTGGCCGGACCAGAGTCCTCCAGCCACCACCTTGCGGGGCTCCGTTCCCGTTCCCAGCTGTGGGACCCGCACCTATAAGACAATAGAGGCATATACTAGCGATATGTCCCCATTGTCTATCATGAGACAACCCCTTAATGCTGGAAGGGTCAGGTCATTGCGTATCCGCAGCTGCGGACAGGACTAGACATTTCTGTTGGGGTGTCGGGCCGGTGTTTTGCGGATTCGCAGAACACTACGGATGTGTGAATGAACCCTAAATATAAGATTTCACCTCAAAAATAGGACACATTCTATTCTGGCCAGCTCAGGTTATATTAAGGACTCCAGAAGGAGGACCTTATTCTACCAACTGCACAGGGTATATTATAGACTCCAGAAGGAGGACCTTATTCTACCAACTGCACAGGGTATATTATAGACTCCAGAAGGAGGACCTTATTCTACCAACTCCACAGGGTATATTACAGACTCCAGAAGGAGAACCTTATTCTAACAACTGCTCAGGATATATTAAAGCCTGCAGAAAGAGGACCTCATTCTAGCCACTGAACAAGGTAGATGACTCCTTTTGCCCACTCCATTCCAGCCTGCTCTACACTAAATAGACTAGAGTCTTGTACAGTCGTGGCCAAAAGTTTTGAGAATTACATAAATATTGGGAAAGTTGCTGCTTAAGTTTTTATAATAGCAATTTGCATATACTCCAGAATGTTATGACGAGTGATCAGATGAATTGCATAGTCCTTCTTTGCCATGAAAATTAACTTAATCCCAAAAAAACCTTTCCACTGCATTTCATTGGTGTCATTAAAGGACCTGCTGAGATCATTTCAGTAATCGTCTTGTTAACTCAAGTGAGAATGTTGACAAGCACAAGGCTGGAGATCATTATGTCAGGCTGATTGGGTTAAAATGGCAGACTTGACCTGTTAAAAGGAGGGTGATGCTTGAAATCATTGTTCTTCCATTGTTAACCATGGTGACCTGCAAAGAAACACGTGCAGCCATCATTGCGTTGCATAAAAATGGCTTCACAAGCAAGGATATTGTGACTACTAAGATTGCACCTCAATCAACAATTGATAGGATCATCAAGAACTTCAAGGAAAGAGGTTCAATTCTTGTTAAGAAGGCTTCAGGGCATCCAAGAAAGTCCAGCAAGCGCCAGGATCGTCTCCTAAAGAGGATTCAGCTGTGGGATCGGAGTGCCACCAGTGCAGAGCTTGCTCAGGAATGGCAGCAGGCAGGTGTGAGCGCATCTGCACGCACAGTGAGGCGAAGACTTTTGGAAGATAGCCTGGTGTCAAGAAGGGCAGCAAAGAAGCCACTTCCCTCCAAAAAAACCCATCAGGGACAGATTGATCTTCTGCAGCAAATATGGTGAATGGACTGCTGAGGACTGGGGCAAAGTCATATTCTCCGATGAAGCCTCTTTCCGATTGTTTGGGGCATCAGGAAAAAGGCTTGTCCGGAGAAGAAAAGGTGAGCGCTACCATCAGTCCTGTGTCATGCCAACAGTAAAGCATCCTGAGACCATTCATGTGTGGGGTTGCTTCTCATCCAAGGGAGTGGGCTCACTCACAATTTTGCCCAAAAACACAGCCATGAATAAAGAATGGTACCAAAACACCCTCCAACAGCAACTTCTTCCAACAATCCAACAACAGTTTGGTGAAGAACAATGCATTTTCCAGTGCGATGGAGCACCGTGCCATAAGGCAAAAGTGATAACTAAGTGGCTCGGGGACCAAAACGTTGACATTTTGGGTCTATGGCCTGGAAACTCCCCAGATCTTAATCCCATTGAGAACTTGTGGTCAATCCTCATGAGGCGGGTGGACAAACAAAAACCCACTAATTCTGACAAACTCCAAGAAGTGATTATGAAAGAATGGGTTGCTATCAGTCAGGAATTGGCCCAGAAGTTGATTGAGAGCATGCGCAGTCGAATTGCAGAGGTCCTGAAAAAGAAGGGCCAACACTGCAAATACTGACTCTTTGCATAAATGTCATGTAATTGTCGATAAAAGCCTTTGAAACGTATGAAGTGCGTGTAATTATATTTCACTACATCACAGAAACAACTGAAACAAAGATCTAAAAGCAGTTTAGCAGCAAACTTTGTGAAAACTAATATTTGTGTCATTCTCAAAACGTTTGGCCATGACTGTAGAATCCAGAAGGAGGACTTCATTCTAATGACTGCTGGATCTCCTAACCACTGCACAGGGCAGATTATTCATATCTTCTTTTGCCAACACCATTCTAGCCTGTTCCACACTGAACTCCTTCTAAGGCCTCATGCACATGAACATATATATATATATATATATATATATTTTGCTAAATCAAAGGTTTGCAAAATACGGATACCGTCCATGTTTCATCAGCATTTTTTGCTGACCTGTTGACTTCAATAGGTCAGTGGTTCAAGTATAACACATGTTGTATCTTTTGCAGAACAGAAATATGGATATTTAAAGGACGCAGATTATCCATGTGCTTTCTGCATCTGTATATCTGTTCCCCAAAAAGTTTAAATATGTCTGCAAAATGCATTGTTGATGAGTCTGCAAAAAAATTTGAACGGCACACATCCGTTTATTGTGGTTCTGTGATTTGAAGACTGAAAAACGGATAGAATATGTCCTGAAAATGCAGACTGTGGACCCATCAAAGTCAATGGGTCTGCAAAAAAAATGCGTACGGTTCACATACGTATTTTAAGGTTCTGCACTTGGCGGACAGCAAACTGAACAGGCTTGGTTACTTTTTCCCACTCTATTCTAGTCTGCGCTATACAGACTGCATTAGGGAAGAGGGTAGAAAATGGAAACACAAAAATCGGCCAGGTTATAAAGGGTTAAATGTCACTTTTTTTTATATATTTGTTAAAATCCCTGTATATCATATCTTATAATAAAAATCACAGCAAATACAGGAGGGGCTCCTTTTGCCCACTCCATTGCCAGCCTGCACAGTATAGAACAGACTACATTACTGACTCCAGGAGGAGAACCTCCTTCTAACACCTCCATTGTAGCTGATTCTATAGTGAACAGACTAGATTATGGACTCCAGGAGGAGGACCTCCTTCTCATAACCCCATCCTAGCTGATTGTATAGTGAACAGGCTAGATTACGGACTCCAAGAGGAGGACCTCCTTCTAACAACTCTATAGCTTATATAACTAACTATGCAGAAGGAGGACCTCCTTCTCAAAACCCCATCCTAGCTGATTGTATAGTGAACAGGCTAGATTACGGACTCCAAGAGGAGGACCTCCTTCTCAAAACCCCATCCTAGCTGATTGTATAGTGAACAGGCTAGATTACGGACTCCAAGAGGAGGACCTCCTTCTAAGGCCTCTTTCACATGACCTTATGGCTTTTTCAGTGTTTTGCATTGTTCCGTTTTTTGTTTCCGTTTCTGTTCCGTTTTTCCATATGGCATATACAGGTATACAGTAAGTACATAGAAAAAATTGGGCTGGGCATAACATTTTCAATAGATGTTTCCGCAAAAACGGAACGTTTTTTTGGCGGACCCATTGACTTGAATGGAGACACTGAACGTGATTTGCAGACAATAATAGGAAATTTTTTATCTTTCAACAGAACAGAAAAACTGAAATACGGAAACGGAATGCATACAGAGTACATTCCTTTTTTTGTGGAACCATTGAAATGAATAGTTCTGTATACGGAATGCAAAAAACGTCCCGTAACTATGCAAAAGGAGGACCGCCTTCTAACAACTCTATTCTAGCTGATTCTATAGTGAACAGACTAGATTACTGACTCAAGGACGAGGACCTCCTTCTAACAACCCCTTTCTAGCTGATTCTATAGTGAAGAGGTTACATTACTGTCTCCAGGAGGAGGACCGCCTTCTAACAACCCCTTTCTAGCTGATTCTATAGTGAAGAGGTTACATTACTGTCTCCAGGAGGAGGACCTCCTTCTAACACCTCTGCAGCTTATATTAAAGGGATTCTGTCATGATTTTACCCCTATAACCTAAACCTATGCTCATGTCCGGACTAATAAGAAGAATCCTAAGCTGGCCTTATTAAACTTCACTGTGGCTCTATTTGCCCCAAAAACAGGTTTTTAGAACCTGTCAATCACTTACTTAAGGTGCCCAAGTGGAGGCCCATTAATACAGGGTGCCCGGCCACACCCCCCACCGTCCGGTGCCCAGCACCGCCTTCCCTGTCTTCTGTGCCGCCTTCTACAGCTCAGCGCCGCCTCCGCAATCCTACCCGTCCCTCTGCGAGATCCCGCGCCTGCGCACTAGGCTCAGCCTGATGCGCATGCGCACTTCGCTAAACGAAGCCGCTGCCAGGAGTCCGCGGCGCATCAGGCCGAGCCTAGTGCGCAGGTGCGGGATCTCGCAGAGGGACGGGTAGGATTGCGGAGGCGGCACTGGATTTCTCAGAGGGACGGGTAGGATTGCGGAGGCGGTGCAGAAGACAGGGAAGGTGGAGCTGGGCCCCGGGCAGCTAGGGGTGCGGCCGGGCACCCTGTATTAACTGATCTCCCCTTGGGCACCTTAAGTAAGTGATTGACAGGTTATAAAAACCTGTTTTTTTTGGCAAATAGAGCCACAGTGAAGTTTAATAAGGCCAGCTTAGGATTCTTCTTATTAGTCCGGACATGAGCATATGTTTAGGTTATAGGTAGTGTTGAGCGAACTTGTGTTTTAAGTTCGGCGTCTAAAGTTCGGGTTTGCGTTATCGAAGAATCGCGTTATGGATTCCGCTACCACGGACCATAACGGAATTTAGAATCTATAACGTGATTCTTCGATAACCCAAACTTTAGACGCCGAACTTAAAATACAAGTTCACTCAACACTAGTTATAGGGGTAAAATCTCATGCCAGAATCCCTTTAATGATAATAGAGGAGGACCTTCTTCTAACAACTCCATTGTAGCTGATTCTAGGGAACAGACTAGATTATGGACTCCAGGAGGAGGACCTCCTTCTAACAACTCTATAGCTTATATTACTGATAATAGAGAAGGACCTCCTGCTAACAACTCCATTCTACTATATTACTGACTACAGAGTGTGGACCTCCTCCTAACAATTGCATGTTAGGACCCATGCACTCAAACGTATGCCTTCTGAGACATGGCGTCCATGAGCAGGCCATATGTACCAGATCGGCATTAATCGTTTCCCATGACCATACGAGTCTGGGACAGTAGTCCCGTGGGTAGCCTGACGCGCACAGCATTATAGTAAACTATGAAGCTGTACTCTCTGGGACATATGTCCTGCTCACGGACTGTATGTCTCGGATGGCATATATTCATGGACCCTTATTAGAATAGCGGGTGAAAGAAGGTCCTCCTTCTGGAGTCAGTAATATAAGCTTTAGAGGTGTTAAAAGTAGGTCCTCCTCCTGTAGTCAGTAATCTAGCCTGTACACTACAGAATCCGCTAGAATGGAGTTGTTAGGCCTCCTGCAGACGACCGTATGGTTTTGCGGTCCATTTTAAAAAGATCCATCTTTTTTTTTTTGTTACAGTGGTCTTTCCGTTCCGTTTTGCCGTTTAGTTTCCATTTTTGATCCGTTTTTTTGTGGATCGGAAAGGAATGCATACAATAAAGTTTAAACAGTAAGTACATTAAAAAAAATTGGGCTGGGCAAAAAAAATTCAATATATGGTTCCGCAAAAATGGAACGGATACAGAAGACATACGGATGCATTCAGTTTTTTTTTTTGGTGGAACCATTGACTTGAATGGAGCCACGGAACGTGATTTGCAGGCAAATATAGGATATGTTCTATCTTTGAACGGAACTGAAATACGGAAACGGAATGCATACGGAGTGCCTTCTGTTGTTTTTGCGGACCCATTGAAGTGAATGGTTCTGCATTTGGACTGCAAACAGAACGCAAAAAAAAACGGAATAGAAAAGGAAAAAAAACATTCGTGTGCAAGAGGCCTTAGAAGGAGGTCCTCCTCCTGGAGTCAGTAATCTAGTCTCTTCTATACAGTAGATAAATGAAAGAAAAAGAGGAGGAGGTTAACCACTTCAGCCCCGCTAGCTGAAACCCCCTTAATGACCAGAGCACTTTTTACACTTCTGCACTACACTACTTTCACCGTTTATCGCTCGGTCATGCAACTTACCACCCAAATGAATTTTACCTCCTTTTCTTCTCATTAATAGAGCTTTCATTTGGTGGTATTTCATTGCTGCTGACATTTTTTAACTTTTTTTTGTTATTAAACGAAATTTAACGATTTTTTTGCAAAAAAATGACATTTTTCACTTTCAGTTGTAAAATTTTGCAAAAAAAAAAAACAACATCCATATATAAATTTTTCGCTAAATTTATTGTTCTACATGTCTTTGATAAAAAAAAAAAATGTTTGGGTAAAAGTTATAGCGTTTACAAACTATGGTACAAAAATGTGAATTTCCGCTTTTTGAAGCAGCTCTGACTTTCTGAGCACCTGTCATGTTTCCTGAGGTTCTACAATGCCCAAACAGTACAAACACCCCACAAATGACCCCATTTCGGAAAGTAGACACCCTAAGGTATTCACTGATGGGCAGAGTGAGTTCATAGAACTTTTTATTTTTTGTCACAAGTTAGCGGAAAATGATGATTTATTTTTTATTTTTTTTTATTTTTTTTCTTACAAAGTCTCATATTCCACTAACTTGTGACAAAAAATAAAAAATTCTAGGAACTCGCCATGCCCCTCACGGAATACCCTGAGGTGTCTTCTTTCCAAAATGGGGTCACTTGTGGGGTAGTTATACTGCCCTGGCATTTTAGGGGCCCATATGTGTGAGAAGTAGTTTGCAATCAAAATCTGTAAAAAATTACCTGTGAAATCCGAAAGGTGCACTTTGGAATATGCGCCCCTTTGCCCACCTAGGCTGCAAAAAAGTGTCACACATCTGGTATCGCCGTACTCAGGAGAAGTTGGGGAATGTGTTTTGTGGTGTCATTTTACATATATCCATGCTGGGTGAGATAAATATCTTGGTCAAATGCCAACTTTGTATAAAAAAATTGAAAAAGTTGTCTTTTGCCAACATATTTCTCTCACCCAGCATAGGTATATGTAAAATAGTCATAAATTAAAATCTATATATATAAAAAAGGACGTATGTATGTATGTATGTATGCTCCGCGAAAACTCAAAAACGCAACCATCCATTTCAACTAACACATCCCTTGCTTCCTGGAAAGAAATCTTGCGGGGGGTCTCGGCTCTCTATGACCTGCAGTAGCCAATACAAGCCTGCCAGCCTTTCACTTAAAGGGAGTCTATCACCTAAAATGACCATTATACACCCCAAACATGATGATATCCATTACATTCCCCATTTTATAATCTTACCTTTCATATTGCTGTCCGTCGCCTATTCGCTCTTAAAAACACTTTTATTCCATATGCTAATCGGGTTCTGAAGGTGCCCAGGGGCGGCGTTTATGCGGCCGGTGCCCAGGCTCCACGGCGCTGTTCAAATCAAACCCCTCCCCTTTCACCCCTCTGGCCCGCCCTCGGTTCTTCAGATACCATCCTCCAGTCAATGACCAATCCGGCGCCTGCGCACTCCATTACTCACTAGCGCAGAGGCAGCAGAGCGTTTAATGCGCATGCGCCGGCCCGTACATCCCGATCTAGCCGGCGGAAGTAAACTGCCAAAATATCGGGATGTACGGGCCGGCGCATGCGCATTAAACGCTCTGCTGCCTCTGCCCTAGTGAGTAATGGAGTGCGCAGGCGCCGGATTGGTCATTGACTGGAGGATGGTATCTGAAGAACCGAGGGCGGGCCAGAGGGGTAAAAGAGGAGGGGTTTGATTTGAACAGCGCCGTGGAGCCTGGGCACCGGCCGCATAAACGCCGCCCCTGGGCACCTTCAGAACCCGATTAGCATATGGAATAAAAGTGTTTTTAAGAGCGAATAGGCGACGGACAGCAATATCAAAGGTAAGATTATAAAATGGGGAATGTAATGGATATCATCATGTTTGGGGTGTATAATGGTCATTTTAGGTGAAAGACTCCCTTTAAATCCTGCCATACACATGGTCACATGCACAACTACACTTCTACATGCATGGGGCAGGGGCCACTATTAAACGGACGGGCGCTGTGGAGTTCACTGTTAAAGGGGCGGCCACTGTGAAAGCCACTGTTAAAAGGGCGCTGAGCTTAGACACTCCACCATAGCTCCTCCCATACCCCCTTCCCCTTATCCTACCATTAAATTAGAAACATCACATGACCCACCATGATAGGACAGGAGCTCTCCTACATCACGGGCCTTCCCTAAGCCCGTCCCACTCACTCTACCAATCTCCTGGCTAAATTACCTCCCATCCTTTTCATAACAACGGTCACGTGACCCAACGATGTGATCACATGATTAAGGTCCTTTGCCTACTACAAAGGTCCTATAGAATATACATTAAAAGCCCCGAAAATCTAATTTCATTACATAAAAACATGAGAATAAGTTTATTTGGATTGATTTTTAATAAAACCTTGACATCAGTATGTATAAAAATGCTTTCAATCAAGAGAGTGTATTTCAAATTTGCATGCATTGTCCATGATGAAAAAAACTGTGGGCGGATCCTGAATGCTAATGCCACCCCAGATAGTTTTTTCTATTATATATATCACCCTATGTACTCTATGTGTATACAAATTTTTTTAACCTGAGGAAGGGGGATCTTAATTACCCCGAAACGCGTTGTTTTTATGGCAAGCCTATTTTATTGGAATAAAAAGAAGTTTGAAACTCAATTTTGCCTTGACCGGGTTTTGTAGCACCAAAAAGCAGAATTTCTTCTATTATTTATACTGTTAAAGGGGCGGTCACTGTGAAAGTCACTGTAAAAGGGGCGGTCACTGTTAAAGGAGTGGCCACTGTGAATGTCACCGTTAAAAGGGCAGTCACTGTTAAAAAGGCGGCCACTGTAAAAGTCACTGTTAAAGGGGCGGTCACTGTTAAAGAGCCGGCCACCATGAAAGTCACTGTTAAAGGGGCGGTCACCATGGAAGCCACTGTTAAAGGGGCGGTCCCCGTTAAAGGGGCAACCACCGTGAAAGTCACTGTTAAAGGGGCGGTCACCGTTAAACCGGCGGCCACTGTAAAAGTCACTGTTAAAGGGGCGGTCACCGTTAAAGGGGCGGCCATTGTGAAAGTCACTGTTAAAGGGATGGCCAACGTGATAGTCACTGTTAAAGGGGCAGTCACCGTGTAAGTCACTGTTAAAGGGGTGGCCATCTTTAAAGGGACGGTCACTGTGAAAGTCACTGTTAAATGGGCGGCCACTGTGAATGTCACCGTTAAAAGGGCGGTCACTGTTAAAGGGGCAGCCACTGTGAAATTCACTGTTAAAGGGGCGGTCATTGTTAAGGGGACGGCCACCGTGAAAGTCACTGTAAAAGGGGCGGCCACAGTGAAAGTCACCGATAATGGGGCAGTCGCCATGGAAGCCACTGTTAAAGGGGCGGCCACTGTGAAAGTCACTGTAAAAGGGGCGGTCACATTTAAAGGGGCAGCCACTGTGAAAGTCACTGTTAAAGGGGTGGTCACCGTTAAAGCGGTGGCCACTGTGAAAGTCACTGTCAAAGGGACGGTCACCGTTAAAGGGGCGGCCATTGTGAAAGTCACTGTTAAAGGAGCGATCACCATTAAAGGGGTGGCAATCGTAAAAGTCACTGTTAAAGGGGCGGTCACCGTTAAACCGGCGGCCACTGTGAAAGTCACTGTTAAAGGGGCGATCACCATTAAAGGGGTGGCAATTGTAAAAGTCACTGTTAAAGGGACGGCCACCGTGAAAGTCACTGTTAAAGGGACGGTCACTGTTAAAGGGACGGTCACTGTTAAAGGGACGGCCACCGTGAAAGTCACTGTTAAAAGGGCGGTCATTGTGAAAGTCACTGTTAAAGGGATGGCCAACGTAAGTCACTGTTAAAGGGGCGTTCACTGTTAATGGCGCGGCCACCGTGGAAGCCACTGTTATAGGGGTGGCCACCTTTAAAGGGGCGGTCACTGTGAAAGTCACTGTTAAATGGGCGGCCACTGTGAAATTCACTGTTAAAGGGGCGGTCATTGTTAAGGGGACGGCTATTGTGAAAGTCACTGTAAAAGGGGCGGTGACTTTTAAAGGGGCAGCCACTGTGAAAGTCACTGTCAAAGGGGCGGTCACCGTTAAAGGGGCAGCCACCGTGAAAATCACTGTTAAAGGGGCGGTCAGCGTTAAAGGGGCGGCCATTGTGAAAGTCACTGTTAACCACCTCCGGACCGCCTAACGCACATGTGCGTTCCGGAGGTGGCAGGCTGGCGCACAGTCACGCATATACGCGTCATCTCGCGATACGCGAGATTTCCTGTGAACGCGCGCACACAGGCGCGCGCGCTCACAGGAATGGAAGGTAAGCGAGTGGATCTCCAGCATGCCAGCGGCGATCGTTCGCTGGCAGGCTGGAGATCCGAATTTTTTAACCCCTAACAGGTATATTAGACGCTGTTTTCATAACAGCGTCTAATATACCTCCTACCTGGTCCTCTGGTGGTCCCTTTTGTTAGGATCGACCACCAGAGGACTCAGGTAGGTCAGTACAGTCGCACCAAACACCACACTACACTACACCCCCCCCCGTCACTTATTAACCCCTTATAAACCCCTGATCACCCATGATCACCCCATATAAACTCCCTGATCACCCCCCTGTCATTGATCAACGCCCTGTCATTGATCACCCCCCTGTCAGGCTCCGTTCAGACGTCCGTATGATTTTTACGGATCCACGGATACATGGATCGGATCCGCAAAACGCATACGGACGTCTAAATGGAGCCTTACAGGGGGGTGATCAATGACAGGCGGGTGATCACCCATATACACTCCCTGATCACCCCCTGTCATTGATCACCCCCCTGTCACTGATCACCCCCCTGTAAGGCTCCATTCAGACGTCCGCATGATTTTTACGGATCCATGGATACATGGATCGGATCCGCAAAACACATGCGGACGTCTGAATGGAGCCTTACAGGGGGGTGATCACCCATATACACTCCCTGATCACCCCCTGTCATTGATCACCCCCCTGTAAGGCTCCATTCAGACGTCCGCATGTTTTTTGTGGATCCGATCCATGTATCCATGGATCCGTAAAAAATCATGCGGATGTCTGAATGGAGCCTTACAGGGGGGGGGATCCGTGACAGGGGGGTGATCACCCTGATCACCCCCTGTCATTGATAACCCCCCTGTAAGGCTCCATTCAGACGTCCGCATGTTTTTTGTGGATCCGATCCATGTATCCATGGATCCGTAAAAAATCATGCGGATGTCTGAATGGAGCCTTACAGGGGGGGGGTGATCCGTGACAGGGGGGTGATCACCCTGATCACCCCCTGTCATTGATAACCCCCCTGTAAGGCTCCATTCAGACGTCCGCATGTTTTTTGTGGATCCGATCCATGTATCCATGGATCCGTAAAAAATCATGCGGATGTCTGAATGGAGCCTTACAGGGGGGGTGATCCGTGACAGGGGGGTGATCACCCTGATTACCCTGATCACCCCCTGTCATTGATAACCCCCCTGTAAGGCTCCATTCAGACGTCCGCATGTTTTTTGTGGATCCGATCCATGTATCCGTAAAAAATCATGCGGATGTCTGAATGGAGCCTTACAGGGGGGGTGATCCGTGACAGGGGGGTGATCACCCTGATCACCCTGATCTCCCCCTGTCATTGATAACCCCCCTGTAAGGCTCCATTCAGACGTCCGCATGTTTTTTGTGGATCCGATCCATGTATCCATGGATCCGTAAAAAATCATGCGGATGTCTGAATGGAGCCTTACAGGGGGGGTGATCCGTGACAGGGGGCTGATCACCCTGATCACCCCCTGTCATTGATAACCCCCCTGTAAGGCTCCATTCAGACGTCCGCATGTTTTTTGTGGATCCGATCCATGTATCCATGGATCCGTAAAAAATCATGCGGATGTCTGAATGGAGCCTTACAGGGGGGGGGGGGGGGTCCGTGACAGGGGGGTGATCACCCCCTGTCATTGATAACCCCCCTGTAAGGCTCCATTCAGACGTCCGCATGTGTTTTGCGGATCCGATCCATGGATCTGTAAAAATTATACGGACGTCTGAATGGAGCCTTACCAGGGGGGTGATCAATGACAGGGGGGTGATCCGGGAGTCTATATGGGTGATCACCCCCCTGTCATTGATCACCCCCCTGTCATTGATCACCCCCCCTGTCATTGATCACCCCCCCCTGTAAGGCTCCATTCAGACATTTTTTTTGGCACAAGTTAGCGGAATTTATTTTTTTTTTTTTTTTTCTTACTAAGTCTCATATTCTACTAACTTGTGTCAAAAAATAAAATCTCCCATGAACTCACCATACCCCTCACGGAATCCAAATGCGTAAACATTTTTAGACATTTATATTCCAGACTTCTTCTCACGCTTTAGGGCCCCTAAAAAGCCAGGGCAGTATAAATACCCCACATGTGACCCCATTTCGGAAAGAAGACACCCCAAGGTATTCGCTGAGGGGCATATTGAGTCCATGAAAGATTGAAATTTTTGTCCTAAGTTAGCGGAAAGTGAGACTTTGTGAGAAAAAAACCAAAAAAATCAATTTCCGCTAACATATGCAAAAAATAAAAAATTTCTAGGAACTCGCCAGGCCCCTCATTGAATACCTTGGGGTGTCTTCTTTCCAAAGTGGGGTCACATGTGGGGTATTTATACTGCCCAGGCTTTTTAGGGGCCCGAAAGTGTGAGAAGAAGTCTGGGATCCAAATGTCTAAAAATGCCCTCCTAAAAGGAATTTGGGCCCCTTTGCGCATCTAGGCTGCAAAAAAGTGTGACACATCTGGTATCGCCGTACTCAGGAGAAGTTGGGGAATGTGTTTTGGGGTGTCATTTTACATATACCCATGCTGGGTGAGAAAAATATCTTGGTCAAATGCCAACTTTGTATAAAAAAATAGGAAAAGTTGTCTTTTGCCAAGATATTTCTATCACCCAGCATGGGTATATGTAAAATGACACCCCAAAACACATTCCCCAACTTCTCCTGAGTACGGCGATACCAGATGTGTGACACTTTTTTGCAGCCAAGGTGGGCAAAGGGGCACATATTCCAAAGTGCACCTTTCAGATTTCACCGGCCATTTTTTACACATTTTGATTGCAAGGTACTTCTCACACATTTGGGCCCCTAAATTGCCAGGGCACTATAACTACGCCACAAGTGACCCCATTTTGGAAAGAAGACACCCCAAGGTATTCCGTGAGGGGCATGGAGAGTTCCTAGAATTTTTTATTTTTTGTCACAAGTTAGCGGAAAATGATGATTTTTCTTTTTTTTTCTTTTTTCCTTACAAAGTCTCATATTCCACTAACTTGCGACAAAAAAAAAAAAATTCTAGGAACTCGCCATGCCCCTCACAGAATACCTTGGGGTGTCTTCTTTCCAAAATGGGGTCACTTGTGGCGTAGTTATACTGCCCTGGCAATTTAGGGGCCCAAATGTGTGAGAAGAACTTTGCAATCAAAATGTGTAAAAAATGACCGGTGAAATCCGAAAGGTGCACTTTGGAATATGTACCCCTTTGCCCACCTTGGCAGCAAAAAAGTGTCACACATCTGGTATCGCCGTACTCAGGAGAAGTTGGGGAATGTGTTTTGGGGTGTCATTTTACATATACCCATGCTGGGTGAGAAAAATATCTTGGTCAAATGCCAACTTTGTATAAAAAAATGGGAAAAGTTGTCTTTTGCCAAGATATTTCTCTCATCCAGCATGGGTATATGTAAAATGACACCCCAAAACACATTCCCCAACTTCTCCTGAGTACGGCGATACCAGATGTGTCACACTTTTTTGCTGCCAAGGTGGGCAAAGGGGCACATATTCCAAAGTGCACCTTTCAGATTTTGCAGGCCATTTTTTACAGATTTTGATTGCAAAGTTCTTCTCACACATTTGGGCCCCTAAATTGCCAGGGCAGTATAACTACGCCACAAGTGACCCCATTTTGGAAAGAAGACACCCCAAGGTATTCCGTGAGGGGCATGGCGAGTTCCTAGAATTTTTTATTTTTTGTCGCAAGTTAGTGAAATATGAGACTTTGTAAGGAAAAAAGAGAAAAAAATAAAAATCATCATATTCCGCTAACTTGTGACAAAAAATAAAAAATTCTAGGAACTCGCCAGTGCCCCTCACGGAATACCTTGGGGTGTCTTCTTTCCAAAATGGGGTCACTTGTGGCGTAGTTATACTGCCCTGGCAATTTAGGGGCCCAAATGTGTGAGAAGTAACTTTGCAATCAAAATGTGTAAAAAATGGCCTGCAAAATCTGAAAGGTGCACTTTGGAATATGGGCCCCTTTGCCCACCTTGGCAGCAAAAAAGTGTGACACATCTGGTATCGCCGTACTCAGGAGAAGTTGGGGAATGTGTTTTGGGGTGTCATTTTACATATACCCATGCTGGATGAGAGAAATATCTTGGCAAAAGACAACTTTTCCCATTTTTTTATACAAAGTTGGCATTTGACCAAGATATTTTTCTCACCCAGCATGGGTATATGTAAAATGACACCCCAAAACACATTGCCCAACTTCTCCTGAGTACGGCGATACCAGATGTGTGACACTTTTTTGCTGCCAAGGTGGGCAAAGGGGCACATATTCCAAAGTGCACCTTTCGGATTTCACCGGTCATTTTTTACACATTTTGATTGCAAAGTTCTTCTCACACATTTGGGCCCCTAAATTGCCAGGGCAGTATAACTACCCCACAAGTGACCCCATTTTGGAAAGAAGACACCCCAAGGTATTCTGTGAGGGGCATGGCGAGTTCCTAGAATTTTTTATTTTTTGTCGCAAGTTAGTGGAATATGAGACTTTGTAAGAAAAATAAAAAAAATAAAAATCATCATCATTTTCCGCTAACTTGTGACAAAAAATAAAAAGTTCTATGAACTCACTATGCCCATCAGCGAATACCTTAGGGTGTCTACTTTCCGAAATGGGGTCATTTGTGGGGGTTTTCTACTGTTTGGGCATTGTAGAACCTCAGGAATCATGACAGGTGCTCAGAAAGTCAGAGCTGTTTCAAAAAGCGGAAATTCACATTTTTGTACCATAGTTTGTAAATGCTATAACTTTTACCCAAACCATTTTTTTTTTGCCCAAACATTTATTTTTTATCAAAGACATGTAGAACAATAAATTTGGCGAAAAATGTATATATGGATGTCGTTTTTTTTGCAAAATTTTACAGCTGAAAGTGAAAAATGTCATTTTTTTGCAAAAAAATCGTTACATTTTGATTAATAACAAAAAAAGTAAAAATGTCAGCAGCAATAAAATACCACCAAATGAAAGCTCCATTAGTGAGAAGAAAAGGAGGTAAAATTCATTTGGGTGGTAAGTTGCATGACCGAGCGATAAACGGTGAAAGGAGTGTAGTGCCGAAGTGTAAAAAGTGCTCTGGTCATGAAGGGGGTTTCACCTAGCGGGGCTGAAGTGGTTAAAGGGGCGGTCATCATTAAACGGGCGGCCACTGTAAAAGTCACTGTTAAAGGGGCTGTCACCGTTAAAGGAGGCGGCCACTGTAAAAGTCACTGTTAAAGAGGCAGTCACCGTGAAAGTCACTGTAAAAGGGGCAGTCACTATGGAAGCCACTGTTAAAGGGGCGTTCACCGTGAAACTCACTGTTAAAGGGGTGGTCACCGTTAAAGGGGCGGCCACCGTGAAAGTCACTGTTAAAGGGGCGGTCACTGTGAAAGTGACTGTTAAAGAGGCGGTCACCATGAAAGTCACCGTAAAAGGGGCAGTCACTATGGAAGCCACTGTTAAAGGGGCAGCCACCGTGAAAGTCACTGTTAAAAGGGGCGGTCACCGTTAAAGGGGCGGCCATTGTGAAAGTCGCTGCTATTTAATATAAAATTGCAATAAATAAATACCCGAGCAATGCCTGGTCATCAGTTAGTAATGTATATAAAAACAAGTCGGTAATGAACATAGATTAAATAAGATATAAGAATGATCTCCAGTAGAGACTGATACTTACTAGATAATTAAAATCTCCTACCTATGGAATCGACCAATTATCTAATGATTTTTAATTATTCATCCATTATGGGTGTGGTCATTCTATAAAATACGTATGCTGCCTATTTTATACCTATTTTTATACATAGTTCTACATTCTCCATTCTATATATTTAATATTCTATAACTCCTAATCCTATATTAAATTGATTTAGCATGGGTGTAGTCATTTTTATGCAATACATATTTTTATGCATATTTTATATACCTAATTCTATATTAAATCAGTTGATTTTAGAAATAAGTATTGGGGATAGACATCCATTAGGGAATTAAAATCATGTACCCACGGTATGCACCCATCGTTTTATATGTAGTCTATCCGGATAGGCAAAACCATGTGGGCAACCTTGACCGATATGAATTATATACTGTGAGGCAGTGACAAGCCTCATAGATGCTAGGGGAGATTTAGGGCAGGAGTTTCCATGTCTTTCCCGTCAGTCATCAGGTCTGAGGCAGCACCAACTGCAATCCGACTATTGAGAAGATAATTGTGAGAATGACCCCCGAAAAAGAGCTAATCCCTCACAGTACAAAGTGTTATATATAGTTTATCCTGGCAGACAAAACCATGTAGGTAATCATGACCGATATTAATTATTAACCCACATCAATCTATACCATTTTCTTATCTAGTTATTTAAGATATATATATATATATATATATATATATATATATATACACTCACCTAAAGAATTATTAGGAACACCTGTTCTATTTCTCATTAATGCGATTATCTAGTCAACCAATCACATGGCAGTTGCTTCGATGCATGTTGGGTTGTGGTCCTGGTCAAGACAATCTCCTGAACTCCAAACTGAATGTCAGAATGGGAAAGAAAGGTGATTTAAGCAATTTTGAGCGTGGCATGGTTGTTGGTGCCAGACGGGCCGGTCTGAGTATTTCACAATCTGCTCAGTTACTGGGATTTTTACGCACAACCATTTCTAGGGTTTACAAAGAATGGTGTGAAAAGGGAAAAACATCCAGTATGCGGCAGTCCTGTGGGCGAAAATGCCTTGTTGATGCTAGAGGTCAGAGGAGAATGGGCCGACTGATTCAAGCTGATAGAAGAGCAACGTTGACTGAAATAACCACTCGTTACAACCGAGGTTTACAGCAAAGCATCTGTGAAGCCACAACACGCACAACCTTGAGGCGGATGGGCTACAACAGCAGAAGACCCCACCAGGTACCACTCATCTCCACTACAAATAGGAAAAAGAGGCTACAATTTGCACGAGCTCACCAAAATTGGACTGTTGAAGACTGGAAAAATGTTGCCTGGTCTGATGAGTCTCGATTTCTGTTGAGACATTCAAATGGTAGAGTCCGAATTTGGCGTAAACAGAATGAGAACATGTATCCATCATGCCTTGTTACCACTGTGCAGGCTGGTGGTGGTGGTGTAATGGTGTGGGGGATGTTTTCTGGGCACACTTTAGGCCCCTTAGTGCCAATTGGCCATCGTTTAAATGCCACGGGCTACCTGAGCATTGTTTCTGACCATGTCCATCCCTTCATGACCACCAGGTACCCATCCTCTGATGGCTACTTCCAGCAGGATAATGCACCATGTCACAAAGCTCCAATCATTTCAAATTGGTTTCTTGAACATGACAATGAGTTCACTGTACTAAAATGGCCCCCACCGTCACCAGATCTCAACCCAATAGAGCATCTTTGGGATGTGGTGGAACGGGAGCTTCGTGCCCTGGATGTGCATCCCTCAAATCTCCATCAACTGCAAGATGCTATCCTATCAATACGGGCCAACATTTCTAAAGAATGCTATCAGCACCTTGTGGAATCAATGCCACGTAGAATTAAGGCAGTTCTGAAGGCAAAAGGGGGTCCAACACCGTATTAGTATGGTGTTCCTAATAATTCTTTAGGTGAGTGTGTGTATGTGTATATATACATATGTATGTATGTATGTGTATATATATATATATATATATATATATATATGTGTGTGTGTGTTTTATCCTCACTTCAATTTAATGTATGTTCATTTTTGTTCCATTTTGTATCCTATTTGTAGTTTATTTTGATACCTTAATGTACTCCCAGTGATCACATATGGACAACTCATCTATACTTAATTATGTAGATGATTGTTCCAATGACTGTATACATGACCATAATTCATTTAATGGAAATCATAACCTGGTACGCCTTCTATTCCCATCCATATATATATAAACTCCCCTATGGACTATAGATTATATTCAGTACAAAAGGTCCATTTTATATAGAAAATGTCAATTTTATATTGGAAATGCCCATATACCTGTCTCCCCCATACACAAGCGATGCGTTCCAGTGTGGAACGCTACCGTTTCCTATATTAACCATCATTGCGTTCCAGGTTGGAACGCTACCGCCTCTTCCTCCGCCCAGACATTGCGACGCATCACTTCCAGTGACGTAACCGGAAGCCGCGGCTCTTGCACTCCAAGGTAGAGCACAGAGATCTCTACATGATGCGTTCCACAGGGACCGGAAGCCGCGCTACTCCCGATTTCACTGCAGGAGCGTGCCAATTCTACATCCAGATGTGACAAATCATGTGCCTATAAATATGTGTTTTCTGTGTACTGTTATTGCCAATTTTATTTATCTGCTCCTGAGGAAGGGGGTATTGTTCAAAAAGTCCCCGAAACGCGTTGAGCCACATATTACCCGAATAAAGAAATTGATCTGAAGCCATGTGAAGAGTGCGCTGACTTCAATCTCCAACATTCTACTTGCGATCCAGGGGGGTTGAATGTCACAGGTGTCTTGAGCTTATCCTGTTGACAGCCCCCCAGCGAAGTGAGTGGAGATCATTCTTATATCTTCTTTTATCCATGTTCATTACCGACTTGTTTTTATATACATTATTTTAATTTATGACTATCCTTTAATGGACGAATTAACGTTCATCTTTTGACACCATATACTCTATCCCGCTTGCCTACACGAGACCGTTCTATACTTCTGTTATTGGTTTTTTGAGGAGTGCTGCTACCTTTCAACACTTGCTTATTCCTATTTTCGGAATTTAGCAGCAATCGTAATAACCTGGCGGATGATTCCATCTTCCACTACCGCCAGTTCTTTTTGTTTTCACTAGATCTCTTCTATACAGAGCAGGCTAGAGAGAAGTGGGCAGAAGGAGTTCCTCCTGTATTTGCTGTGGCTTATTGGTCATATTGGTCCTCTCTGTGGAGTCCTTAATCTAGTCGGCTGTGGCAGATTAAACTGTGAAATTAAAATACACGCGGTGGGCGTGGTTTTAGTAGTGGCATTTTGATTGCCTACGTGTCTTGGCGGTGTTTTATTGGCAAAACCACACAGCCATTAATGAGAGTGTTAAGGGCTGCCCATTTTTGCCACAACCTTAAAGCTCTGAATTTGATCATTTATGGGGTAAATTGTTAAGACTGGCGTTTTAGACGCCGATAGTAACCCTGCGCTGGCGCTTGATGCGCCTAAGCGGGCGTACAACAGCCTTAAATCTACACCAGCTCCGTTGCTGGCTTAGACTTGGCTAAGGAAATGATAAATAAGAGGGGCCGGCCGGGCCACCCCTTTCCCGCCAATTACTCCTTTTTTAGAACTGGTGTAACTGACTTGGAAGGGAAGAAGCCTCAGATTTTGCCGCAAATCACCTTTTTCGAAAAAATCTGCGCCAAATATACACCAAAATTGGTATATATTTGGTCATAAATGACCCCCTTAGTTCTATTTTTATGTATGTGTGAAAACAAGCAGAATGGATTTTTTTTTATATTGCATCGATAAAAATATATAAGAAAAATAATGATATAGGAAATTCATAAATCTAGTAAAACAGTTTCCTGAATTAAGAACGCAAAGAATTGAATAAGTAACATCTAGAACAGGACGACCTCCTTCTAACAACTCCATTCTAGCCTGCTTTATAGTGAACAGGCTAGAATACTGACTCCAGGGGGAGGACGTCCTTCTAACAACTCCATTCTAGTCACAGGGATCAGCAACCTCCGGCACTCCAGCTGTTCAGAAACTGCTACTCCCAGAATTGCCATGGGAGTTAGAAGAGAAGCCGAACATGTTTGCATGTTGGGAGTTGTAGTTTCACAGCAGCTGGAGTGCCGAAGGTTGCTGATCCTTGCTTTAGCATCTACAGATAAACCTAGAAACACCTGGTCATGTGATCCCTGACTCCTCCTACACTATGACATCATCACAGGTCCTGTGGGCATAAAACAAACACACGGCAGCTCTACAGGACAAGGTAAGCATTTGCTTTTTGTGTCTTTAAGGCGCTCTGATGTCACTGAACCCATTATTGCAAAACTGTCTAACCCCTTAGTGACCACAAATACGCCTTTTTACGGAGGTCACTAAGGGGCCTTAGGCTAGGCTGCCCCCTTTTCATAGCCGCCCGGTCTAAGCTCTGCACGGGTCTTCTGTGCAGCGGAGAGCGAGGCTCGGCAATCACATGTGAGCTGTGCTCCAGCTTTTACCTCCTTTTCTTCTCACAAATACAGCTTTCTTTTGGTGGTATTTGATTGCTGCTAAGATTTTTCGTTTTTCTGATATTAATCAAAAAAGACCGCAATTTTCTCAACAAAAGTGTATTTTTAACTTTTTCTGGTAAAATTGTTCAAATATAATTACATTTCTATACAAGTTTGTGTCAGAATTTATTGTGCTACATGTCTTTGATTTAAAAAAATGCAATAAGTGTATATTTATTGGTTTGCGCAAAAGTTATAGAGTTTACAAACTATGGTACAAAAATGTGAATTTCCGCATTTTGAAGCAGCTCTGACTTTCTGAGCACCTGTCATGTTTCTTGAGGTGCTAGGATGCCAGGATAGTATAAATACCCTCCAAATGACCCCATTTTAAAAAGAAGACACCCCAAAGTATTCGCGGAGGGGCATGGTGAGTTTATGTATAATTTAATTTTTTTTCACAAGTTAGCGGAAAATGACGCTTTCTGAGGAAAAATAATAAAAATAAAGTTTCCATTTCTGCTAACTTCTGGCAAAAAAAATAAAAATCTCCCACGGACTCACTATGCCCCTCAGTGAATACCTTGGGGTGTCTACTTTCCGAAATGGGGTCATTTGTGGGGTGTGTTTACTGTTCTGGCATTTTGGGTGGGGCTAAATTGTGAGCAACCCTGTAAAGCCTAAAGATACGACTTTCGGCCCCTTTACGCACCTAGGCTGCAAAAAAGTGTCACACATGTGGTATCGCCGTACTCAGAAGAAGTAGGGCAATGTGTTTTGGGGTGTATTTTTACATATACCCATGCTGGGTGAGAGAAATATCTCTGTAAATTGACAACTTTGTATAATTTTTTTTTTTAAATTGTCATTTACAGAGATATTTCTCACACATAGTATGGGTATATGTAAAAATACACCCCAAAACACATTGCCCTACTTCTTCTGAGTACGGCGATACCACATGTGTGAAACTTTTTTGCAGCCAAGATGCGCAAAGGGGCCCAAATTCCAATGAGTACTTTCAGGATTTCACAGGGCATTTTTACGCATTTGGATTCCAAACTACTTCTCACGCTTTAGGGCACCTAAAATGCCAGGGCAGTATAAATACCCCACAAGTGACCCCATTTTGCAAAGAAGACACTCCAAGGTATTCCGTGAGGGGCATGGCGAGTTCATAGAAGTTTTTTTTTTTGGCACAAGTTAGTGGAAAATTATTTTTTTGTTTTCTTACAAAGTCTCATATTCCACTAACTGTATAAAAGAATAGAAGTGGGGCACTCACTAAAAGTATAGGGATCTTTAATTACTTATAACAGCAAAAACACAATAAAAGCACAATAAAAACACAATATAATATCGGCAATACAGTAAAAAGGAGAGCAGATAAAAAATTTGATACTAGCGATGATATAAATAGTAAAATAGAACAGCAATAAAAAAGGATTAAATTCAGCAATATTGATATGAATAAATTAATAAATAAGATCCCAATGTGTATAGTTGAGGATATCATGGTAAATTCAGATATCAGACATAGAGGTATTCACTAGTTGAATTCTGAAGGATAGTTCCATATGTGGTAATCCACTCCGACAACCAGTCTTTATAGTAGGTCTCTCATATAAGGAAAATCAAAGTCCCAGGCGTATGCAGCTGTAGAGTTTTACTGAATAATAATTCAGCTGCTAATACGCACAGCGGCGTCCCGCTGTATTAGTATGAAGCGATCGCTTTTAGGTGGGATATGCAAGTTCTTACCCGAGGCTCCTTTGCGCTGGATGATAGTCCCTCGACTCAGCGTGTTGTGTGTAACTCCGGTCTCAAGGGTTGATATCCTGATTCACATTTGGCGCCAGTGGAGATGTTTGTTACAAATGGTTTGGTTACCTTACGTGTTGTAACACCGATGTATTCCGGTAATTCTCTGGCCCACGGAATATAACCTCCAGGCTTCCTCGGACTTGCAGACCCACTCCTCCTGGTGGGGGGGGGGGGGATACCAGACGCGTTTCGGGGATTTACAAGGCAGACCCCTTCCTCAGTGGGGTCTGCCTTGTAATTCCCCGAAACTCGTCTGGTATCCCCCCACCAGGAGGAGTGGGTCTGCAAGTCCGAGGAAGCCTGGAGGTTATATTCCGTGGGCCAGAGAATTACCGGAATACATCGGTGTTACAACACGTAAGGTAACCAAACCACGTGTAACAAACATCTCCACTGGCGCCAAATTTGAATCAGGATATCAACCCTTGAGACCAGAGCTGAACACTACACGCCGAGTCGAGGGACTATCATCCAGCGCAAAGGAGCCTCGGGTAAGAACTTGCATATCCCACCTAAAAGCGATCGCTTCATACTAATACAGCGGGACGCCGCTGTGCGTATTAGCAGCTGAATTATTATTCAGTAAAACTCTACAGCTGCATACGCCTGGGACTTTGATTTTCCTTATATGAGAGACCTGCTATAAAGACTGGTTATATGAACTGTAAAAATCTTATATGAACTCGCCATGCCCCTCAAAAGTGATCTTTATAGCGCCGCAGCGATTTTACAGTGTTTTTGCAGTGATCATAAAAAAAAAATTTCGGTCACTGCAGTGGGGCGGACTGAACGCAAGTGTGCGCACAAGATCAGGCCTGATCGGGTGAACACTGCTTTCTTTGTAGAGCCTAAGGTGACCCTAATGTACTGATCACTTACAGATACTATATAGTACTAGTGCTGATTAGCGACAGCGATGACGCTAATCAGTGACTGCGGTGCGGTGGGCTGGGCGCTAACTACCTAACAAGTAACTAACTACCTGGAGGTGATAAGGGACCCTTAGGCCCCATTCACACGTCCGCAATTCTGTTCCGCATTTTGTGGAACGGAATTGCGGACCCATTCATTTCTATGGGGACAGACTTTGTCCCGCTCGGATCCGGAATTGCGGATCTGCACTTCCGGGTCCACACTTCCGTTCCGCAAAAATATAGAACATGTCCTATTCTTGTCCGCAATTGCCGACAAGAAAAGGCATTTTCTATATAGTTCTGGCAATGTGCGGATCCGCAAAATGTGGAAAGCACATTGGATCCGTGGATCCGCAAAACACACACGGACGTCTGAATGGAGCCTTACAGGGGGGTGATCAATGACAGGGGGGTGATCACTGTCAGGTAGACTACAACATCTACATTCTAATATCTCCCTTTTTCATGATATTTAGTGTAGTTTGTACATTGTTTCTTCTTCTTTACGTTCAGGTTCTTACGACATAGAATCATCTCCATTTGATATTTTCTGATTCTGAGAGTTTTCCTGACTGACACATTTAGGATGGATAGGGACAGAGACAAGATGGCTGAGAAGATATTAAATCTCACCCTAGAGATACTCTTCCAACTTACTGGAGAGGTGAGAGATTCTGATGATGTCACATTACATAAATATTATCTATAGTAATAAGAGGTGAATGTGACTGGAGAGGTGACGGACTCTGGAAATGTCACTAGTGATATTTATGAATGAGTTTCCTCATACCCAGGATTACACAGTGGTGAAGAAGACCTCTAGTGAGCGCTGTCAGGCCCCTGTGTCTGAAGGATGGGGAAGAACCCTGAGCCCAATCACAGGGCCTCCACCTCACTCCATTATACATAAGGAAATCAATGAAGCAGAAGATCCTAGAACTCATCCACAAGATGATTGAGCTGCTGACTGGAGAGGTGACACTGCTGGGAATGCTGGGACATTATACAGTAACAGCACTGGAGGGGTCTGGGTGATGACTGTATCATTGTGTTGTCAGGTTCCTATAAGGTGTCAGGATGTCGCTGTCTATTTCTCCATGGAGGAGTGGGAGTATGTAGAAGGACACAAGGATCTGTACAAGGAGGCCATGATGGAGAACCACCAGCCCCTCACATCACCAGGTAATAGACAGGACTAAATACACCTGTCCTTTAATTATCTGTATGTGAAGGATGAATTCAGTCACTGTATGTGTCTCCTACAGGAATATCCAGTAAGAGAATGACACCAGAGAGATGTCCCAGGCCTTTTCCTCCACAGGTAGATGGAGATATTCCCTATAATCTGTAGAGGGCTGTGAAGACCTTGTGTTCGGTCTTGTTTTATCCCGTAGTATTATATGTTTTATACTTGTTTTGGACAGTGGATGTAGAACCACAGAGTCAACCAGCTGGATTTACTCCTATCTGCTCCTCCCTTTTCCCTGAGAGACAAATTAATACACATCAAGCCATGTTGAATATACAAGTGTATGAGGTTCTCGTCACTGAGCTGTCAACTAATATCTACGTTATACTTCTAGAAGACTTACAGCTATTTGGCTCACATAACTACTCCTGTCATGTAATTTTTGGTCATCGTGATAACCAATGATTATTGTTCTTTCTATCTATAATCATCTATGTGACTTCTCCGATTGTCTGGTGACCTTTTCAATATTTTTTTCACAGCTTTTGAATCTGAATGAAGAGATGAACAATATTAATGCTACTGAGACACATATGACGGGCGATGAAGAGCGTATGGAGGAAATTACTACAGAGGCACATCTGAGGGGTGATTCCCAGTGTAAAGAGGAACCTTCTACAGAGACCTATGCGTGGGGTCATGTGCATTGCAACGAGGAAGCTCCTACAGAGACCTATGGGTGTGGTGATGTGCATTGTAAGGAGGAACCTCCTACAGAGACCTATGGGTGGGGTGATGTGCATTGTAAGGAGGAACCCCCTACAGAGACCTATGGGTGGGGTGATGTGCATTGTAAGGAGGAACCCCCTACAGAGGCAAATGTGTTGGATTATGAGCAGTGTAAGAAGGAATTTCCAACTGATACCTACCCAGGTGAGTAGTAACCACTAAATAAGCTTATTCATGCAGGAACTATTTTATGCTTTTTTTATGCTGTATGCTATATTTTTCACCCTATAAGACGCACCTACATTTTAATAATATTTTTTCCATCAGACCTCAGATCAGACCCTTAATGCTTATCAGACCCCCAATGTTAATTAGACTACAGTTCACTGCCCCCCAATCAGACCTCAGATTAGACCCCCAATGTTAATCAGGTCTCAGATTAGACAAAACAAATAAATCAACTCGCCTCTCCTGTTTTGGGTGCTGCTGCCTCTCCAGCGCTTTTGCCGTGCTGTGAACTGAGGTTGCACAGATTACTCGTGCTGTGTGCACATCTCAACATACTTCTGCACCAACAAAAGAAGACCAAGGAGCAGTGGGTACTACCAGTACAAGGAACAATGTATTCACCTCTCCCCTGTCCTACTGTACTAATGAGCACTTCCATAAGTTTGGGGAAAAAGTGCATCTTATAGAGCAAAAACTACAGTATTTTCTCATTGAAAAAACTAATTAAATATGGATGAAAATGTGATACTATTTTAAATAACACGTGATGTGCATGTAAATTTGGATTACAAAATACAGATGAAATATGGATATGAATATATGAAATATATCTTCATCTGCTGTCATTCCTAACTATTTTTCTAACTTTGACATTAAGGAACTATTTGCACCTATTAGACTTGTAAGTTGTGGAGAGGCCACTTTATTATTTATAAAAATCTGTGATAATTGTTAGCTCCATAGTTGGTTTATATCACTGTGCCTTTAAATTGGCAGCCATTATCTGCTGATTTGTTTTAATTTTGTTTATGCAATGTACTTCCATTTTATAGAGGCTGAGATATGCATGATTTATGTCCATTGCTATCCTTCCACCTAGTGTCTAATCTGCGTGATGTAATGGTATTGTGTACTGTATATACAGAAGGACCTTTTGGTCACATGACCCTCCCATGAAGGTCCTTGAGACAGGGGTGAGCAGGGCTGGTAAAAGGACATGTAGAGAATGCTCGGTCAGAGTCTGGCACATGTAGTGGAGCAGCCATTGACCACCCCCAAAAGAATTCTAGAAGCATATGTGTGAAGAAAAGCTAACATTTGTAGAAAAGCTGTGGTTGCTTCATACTGTACACAGCCACACTGCTCTTCCCCTCAGAAGTGCATGTACCTATCATTTAGTGTGTGAGACAGACACCACCTAAGAGCACTGGCTAACATGTCACTTTATGATTCTCCACTGAGCGTTTCACTAGGAAAGTGTGGGGGCAGGCATACTGAAACATAACCCTCTAATGATGTTGGCTTCAACACAGCGGTGGAAAACTGAAAGAGAACAGTATGGTAACCTATCATGATCTAATGGTCCTTGCTCTGAGGTCTAATGTTAGATTGTGATTGGCTTTGCCAGCACTGCCATAAAGTGATTCTGTCACCCCGATTGTGGACCATTATCTAAAGTAATACATGAGTAATGCTGCAGATATGTGGAGTCCAGATTACTTTTTACTTTCTCACTGCTCCCTGTTTTTCTTCTGTCAGCGCTCAGAGCTGTGTGAAAATGTATTGTCAGGACTGCCGCGCATGCACAGTAAGTCCTTACCATTATGTTAGAACAGCACAGCAGTCCGGACTGTGTATTTCACTGCAGCTTTGAGTGCTGAAAGCAAGGGTAACCGGGGGCAGTAGGAAAATGAAAAAAATTATAAACTGCATTTTTTACGCATGTATTACTATAGATAATACTCCAAAATCGGGGTAGCAGATTCCCTTTAAGCTGCCATACACTTCTGAATGCTTATTTGGCTGACAGGTATCTCTCCCAAACTCCCCCATGTATATGCACTCTGGGCTTGTTCCAGCTGTATATTTTCTGAATGGGGAGAGAGCAAACACCTCTGAAGGCAGCTTATCGACCTGAGAACAAAGTACCTAGCATGTTGAAATTCAACCTCCCGATCCTTAAACACATTATTAATTGGTAAGCGGGTTCAACCAACATTAAAAGGGTTTTCCAAGATTTTTTTACTGATGACCTATCCTCTGGCCAGGTTTATCCTTATCTGGTCTGTGGGCCTCCAACTCCCAGGACCCCCACCAATCTGCTGTTTGAGAAGGCACCGGCGCTCCTGTGAGTGTCGCTGCCTTCTCACAGCTCACTGAGCACAGCGCCGCACATAGTATAGCAGCTGTGCTTGGTATTGCGCTCAGCCCTATTCAATAATGGGAATGAGCTGCTCCTAGGCCACATGAACAATGACCGTGTTGTCACTGGCCTAGGAAAAGCAGAAAAAAGGCTGCAGTGCTCACAGGAGCGCTGCTGCCTTCTCAAGCAGCTGATCGGCAAGGGTCCCAGGTGTCGGACCCCCACTGATCAGATAGTGATTACCTACCCTAAGGTTAGGTCATCAATAAAAATAAATAAAATCATGGAAAACCCCTTTACTCTAATTTGTATGGCCAACTTCAGTTAAATTATAATTCCACTTTGCTAAATACAGTACCATTCAATTTGAATAGAAATGGGTCAACAGAAATATAATTTTAATCAATATAAATTTTAAGGTTATAGTATTGAAAATAATACAGTTTTATTCTCCGCAGATGACTGTACTGGGAGCTCAGAGGGACATCTGGTGTCTTCAGATTTGAAAGTAGAAGATTGTGGCATCACACAAGATAAACGCAAAGAGTGTGCTGTTATCTCAGATACAATCCCGGCCCTTCACAGTAAAGATCTATCATCTGATCCTTCTGAACATCTATCTTCTGGTTCATTACAGACTATTAAGCAAAATACAAGTCACAGAAGGGATGTTGTACGTCAAAGAGAGAACGCAGGGAAGAAGACAATTTCTTGTTCAATATGTGGAAAATGTTTCACTCTGAAATCTAAACTGTATGAGCATCAGAAAGTTCACGCAAGGGGGAAGCCGTTTTCATGTTTGGAGTGTGGGAAATGTTTTTCTCAGAAAGCACATCTCATGAAACATCAGAGAACTCACACAGGGGAGAAGCCATTTTCATGTCCAGAATGTGGTAAATGTTTTGCACAGAAAGCAACACTTGTTATACATCAAAGAACTCACACAGGGGAGAAGCCATTTTCATGTTCAGAATGTGGGAAATGTTTTGCACAGAGAACAACACTTGTTATACATCAAAGAATTCACACGGGGGAGAAGCCATTTTCATGTTCAGAATGTGGGAAATGTTTTACTTGGAAATCACAAATTCTTCAACATCAACAAACTCGCAAAGGGAAGAAGCCATTTTTATGTTCGGAATGTGGGAAAAGCTTTGTAGGAGAAGAATGTCTTTTTGAACATAAGAAAATTCACAAAGGGGAGAAGCCATATTCGTGTTCAGAATGTGGGAAATGTTTTGCACATAAAACAACACTTGCTACACATCGAAGAATTCACACAGGGGAGAAGCCATTTTCATATTCGGAAGATGGGAAAAGTTATAGTGTTGAATCAAATGTTGTTCAAGATCAAAGAAGTCACACAGTGCCAGTTGAGAAGCTATTTTCATGCCAAGAATGTGGGAAATGTTATGCTCTTAAATCAAGTCTAGTTTTACATCAAAGAACTCACACAAGAGAGAATCCATTTTCATGCCCAGAATGTGGGAAATGTTATGCCCTTAAATCAAGTCTAGTTTTACATCAAAGAACTCACACAGGGGAGAAGCCATTTTCATGCCCAGAATGTGGGAAATGTTACACTCGGAAATCACATCTTGTTGCACATCAACTGACTCACACAGGGGAGAAGCCATTTTCATGTACTGAATGTCATAAGTGCTTCTTAAGAAAAGAAAGTCTTGTTGAACATCTGAAAATTCACACTGGGGAGAAGCCATTTTCATGCCAACAATGTGGACAATGTTTTATCCGTAAGTCAGTTCTTGTTCGACATATGAGAAGTCACACATGAGAGTTTTCATGTACTGTATGTGGAAAGCGTTTTACCCAAAAGTCTGGTCTAATTGCACATCATAAAATTTACACTGGAAATACTTTTCATGTTTAGAATGTAGGAAATGTTTATCTAACAAAGCATATTTTCTTAAACCTCAAAAAACTCACACAAGGAAGTAGCCATAGGAGGTGACTTCCTACAGTCTGACCTACAGGGATGGTATACAATGCAATTGCCATGATTGTGGCTAGCTCCGGCCTGAGCTATTTAACTCCTTAAGGTGACTCAGTCAATACTGACCACAGAATTAAAACAGTTAAAGGGAACCTGTCACCAGTTTTATGGTGTCCTAACATAAATAAGTGACTGATTCGCTTAGCAAAATGCTGGGTCACTTTCTTTAATTGACCCAGTCAATCTGCCAAAATCTTGTATTGAAAAGCTCCATCTGATAATGATGAGTCATGAATATTTATGAGCTCCTGACTCTCCGCCCACCTGCTGCTGAATGACAGTTATTTTCCATATGAATCAGCAGCAGGTGGGCAGGGGAGTGGCTATAGCTCAGAATTAAATATACGCTGGACTCAATGACATCACACTGGACTCAAATCATCTCATTAGCATGCAGCATCTTTGTGTGTATATTATGAGGTAACCATCTCTCACACCAGTAAGTGAATACATCTAAGGCACTTTTTAGTAGTTAATGATTGTATATAATTAGTTAGATTATAATCAAATATCCACATGACAGGTTCCCTTTAAACAGATTGAGGGCGCTCTCTCTTGACAGGCCATTGTCTTTATTCCAAGGCAAAGAGATTATTTTGTGATTAGGGTTTCTTTCGCAGCCGGAGGCCTACAGAAAGCCGTTAGGTCTGTTGAAGTACAAAAAACAGCTAGATCTTGCCTAAGGGTTTACCTATGTCAGTAGAATACTAAATGGAGCAGGACTATAAATATAGAAGGGAAAAATCAGATAGGTTGTATAAATTTACCAACGGAGGTGAAAGAGGAGGCACAACCGCAAAAAGATATAGGATTTTGATGGAGGGAAAGAAAAAACGGATTATAATACTTGCCGGGAAAAAATGGGAAAAAGAATTACAATCTTTTACAGAAGAGAAATGGAAAGATGCCCTTAGAAGTTATGCTAGGGTCTCGGACAGGGGTTCACATAAGATTACACCGATCCCCATGGATGTTGAAAAGAATGGGCGTGAGAGACTCAGACAAGTGCCAAAATGTAGGGGAGAGAAAGCAGACTTGATACATTGTTTCTGGAGATGTCCCAGATTGTTTAGATATTGGACAGAAATAGAAGAGACTGTATCTCTATTTTTGAAGGTTCAAATATCAGAAGACCCAGTAACCTGTATATTAGGGGCAACTGAACATCTGAAGTTAAATAAAAAGATACTATTGGTTGTGAGCAAAGTATTATTCCAAGCTAGACTCCTCGATACTTAATAAATGGGTAAATTTAGATCCTCCGACAGTGGGACAGTGGAGAAAAGCAGTTGACAATTTGATTAAAGAAGAACGGGTGACGGAGGGCCATAGCAAAAAATCACAAAATCTGGATGAAGTATGGAAAAGATGGTTACTTTAGGGCTGGATATGTTGTGTTTTTTTTTTGTTTTGTTTTTTTCTCATCCCCCTCCTTCTCCCCAAGGGTGGTGGGCGGGTATCTGGGATAGAATAAAGGGGAAAAGTAAAAGGGGGAAAAAAAACCTGTAATTGTAATTATTAATGGTTGATATGGACTATTTTATTGTTGAGTTTGTGTTTTGGGTATAAATGTACATGTCTTTATGAAATTGAAATAAAAAGATAAAAAAATAAAAGAATACTAAGAGGCAGACATAAACGACTGTACTACATAATTAGTGCAGTATACTATTTAAGCAATCAAAGGATTGCATGATCAAGTCTCCTTTGTGGCTTTAATAAATAGTAAAGATGATGAAAAAGTGAAAAGGCAGCGAGAAAGTAGTCCGCCTCTATCGATAGTATGACAGGATGAACAAACAAGTGGCATGTGGACAAGTCTGGGGAACGTGCTGGCCATAACCCCTTGCTCACAGTTCGCTCCCCTGTAAACCGTTCATGAGCCTATGCCAGTGAGCTCTGTGAGGTGCGGCATGTTGCCCCATCTTGTTGGAAAAAGCAGGACATTTACTATTCTGGTGTTAGTTGGTTGTAAAACTGTTCAAAGATGTCCAGGTAAATTGTGGTATTCACGGTTGATTTGAAGAAAATTGGACCCAATATTCGTGTTCCTGACGCTGCGTACCAGACGCCAATTTTCTGGTTGTGAAGTGGTGTTTCAGGAGTCATATGGAAATTTTCAGCGGACCAGTACCTCGTAATCTGGGAATTTACATGACCTGATAGATGAAACCAAGCTTCGTCCGTCATGAAGTACAGCAATGGGTCCAAATGGCTGTCAGAAATCACAGTCAGCAAACAAGTCCAGAAATTTCCATGTTTAGCTTTTTCAGACGCTTTCAGTTTCTGCAGACACGTTATTCGGTACGGTTTCGGGTGCAGAGATTTCAGCTCTCGCTCACACATCGTTCCTGATACACCAACTTGCTGAGACAGTCTTCCAGTAGATTTTTGGGGCTACTTGCAATCCGCTGCTGAATTTCATGCACAACTTCAGCCGTCTTGATCGATGGAGGCCTCGGTTTCTTCATGTTTGCAACAGAGGCAATTTGAGGCTATTTCTAAACCAGACTCTGAATACAACATTTCGCTGGTGGTTTTGTTCCTGCGGACTGGTCGGCAAAGGTCTCTTGCATTTCCTTAATTGATTTGCTTCGCACATAGCCTTCCACAATCACTATTTTCTGTTCCAGGGAGAACACCATCTTTCTGACACAATAGGCCACTTTTATCAAACTAACTAATTGCCCATAGAAACCAATCAGAGCTCAGCTTTCAGTTCCTAAAGGGTTCTGAAAAAATGAAAACTGAGCTCTGATTAGTTGCTATGGACAACTAAGACAGATTTAAGATTAGGCAGTTTGATTTGGAGATATTAATGGTGTCTCTGAAGGTTCTTATTAATCCAGGTAATTGTATACCAGTACTAATACGTTTGAGCAATTGGACTTGTATTTTCTGTTGAAGGCATTTCACTAGTCATCCGACTGACTGACTTTATCAATTAGAATGTCTGGTGCAACAACATGAAATACTGGTGACTCATGCTTCAGTCAGCATAATCTGTTTATCATATTCAATACAAGGACCTCACGGAGGTAACATTTTGATTGCAATTTGCATGACAGAAGTGCAGTCATGCAAATTGCAATCAAGATCTTACCTCTGTGACATCCTTGACCTCATGTTATGATAAATGGAGTATACCGACTGAAGTATGAGTCACCAGTATTTAATGTCAGATTTCTTGTACAGGTCATTCTAAATGTGAAAAGATGATTAACAAAATATTTTCAAGAGAAAATATACTCTGACATTACTACTGATAAAAATAATGGCATTTTTTATAAGGTTTTTTTATTGTTTTGTTTAGGAAAATAGTAAACCATAAAACAATGTAAATTTAGCTGAACCCTCAGAATAAAATACTTGTGTTTATACCTGACAAATAAATCATTTTTTTTCAAATGAATAGTAATTTTAACTTAACAATAAATGAACTTGAAAATACCAACACTCCAGTGACTCAATGATGCCAGTGCCCTGAAAAGTGTTATTTTTGTTTCACTGCACACCTCACGGATCTCCGTTATCAACCTCATTAACTTCTGGTTACAATATGAGCTTGCAGCCCCAGATTCATGGCTGGAGTCCTAGGAAATACAACTGCGATGTGCCGCACCCCAGGGCCGATCGTGTCCCAGGTCTATAGAAATTGCCAAGTGTTGTGGTGCGGTCTTAACAGTCCCTGTGTGTATCACAGTGCACCTACCTGGATACCGTGCTCACCAAGGCTCCGAAGCAATAAAAGGGAATTGTAATGGTGGAGATGGAGAATAAATCTAATTACTTTTATAAAGTTCAACAGCTTTACTTGAATCAACTTTCTTCCAGACAATATTCAAGCTTTCTCTTGGTTCCAGCAGGCTTTGGCATAAACTGGCAGCCAAACTTGATAACTCTGCTTTCTCTCTCTGCGGTGCTAAACTTGGTTTTGTTCTGGCAGCTGGACTACAGAACTGTTTTGGTATCTCTGGAGTGGGGTGCTTTTGGCTGCTAACCCCCTAGTGACACTCTGTCTGTAGATCTGTAAGAGTCATGGTGCTGCTGTATGAGCTGCTTCCCTTTTGAGACTTCTGCTGCAGGAGGTGGAACTTTCCCCTCGCTGCTACACCTTGGCACGTCTTTTAAGCTTCACTGTCTAGACCAGTGATGGCGAACCTTTTAGAGAGCGAGTGCCCAAACCGCAACCCCCCTTATTTATCGCAAAGTGCCAACGCGGCAAGTTAACCTGAATCCTACAGTCCAATATAGTATATCTTTCATGTACTTTATCATGTAGTCGCTATAATAGTCTGTCTACATTCAGTGCGCTGCCTGTGCTGTTCATGGTGCGTCCTGCGCTGATGAATGGCAGGAAAGGTCTAAGGCAGGCATCCTCAAACTGTGGCCCTCCAGCTGTTGTAAAACTACAACTCCCACAATGCCCTGCTGTAGGCTGATGCCTGTAGGCTGTTCGGGCATGCTGGGAGTTGTAGTTTTGCAACAGCTGGAGGGCCGCAGTTTGAGGATGCCTGGTCTAAGGCATATTGGTACACTCAGACTTTTTCCAGGGTGTGGGTGCCCACAGAGAGGGCTCCAAGTGCCACCTCTGACACCCGTGCCATAGGTTCGCCACCACTGGTCTAGACTATACTGGAATCAACTAGAACTGCAACTATACCCATTGGTAGGAAGCAGGACTAGCCCACTTCTACCCAACAGGGGGAGAATGGAATGGTAAGTTCCATGCTATCTAAAGATCTGTCTGCCATATCCGCTGCCAACTGCTGGTGAACAAGGCACATTACATGAACATAGCAGTTTCATAACAACATTAGGAATGCACAATGTAGGAGAACCTGGAACAAATATACAGATTACATTATTGGTATCAAAGACAGTAGCAAGGTGAAGAAATGGTAATACCACTCTGGGGTATTACATAACTACTTGTCACACCTGTGACAGGTCTTAGAAGGTCTAAAAGATTATCTGCACATTAGTGACCTGACAGCCTCTTTTGGTTTCACTTTGTGTGTTGCTGGTATGTCCACACCTCCTGTTCAGGTGTGGATCATGTGACCTTTACCTATCCCTATTTAGTCTGACTTTACCCATTACTCCTTTCTCTGGATAGCTTCATTTTGTTTTGGAAGAGCTGAAATGTGGTTCGTGTTGAAGTCCTGTTCATCCATCATCCTCAGAAGTTAAGTGTTCCACTTTTTGTGTTTTGTATTCCCCTCCCCCTGGTTGTTTACTAGGCCTTAGCGAGACGCTGGTTCCTTCACCAGGAAAGGAACGGGTTGTCTCTTCCCTGTCATTACCTTTAGGGCATCTGAGGGTCACCAGGGTTTTCTAGGTTCCTGTGTATGGGCATCTCTACCATCGAGAGGTGCCCATACGGATAGGAGTTAGGGCCAGGAGCAGGGTTTTATAGGTGGTGACCCTTTTCCTTCCCTAGCGGTGAGGCCTAGTGTCTTTCCCCTTCCTTCTTATTGTCTTTTGGTTTTATCCCCTACTACATCCGTGACATTATCCAGAGCCAATACTGCCATTTTTGTTCTGATCTGTGCAGCTATGGATACTATGTGTGCACTAGTCGAACAGCTGCAGAATCTGACTATGGCGGTAGCAGACCTCCGCGCGACGGTCTTGCAGATTCAGAGTCAACAGGCTGCTGGTTCTGGTGGTGGGTCCCAGGCCTGCCCTGAACCAAAGGTGGCTCTCCCGGACAGGTTTTCCAGGGGTAGTGACAATTTTATCTGGTTCAGTGAAAAGTATAATTATTTTGTTGCTTAAAGAGGACGCCCAATCTTGGGCTTTTTCTCTGCCAACCGGATATCTGTCCCTCCGGTCGGTAGATGAATTCTTTAGAGCCTTGGGTCTTATCTACGATGACCCGGATCGGATCTCTTAGGCCGAGACCAAGTTATGGGGTTTGCGGCAGGGAGAACGTTCCGCGGAGACCTAATGCTCTGAATTTAGGAGATGATTTCCGATACAGAGTGGAAGGATCCTGCTCTCCGTAGCCAATTCTGTCAGGGTCTCTCTGAGACACTGCAGGACGCGTTGGATTTTCATGAAAATGCCTGTCGCAGGTAGTGAATGACATTAATTTAAGAGTGGGTGATTTGCATCAGGAATCTATCTCCTGTTATGTGTTGGAGGGTCTGCCTGCTCTGTTGGTGTTGGGCTTACCATGGATAAGCAAACATAACCCTACCATCATCTGGCAAGCGAGACAGATTCTCGATTGGAGTGATTTTTGCATGGACAACTGTGTTAATGCATCGTTCTCTATGGTTACCACTAAAACTGTACCCTCATTCATTTCTGAATTTTCTGATGTGTTCTCTAAGAGTGGTAATCGTATTACCGTCTGTGATCCTTACCCCCTTTCTTTGATTCCGGATTTGTTTAGTCAAATTGTCGGTGCCAAGGTGTTCTCTAAATTGGATCTGAGGGGGGCATATAATCTGGTAAGGATCAAGGAGGGTGATGAGTGGAAGACTGCATTTAATACCCCTGAGGGTCATTTTGAAAACCTGGTCATGCCCTTAGGATTAACCAATGCTTCTGCGGATTTTCAACACTTTGTCAATGACAAATTTTATCATCTGGTGGGGAGGTCTGTCGTAGTATACCTTGATGACATACAAATTTATTTGCCTAATATGGAGACTCATCAGGATCATGTGAGACAGGTGTTACAGATCCTAGGAGAGAATAAGTTGTATGCTAAGATGGAAAAGTGTGTATTTGCTGTACAGGAAGTGCAATTTCTGGGTTACCTGCTCTCATCCTCAGGTTTTCGTATGGATCCCGAGAAGGTCTGTGGCATGTTGGACTGGGATCGACCTGAAAATCTGAAAGCGTTTATGCGGTTTTTGGGGTTTACCAACTACTACCGTAAATTTATTTTGAACTATTCATCGGTGGTTAAACCTTTAAAAGACATGACTAGGAAGGGTGCTGATCTTTCTATTTGGTCCGATGCGGCATTACAGGCCTTTTCTGCTGTGAAAGAATGTTTTGCTTCGGCCCCTATTCTGGTGAAACCGGACATGTCTCGGCCATTTATTGTTGAGGTTGACGCGTCCGAGGTAGGGGTAGGAGCAATCTTGTCGCAAGGTGCTTCACCCAGTAAATGGCGCCCATGTGCATTTTTCTCTAAAAAACTCTCGACTGCTGAAAGGAATTATGATATGGGGAATAGGAATTGCTGGCCATTAAGTTGGCGTTTGAGGAATGGCGGCATTGGTTGGAAGGAGCAATTCATCCTATTACAAACCGGATTCCAAAAAAGTTGGGACACTAAACAAATTGTGAATAAAAACTGAATGCAATGATGTGGAGATGGCAAATGTCAATATTTTATTTGTAATAGAACGTAGATGACAGATCAAACGTTTAATCCAAGTAAATCTGTCATTTTAAAGGAAAAATACGTTGATTCAAATTTTCACGGTGTCAACAAATCCCAAAAAAGTTGGGACAAGTAGCAATAAGAGGCTGGAAAAAGTAAATTTGAGCATAACGAAGAGCTGGAAGACCAATTAACACTAATTAGGTCAATTGGCAACATGATTGGGTATAAAAAGAGCTTCTCAGAGTGGCAGTGTCTCTCAGAAGCCAAGATGGGTAGAGGATCACGAATTCCCACAATGTTGCGCAGAAAGATAGTGGAGCAATATCAGAAAGGTGTTACCCAGCGAAAAATTGAAAAGACTTTGCATCTATCATCATCAACTGTGCATAACGTCATCCGAAGATTCAGAGAATCTGGAACAATCTCTGTGCGTAAGGGTCAAGGCCGTAAAACCATACTGGATGCCCGTGATCTCCGGGCCCTTAAACGACACTGCACCACAAACAGGAATGCTGCTGTAAAGGAAATCACAGAATGGGCTCAGGAATACTTCCAGAAACCATTGTCAGTGAACACAATCCACCGTGCCATCTGCCGTTGCCAGCTGAAACTCTACAGTGCAAAGAAGAAGCCATTTCTAAGCAAGATCCACAAGCTCAGGCGTTTTCACTGGGCCAGGGATCATTTAAAATGGAGTGTGGCAAAATGGAAGACTGTTCTGTGGTCAGACGAGTCACGATTCGAAGTTCTTTTTGGAAATCTGGGACGCCATGTCATCCGGACCAAAGAGGACAAGGACAACCCAAGTTGTTATCAACGCTCAGTTCAGAAGCCTGCATCTCTGATGGTATGGGGTTGCATGAGTGCGTGTGGCATGGGCAGCTTGCATGTCTGGAAAGGCACCATCAATGCAGAAAAATATATTCAGGTTCTAGAACAACATATGCTCCCATCCAGATGTCATCTCTTTCAGGGAAGACCCTGCATTTTTCAACAAGATAATGCCAGACCACATTCTGCATCAATCACAACATCATGGCTGCGTAGGAGAAGGATCCGGGTACTGAAATGGCAAGTCTGCAGTCCAGATCTTTCACCTATAGAGAACATTTGGCGCATCATAAAGAGGAAGGTGCAACAAAGAAGGCCCGAGACGATTGAACAGTTAGAGGCCTGTATTAGACAAGAATGGGAGAGCATTCCTATTTCTAAACTTGAGAAACTGGTCTCCTCGGTCCCCAGACGTCTGTTGAGTGTTGTAAGGAGAAGGGGAGATGCCACACAGTGGTGAAAATGGCCTTGTCCCAACTTTTTTGGGATTTGTTGACACCATGAAATTCTGATTCAACATATTTTTCCCTTAAAATGGTACATTTTCTCAGTTTAAACTTTTGTTCCGTGATTTATGTTCTATTCTGAATAAAATATTAGAAGTTGGCACCTCCACATCATTGCATTCAGTTGCATTCAACTTTTTTGGAATCCGGTTTGTACGGTAATTACGGATCACAAGAATCTGGCCTACCTGGAGTCGGCTAAGCGACTGAACCCAAAGCAGGACAGATGGTCATTGTTTTTCACCAGATTTAACTTCATCACTTACCGCCCTGGGGTTAAGAACGTCAAGGCGGATGCTTTTTTGCATAGCTTTCCTGGGGGGAGGGGTCTAATGACCCTAGTTCCATTTTATCTGAAGGGGTAGTCATATCCGCTCTTTATCCTGATCTCGAGGCCAGGGTGTTGGAGGCACAGGAGGATGCTCCGGACTTTTGTCCTCCGGGAAAATTGTTTGTTCCCTCCGAATTAAGTCACAAGGTATTCGAGGAACATCACTGCACGGTGCTTGCTGGGCACCCTGGGAGCAGATCGACTGTCGATCTCATCTCTCGCAGATTCTGGTGGCCAGGGTTGCGTAAATGTATTGAGGACTATGTGTCAGCCTGTGGTACCTGTGCACGTGCTAAGGTGACACATACTTGGCCTTCCGGATCTCTGCTTCCATTGCCCATCCCGTCCAGACCTTGGACCCATTTGTCCATGGATTTTATCATGGATTTACCGAATTCTTCGGGAAAAAACGTGATTCTGGTGGTTGTCGATCGTTTTAGTAAAATGGCACACTTTATTGCATTACCTAGTCTACCCAATGCTAAAACCCTTGCACAGGTGTTTGTTGACAACATTGTGAAACTACATGGCATTCCCTCTGATGTTGTGTCCGATAGAGGGACTCCGTGTGTTTCCAGATTCTGGAAAGCGTTCTGTACTCGTCTGGGTGTACAATTGTCCTTCTCTTCGGCTTTTCAACCTCAGTCGAACGGACAGACGGAGCGCACTAATCAGAATCTAGAGACTTACTGTCACGAGGGTGTCAAGAGCCACGTCTGACTCCGTTATACCCGGGGTCAGGAAGTCGCAGCGGGTGGCTGCGCGCTCTATGTCTAAAGATCACGTTGTTTCTTAGTGATTGTTTTCTGTGTTTGCCTTGCAATCCTTTTTGTCTCACTCAGGGATCCGTAGCTTCTCCTCCTCAGCTGTTTCTTGTCTGCCACTCCCAACCTCCTTATATTCTCCTCTCACACTTCTCTAGTTGCCAGTTATAGAGCTTCCTGCCTGGACATCTATACTGACCCACTGGAGCTGTGAATCCTGGTTGTTGTTCCAGAGTGCTTCCCTCCGGATCCCTGTTGGGCTTTTTGTTGTCTCCTGTTGTCACCCACCTGGGATTATATGTTTAGTCTGTATTGTCTGTCCTCCCCTTGGTGTTTTCCTTTAGAGCTAGTGGTGCGGACTAGTGTTCCCACCGCCCTGTTCACTATCTAGGGCTCATCTTAGGGAAAGCCAGGGTTTTAGGCACGTGATCGGCGTACGGGTGAGGAACCCGTCTAGGGACGTCAGGGCAGCCAGGTGCCAGCCGCAAGGTGAGTCAGGGGTCACCACCTTCCCTCTCACTTGGGCAGGGCCTTCCTCTTTCCCTCCCTCTGTGTCACGTATGTGATAGTCACGCCGATCGTGATATTATAACTGGCCCTTATTTTTTGAGAGAAAAAAAATAAAAATTCTTTCTCTCTACTTAGAATCCAATATGGATCCTATTGCTGCTTTGGCAAAACAGCTTCAAGGCCTGTCTTTGGAGGTGGCAGGATTGAAGGCGTCTGTCCTCCAACAACAGCAGCAAATGCAGCAGACCGCAAGCCCAGCGGTTGCTATGGGTAACCAGGTTGTTACAGAACCCAAGGTTGTTCTTCCTGACAGATTTTCTGGGGGAAGGGACAAATTTGTGACGTTCCGTGAGGCCTGCAAATTATATTTTAAGCTGCGCCCTTACTCCTCAGGTAATGAAGAACAGCGGGTGGGGATTGTTATTTCCCTGCTTCAGGGGGACCCGCAATCCTGGGCGTTCTCGTTACCCCCTGGTTCCCAGGCTCTCCGGTCAGTGGAGGGATTTTTTGGGGCTTTGGGTCTCATATATGATGACCCTGACCGAGTCGCCCTGGCTGAGTCGAAGTTACAGAGACTCCTACAGGGAGATCGGCCAGCAGAGGAATATTGCTCAGAGTTCCGTAGGTGGGCTACGGATACTCAGTGGAACGACCCGGCTCTCAGGAGTCAGTTCTGCTCTGGGTTATCTGAAAGGGTTAAGGATGCGCTGGCGCTGTATGAGACCCCCCTTTCCCTTGATGCTGTTATGTCCCTCTCTATCAGAATAGATAGACGTCTTAGGGAGAGATCGAAAATTCCTGAGCAATCGGTAACCTCTCCCAAGCAGCAGTTAGTCTGTACTGACTTAGATGAGCCTATGCAGCTAGGAGGAACTTCTCATCAGGTCCGTCCTCCTGAGGTTCGCCGTAGGTGGGGGGCTTGTTTTTTCTGTGGGGGGAGGGGTCATTTCATTAATGTCTGTCCCTCCTTTCTCAAAAACAAAAGACCGTCGGAAAACTACTAACCCCAGGCTGTGTGGAGGATGTCAGCCGGGGGGTATACGTTTCCTCCATACGAACATCTCAATTTGTGTTGCCAGCGGTTATTGTTTTTGGTGTTAAGACGGAATCTATTTCTTTTTTTCTAGACAGTGGAGCAGGGGTAAATTTGATAGATGCCCATTTTGCCCGCACTATGGGTTTGTCTCTCTGTACGCTGCAGAGACCTATTCCCATATTCGCTATTGATTCTGCTCCTCTGTCTCAGAGAAACCTCACTCACATTGTCCATAACTTACACCTTCGGGTAGGGGACCACCATAATGAGTGTCTTTCATGTTACGTTCTGGAGGGCCTTCCCTCTCCTGTGGTATTGGGTCTTCCCTGGTTGGTAGCGCACAATCCAGTGGTGGATTGGCAGGCCAGGGAGATATTGGAGTGGAGTGAGCATTGCAGAGAGAATTGCTTAAATAACAATTGCTTAATCGCCTCCATAGCTTCCCTACCTACATTTATTTCGGACTTTGAGGACGTTTTTTCTGAAAAGGGTTGTCAGAAGCTACCACCTCATCGTCCTTATGATTGCCCGGTTAACCTGATTCCCGGTGCAAAATTACCCAAGTCCAGGTTGTATAATATTTCGGGTCCCGAGAGACAAGCCATGAAAGATTATATCTCCGAGAGTCTGGCTAAGGGACACATTAGACCCTCTTCTTCACCCGTGGCTGCAGGGTTTTTCTTTGTTAAAAAGAAAGATGGGGGCCTGCGTCCTTGCCTAGATTTCCGTGAGCTAAACCGGATAACCATCCGAGACCCATACCCTCTTCCTCTCATTCCTGACCTTTTTAATCAGATTGCGGGTGCTAGGTGGTTCTCCAAACTTGATCTTAGGGGGGCCTACAATCTGATTAGTATCAAGGAAGGGGATGAGTGGAAGACAGCTTTTAACACCCCTGAGGGGCATTATGAAAATTTAGTCATGCCTTTCGGTCTGACCAATGCCCCTGCTGTCTTCCAACATTTCGTTAATGATATTTTTAGTCATCTCATCGGCAGGTTTGTAGTCATATACCTAGATGATATCTTAATTTATTCGGCTGATCTGAAAACACATGAAGTACATGTCAGGCAAGTACTGCAGGTCCTACGGACGAATAAATTATATGCGAAAATTGAAAAATGTGTCTTCGCCGTTCAGGAAATACAGTTCCTGGGATATCTATTATCTGCTTCAGGTTTCCGTATGGATCCTAGGAAGGTCCAGGCAATTTTAGATTGGGATCTTCCTGAGAACCTTAAAGCTCTACAACGGTTTTTGGGTTTCGCAAATTTCTATAGAAAGTTCATTAAAAATTATTCAGTGATCGTTAAACCCCTTACTGACATGACTAGGAAGAGGACTGATTTTTCTAAATGGTCTGACGCCGCTAAAATTGCATTTTCCTCTCTAAAAGAGAGATTTACCTCGGCACCTGTTCTAATTCAACCTGATGTCTCCCAGCCTTTTATTGTTGAAGTAGATGCGTCAGAGGTGGGAGTGGGGGCTGTATTGTCTCAGGGTCCGTCTCCTGGCAAATGGCGTCCTTGCGCTTTCTTTTCCAAAAAGTTATCTACAGCAGAAAAGAACTATGATATTGGAAATAGGGAACTGTTGGCGATTAAACTGGCGTTTGAAGAGTGGCGTCACTTCTTAGAGGGAGCAATCCACCCCGTCACGGTGATTACGGATCACAAAAACCTTCTGTACCTAGAATCGGCTAAGCGTCTCACCCCTAGACAAGCTAGGTGGTCGCTATTCTTTACCAGATTTAACTTTGTAATCACCTATCGTCCTGGGGCAAAAAATACCAAGGCAGACGCATTATCTCGTAGTTTCCCTGGAGGGGGTAATGTTAGTGATCCGGTACCTATTTTACAAAGAGGAGTGGTTGTCTCTGCTGTACACTCTGTTCTAGAGGGAAAGGTGTTAGAGGCCCAGGGGGACGCCCCGGCCTCTTGCCCCTCAGAGAAATTGTTTGTACCGTTAAACCTGCGTCTTGAACTATTAAAGGAACATCATAATTCGGCACTTGCTGGGCACCCGGGTAGTAAAGCAACCTTGGAGCTATTGTCTCGTCGTTTTTGGTGGCCAAGGTTGCGTCAGGATGTAATGGATTTCGTGTCTACTTGTTCTACTTGTGCACGCGCGAAAGTCTCTCATACACGTCCAGCAGGGTCTTTATTGCCACTTTTCATCCCCAATAGGCCATGGACACATCTATCAATGGATTTCATCACTGACTTACCTTTGTCTGCGGGTAAAACAGTTATCTTGGTAGTAGTAGACAGGTTTAGCAAAATGGTACACTTTATTGCGCTACCCGCACTTCCTAATGCTAAGACTCTTGCTCAGGTGTTTATCAGTGAAATCGTGAAGCTTCACGGGGTCCCTTCCGATGTGGTTTCGGATCGGGGAACCCAGTTTATTTCTAAGTTTTGGAAAGCTTTTTGTTCCCGTTTGGGGGTACACTTGTCCTTTTCCTCAGCTTTCCATCCTCAGTCGAATGGACAGACTGAGCGTACCAACCAAAACCTAGAAACATATTTAAGGTGTTTTGTGTCTGAAAACCAAGAGGTGTGGTCATCATCATATTTACCGTTAGCCGAGTTTGCCATAAATAATCGCTGTCAGGAATCCACTGGCAAGTCACCATTTCTTGGTGCATACGGTTTTCATCCCCAATTTTGTACTTTCAAAAAGGGGGGGTCTTCTGGGGTTCCCGAAGAGGAACGGTTTTCTTCATCTCTTTCATCGGTATGGCAGAAGGTGCAAGCTAACTTGAAAAATATGAGTGGTAAATATAAATGCATGGCCGATAAGAAACGGTCGCCAGGTCCGGACCTAGGAGTGAATGACTATGTGTGGTTGTCTACTAGGAATATTAAGTTGAAGGTTCCCTCTTGGAAACTGGGTCCTAGGTTCATTGGTCCTTATAAAATAGTAGCCGTCATTAACCCTGTGGCTTTTCGCCTGGAGCTACCTCAGACTTTTAAGATCCATAACGTCTTCCATAAGTCGTTACTCAAGAAGTATGTTCCACCTCTAGAACCATCACCGCTGCCACCTCCTCCTGTTATTGTGGATGGTAATCTGGAGTTTCAAATATCCAGAATCGTTGATTCTCGTCGGGTCCGCCGCTCTCTTCAGTATCTGGTGCATTGGAGGGGTTACGGTCCCGAGGAAAGAATGTGGGTTCCAGCGTCAGAGGTAAACGCCAACAGGTTAATTCAGGCTTTCCATGCCTCTCATCCTGAGAGACCTGGTCCTGAGTGTCCGGAGGCCCCTCGTGAAAGGGGGGGTACTGTCACGAGGGTGTCAAGAGCCACGTCTGACTCCGTTATACCCGGGGTCAGGAAGTCGCAGCGGGTGGCTGCGCGCTCTATGTCTAAAGATCACGTTGTTTCTTAGTGATTGTTTTCTGTGTTTGCCTTGCAATCCTTTTTGTCTCACTCAGGGATCCGTAGCTTCTCCTCCTCAGCTGTTTCTTGTCTGCCACTCCCAACCTCCTTATATTCTCCTCTCACACTTCTCTAGTTGCCAGTTATAGAGCTTCCTGCCTGGACATCTATACTGACCCACTGGAGCTGTGAATCCTGGTTGTTGTTCCAGAGTGCTTCCCTCCGGATCCCTGTTGGGCTTTTTGTTGTCTCCTGTTGTCACCCACCTGGGATTATATGTTTAGTCTGTATTGTCTGTCCTCCCCTTGGTGTTTTCCTTTAGAGCTAGTGGTGCGGACTAGTGTTCCCACCGCCCTGTTCACTATCTAGGGCTCATCTTAGGGAAAGCCAGGGTTTTAGGCACGTGATCGGCGTACGGGTGAGGAACCCGTCTAGGGACGTCAGGGCAGCCAGGTGCCAGCCGCAAGGTGAGTCAGGGGTCACCACCTTCCCTCTCACTTGGGCAGGGCCTTCCTCTTTCCCTCCCTCTGTGTCACGTATGTGATAGTCACGCCGATCGTGATACTTACTTGAGATATTTTGTTTCAAAGAATCAGGAAGAATGGTCTTCATTTTGTCATTAGCTGAGTTTGCTATAAATAATCGTAGGCAGGAATCCCCTGATAAGTCGCCATTTTTTGGGGCATATGGGTTTGGTACATTTTCTGGTGCTCAAAATTCCGGCATTCCTGAGGAGGAATGATTTTCCTCTTCTTTGTCTTCTATTTGGCGGAAAATCCAAAATAACCTGAAAAAGATGGGCAACAGGAATAAGCGTGCAGCTGACAGGAGACGTATAAGTGGTCTGGACCTGAGAGTGGGTGATTCTGATTAAACTTAAGGTACCTTCTTGGAAGTTGGGCCCAAGATTTATTGGTCCATATAGGATCACTGCCATTGTTAACCCTGTAGCCTTCCATCCTAAACTTCCTGTCACTACCAGAGCTTTGAGAAGTTCTCACAGCTCTGTGTCTCCACCCCTGCGATGATGTCACTTAGAGCTTGGAGGTGTTCTCACTGTTCTTTTTCTCCGCCCCTGTGATGAGGTCTTTACTCTCAGCTGTTTCTCCTGCAGTTGATTTTCCTGCCATTAAATCACCCCTCCTCCTGTTGCAGGGCGTGGATTATATTTCTCATTTCAGTTGTAGCTCTGGCTTGAGTAACTTCACTTGTAAGCTATCAGTTCACTGGACCTGGTTTCTGCTGCAGCAAGCAATCCGGATATTGCCAGCTGTCCTTGGATCCGTCTTCTCTGCGGCTGCATCTCCTTCAGCTAAGTGTGCAGATATTGTTGTTTACCTGGTTATTTTCTGACTGGATCTGAGGTGGCCACGGTTCCCTCCATATACTGAGTAGGGCACCGGTGGCCGTGCCCCTTCCACTATTGTAGGGGTTACAGTGGCCATCAGTCTGAGGTACGCGGGCATGCCTCCTTCCACCATTTGGATCCAGGCATGTGCTTTAGCAGCATAGGGAGAGCTTTGAGGGTCTGACAGGGGTCACCCCTTATCTTCCCTAGTTTGGGTCCGGTCAGTAGCTCTTTTCACTGTGTTTGCTCTTGTTACCCTCAAACAGCCGTGACACTTCCTCAGGCATTGAAAATCCATAACGTATTTCATAAACCGTTGTTAAAGAAATGTGTCGAACCTGTTGAGCCGTCCTCCTTACCTCCCGCTCCTGTCATAGTGGACGGCAATTGAGAATTTCAGATCAGCAGGATTGTGGACTGCCAAGTTCTCCGGAGATCCCTCCAGTATCTCGTTCATTGAGGAGGGTATAGACCAGAGGAGAGGATGTGGGTTCCAGTGACCGATGTTAATGCTAGTCGTCTGGTGAGAGCATTCTACAAAGCTCATCCTGATAAGGTCGGTCCTGGGTACACGGAGGTCACCCGTAGAAGGGGGGGGGGGGATACTGTCACACCTGTGACAGGTCTTAGAAGGTCTGAAAGATTAACTGCACATTAGTGATCTGACAGCCTCTTTTGGTTCCACTTTGTCTGTGTGTTGCTGGTATGTCCACACCTCCTGTTCAGGTGTGGATCATGTGACCTTTACCTATCCCTATTTAGTCTGACTTTATCCATCACTCCTTGCTCTGGATAGCTCAATTTGGTTTTGGAAGAGCTGGAGTGTGGTTCGTGTTGAAGTCCTGTTCATCCACAGAAGTTAAGTGTTCCACTTGTTGTGTTTTGTATTCCCCCCCCCCCCTCTGGTTGTTTACTAGGCCTCAGTGAGATGCTGGTTCCTTCACCAGGCAAGGAACAGGTTGTCTCTGCCCTGTCATTACCTTTAGGGCATCTGAGGGTCACCAGGGTTTTCTAGGTTCCTGTGTATGGGCATCTTTACCATCGAGAGGTGCCCATACGGATAGGAGTTAGTGCCAGGAGCAGAGTTTTATAGGTGGTGACCCTTTTCCTTCTCTAGCGGTGAGGCCTAGTGTCTTTCCCCTTCCTTCTTGTTGTCTTTTGGTGTTCTCCCCTACTACATCCGTGACACTACTGCTCAAATAAAATTGTTCTCCCCTACTACATCCGTGACACTACTGCTCAAATAAAATGTTGTCTTCTTGCAGAACAGCAATAGGTGACTGTATTGTCGTGACTATTTTATTTTAATTTTTTGTGATTTATACCATTATTGTCCTATGTATGGCACTGTTATGTGGGCATTGTGTATCTCACTCTGTTATGGTGCCACTGGTTTTGTGTTTAGTGTATGATGTTGGATAAATTTAAAATTATCTACATTTGCTATTTCTGTCTGGAAGTCATTATAGAGGAGATTAGTAATGGTTTCCCTGCATAAATGTCAAACTGTTAACATTATGTAGGCCTATGTATTATATATATTGTGACACAGTGAGAGGTTTGGTCTGGGAAAACAGGTATTTTCCTCCCAGCATGTGCTGCTGGCTGTCCTTAAATAGACAGCTTGGCTCAGAAGCAATGTCTCTGTGTTGGGATCTGGGAGCCTTGTGTCTGGATGAAGGCTTGCTACCTGTTTGGCGTAAAAACAGGTTGGTGCTGCTATCAGCAAGGACTCGTTGAGGCAGAATTGCCACATGGTGTGAATTACCACCAACACCGCAAGGTGACTTTTTGTTTGAATATGACTGTTTGTTTTGTTACTTGCCTAAAGTGTGAATAAAACACAGAACAGTTTGATCCAAAGAACTTGTTGCCTCTATACTGCGTCGGCTAATCCTGTCTACCAGAGCGAGTCCCCACAATTGGTGGAGAATGCGGGCGGGTGCAGTGAGGCTGCATGCGGGCACGTCTTACATCAAACCAGCGAGATTACAACCCGTGTCTCTCGACTGAATGGAAGCTGTCGTGAAAGCCCTCGTGAAGGCTAACTTGCAACAGCGGGAGGCTAATAAGCAGCAGCAGGAAACCAACCAGCTGCTTTTGCAACATGTGATGGCTTTACAAGCGGCAGGAGCATCCCATAGCGTCAACTATGCCTGAAAAGCGGTCCGTGTGGCGATCCCTAAGATGACCCCCTCAGACGACGCCGAGACCTATCGGGCGATATTCGAGAAGGTGGCCATGAGGAAGAGAATGCCCCGAGATTAGTGGGCTGAGGTCGTCGCTCCGTTCCTGGCATCTGGACCGAAGCAGGTGTTTTTCGACTTACCAGATGATCAAGCGGCCGATTACACGACAGTAAAGGGTGAGATTCTGGCAAGACTGGGGGTGAATGTGTTGGTCCGGGCCCAGCGGCTGAACCCGCGAGACCTCAGTATTATGATCTGTTACAACGGTTGCAAAAATGGCTGCAGTCTGACATGCTGAGTTCCACTGCTATGCTGCACCGTCTGTTGGCTGATGTATTCTGTAGGGCTTTGCCGTACCCTCTCCAGCACTGGATTGGCGAGGGGTCTCCTGGTAATACCCTTGAGATGTTCGACCTGGTGGAGCACTATGAGGCTACCAGGACACTACTGGGGGGTACTTCTCGAAGGGGGGCAGTCAAATCTCCACCCCAGACCCGGCCACTCGTGCGAGAAAAACCCGCCTGGGATATACCCCCTACAGACCTAGCTCTAATAGTCTGCTGGCGGTGTCAGGAGTCTGGCCGCATAAGGGCCTACTGTCCCCATCGGGGCGAACCCATGGATACTAACTATGGCTACTGCCACTCCTTGTATGCCAGAAATCTGTGTGCAACAGGTACCCCAGCGACTATAGACAATAGCCACATGTGACAGGTGGAAGTGGGAGACGCTCTGGTGGTAGCTCTGCTGGACTCAGGGAGTGTGGTATCCCTGGCAAGAGCTTCCCTGGTGCAGCCCGCTGAGTATATTGGCCGAAATGTCAGGGTCGTGTGCATTCATGGAGACTTAAAGGACTTTCCCACCGCCCTGGTGTCTCTGTCCATGGTGGCCGGCAGGTGGACCCATGAGGTGGCCATCGCCACGATTTACATTATGAACTCATAATAGGGAGAGACTTTCCGGCACTGTGGCCTGCTATGAGAGTGACTGATACCCATGAGACAGGGGTAACCCTAGCAGAGTGGCCCGGCTCAGGGGGGAGACCACAACTCTGGGAACCTGAGACCGAAGGGCCAGCGGTAGCGGTGACCGCCACTTCGGTGGAAGAGGGGGAGACAACCCTGCTAAGTGTGATGGTGGGAGACATGGAGGACTTGCCACCGGGTCCTGAATTGGCAGACCTCAATGTCTACTGGGATACTTTTGGTACCGCCCAACGTCGGGACCCAACCCTATCCCGCAACTGGGAAAATTTGTTTATAGTAGATGGTGAACCACAACAACGTGGGACGGAGACAGTGTTTCCCCATTTTGTGGTTCATCAAGATAGTTTGTATTGGGTAAACCAACTACGGGGTAAACCTATTGAACAGTTGGTGGTCCCCGAGGCTTATCGCAAGCTTTAGATCTAGCCAACCAACACGTTCTCGGGGGTCACCTGGGGCTGCAGAAAACTCAGGATCTTATTCTACAGCGATTTTACTGGCCCAGCATATTCAAAGAAGTGGAAGAGTTTTGTAAGTCTTGCCCGACCTGCCAGATAACTAGCCCCCAGCCACATTTTCGTAGTCCCCTAGTACCTCTCTCGATAATTGAAGTACCGTTTGACCGAATAGCTATGGACCTCATAGGCCCAGTACCGAAGTCCGCCAGAGGGCATCAACACATCTTAGTCATTCTAGACTACGTCTCTCGGTACCCAGAGGCGGTGCCACTGTGACATACCTCGGCCAAACTCAAAGCTAAGGAGTTAATGGAGTTGTTTTCCCGAGTAGAACTACCTAAAGAGGTTCTGACCGACCAAGGGACCCCTTTTATGTCCAAGGTGATGAGGGAACTCGGTGTTTACCATCCACAAATGGATGGTCTGGTAGAACAGTTTAACCAAACATAAAAAAATATGTTGAAAAAGGTAGTGTCTAAAGATGGGAAGGACTGGGACCTCCTTCTGCCCTATTTCTGTCACAGGTTAAGGGGAAGGGAAAACACCAAATAAACATCACAACGAATAGACAACAATCTAGGCCTCAAAAGCTAAGGAAGAGAGATGGTGACTGGTGATGGTCCTAGTAATCCCTAGGCCTTTCTCTAACTCCTGCCAGTATGAGTAGATCCTGATGGTGGAAATACTCATACCTAAAGCCCTGCTAAAACTGACGAGCCCTAGGATAGGTAGCAGGAGACGAGACAGTTGGTTCCTTCCAGAATGAAGGAACCTGCGTCTCCCTGAGGCCTAGAAACAACACACACCAGATAATAGGAAACAGCAAAGGCAACAAGTACTTAGCTTAGAGATGTATGGAGAAGCAAAAGATTCAAGACAAACAAGCACTAGCAACTCCAAGCAGAAACTATCAACTGCATGGTCAGCAGTGTGAGGCAGATCTAAATAGAGCCTCATCACTGATAACGAGCGCCACCTAAGGAGAGGTGAGATCCTGCCAAACAACAACATACATAGAGGAAAACAGAGAGACCTGTCAGATAGCCTCACATGCAGCAAGTCTATCCGATCTTCTCACCTCTCTCACAGGAGGGACCGTGACAATCTCATGTTCGCAGTGCAAGATGTACCCCAGGCATCTACTGGGTTCTCACCAAATATATGGCAGACACCCTCGCAGTCTCTTGGACGTGGCCATTGTGGTTTTGTAACGACTTTCGAAAACTTAACAAGGTTTCCAAATTCGATGCGTTTCCTATGCCCGGGTTGGATGAGCTGTTTGAGAGGTTAGGACAAGCCCAGTATTTTTCTGTTTTGGACCTCACGAAAGGGTACTGGCAGGTGCCCTTAACGGAGGCTGCCAAAGAGAAAACTGCCTTCATCACGCCTGAGGGGCTGTATCAATATAAAGTCTTACCCTTTGGTCTGCATGGCGCCTCCGCCACTTTTCAGCGACTAATGGACATTGTGCTTTGTCCACATCGTTGGTACACTTCGGCTTACCTGGACGATATTGTCATCCACAGTACTGACTGGGAAAGTAACATGCACAAAGTGCAGGCTGTAGTGGACTCCTTTCGGAAAGCTGGCCTAACCGCTAACCCAGAAAAATGTGCGATAGGGTTAGAAGAGACTAAGTACCTGGGGTATGTCATTGGGCGCGGAGTCATCAAACCCCAAGCAGAACAAATTAGAGGCTATACGGAATTTGTCCCGACCTGTCACCACTAGACAAATAAAGTCATTCCTGGGAATGGTGGGCTATTATATGAGGTTTGTTCCCCACTTTGCTACTCTAGCCGCGCCCTTGAAAGGACACTTGAAGGGACACAAGTCAGTGATGGTTTACTGAGATGAGCGAGAGGAAGAGGCTTTTTCCACTTTGAAGTCGGCCCTGTGCGGGTCACCAGTTTTGGTGACGCTCGACTTCAATAGGGAGTTGGTAATACATACCGATGTCTCCGAAGTAGACCTCAGTGCTGTACTGTCTCAGGAAGTCAATGGGGAGGAGCATCCCGTTGTCTTCCTCAGCTGTAAGCTCACCCTAGCCGAGAGCCAATACAGTATAGTGGAGAGAGAGTGCCTGGCTATCATGTGGGAACTAGAATCTCTCCGCTAATATTTATTGGGGAGAAAATTCCGCCTGATGACAGTACAGAACTGTGTATATATAAAGCATACAGTGCAGAGCTGTGTATATATAAAGCATACAGTGCAGAGCTGTGTATATATAAAGCATACAGTGCAGAGCTGTGTATATATAAAGCATACAGCGCAGAGTTGTGTATATATAAAGCATACAGTGCAGAGCTGTGTATATATAAAGCATACAGCGCAGAGCTGTGTATATATAAAGAATACAGTACAGAGCTGTGTATATATAAAGCATACAGTGCAGAGCTGTGTATATATAAAGCATACAGCGCAGAGCTGTGTATATATAAAGCATACAGCGCAGAGCTGTGTATATATAAAGCATACACTAGAGCTGTGTATATATAAAGCATACAGCGCAGAGCTGTGTATATATAAAGCATACAGCGCAGAGCTGTGTATATATGAAGCATACAGCGCAGAGCTGTGTATATATAAAGCATACAGCGCAGAGCTGTGTATATATAAAGCATACAGCGCAGAGCTGTGTATATATAAAGCATACAGCGCAGTGCTGTGTATATATAAAGCATACAGCGCAGAGCTGTGTATATATAAAGCATACAGCGCAGAGCTGTGTATATATAAAGCATACAGCACAGAGCTGTGTATATATAAAGCATACAGCGCAGAGCTGTGTATATATAAAGCATACAGCGCAGAGCTGTATATATATATAAAGCATACAGCGCAGAGCTGTGTATATATAAAGCATACAGCGCAGAGCTGTGTATATATAAAGCATACAGCGCAGAGCTGTATATATATAAAGCATACAGCGCAGAGCTGTGTATATATAAAGCATACAGCGCAGAGCTGTGTATATATAAAGCATACAGTGCAGAGCTGTATATATATAAAGCATACAGTGCAGAGCTGTGTGTATATATATAAAGCATACAGCGCAGAGCTGTGTATATATAAAGCATACAGCGCAGAGCTGTGTATATATAAAGCATACAGCACAGAGCTGTGTATATATAAAGCATACAGTGCAGAGCTGTATATATATAAAGCATACAGTGCAGAGCTGTGTGTATATATATAAAGCATACAGCGCAGAGCTGTGTATATATAAAGCATACAGCGCAGAGCTGTGTATATATAAAGCATACAGCGCAGAGCCGTGTATATATAAAGCATACAGCGCAGAGCCGTGTATATATAAAGCATACAGCGCAGAGCTGTGTATATATAAAGCATACAGCACAGAGCTGTGTATATATAAAGCATACAGCACAGAGCTGTGTATATATAAAGCATACAGCGCAGAGCTGTGTATATATAAAGCATACAGCGCAGAGCTGTGTATATATAAAGCATACAGCGCAGAGCTGTGTATATATAAAGCATACAGCGCAGAGCTGTGTATATATAAAGCATACAGCGCAGAGCTGTGTATATATAAAGCATACAGCACAGAGCTGTGTATATATAAAGCATACAGTACAGTGCTGTGTATATATAAAGCATACAGCGCAGAGCTGTGTATATATAAAGCATACAGCACAGAGCTGTGTATATATAAAGCATACAGCACAGAGCTGTGTATATATAAAGTATACAGCGCAGAGCTGTGTATATATAAAGCATACAGCGCAGAGCGGTGTATATATAAAGCATACAGTACAGAGCTGTGTATATATAAAGCATACAGCGCAGAGCTGTGTATATATAAAGCATACAGTACAGAGCTGTGTATATATAAAGCATACAGCACAGAGCTGTGTATATATAAAGCATACAGCACAGAGCTGTGTATATATAAAGTATACAGCGCAGAGCTGTGTATATATAAAGCATACAGCACAGAGCTGTGTATATATAAAGCATACAGCACAGAGCCGTGTATATATAAAGCATACAGCACAGAGCCGTGTATATATAAAGCATACAATGCAGAGCTGTGTATATATAAAGCATACAGCACAGAGCTGTGTATATATAAAGCATACAGTACAGTGCTGTGTATATATAAAGCATACAGTACAGAGCTGTGTATATATAAAGCATACAGCACAGAGCTGTGTATATATAAAGCATACAGTGCAGAGCTGTGTATATATAAAGCATACAGTACAGTGCTGTGTATATATAAAGCATACAGTACAGAGCTGTGTATATATAAAGCATACAATGCAGAGCTGTGTATATATAAAGCATACAGCACAGAGCTGTGTATATATAAAGCATACAGTACAGTGCTGTGTATATATAAAGCATACAGTACAGAGCTGTGTATATATAAAGCATACAGTACAGAGCTGTGTATATATAAAGCATACAGTACAGAGCTGTGTATATATAAAGCATACAGTACAGAGCTGTGTATATATAAAGCATACAGCGCAGAGTTGGTTGTGTGGAGCAGTACAGATGTATATGTGTGACGTTTGCAGCACATACATCTTCATATTTGGCTTCCATGTACGATTCATTTTTTTCGAATAGCAGGTGGAACTATTCATTTCTATAGATTTGAAAAAAATAAACCCAGACATGACTCGGATGTCTATAGAATAGTGTTTGTAGTGACAGGAGGGAGAATGATGCGGATCACACACGGAGGAGATCTGCATGTTGCAGGTTTGTGGAGCGCAGTACGGACACCGTCTTATGGAGGAGCCTCAGGATGGGTTCAGATCATGTTTTTTGTCCCACATTTAACAAATATGGTAGAATTTTTTTTGCGGGAAATAGTATAATTTTTATGGATTTTTTTTCTTTTGCCATTCGAACTAGGGCTGCAGCTATTGACTATTTTTGTAATCGAGTATTATATCAATTAATCCAACAATGAATCGAGTACTCTAATAACAAAAATACTAATTCAAATAATGTTTTTCTTTAAAAAATCTCATCAGCCCCCCCGTGCCATCAGCTGTCCCCCTAGTGCCATCAGCTACCCCCTAAAATGCCATCAGCTGCCACCTCAGTGCCACCAGCTGTCCCCTAGTGTCATCAGCTGCCCCCCTTGTGCCATCAGCTTTCCCCCCAGTGCCACCAGCTGTCCCCTAGTGTCATCAGCTGCCCCCCCTTGTGCCATCAGCTTTCCCCCCAGTGCCATCAGCTGTCCCCTAGTGCCATCAGCTTTCCCTTCAGTGCCACCAGCTGTCCCCTAGTGTCATCAGCTGCCCCCCTTGTGCCATCAGCTTTCCCCTTAGTGCCATTAGCTGTCCCCTTGTGCCATCAGCTGTCCCCTAGTGTCATCAGCTGTCCCCTAGTGCCATCAGCTTTCCCTTCAGTGCCACCAGCTGTCCCCTAGTGTCATCAGCTGCCCCCCTTGTGCCATCAGCTTTCCCCTTAGTGCCATTAGCTGTCCCTGTTGCGGCAGGCCAAAGGTCAGCCACGTGATGATCGTTGCCTCGTGTTCAGGTGAATGACGTCGACGGAGGAAAATGACAGAAGTCTGAGTATAGTTCAAAACCTTGTCAGGACCCTAAAGTGAAAGTGTCCTGCACCCTTTATTTATACACAGTTCACAGGGTGTAACCCCTCAAAGTAAAACATGATTGGTTTACAGACATTTCAATAATGGCTTTTGAATCCATCTATTGATTGGTTAGTTATTTTTCAAGTTTCACTTTACAAAAAATGTGTTAACTAATGGGTTTAGAATTTTAAGCAAAAGAGGCAAAATTACAAGGAGTAGTACAAATGTTATCTTATCTTAACACACACAGTTCACTTCTTCTATAGTTTTCTTTTCAAATGTCAGCAAATTATATCATGTATACAGATAAAATGAAAATCACTTTTATATCCATAGTAGAAGCTGGATAATTTCCTTAACATTTCCCTCCTTTTTTTCATTTTTCTGTTCACGTGGTAGACGTTTTCTTCCTTCTGAAGGCTTCATTGTATCATGTGTGTCTTGCTAACTACTAACCTGCCTAAACAAACAAATGACCCCTTAGACAGCCTGTACTTCACAGAGTATACAGATAAGCTGCATAGACCATGCGATGCAAGCATCGATTCCAGCCTGTCTAGTAGTTGTCATTTGATTAAGCATACATTTTATTAAAACCACATACTACACACAAACACACTATCTAAGTGGATGACAACAGCAACTAGGGATACATCGCAGCACAGGAGCTTCAGACTGTCATCTCCAGGGCTGTTGTGTCATCTATTTTCAAGGGAGGGAATTTCCCCTACTGCAATGAGAAATACACAACATTAGTAATTTCCAAGCAATTAGCAGTATCAAAACCAGGCCTATCACTACCACTATGGGCTTCAGTAAATCAGAGATCATATTGTTGAACCAGACACCTATAGACCCCATCCAAGAGAAGGGGTTCCATCCTTCTTTAGCTATGTCTCTAGCTTTTTGTTGCAATTCCTTTACCTTATTCATGTGGGCCTCTATGGGATCATGTGAATCTTCAACCCAGGTGCAGCATTCTTCTCCTATGATAGCACAAGTCCCACCCTCTATAGCTAGGAGGTAGTCTAAGGCCATCCTATTTTGGAGAGCCACTTTCCTGACTTGTGCCAGTTCCTCATTAAGGGCATGGATTGAACTTGTGGTCTCATTAATAATTCCATCCATGATATTTGCATATTTGTTTAATTTATTTGCTAACTCAATTCCCCAACCTGTCCAAGAAGGGAACCACATCCAGGCTTTATCTGCTGATGTGAATAACTCTCGTTTGTTTCTAGTCATCCCAAGAAGAGTTTCAGGGGCATCAGTAAGTGAAATGTTTGTGCGTCGTCTGATGGCTGGGACAACTCTTCCTATGGTACAGTTGCCCCATGCCCCCATAGGGAGCCATGAGTAGGCTCTGTTACCACAAATGTAATATAGTCCTTGTTTCAGGACTTTGGGAATCATCCTGCCGTGATGTCCCAGCCATCCCTGAAACCATATCATATTATCATACAATTTCGTCTTACAAGTCCATTTGTCCTTGTCCTTCTTTTCTGGACAGGCACACCTTGGGGCACAAGAAACTTTCATAGTTGGACAGAAACACAAACTATTACAGTTAGTATTAACTATGTCACATGAAGTCTTCCTAAATTCCATATTGAATATCAGAGTAGCATTTCTACAATCTGTTTCCCCCACATATATCTGTGGTAAACTGACAAAACGGCCCTTTATCTTAGCTATATGGTTCACAAACATAGGCCCCAAACATATAGTGGGCGGAGAGATTATACCAGTAATCTCTAAGTATATCCCTTGATCAGAAACAGCATTATGTGAGGTGTGATCTACATCTATTTGAACATCATAGCTATAGTCTGTGAGATTCAAATCATTCATAGAGATTGGAACACCTATCAGAGGGATTCCCTTGTAGTTGGCAGGGATATGAGAGCATATCCAACAGTCAGTAGTATTCAGCTGCTTGGCAGTCTGTTGATGTAGTTGCCAAATGGAATTTGTATGTTTTCCTCCTTTCACCTGCGCACAAAAACATAGAATATAAAGAAACAGGCAAGGCATTGCATGCATTGTGATGGTCTACTGATCCACGTTATTCTCACAACTGGTTGGATTTACAACTGTAGGGCTGCTTTCCTGTTCGTGACTGTCTGTCTTCAGAACCTTTTTGCAGTGACTTGCATGGACCCAGACTGGTCTCCCGTTCAGCTTGACGGCGGTGGGTGTGGTCAGTTGCACCTGATATGGACCGTCAAACCTTGGCTCCAGGGTCTTTCTTACATGCCTCTTCAGGACTACCCAATCTCCAGGAACTAGAGAATGTGTACCTTCAAGAGAATTAGGATCTGGTATAGAAGAGAAAACACGTGAATGCACCTTTGACAGATGTTCATGCAATTCCACCAAATATGAAGTCAGGGTAGAGTAGTCTGCTTGCAGCTGCTGTGGAAAATATAACCCTGTCCTTGGTGCAGAACCAAACAAAATTTCAAACGGACTAAGCTTTTCTTGTCCAGTAGGAGTAGTGCGGATGGCATATAATACTACTGGCAAAGCTTCTACCCAGTTCATAGAACTGTGTGAGTCTAAATACTTTTGCAATTTTAATTTAATTGTCCCATTAAGTCTTTCCACCTTTCCGCTGCTTTCCGGGTGATAGGGAGTGTGCAGGGCTTGTGTGATCCCTAGGGTCTTCAGTATGTGTCCCATTATCTCCCCAGTGAAGTGGGTACCTCTGTCTGACTCTATTACCTCTGGAATCCCATATCTGCAGACTACCTCTGACAATATTTTCTTAGCAGTATTTTTGGCTGTAGCTGTAGTTACTGGCCAAGCTTCTGGCCAGCCTGAGAATACATCAATGGCTACAAGGACATACTCATATGTGCTCACCTTGGGTAGCTGTATGTAATCCACCTGCACTCTTTGAAACGGGTACAAGGGTTTGGGAGTGTGTTTCTTGGGGGTCTTTACAAACCTCCCAGGGTTATGTCTGGCACATGTAAGACAACCCTGAACAAACTTTTCAAAGAGGGTCTGAATTCCAGGTGCAAACCAATGTTCTAACACTAGTGCGCTCATAGCTCCTTTCGACAAATGAGTAGGGCCATGTGCTAAATTGGCCATCATCGGATACAAACTCCGAGGCAAACATGTTCTGCCATTTACCTGCCAGAGCTCTTCTGTCTTCGTAGCCCCCGCCTCCATCCATACCTTTTTGTCTTGAGGCGTTATCTGGGCCTGTAATTCCTGCAAGAGCGACAAATCTGGCATAGTTGGAAAAAACAATGTCAGGAGCGGCAGACCGGCTGCTTGTTTGGCTGCTTGGTCTGCTTGAGCATTTCCCACAGCCAGCGGATCATCTTGCTTCACATGGGCTGGCACTTTAACAATGGCTACCTCTGTGGGCAGCTCTAGGGCCTCTATGAGGCTCTGTACTGCTTCTGAATTTTTAATTGGTTTGCCCGAGGAAGTCAGAAATCCCCTAGTTTTCCAGATAACACCAAAATCATGTGCTACCCCAAAAGCATACCTGGAATCAGTGTAACAATTTATTCTCAGTCCCTTACCCATTGTACATGCGTCAGTGAGTGCCTTCAACTCCGCCTCCTGTGCAGACGCACAAGATGGGAGTGGTTTTTGTATGATTACCTTACCATCCTGGATTACCGCATACCCGGTGACAAAGTGTCCTTGTTCGTCATTCCACCATCTGGAGCCATCTACAAAATACTCAGCATCAGGATTAGTTAATGGTGTTTCAGTAACATTTGGTAACCCTTTTGTTTCTGCAATCATCAATTCATGACAGTTATGATTTGCAACTGGATCAGACATGTCTACTACTCCCACTCCCCCCTCCTCTTCTAAATCCACTGGCATCAAAGTAGCTGGATTTAGAACAGTACATCGCTGTAAGGTAATGTGGGGACTGAGGAGCGTCATCTCATATTTTGTGATCCTGGCTTGAGACAAATGTTTCAGTTTGGTGGAGTGTAGTAATTCAGCAACTGAATGTGGTGCTTGTAAGGTAAGAGGGTGTTGCAGTACCAAGTCTTCCGTCTTTAGCACCAATTCAGAGGCAGCAGCGACAGCTCTGAAACATGTGGGTAGTGCTCTGGCAATACAATCCAAACTGGTAGAATAGTATGCTATAGGCCGCATACGATCCCCATGTTTCTGCATCAATACACCTGAGGCAAATCCCCCTTGCTCATGACAATACAACGTGAAAGTTTGTTTGTAATTGGGGATGCCCAATGCTGGTGTCGTGGTGAGAGTGAGTTTTAATGTATGAAATGCACTCACAGCTCCTGGTGTGAGTTCAAAGGTCTCTCCTTTGAGGCAATCATATAGTGGCTGCATCATCTGAGAGCAATCCTTAATCCAGGGGCGACAGTAACTGACAAGTCCAATAAAGGCACGCAGAGCCCTTGGAGTACTTGGCAGGGGGTGCTGCCGGATAGCAGTAACCCTCTCAGTTGTGAGGTGTTTGGTACCTGGAGAAATACAGTGACCTAGGAAAATCACAGTAGATTTACAAAGTTGCAGCTTCTCCTTGGAGGCTTTACAACCATTTTCAGCAAGGAAAATAAGCAAAGATAAAGTTTCTTCTTTACACTGTTCAGAGCTGTGGCAACAAAGCAACAGATCATCAATATATTGTAAAAGAACAGTGTCCGGATAGGCCGGCTGCCAGGACTGCAACACAGAGTGTAAAGCAGTGGAGAAAATATCAGGGGAATTGGCAGCCCCTTGTGGTAAAACGACCCATGCATACTGCTTGTGACGAAAAGTGAAAGCAAAGTAGGGCCAGCATTCTTCATCTAAAGGGACAGAGAAGAAAGCATTTGCAAGATCAATGACAGAAAAAGATGTGGCATCTATGGGCACTTGGTTTAACAGTGTGTGTGGATTGGGCACTTGTGGTGTATTTATGACAGTTACAGCATTCACTGCCCTTAAATCATGTACCATACGATAGACTGGAGGCTGACCCTTCACAGTCTGTTTCTTCTTTACAGGAAATAGGGGTGTATTAAAGGGGCTTTTTATAGGGATTATTAACCCTTTCCCCAACAGCTCTTCCAGATCATTTGCAATGGCATCTTCCTGTGAAGAATTTAATGGGTACTGACGCACACATGGCGGCTTAATGCCAGGTTTCAGCTGCACAACCACCGGAGTTACTGGTAGTCTGCCCACATCTGTCTTGGAAGTTGCCCACAAATGTGATGGCACTTCAGACAGCCAATCTGGGGGTGTATTCTGAGAGGCAGAGGGGGCACTAAATGTCATTAAGTACATAAGTGCACACAAAGTCTCTTCAGACACAGGGGCTGTAATTTGGGGTTTTCCTGAAGAGAAATCCACAGATGCCCTCATGGCACTGAGTACGTCAGTCCCCAGCAAATTGTATGGACTATCTGAGCTTACCAACACACGCGTGACAATAGATGCAGCATCATGAATATTAAGTTTTACAGGCTTTGTTAGTGGGAGTTTAACAGTTGTCCCCTCAACCCCTTGACAGTAGATGTAATCTGAAGAGATAAGCTCCTCAGGCACATATTTTTCTTGTATTAGGGTATGGGCCGCTCCTGTGTCTACCAAGAAGTCAATTGAATTCCCTGTGTCCTCACATGTGGATGTGATGATTAGTTGTGGACCTGGGATTGCGTCAAGGGGGTAGTTAACGTTGAGGGAACTCACAGGATTGCCGTCACTTCATTGAGAGGTCCGGGCAGTAGCCTGACCTCTCCGGGGACATTTGACTGAAAAATGCCCTTTTTTCCCACAATTCCAGCATGTTACTTGGTCCCAGTTACGTGGAGACTGATCCCCACCTGGTATTCTTTCGTGAAACCTGCCCTTAGGTTTAAAAGGTTGGTTAGCCATTATTGGCTTCTTTTTATTTTGTAAGTCTAGCTCAGCTCCCTTTGCTATGGCCACTAGGTCAGGGAACTGGCAGGTCCGCCAATCAGGGCGAGCCTTCTTCACCGCATCCTGTATGGGTGCTTTTAATCCAGACATGAATGTATGTTTTAGTAGTCTCATGTCCTTACTGTCTCCTGTCTCATACCCATAGTCAAGCCAGAGCTGTTCTAAAGCTGTGGCATAGTCAGCTACAGTCTGCTTAGCGTCTTGTGTTTGCATCATAAAAGTGTCAGTCTGATTGTCCTGTTGCTCTTTTACCCAGGGTTTAAGGGCCATGATAAATTCCTGGCCTGACTGGTCTGTGGCCTTATCCACTGGGACAGTACCAGGGGCTTTTGCCATCATTTGATTCTTAAGTACTTCCCCTCCTTTAGTCTCTAGAAGACTCTCCAGATCCGCCCAAGTGGCTTTATATGCGGTCTGGATACTTTCCAATTTACGAAGGAAAGTACTGGGGACAGTACGGGGGTCTGGCAAAGTATTACACATAGCCAGTAACTCACTAGGAGTCCATGGCCTATAGACCTCATAATCATGTGTTTCCAGTTGCCCAGCTTTCACTGTGGGGAGGGTCTTATTGACTAATGGGTATAAGCCCACACGAGAGTGTGGCTTGGACCCCCCACAGGCTGAGCATCTCACTCTTGTGTCTGGGTTCTGTTGTCCACAATTAGGACAAGTCCACCCCTCCGGGCTTTTATATGGAGGTGGTGCTGTGGGAGGGAGAGATTTTTGTGGGTTATGGGGGATAATACACCGTACTTCAGAAGGGATGTTTAATTCTTTTGTAGGCAATTTAATTTCATCCCATATTTCATACATAGTCCCTTTGTCAGTGTCTTTTGCCTTATGGGCAGTCAAAGTCATTCCCTGGGCTACATCATACCACATTGTGGCCTGGTCATATTTGTTATGGTCTTCCAACCACCCCTTAAAATTTGTAAGAAATTTCTGCCATACTGGTTCATCCAATGTTCCATTCACACCTGCTCCTAATTTCTTTAGCATTTGTCTACAGTCTTTGGTTGCTTCAGTGCCCTTTGCGCATTGCATAATATCAATTGCAGAGACCCATTTCTCTGCTCCCTTCTCAGAGGAACGCTTACTCTGTGTAGCCCCCATCCCGTGGGTGGCTCCTTGTAATTCACTATCCAGGTACTCACACACCTGGTGAATTACAACAGTGCTGTGGACACACTTCCGAGGCAGCACTATCAGTAGTGCCGTGGACACACTTCCGAGGCGGCACTACTATTGGTGCCGTGGACACACTTCCGAGGCGGCACCAATTTTCCTACCAGTGGTGCTGTGGGCACACTTCCGAGGCAGCACTATCCACTGGTCTGGCAATACTACAATATAGTCTTGCCCTCACACAGAGTAACTCACACGTCCTTCTCTGGGGTTACTCGCTGGAAACCCCTTAAACCCCTCTTGTTCTTTCTATGGCACAGGAAGCAAACAAATACTGCAATCCAAATGATTATAACTGCAACCACCCAATCCAAACTGGAATCATAATACCCACGCATGTATACACTGTACAGCACAGGAATTGGCAGCAATGCAGTAATTCTTCCTCACACAATATCAGCAGGCACTCAGTACATGTGACACCACACAGTATGACATAACATTGGAACAACCCCTGACCTCAGGCGCCTTTTCAGGTACCAACAAGGAACTGCAGGGCCCCTATCCAAACTTACTGGACAGCTTTATACACTGCCACTTCTCACAGCCTCCTCCAGTATAGGTCTGTCAACCCTTTCTCCACCAGAACCAGAGGCCTCCAGAGTCAGGGACCGGACAAGCCAGTCAGCGAGCTCTAGACTTTCAGCTTGGCTCAGGAGGAGCAGGGACAGACCCCTCCAAGATTCAGCTTATCTCAGCCACTCACACATTCGTGCATTCATACGCCTAAAGACAGTTTAGCACATATAGGGGAAATATTACATTCACCAGAACACGGTACAGGCACCACGTTCACACACCACACTGCAGAACAGCGAGCAGAGCTCAGGAGACAGGTAGTAACACAATGGGTTACTTACCGCGGTCTTCCTGGGTCCTGGTCTCCGTGTCGCGATCTGCAGCTAGGAGTGTTGTTATGGTGCCCGCAGTCTCCACCAGAAAATGTTGCGGCAGGCCAAAGGTCAGCCACGTGATGATCGTTGCCTCGTGTTCAGGTGAATGACGTCGACGGAGGAAAATGACAGAAGTCTGAGTATAGTTCAAAACCTTGTCAGGACCCTAAAGTGAAAGTGTCCTGCACCCTTTATTTATACACAGTTCACAGGGTGTAACCCCTCAAAGTAAAACATGATTGGTTTACAGACATTTCAATAATGGCTTTTGAATCCATCTATTGATTGGTTAGTTATTTTTCAAGTTTCACTTTACAAAAAATGTGTTAACTAATGGGTTTAGAATTTTAAGCAAAAGAGGCAAAATTACAAGGAGTAGTACAAATGTTATCTTATCTTAACACACACAGTTCACTTCTTCTATAGTTTTCTTTTCAAATGTCAGCAAATTATATCATGTATACAGATAAAATGAAAATCACTTTTATATCCATAGTAGAAGCTGGATAATTTCCTTAACAGTCCCCTTGTGCCATCAGCTGTCCCCTAGTGTCATCAGCTGCCCCCTAGTGCCATCAGCTGCCCCCTTGTGCCACCAGCTTACCCCCCCCCGTGCCACCATCTCCCCTCCTAGCCATGTCTCCGGCGCCAGTACTTACCTTTCCTGTAGGGGCGCCCCTCCACAGCTCCTCTGTCTTCTTCTCGGCCCGCCGCACTGCCGTCCTGACGTCACATCGCATCGGGTGTCCTGACGATGTGTCAGGGCTGAAAGTGCAGCGCGGTGCGGGCCGGCGGGTGACCACGGAGCGGTAACTAATAGCAAGCGCTTCACTCCCGCTCCGTGGTCACATGACACAAACGAACCCTCGATGCAAAGATTTTTTTGTGTCGAATTATTAGATTCAATCGAGTAATTGTTTCAGCCCTAATTGGAACCCTATGGTGATTGTAGTCTCTGTATGTATCCATCTAACGCAGTGGTCAGCAACCCCCGGCACGCCGGCTGTTGTGAAACTACAATTCCCAGCATGCTCCATTCATTTCTATGGGAGTTCTGAAAAGAACACAGCAAGTATGCCTACTGGGAGTTGTAGTACAGCTGGAGGGCCAGAGGTTGCCTAGCCCTGGTCTAACGTACGTGTGAGACACGAGCCTGATGTGAATACAGCATTAAAGGGGTTTTCCCATCACAGACAATGGGGGCATATCGCCAGGACGACGAATCTGTATTTTCTCAGAGAGCACTGCCTGGAGCCTGACTCCGCCCACACATGGTCACATGGTCATGACATCACCAAAGGTCTTTTAGCCCACTAGGCTTTAGCATCTACAGATAAACCTATTACACTTGGTCACGTGATTCATGACTCCTCCTACACGATGACATAATCACAGGTCCTGTAAGCACAGAACAAGCACACGGCTGCTCTACAGGACGAGGTAAGCGTCTCCCTTTTGTGTCTTTAAGGGGCTCTGACCCCATTTTTTTTTTGTTATGCTGCAAAACCCTTTCAGATCCCAGTGTCGCGCAGCAGCTAATGTTAGCGGATGTGGTTGCAGGTTTGAATTTCTGACGGTTGTCGTCTCGTGGTCACAATTACTATCATTCGTCACCGTTTATCAGTGCAATATTGATATCTTAACCCCTTCATGATCACAGCAAGTAAATTAACAGCGAATGGGCCTGGGCTGCAGTTCCAAGCACTGCCACCATGCAGCGGGTGGAGCTGTGGCGAGACGGCAGCGCTTATAGGTTTTGCGGCCTATTAACCCCTTAGTGACCACCCATACGTGTTTTTACTGACGTAAACAAAGGGGGTTTTAGCTAAACGGCTGGCTTTAATCAATCATTACATGTACTTAAAATTGTGCATTAAAAACTATAACTTGTCCTGCAAAAAATAAGACCTCATATAAGTACATTGGAATGCAATTTTTTTTAAAATTTGCTTGGTCACTAAGGGGTTAAAACAGCTGATTGGCCGGTATGTGGGTGTCTCACCCCCACTAATCAGATAATGGAGGCTAGTCCATTGGTATTGAACATGGAAAACCCCTTTAATCGGTAGGGCAGTGGTGTACATGAGGAATAAGACGATATCTGGCATTTTTGCAGATTTTCTTTTTATCTAATTGCAAGCTCTTTAGGAGACCAGCCCGCGTACATGTCACACAGAGAGTAGAGAAGAATCTGCTTCCTGTCTTTCTCTTAGGGCTCATGCACACCGCCGTAGCCGTTTTTGCGGGACACAAATTGCGGGTCTTTCAAACACGGACACTGTCTGCGCAGCCCTCTCTAGAATTGTCCTATCCTTGTCCATAATACAGACAAGAATAGCACAGGTTTTATTTTTTGTGGATGCCACGGAACAGACATAAGGATGCGGATAACACTGTGTGCTATCCACATCCATATGTCCGTTCCGTGGCATCCACAAAAAATTAAAACACGTGCTGTCCTGTCACGAGGGTGTCAAGAGCCACGCCTGACTCCGTTGTACCCGGGGTCAGGAGGTCGCAGCGGTTGGCTGCACGCTCTATGTCAGATAGGGAAGTTTCCTTATTGTAGCTTTCTGGGTTTGCTTTACAAACCCTTTTGGCTCACTCAGGGATCCGTAGCTCCTTCTCTCAGCTGTTCCTTGTCCAGCACTCCCAATCCTCCTTATATTCCCCTCTCACACTTCTCTGGTTGCCAGATATAGAGCTTCCTGCCTGGACATCTATTCTGACCCACTGGAGCTGTGTTGCTGCGTTCTCTGAGTGTTGCCTTAGAACGCTACCCTCCGGATCCCTGTTGGACCTTTGTGGACAATTGTTGCCGTCCACCTGGGTGTTTGTGTTTGTCCGTGTTTGTCTGTCCTCTCCCTGGTGTTTCCCTCTTAGTGCAGTGGTGAGGACTAGCGATCCCACCGGCCCGTTCATTATCTAGGGCTCATTTCAGGGAAAGCCAGGGTTTAGGCACGTGATCGCCGCACGGGTGAGGAACCCGTCTAGGGACGACAGGGCAGGCAGGTACCAGCTGCAAGGTGAGTTAGGGGTCACCACCTTTCCCTCTCCCTTGTGCAGGGCTTTCCCTGTTTTCCTCCCTGTGTGTGTTGCCGGTCATTACATGTCCGCATCTTTTGCGGCACCATTGAAGTGAATGGGTCCACATCCGACACGCAAAAAATGCAGATCAGATGCTGACAAGATTCAACGGTCGTCTGCATGAGCCCTTAATCGTTAGCAGCCTCGGGATCATGGAGGACATTACAGAGAAGCACTGACCTGTGTGTCTCTCCCCCGTCTTCTCAGCTCTTGCTAAGCATCCGTTTCTGAGAATCTGGCCGTGTAAATGCGCCACCGACCACCCAATGAACGAGCGAAAAGCTCTTTCTTCGGGTGATCCTGTTCGTGCAGGCACCGCCGATCATAGTTTCTTGGCAGCAGATTGTGTGGTCTAAAGTTTGATCTGCTACTCGGAAACCACGAATCTGTATGAAGACGAGGGATCGCAATGGCTGACCTCATATAGTGATTGCATGTAAATGCAGCGGACTCCTTCACTGAACGAGCAGCCGACTGCCGGGAAGGAACGTTCCTTCTTGACAGTCGGCTGCATAATTATCCCGTGTAAATCCACCTTCACACAGAGCAATTCTCAGGCCAATAAGAATGTTAAGGCCCCTTAGACTGCCCTTATGTTCGGTGCAGATTAGCGCTAATGAGCGTTCGGACGGACTGTGTATCGAGAACAGAAAGCTGCACTGGTCACCTGCGGTCAGATGATTGCTGGGACTTGGGGTCTGCACAAGGTGCTGGGTCTTAGAAGTGAGCTTGTGTAGCCCTGTGCACCCTCTCTGGGGGTTGTAGTCTCCCTGTAATGTCATGTAAAAAGGCAGCACTCCATCGAGATGTGCATTCAAAGTGCTGCCTTTTTACTTCTCTGCAGTGTGATATTGGACCCTGTCCACAATAGGCGCGCACCTACATTATAGCTTGCATGCTAGGGAGCAGTGATGGCCAGTTCGCCGTGTTCGCCCAAGAACATATGCAGGCTGCCATTTTAACTCACAAGTCCGGCGATGCACAGGCAAGTCCTTACCTGTGCGCGAGCCTGTCTGAAACAAATGCGGTCATCGGGAGCAGGCAGTTCCGATATCAGCCGCTGAGGGCCTTCATCGGAACTGCCTGCTCCCGGTGACCGCATTTGTTTCAGACAGGCTCCGCGCACAGGTAAGGACTTGCCTGTGCATCGCCGGACTTGTGAGTTAAGATGGCAGCCCGCATGTGTTCGCGGGTGAACACGGCGAACTGGCCATCACTGCTAGGGAGTGCTGTTCAACTGCTATTGCTTATATTCCCGCTATAACTGGGGCTAATACAGTATCAACCCTAGTTAGATGAGAAATTGGCAATAAAAAAAATGTAATGTTAGATGGCACCCAAAATTCATTTATGACCTAATAAGGAAGGGGCATGAAGTGTGACGGTTATGGAAAGGGGACATAATAAAAAAAAAATTGTTGGACGTTTTGCTATTCACAAATCCAAACGAAAAAAAATTGAAAAACAATTTTTCCCATCTGTAAAAAAAATATTTTACAGGCTGTAAAAAAAAAAAAAGACATAAAATGAAAGCCCCATGTATCACCAAAAAAAGGCGCAAAAATTAACTACATAACATAACTTCTTAAAGGGTACATTAGACGGGTAGATTCATAGGAAGGCTCGTTACCGATCATCTGCCAGTCGAGTACTGCCTCCGATGATGAACTCTGCTGAAATATCTGGATTTGCCGGCGGCTGATCGCGCTGTGTAATCATGATCTGCCGCCAGCACAGCGCTGTCCTGCATGGGGATGAGCGTTGGCATAGTGATCACTCCTCCCCATGCTGCGGAGGACACTGCTGCATGTAATAGCCGGGGTGTCCGATGCCAGCTATCTGGGGACTGTCAGGAGGGATCGCTTCCCTCCCCACAATCGTCTGCGGCATCGGGATGTCTAATACACCCTTAAAGGGAGTCTGTCACCAGCATTTCACTTTTTTAACCCTTCCCACAGCTCCCTAGCATGCTTACAGTTAATCAAAACGTTACCTCTGGCATCTTTCCTGCTGTTATAAATCCATCAAAAACGATCTTTATAAGATATGCAAATTAGGGCTCGCAAGTGCCCAGGCGCGGCGTTACCCTCCTAGGTGCCCTGCTTGCCCAGCCTTTTCATTGCGTCCCGCCCCATTCTACCCTCCGCCCGCCCATCCTTTCCCTCTGACCGCCTTTCTCATAGCTTGTTATTCCGCCGATATCCCGCGCCTGCACACTCATTCCTTTGGCCAGCGCATGCGCACTGCGATGCTCATTGCCTTGTACGGCATCACAGTAATTAATGCGCAAGCGCCGACGGACCGCCTCCTTTGTTGAGTTTTCGCGTCAGTAGCCGGCGCATGGGCAATAGATATCGGCGGAATAACAAGCTATGAGAAAGGCGGTCAGAGGGAAAGGATGGGCGGGCGGAGGGTAGAATGGGGCGGGGGGACGCAATGAAAAGGCTGGGCAAGCAGGGCACCTAGGAGGGTAACGCCGCGCCTGGGCACTTGCGAGCCCTAATTTGCATATCTTATAAAGATCGTTTTTGATGGATTTATAACAGCAGGAAAGATGCCAGAGGTAACGTTTTGATTAACTGTAAGCATGCTAGGGAGCTGTGGGAAGGGTTAAAAAAGTGAAATGCTGGTGACAGACTCCCTTTAAGTCTCTTCGTTATTTCCTATCGTTTTGTAAGTTATTACAATTGCGGATCATAAAAAATACAATAGAAATGTTCTCTCTGCTTCTCCCCCCTCTGATTCTAGTTCACATGAGCCAGGAAGGTGAGAAGAAGGGCCTGGGTTTAGGCTTCACACTTTGTCTACACAGTGAGCATGTCCTTTTTTTTTTTTTAAGGGATCTCCTAGTTACTAATAGTACAAAATAGATTTTTGTAACAGTGCCATTGGTACCAGCTGTAGTATATACAGAGTACCAGCCATAGTGCCATTGGTACCAGCTGTAGTATATACAGAGTACCAGCCATAGTGCCATTGGTACCAGCTGTAGTATATACAGAGTACCAGCCATAGTGCCATTGGTACCAGCTGTAGTATATACAGAGTACCAGCCATAGTGCCATTGGTACCAGCTGTAGTATATACAGAGTACCAGCCATAGTGCCATTGGTACCAGCTGTAGTATATACAGAGTACCAGCCATAGTGCCATTGGTACCAGCTGTAGTATATACAGAGTACCAGCCATAGTGCCAATGGTACCAGCTGTAGTATATACAGAGTACCAGCCATAGTGCCATTGGTACCAGCTGTAGTATATACAGAGTACCAGCCATAGTGCCATTGGTACCAGCTGTAGTATATACAGAGTACCAGCCATAGTGCCAATGGTACCAGCTGTAGTATATACAGTTGCAAGAAAAACTATGTGAACCCTTTGGAATGATGTGGATTTCTGCACAAATTGGTCATAAAATGTGATCTGATCTTCATCTAAGTCACAACAATAGACAATCACAGTCGGCTTAACTAATAACACACAAAGAATTAAATGTTGCCATGTTTTTATTGAACACACCATGTAAACATTCACAGTGCAGGTGGGAAAAGTATGTGAACCCTTGGATTTAATAACTGGTTGAACCTCCTTTGGCAGCAATAACTTCAACCAAACGTTTCCTGTAGTTGCAGATCAGACGTGCACAACGGTCAGGAGTAATTCTTGGCCATTCCTCTTTACAGAACTGTTTCAGGTCAGCAATATTCTTGGGATGTCTGGTGTGAATCGCTTTCTTGAGGTCATGCCACAGCATCTGTCGGGTTGAGGTCAGGACTCTGACTGGGCCACTCCAGAAGAAGTATTTTCTTCTGTTTAAGCCATTCTGTTGTTGATTTACTTCTATGCTTTGGGTCGTTGTCCTGTTGCAACACCCATCTTCTGTTGAGCCTCAGCTGGTGGACAGATGGCCTTAAGTTCTCCTGCAAAATGTCTTGATAAACTTGGGAATTCATTTTTCCTTCGATGATAGCAATCCGTCCAGGCCCTGACGCAGCAAAGCAGCCCCAAACCATGATGCCCCCACCACCATACTTCACAGTTGGGATGAGGTTTTGATGTTGGTGTGCTGTGCCTCATTTTCTCCACACATAGTGTTGTGTGTTTCTTCCAAACAACTCAACTTTGGTTTCATCTGTCCACAGAATATTTTGCCAGTACTGCTGTGGAACATCCAGGTGCTCTTGTGCAAACTGTAAACGTGCAGCAATGTTTTTTTTTTGGACAGCAGTGGCTTCCTCTGTGGTATCCTCCCATGAAATCCATTCTTGTTTAGTGTTTTACGTATCGTAGATTCGCTAACAGGGATGTTAGCATATGCCAGAGACTTTTGTAAGTCTTTAGCTGACACTCTAGGATTCTTCTTCACCTCATTGAGCAGTCTGCGCTGTGCTCTTGCAGTCATCTTTACAGGACGGCCACTCCTAGGGAGAGTAGCAGCAGTGCTGAACTTTCTACATTTATAGAAAATTTGTCTTACCAGTGGACTGATGAACAGCAAGGCTTTTGGAGATACTTTTATAACCCTTTCCAGCTTTATGCAAGTCAACAATTCTTAATCGTAGGTCTTCTGAGAGCTCTTTTGTGCGAGGCATCATTCACATCAGGCAATGCTTCTTGTGAAAAGCAAACCCAGAACTGGTGTGTGTTTTTTTTATAGGGCAGGGCAGCTGTAACCAACACCTCCAATCTCATCTCATTGATTGGACTCCAGTTGGCTGACACCTCACTCCAATTAGCTCTTGGAGATGTCATTAGTCTAGGGGGTTCACATACTTTTTCCACCTACACTGTGAATGTTTACATGGTGTGTTCAATAAAAACATGGTAACATGTAACTCTTTGTGTGTTATTAGGTTAAGCAGACTGTGATTGTCTATTGTTGTGACCTAGATGAAGATCAGATCACATTTTATGACCAATTTGTGCAGAAATCACTATCATTCCAAAGGGTTCACATACTTTTTCTTGCAACTGTACATGGTACCAGCCATAGTGCCAATGGTACCAGCTGTAGTATATACATAGTACCATCCATATAACATGCAGCTGAGTTGCTAATCTGCCTAGTTATGCAATTATAATTCTTCCCTTCACTGCATAAGAGTACGGCACCTGGGTGCGACACCTGTTACGTGTCTTTTTCGCACCCCAAGTATAGCAGTGTAGTTTGAGCTGCCACAAGAATGAATGAGGTCGCAGTGTGACTCTGCGAGTAGCATGCGGAGGCATGTGTATCAGGACAGCATTGTGTGTATTTTATATAACCAGTATGCCCCCATCACCGTCCTGCTTTCCCAGACTGCAGAATGCTAGATCAGCCTATTTATTAATTAGTAAATTCACCATATAGCAGAATACCTAGGTGGAGTTGCTAGTCAGGAGCATGGAAAGCTGAATATAAATACCAGTAGTGACATATTCTCTATACTGTAGCACAGCTAGCCAGATTTGTCATTCAGAGTCCCGGGGAAAGCTTGGGGACACATGATGTGGAGGGAGTGCCGGAAATCTCGCGCAGGCGCAGTACTGCCTGCGCCTGTGCGATCCAATAGTTTCTGAGGGCAACAGTGATGATGAGACGTCACTGGGCTCGGCGCATGCCCAATGACACTGTTGAGGCTGTTGCCCTCAGGAGCTATTGGATCGCACAGGAGCTATAGGCAGTAGGCGGTACTGCGCCTGCGCGAGATTTTCAGCGGACAAAATAAAGATTCCAGGTACATAGCTTGAATGAATTAGTTGATGTAGCGGAGGGGGAGGGGTTGCGCCGTTAACCACTTCAGCCCCGCTAGGTGAAACCCCCTTCATGACCAGAGCACTTTTTACACTTCGGCACTACACTACTTTCACCGTTTATCGCTTGGTCATGCAACTTACCATACAAATGAATTTTACCTCCTTTTCTTCTCACTAATGGAGCTTTCATTTGGTGGTATTTTATTGCTGCTGACATTTTTACTTTTTTTGTTATTAATCAAAATGTAACGATTTTTTTGCAAAAAAATGACATTTTTCACTTTCAGCTGTAAAATTTTGCAAAAAAAACGACATCCATATATAAATTTTTCGCCAAATTTATTGTTCTACATGTCTTTGATAAAAAAAAAATGTTTGGGCAAAAAAAAAATGGTTTGGGTAAAAGTTATAGCATTTACAAACTATGGTACAAAAATGTGAATTTCCGCTTTTTGAAACGGCTCTGACTTTCTGAGCACCTGTCATGATTCCTGAGGTTCTACAATGCCCAAACAGTAGAAAACCCCCACAAATGACCCCATTTCGGAAAGTAGACACCCTAAGGTATTCGCTGATGGGCATAGTGAGTTCATAGAACTTTTTTTTTTTTGTCACAAGTTAGCGGAAAATGATGATGATTTTTTATATATATTTTTTTCTTACAAAGTCTCATATTCCACTAACTTGCGACAAAAAATAAAAAATTCTAGGAACTCGCCATGCCCCTCACGGAATACCTTGGGGTGTCTTCTTTCCAAAATGGGGTCACTTGTGGCGTAGTTATACTGCCCTGGCAATTTAGGGGCCCATATGTGTGAGAAGTACTTTGCAATCAAAATCTGTAAAAAATGACCGGTGAAATCCGAAAGGTGCACTTTGGAATATGTGCCCCTTTGCCCACCTTGGCATCAAAAAAGTGTCACACATCTGGTATCGCCGTACTCAGGAGAAGTTGGGGAATGTGTTTTGGGGTGTCATTTTACATATACCCATGCTGGGTGAGAGAAATATCTTGGCAAAAGACAACTTTTCCCATTTTTTTATACAAAGTTGGCATTTGACCAAGATGTTTATCTCACCCAGCATGGGTATATGTAAAATGACACCCCAAAACACATTCCCCAACTTCTCCTGAGTACGGCGATACCAGATGTGTGACACTTTTTTGCAGCCTAGATGCGCAAAGGGGCCCAAATTCCTTTAGGAGGGCATTTTTAGACATTTGGATCCCAGACTTCTTCTCACGCTTTAGGGCCCCTAAAAAGCCAGGGCAGTATAAATACCCCACATGTGACCCCACTTTGGAAAGAAGACACCCCAAGGTATCCAATGAGGGGCCTGGCAAGTTCCTAGAATTTTTTTTTTTTTTTGCATAAGTTAGCGGAAATTGATTATTTTTTTTTTTTTTCTCACAAAGTCTCACTTTCCGCTAACTTAGGACAAAAATTTCAATCTTTCATGGACTCAATATGCCCCTCAGTGAATACCTTGGGGTGTCTTCTTTCCAAAATGGGGTCACTTGTGGGGTGTTTGTACTGCCCTGGCATTTGAGGGTCTCCGCAATCATTACATGTATGGCCAGCATTAGGAGTTTCTGCTATCCTCCTTATATTGAGCATACAGGTAATGAGATTTTTTTTTCCGTTCAGCCTCTGGGCTGAAAGAAAAAAATGAACGGCACAGATTTCTTCATTCGCATCGATCAATGTGGATGAAAAAATCTCTGCCAAAAAAAAAAAAATGGAGGGGAAAGGCGTCTGCCAGGACATAGGAGCTCCGCCCTACATCCATACCCACTTAGCTCGTATGCCCTGGCAAACCAGATTTCTCCATTCACATCAATCGATGTGGATGAATAAATCATTGCCGGTATTTTTTATTTATTTTTTTTATATATATATATACAAAGTGTTTGCCAAAGCATAGGAACGCCGCCTCCTCCTCAGCTCGTATGCCTCGGCAAACGTATCTGTCACTGCAGAGGAGAAAATCCCGTCTTGCAGCGCCGCATACACCGACTTGCGTGTAATCTGACAGCAGCGCAATGCTTCTGTCAGAATGCACATCAGTGCTGCAGCTAGTCAATCGGTTGGTCCACCTGGAAGGTAAAAAAAGAAAAAAAAAAAAAAAAGAAAAAACCAGGCCGCAACGCAATAATTTTATTAACTTTGCAACAGAACATATAAACTTTAACTTTTTTAACTGAACATTAACGTGTTTGCTTACTGGTGTGTGTGCAAATCGCCCAAAGATGTGGCGAAGTGCGTTATGCACTTTGTCCCATGTGAAAGGAGACGTTTGCAGCAGCAGTGAGTGAATGGGCCCTAATAGCCCTGTGTGCCTGTCCTGGTGAGATGATCCCTATGCTAATAGTGTACCTGTGAGTGGTACTTCCGGAAACACTCTCCAAAGCATAGGGCAGGGTGGTCCGGACAGTCAGGACAGAAATAGCGGGTGTCACGCCTTATTCCACTCCTGCTACAGACACAACATCTTTTTCGGGGTGACTGTTGGGTTGAGGTACCAGGAACGACATTGGGGAAATGTCGCTCGTGTAGACGGCTAACTACACTGGTGGTTGGGGCCACGGAACCTCCTGGATACAGGAGGTTCTCGATGATCTCTTCCTGAAATTTGAGGAAGGATCCAGTTCTCCCAGCCTTACTGTAGAGAACAAAACTATTGTACAGAGCCAATTGAATTAAATATACAGACACCTTCTTATACCAGCGTCTGGTGCGTCGGGAAACTAAATACGGAGACAACATCTGGTCATTGAAGTCGACCCCTCCCATGTGGAGGTTATAGTCGTGGACTGAGAGGAGCTTTTCAATGACACGGGTTGCTCGCTCAATTTGTATTGTCGTGTCTGCGTGAATGGAGGAGAGCATGTAAACGTCACGCTTGTCTCTCCATTTCACCGCGAGCAGTTCTTCGTTACACAGTGCGGCCCTCTGCCCCCTTGCAAGACGGGTGGTAACGAGCCGTTGGGGGAAGCCCGCGCGACTAGTTCGCGCGGTACCACAGGCGCCAATCCGTTCTAGAAACAAATGCCTAAAGAGGGCCACACTTGTGTAAAAATTGTCCACATAAAGATGGTACCCCTTGCCGAATAAGGGTGACACCAAGTCCCAAACTGTCTTCCCACTGCTCCCCAGGTAGTCAGGGCAACCGACCGGCTCCAGGGTCTGATCTTTTCCCTCATAGACCCGAAATTTGTGGGTATAGCCTGTGGCCCTTTCACAGAGCTTATACAATTTGACCCCATACCGGGCGCGCTTGCTTGGGATGTATTGTTTGAAGCCAAGGCGCCCGGTAAAATGTATCAGGGACTCGTCTATGCAGATGTTTTGCTCTGGGGTATAAATATCTGCAAATTTCTGGTTGAAATGGTCTATGAGGGGCCGAATTTTGTGGAGCCGGTCAAAAGCAGGGTGGCCCCTGGGACGGGAGGCGGTGTTGTCACTAAAGTGCAGGAACCGCAGGATGGCCTCAAAACGTGCCCTGGACATGGCAGCAGAGAACATGGGCATGTGATGAATCGGGTTCGTGGACCAATATGACCGCAATTCATGCTTTTTTGTCAGGCCCATGTTGAGGAGGAGGCCCAGAAAAGTTTTAAGTTCGGAAACTTGGACTGGTTTCCACCGGAAAGGCTGGGCATAAAAGCTTCCCGGGTTAGCGGTGATAAATTGTGTGGCATACCTGTTTGTTTCGGCCACAACTATGTCTAAAAGCTCCGCAGTCAAGAACAGCTCAAAAAATCCCAGGGCCGAACCGATCTGAGCCGTCTCAACCCGAACTCCAGACTGGGCAGTGAAAGGGAAAACTACAGGTGCGGCTGAAGTTGGGGACTGCCAATCAGGGTTTGCCAGCACCTCTGGGATTCTAGGGGCTCTACGGGCACGTCTTTGCAGTGGCTGCGACGGGGTCACTACTGCACGTTCCACCGTACCAGCTTCAACTGCCCTTCTGGTGCTCGCTACTTCACCAGGTTGTACGGCAGTGCTGGTACTAGGTCCAGGGAGGGCTGGGCTGCTGGTGTATGCCTCACCACGTAATCCGACAGCACCAGCCCCACTCTGCTGCTCTTGAAGCGGATCCTGCGCAACCTGCGGTCTAGCGACACGGGGCCGGGTACGCCTGGTGGTATCAGGGACCTCAGCCTCCTCGTCCGAACTTTGGGTCAGAGAGCCACTGCTTTCTACAGGTTCGTATTCTGACCCGCTGGATTCATCAGATGAGGGTTCCCACTCCTCATCCGACTGGGTCAGAAGCCTGTAGGCCTCTTCAGAGGAATACCCCCTGTTAGACATGTGGGCAACTAAATTTAGGGGTATTCCCTCAGACTACCCAAGAAAAAAAAAGCAAGCCTGTCTTACAAAGGGGAGGCTAGCGAAGTACCGGAGGCCGCTGCGGTTGATAAAAAATATCAAAACTGATTTTTTTATCGCCGCAGTGCGTGTAAAGTGAATGTGCAGTGATCAAAAAAAAAATTTTTTTTTTGTCACTGCGGTGGGGCGGGTGTGGGCGAACGATCAGGCCTGATCGGGCAAACACTGCGTTTTGGGTGGAGGGCGAACTAAAGTGACACTAATACAATTATAGATCTGACCGTGATCAGTTTTGATCACTTCCAGATACTATAAAAGTACAAATGCTGATTAGCGATACGCTAATCAGCGAATAACGGACTGCGGTGCGGTGGGCTGGGCGCTAACCGATCCCTAAACTACCTAACCAAGGGGCCTAAACTATACTGAAACCTAACGGTCAATACCAGTGAAAAAAAAAAGTGACAGTTTACACTGATCACTTTTTTCTTTTCACTTGTGATTGACAGGGGCGATCAAAGGGGTGATCAAAGGGTTAATTGGGGTTCAGGGGGGTGATCAGGGGCTATAGTGTAGTGTTTGGTGTACTCACTGTGAAGCCTGCTCCTCTGCTGGATCCAACCGACGAAAAGAACCAGCAGAGGAGCAGGCAGCCATATAACAGATCATATTTACAAATATGATCTGCTATCTGGCACTTTGATTGGATTTTTAAAAAATCAGCAACCTGCCAGCCACGATCATTGGCTGGCAGGTTGCTGACGAAATACTTCTGTGCGAAATGCCGGCGCGAACTGCATAGTCGCGTCATCTCGCGTCTCGCGAGATGACGCGTATATGCGTGACTGTGCGCAGCGCTGCCACCTCCGGAACGCACATGTGCGTTAGGCGGTCCGGAGGTGGTTAAACTAGGCTGTGGGACGATGGTTCATAATGAGGAGACGTGCTTGGGCTCTAAATTAAGGTGGGCTAGGCACTGCAGGGGGGCGTTACTGGACTCAAAGGGTGATTAATAACGCCCCTCTGGGCACCTTCGAGGTTCATTTGCATAATACAGAAATTGCTTTTTTAACAAAATGAAACCATGAAGAGAAGAAAGAAGACCACTGCAGGAGATAAGGTATTTTATTAAACATGGCAGCTTAATATGGTCAAACCAGGGGACAGATTCCCTTTAAAGGCGTTACTCTGGTATTCCCTGTTATTAGCTTGTACAGGGATCTGGACTACACACCTCATGGAGTAGTCTCAATATGTTTGACAGCTGACCAGTGGGGTTCAGGAGACATCGGTGCAGGGCCCCTAGGGATCAGGCAAAATTGTAGTCAGGAGTGAGCCAAGGTCAGGACAGGCAGAGTACTGCAGCACGGTAAATAGTCCGAGGTCAGGGCAGGCAGCGAGGGGTCAATACGGTGGTCAGACACAGGTTAGGTAAGGCAGTGGAGAGTCACAATCCAGGAAACAGGCAGAAAGTCAGTACATGGGCAGACAACAGATAAAAAAAAGAGCAAAAAATAAGCTGTCAGGACTAAAAGCTCCATGTTGTAGTCACATTTACTCATGTCGTGCCCCTCACATATCACAACTACACTACAGTGTAGCAGAGCAACCCAGATGTCCAGAGAGATAGCGGTACGCATGTAATGCCTCTGATGTCTGTATAATCAGCTTTTTCTAATAATGATTAAATAAAGATGTTTTATAGTGACAACAAAGCGGAATATACAGTATATACACACGTCGACTGATCACTTGCACAGATACACTGGATATTATTTTTGGAAAGTCAGGGCCTATAAATATATCTGCACATACAGTACAGACCAGAAGTTTGGACACACCTTCTCATTCAAAGAGTTTTCTTTATTTTCATGACTATGAAAATTGTAGATTCACACTGAAGGCATCAAAACTATGAATTAACACATGTGGAATTATATACATAACAAGAAAGTGTGAAACAACTGAAAATATGTCATATTCTAGGTTCTTCAAAGTAGCCACCTTTTGCTTTGATTACTGCTTTGCACACTCTTGGCATTCTCTTGATGAGCTTCAAGAGGTAGTCACCTGAAATGGTTTTCACTTCACAGGTGTGCCCTGTCAGGTTTAATAAGTGGGATTTCTTGCCTTATAAATGGGGTTGGGACCATCAGTTGTGTTGAGGAGAAGTCAGGTGGATACACAGCTGATAGTCCTACTGAATAGACTGTTAGAATTTGTATTATGGCAAGAAAAAAGCAGCTAAGTAAAGAAAAACGAGTGTCCATCATTACTTTAAGAAATGAAGGTCAGTCAGTCCGAAAAATTGGGAAAACTTTGAAAGTAAGGGCTATTTGACCATGAAGGAGAGTGATGGGGTGCTGCGCCAGATGACCTGGCCTCCACAGTCACCGGACCTGAACCCAATCGAGATGGTTTGGGGTGAGCTGGACCGCAGAGTGACGGCAAAAGGGCCAACAAGTGCTAAGCATCTCTGGGAACTCCTTCAAGACTGTTGGAAGACCATTTCAGGTGACTACCTCTTGAAGCTCATCAAGAGAATGCCAAGAGTGTGCAAAGCAGTAATCAAAGCAAAAGGCGGCTACTTAGAAGAACCTAGAATATGACATATTTTCTGTTGTTTCACACTTGTTTGTTATGTATATAATTCCACATGTGTTAATTCATAGTTTTGATGCCTTCATAGTCATGAAAATAAAGAAAACTCTTTGAATGAGAAGGGGTGTCTAAACTTTTGGTCTGTACTGTACATGGAAATAACAGAAAAATGTAAAAGGGTTATCCAACACCTATAATTCTCCCAGGCATCTCATACAGGTTATACTTACCCCTCTTCCCGGCACCTGCGTCGCTCCTGATGCCTGCACCGCTACCACTGCATCTCCCCGTCTCGCAGATAAAAACATCCAGTGACATCCAGCCAATAGCAGGCCATGATGGGAACAAGACTCCCTAGCGTCACAGGTGTTGTCCTGTTGAAAAACCAGCTCCTGGGACAATTTGGAGAAATGGCAGTACCACTGGTTCCGCAACCGAATCAATGTAACGCTGAGCTGTTAGTGTACCTGAAATGAGGAGTCTGGCTCCCATGCAGTATGCTACTTCACCCCATAATCCCAGTAATAGGAGCAGTGTGTCGTTCCCTAGTGAAGGCCTCTTCATGACGTTGCCCATGTGGTCTCCAGGCCAATCTCCAGCTATCATTGCAATTGAGACAAAAGCCGGACTCGTCGCTAACCAGGATAGACCAAAAATTATTTTAAAAAGTTATTTAAACAGCAGGTCATTTTCTGACGATGCATTCCCTTTAAGATCTATTGTAATGGTAACAGGAGCAGATCTGAGATATTGATGTTGTGTACTGAGGCTGTCTTGATGTTGGGAGCGATGTAGGGAGTCATGGACATTTGAGTAGAATGTGTAGTTCCAGGCTGTAGGGTTTAGTAATCTCCAAGGGTCACATAAAGGTAAGTAGGTTAGCAACAAAGCAAGGACTTTTGATTGATTCTTTGTATGTACACACTATATCTAAAGAGATAACCTTGTTGTAGTGTGCTGGCCAATTGACCTCCTGCTGAGTTCTGACACCAAAGTCCTCTCTAAGGCCTCTTTCACACTACAGTATGTCGATTTCCGTGTTTTACGGTCCGTTTTTCACGAATCCGTTGTTCCATTTTCTTTGCTTCCGTTCCGTTGTTCCGTATGGCATATACAGTAATTAAATAGAAAAAATTGGGCTGGACATAACATTTTCAATAGATGGTTCAGAAAAAACTGAGCGGAAACGGAAGACATACAGATGCATTTCCGTATGTGTTCCGTTTCTTTTGCGGACCCATTGACTTGAATGGAGCCACGGACCATGATTTGCGGGCAATAATAGGACATGTTCTATCTTTCAACAAAACATAATACGGAAACGGAATGCATACGGAACACATTCCATTTTTTTTGCGGAACCATTGAAATGAATGGTTCCTTATATGGAACACAAAAAACGGACCGCAAAACGGAAAAAAAAAAAAACCGGTAGTGTGAAAGAGGCCTAAGGCTGTGCAGAGAATCCGCACTGAAGTCCGCAGATGTTCGCAGGCAAATCCATGCGGTCAATCCGCATCAATTGGTGTGGTTTTTCCGCATGCAGATTTCACTAAGTGAATGAAGAAAATCCGGTCAGGAAAAATAAAATAAATTGACATGCTGCGGATTTAAAAATCAGCATTGTGTGCATTGAGAATTTCAAATTTTAATAGAATACAATGTACATGACCTACGGTGCTGATTCTCTGCACGCAAATCCGCACGCAATCCTGATCATGTGCATTTAGCCTTAGGCTACATGCACACGACCGTTCCGTTTTTTTGCGGTCCACAAAAAATGGAAGCCATCCGCGTGTCTTCCGCATTTAACTGGAACGGGTGGCCCATTGTAGAAATGCCTATTCTTGTCCGGATTCTTACTGACCTGTAGAATAAAAGTAACTGGTCAGTTTTATCGTACACCGAACACCGTATTATTAAATGGTGGTACAACTTGTCCCGCAAAGAACAAATAAAAAAAGTTATGCCTCTGGGAAGGCAGGGAGCGCAAAACGCAAATAAAAAAAAATCCGGGGCTTAGGCCTCATGCACACGACAGTTGCTGTGTTCTGTTCCGCAAAATGGGGTTCCGTTGTTCCGTGATCCGCTTCCGTTTTTGTTTCCGTGTGTCTTCCATGATTTTTTTGGGAGGACCACCAGGAAAGTAAAAAAAAAAGTCTCACCGGTTTGCCATGCAAATGATAGGAAAAAAACGGACGCGGACGTGGATGACAATCTTGTGTGCCTCCGCATTTTTTAGCGGTCCCATTGACTTGAATGGGTCCACGAACCGTTTTCCGCGAAAATAATAGGACAGGTTATATTTTTTTTGACGGACTGGAACCACGGATCACGGACGGCAAACAGTGAATTAGCAAAGTCAATGGGTCCGCAGAAAATCACGAAAAACGGCACAACGGACACGGAATAAAACAGCGGTCGTGTGCATGAGGCCTTAAAGGGTTAAAGAAACTGAAAATGAGCCTGGACTCGTCTGGCTCCGGTCACCAGATGGAATGGCTGCAGGGGGCAGGACACCTCTGATAACATTATGTTAACTGGCTGATTGGACAAAGGGAATATAGGGTGTGTGTGACAAGAACTATGAGTGTGGGACTATGCTGTGACCAGGACCACAGCTCCCTGGATAAAGGACTACACTGGAAGGAATAGCAACCACGTTTGTTGTGGACGTGAGTTTAGTGTTTTTATGTAATCCCTCTTGTTTTACTTTCCTTTGTTTGGTACTTTTGTATGGGTAACTGTTTTTGCATTGTTTGCATTGCCTTTCTACTCGAATATCGACCTATCAGCCCGCTGATTTAAATGTTATATGTCTATGAAGGACACTGCTGAAATCACTTGTTAGTGATGATCGGCCATTGTAAAGAGGCCTTTACTTGCAGCGGAGGATTAGTTGCGTACTAGCATTAGATCTTGGGGCAGGCTGTTACGGTAGAGGAACAGCCTGCCAGAGTTCATCATAGCCGGAAAGAGTCGGAGCACCGCCGTGCCCCATTGACTATAATGGGACCCGGTGGGGATTCAGTGTTACTATGGCACCCAGGATGCTATTAAAGTCCTGGTTGCCATAGTAGTAGTGGGGAGCGGTATACTTACAGTCCGCGCGGCTCCCGAGGCGCTCCAGAATGACGTCAGAGCGCCCCATGCGCATGGATGACGTGCCATGCGATCACGTGATCCATGCGCTTGGGGCGCCCTGACGTCACTCTGGAGCGCTGGGCATAACATTTTCAATAGATGGTTCAGCAAAAACTGAACGGATACGGATGCATTTCTTTTTTTGAGGACCCATTGACTTGAATGGAGCCACGGAACGTGATTTGCGGGCAATAATAGGACATGCTCTATCTTTCAATGGAGCGGAAATACGGAAACGGAATGCATGCGAAATACATTCCGTGTTTTTTTTGCGGAACCATTGAAATGAATGGTTCCGTATACAGAACGCAAAAAAACGCCCGGAAACGGAAGAAAAAAAACATGTCGTGTGAAAGAGGCCTTACACCTGCACTTCGTCTCAGAAGTGCAGTGTAAGGCCTCTTTCACACAATTTTTTTTTCCCCGTTTACATTCCATTTTTTGCGTACTGTATACGGAACCATTCATTTCAATGGATCCGCAAAAAAAACGGAAGGTACTTCCTATGCTTTCAGTTTCCGTTCCGTTCAAAGATAGAACATGTCCTATTATTGTCCGCATAACGGACAAGGATAGTACTGTTTTACCAGGGGCCAGCTGTTCAGTTCCGCAGACAGCAAAATACAGAAAAAGTCATATGGTCGTGTGCAAGAGGCCCAATACAGGCACCTGCTCTATTCAAGTAAATGCTTGTAGTTACACCGCACCACCGCTCCACTGGACACAAGGTGTAGTGTAATGATGTAGAAGCGGGGCTCAGCATGGAGTGCTCCCTCCTCGTCTCACACCTGATCGGCGGGGGTGTCGGAACTACACCCCCCAATTAATGTATCAAAGGATTTACTGAGCACTTAGACCCCAGAGGAGTTTTATAGAATTTAGAAACCCTTGGCTGGGAAAATGAAAAGTGTAATCTTGTCCAATAAAATGTTGCTTTAGCACCAAATTAGTCATTTTCAAAAGGGGTAACGAGATAAAAAGCATGGTACAATTTGTTATCCATTTTCTCCTGAATACAAAAACACTCCATATATGGTTGTGAAGTAGTGTATGGGCACATCACAGGGCTCAGAAGGGAAGGAGCTATAAGTGAGCTATAACTTTTTCTTTTTATCAGTATATTCAATCCAGAGGCATCCCAGGAAACTATTTTTAGAGATACTTGTGTTGTGCTCGTATGCGTGCTAATCCTATCTGTCCTGTGGAATGAAGAGCAAGTAAAATAGGGTATGGTTTATACATTGTTGTTCTTTTTTTACATTCAGGTTCTTACAATATAGAATTGTCTCAGTTGATATTTTCCGTATAAGAGAATTTTCCTGACTGACCCATCAAGGATGGATAGGGACAGAGACAAGATGGCAGAGAGGATATTTCATCTCACCCTAGAGATACTCTTCCAACTTACTGGAGAGGTGAGAGATTCTGACAGCACATTATATAAATCTTATCTATGGTAATAACAGATGGACATGGCTGTAGATGTGACGAACTCTGAAAATAGCTGTAGTGATATTTATCAATGTGTCTCCCCATATCCAGGATTACACAGTAGGTGAAGAAGACCTCTAGTGAGCGCTTTCAGGGTCCTGAGTCTGAAGGATGGGGAAGAACCCTGAGCCCAATCACGGGGCCTCCACCTCACCCCCTGATACATGAGGAGATCAATGAACAGAAGATCCTAGAACTCACCCACAAGATGGTGGAGCTGCTGACTGGAGAGGTGACACTGCTGGGAATGCTGGGACATTATACAGTAACAGCACTGGAGGGGTCTGGGTGATGACTGTATCATTGTGTTGTCAGGTTCCTATAAGGTGTCAGGATGTCACTGTCTATTTCTCCATGGAGGAGTGGGAGTATGTAGAAGGACACAAGGATATATACAAGGATGTCATGATGGAGGACCACCAGCCCCTCACATCACCAGGTAATAGACCGGACTAAATACACCCGTCCTTTAATTATCTGTATGTAAAGAATGAATTCAGTCACTGTATGTGTCTCCTACAGGAAGATCCAGTAAGAGAAGAACACCAGAGAGATGTCCCAGTCCTCTTCTTCCACAGGATCATCAGGTAGATGGAGATATTCCCTATGATCTGTAGAGGGCTGTGAAGTCCTTGTGTTCAGTCTTGTTTTATTCCATAGTATTATATGTTTTTATACTTTGTTTTGGACAGTGGTGTAGAACCACAGAGTCAACCATACTGGCAGTCCCCTGGTTTTCACCCTTTAACCGCTGACCATAGATATTAGATTTCTGCATGTTATCACATTGTACTGGTGACTGCTGGTGGGAATAAGGAACAAAGAGGCTGGATTTACTTCTATCTTTTCCTCCCTTTTCTGTGAGAAACAACTTGATACATGTCAAGCCATGCTGAATATACACGTGTATGAGGTTCGCTGTCAACTGATATCTCTCTTCAGCTTCCAGAACACCAACAGCTATTTGGCTCAGTTGACTACTCCTGTCCTGTCACCTTTGATCATCATTAGTGATGAGCGAATCGAGCTTCACATCCTAGATCCAAAGTGGATTCGTTCAAAACGTCGTTTTAATGCTGTACGGAGACGGGTCTCGGTACAGCATTAAAATGTAAGTACTCCAGCGAGGCCAGGTGGGTTATTCCCGAAGTGGTGAATAACTTCAGGCACCAATTTTTAAGCTCGAAAACCATTTATTTTTTTAAATTTTTTTTGTCGCCAACTGGAATCGTTTTATTTATCATAAAAAGGAAGCAGATGACGTCAGGATCATGCGATTCTGGCTTCTGTGAAATATTAGACATAACAAATACAAAATAAACCACATATTGTCTCTGTCGGTGAGAAACTATCCCCACCCCCAAGGCTTCTCCCGACTGCAATGATACCGATACCCCCCCAGGAGGCCCCAGGGTGGGAAGATTGAATCTGAGAGGAAGGACTTGAAACAAAGGCAATAAATATTGAACCGAAAAGGAAAAGCACAACTTCCCCCTGGATGTTAAGCCGCCCGTTTGAGCATAACCCCCACATTCATATGTCAGTACTAGCGTTAGTAGGGCAGATCTCTAGGACATTGAAGCAGGCCGAATACAGACAAGCAGCTCCGTAAGACTGGCACATCACGCACTCAAGTCCATCTACTAGAAAGTGGGTGTTCCGGCCCCCGAATGGAGGACTGACATTGGACAGTGTCGGATCTCACGTTTGGTCCTATAGAAACCTGCACTGGAGCGAGAAACAAACCTTCGGGATTAGACAGAAGTGTCTTCATTTGCAAGGGATTCATCTGGTTCTGGGATGATCCCCGTGCGGCAGGCAGACTTGAAAGCGAGGCACACATGAAACCAAGGGGGCACCGGGCAATGCCCCTACTGCAACAAATGCAAAATCATTAAAGCAACGAGAAAAAAATAATAATAATAAACTGAAATAACACAGGCAATGATCATAAGGTAGAATATAAAGAAGGGTGGACGGCGAGAAGTCCTCGGAATGAACTCCCAGCACAAACTGGCTGCCAATGACGGGCACGATAACGAGAGCAAACGGGACACGCTCCCGCCTCCCTGTCATCCTGCAGTATACATAAAAGAGGAGGACAGGGCAAGGCAGCGCCCACACAAGGCAGAACCGTCAATCCCACTCGGCATTTTTTTTTCTTTTTTTATGGGGCATAAGGTAGAGCTTGTGGGGGGAGACACCACATGGTACAGAGCTGGGACACAATCCGGCAGCTTCTCTCAGAGAGTTGGAGGACGGAGGGCTGTGTTAGACCCCCGCCGGGGGCATCTCTGGGCAGACCTAGTTCTTCCAATCTTTACAGATGTTCAGGTTCCACTCCTAGGAGAGGTGATTTTTCTTATCGTCTTCAGTGAAGAGAGACTTCATATTGTAACAGGCTCTGGCCAACATACCCTTGGGGGCTTCCTCCACTGGAGTGAGAAACTCATACTCATCCGCACGGGGGCCGTAACTTCCCACCATGTAGTTTGTCTTGTCCAATCTTACACCTTTCCTGTACGTCTGCCTCTGATATTTCAGTCCGGACACAATCTCCTTGTTGACCTTAAAGCTGATTTTGATCCTGTACTCCACGCCTTCTTTATGGGAGAATGATTCTTAAGTTTCTCAAGGTCTCCTGTTAGATCCAACTCGAGGGGGCCTGGAGCATCTTCACAAACCAAGGTCAATTGTGTGACGATGACATTTGGAGCGTTGGGATCCACTGTGCTGGGAACGGGGCCCAGCAGAGCCTCCTTGTACTTGCGCAGACTCTCATCATCCTGGTCCAGAGCTTGTATCTCCTCGATAGTTTTCTGGGCTGGGGGCCTGTAGTTCACCGAATGCTCGTCCTACTCGTTCTCCGCTGCAATCTGCGCCAGTTGCTCTGAAGTGGGTTCGTGTTCAGCCATGTTTAGAGAGGGCGCCCGCTGCCGGTCCGGTTCCCCGCTCTTACAGCTCCCACCCTCAGGAATGGCGAATGATGGCGGTCTCAAAACCATTTTAAAACATGGATCTGAAGTCTGCTTTGGTACCAACTGGTAATTCGATACTGAAGGTGACTTCGGAAGCATGTTTTAAAATTGTTTTCAAGTTTAAAACAAACAGCATTTAAACAAAGGTATTAACGAATCAACTTCGGATCTAGGATCCGAAGCTCGATTCGCTCATCACTAGTCATCATGATAACCAATGATTTTATTTATTTTTCTGCTTTTCTATAACATTCCATGTGACTTCTCTGATTATCCTGTGACATTCTCAATATTTCTTTTCACAGCTTTCGAATCTGGATAAAGAGTTGAACAATATTAATGCTACCAAGACATATGTGAGGGGTGATGAGGAGCGTACGGGGAACATTCCTACAGATACATATGTGTGGAGTAAGAACCAGTGTAAGGAGGACATTCCTATAGAGACATATGTGAGGGGTGATGCCCAGTGTAAGGAGGAACCTCTTACAGAGACATATATGCGGGATGATGTGCATTGTAAGGAGGAACCTCCTACAGAGCCCTATGCATGGGATGAAGTGCATTGTAAGGAGGAACCTCCTGCAGAGACAGATGTGCGGGATAATGAGCAGTGTAAGGAGGAATTTCCTACTGATACCTACCCAGGTGAGTAGTAACCATTAAATAAGACTCAAATACTCTTCTTATTCACAGACGGGAACAAATGTAATTTTTTTATTTTTTTTTAAGCTTTGTTGTGTCAGATTTTCTGCTGTTTACTGTATTTTTCGCTTTATAAGACGCACCTGCCCATTAGACGCACCTAGATTTTTTTAGAAGACAAAAAGAAAAAAAAATTTTTCATCAGACCTCAGATCTGACCCCCAATCTTAATTGTACCTAAGCATAGAGCTCCAATCAAACCTCAGAACAGACCCCTAATGTTCATCAGACAACACAAATTAACTCCCCTTTTTGCCAATCTGTTACCCGACGTTGCACGGTTTACACACGCTGTGTGCACATCTCAACACAGAGCGGTGCCGACAGAAGAAGACCAGGTGGTAGTGGGTACTACTACTAGCACAAGGACCGATGTATTCACCGCTTTCTGGTCCTACTGTACTAATAAGCACTTCCTATAAAACGCACTGACATTTTTCCCTCACTTTTGGGGGAAAAAGTTCATCTTAGGCCTCATGCACGCGACCGTTGTTTTGGTCCGCATCCGAGCCGCAGTTTTGGCGGCTTGGATGCGGACCCATTCACTTCAATGGGGCCGCAAAAGATGCGGACAGCACTCCGCGTGCTGTCCGCATCCGTTGCTCCGTTCCGTGGCCCCGCTAAAAAAAATATAACATGTCCTATTCTTGCCCGCGCTTTGCGGACAAGAATAGGCATATATATTAAAGGCTGTCCGTGCTGTTCCGCAAATTGCGGAATGCGCACGTACGCCATCCGTGTTTTGCGGACTGCAAAACACACCACGGTTGTGTGCATGAGGCCTTGGAGGGTGAAAAATAAAGTATTTCCTAATTGAAAATAGAATTAAATATGGCTGACAGTGTGATACTATTTTAAATAACACGTGATGTGCATGTAAATTTGGATTACAAAATACAGATGGAATATGGATACGAATATATGAAATATGCCTAAGTGATCTTCATCTGCTGTCATTACTGATGAGGGGAAAGTATTTTATTATTTTGAGACTAAGGAACCATTTGTACGTATTAGAATTTTATATATATTTTTTTTCTGTTCTTTTGATGGATCAGAAGAACGGAAAATGAAATGATGATGTGTATCTAGCCTAACACTTGTAGAAAAGCTATGGCTGCTTCATACTGTGCATGACCATACTGCTCTTCCCCTCTGAACTGCTCTGCGGTGAAGTGCATGTACCCATCATATAGTGTGTGAGACAGACCCCACTGAAGAGCACTGGCTCACATGTCACTTTATGATTCTCCACTGAGCGTTTCACTAGGAGTTGGGGCAGGCACACTGAAACATAACCCTCTAAAGATGCTGCCTTCAACACAGTAGTGTTGATTTAGAGGTACACAGTTACATTGTTATGTACTTTGCCACCACTGTCTTAGGCCACTTTCACACTAGCGTTTCTATTTTCCGGTATTGAGATCCGTCATAGGGTCTCAATACCGGAAAAAACGCTTCCGTTTTGTCCCCATTCATTGTCAATGAGTACAAAACGTAACTAAACAGAACGGAATGCTCCAAAATGCGTTCCGTTCTCATACCGGAGAGCATGCTGCGGTTTGTTTTCCGTCCTGGGATGCGGAGCAAAACAATTCAAGTCAATGGGGCGGATCCGTTTTCTCTGACACAATAGAAAACCGATCCGCCCCATTGACTTTCAATGGAGTTCATGACGCATCCGTCTTGGCTATGCTACTGATAATACAACCGGATCTGTTCATAATGGATGCAGATAGTAGTATTATCAGTAACGGAAGCGTTTTTGCCGAACCCTGCCGAATCTAGCAAAATTGCTAGTGTGAAAGTAGCCTTAAAGTGATTCTGTCGCCCTGATTTTGGACCATTATCTACAGTAACCTTTTTTTATATATGTTTTTTATAACATATTGTTTATTTAAGTTATGTCAGAGACATACAACATTAAGACATACAATGAAACAATATATTCCATGAAGTTCAGAAACCAGAAAAACACTGTGAACAGAGTTTTCGGACATTAAACAAGCCACAGCCAGGCCCGTCGCTAACAGACAGGCAAAACAAGCAATTGCTTGGGGCCCCGAGCTGGCCCGGGGCCCCATAGGGTTGCCACCGGTCCGGGATTGACCCGGACAGTCCGGGTTTGTAATCCTGTGCCCGGGTACAAGCCTTTTTTTAGACCCGGGCACAGGATTATTCTATTCTATTCATTGAAACTGCAGACAGTCAGTGTGGAGTCCGTCCGATCGCATATTTAAGCTGCTGCCTGAGTGCACTGCACTGTCACTTCACTAGTGACTCACTCACTGCGGCGGCGGCCGGGTGATAATCAGCTGAGAGGAGCGCTCCCTCCCCCAGTCCCCCTCCCCTCCTCCTCTAGACTCTCCTCCTCCAGTTTACAATCACTACAGTGATGCGGCTGCCAGGCAGGCAGCGCAGCCGCAGCGGCTCACTCACTGTTTAATAGTCTCCAGTCCAGTCTCCTCGCTCCTCCTCGCTCCTCCTCACTCCTCCTCACTCCTCCTCACTCCTCCTCACTCCTCCTCACTCCTCCCCTGCCTCCCAGTCCCTCCCTCCTTCTCTCTGATAAGGAACTAAGTCAAGTCCACAGGAAGTGACATCAGAGAGAGAGGCAGGGAGGGAGATTTGAAATCATTCTTCCAGCAGCTCCAGGCTCCAGCAGCCTGCCCAACTAGTGCCCAGCCCAGACTGTGCCCACTGTGCCCTGCTACTAGCTGCTAGTTTTTTAACCTGACCAAGACTGAGTCTGACTGTGACACCAGATAATCACTTACTTTACTTCTAAAAAGGTATAAATATAAAACATTTGAAGCATGTTTGTAACAGTGTTTAAACAGCCTCAGGTTTCTGAATCTGTCAATCAGAAAAAACGTTGTTATGTAGCTGACTGACAGCGAGGGGCTAATGTCAGCAGTGCATAACAGTGTGTGTTTAACTCCCTGCCTGCCGCTGTTCTCTTAAAATAAAGACTTATAATATGCTAATGAGCCTCTAGGTGCTATGAGGGCGTTGCTGCAGCACCTAGAGGCTCCGTCCATTCACCTTTTGGCAGTGGCACGCCCATGTTTAGTTGATTGACGTCCAAGTTCTCCTCTTCGTCCCGTAAATCCCGCACCTGCGTCGAATACTAAACAGTACGGAAAAGCAATCAGGGGTGGAGGCGGGACATGGGTGTGGTTGGAGGCGGGACATGGGCGTGGATGGAGGTGGGACATGGGTGGGGCCACTTGTCTTCCCCCAGCTCGCAAGCCCATTGGACGAGGCTACTGGGGACATGATGTCACCTGCCCGGTGCTTCTCAATGAATTGTCTTGTATTGATGGGTTCTAGTGGGATGAGTTCTGCACTGCAGGTAGGTGGCCCGGGGCGTGCAGGGGCAACAGAGCCCGGAGGGAACGATAGGTGAAGGGATGAGGGACTGACCGGGGCACGGACAGGAGCGCTGTGTTTACAGTTACAACAGGCGTATTGTGACATCACCTGATTGACAGGTCGCCCTGCCAGAGGGAAAAGTCGCTAGAGGCTGTCAGCGGGGGGGGCCTCCATGTCTATTTTGCTTGGGGCCCCCAAATTCCTTCAAACGGCCCTGGCCACAGCTATATAAAAAATGTAGGCAACAGTTTTATTGAACAAGTGTCCGACAAGTAGTGGGAGTGGTAAACATATGAAATAAAAGGGTGATCCTGGAATTCGAATCTTCCCGTTGAACAGCCATAACTCCACCTTCAAATGTAGGCCGACCCGAATCGCACTCAGTCTCAACACAAGGTAATGCGATAGCATCCCCAATGTCATGTTTATTTTAACAAGACTGCCCACGGAAAATAAACCATTTCCCCCAATGGTGACTAAACGTGGAAAGGGAGTGTTGCCTGCACGCAATCATATATTCCATAGTTCAGTTAGCACTGTATATAGTATTTCTGTAAGCGGGGGTGTAGATGAAGACTTCCACGGAGAAGCCAGTTTAGTTTTAGTAGTGATTTAATATGTGCGTTACTATGGTCCATCTGCAATAATTCAAGACCTAAGGAAAGTAGCACCACTTCCGGACCCCAGGGTATATCCAATCCTACAATTTTAGAGCGTACAGAGGATTTTATTTGATCCATGATAGCTGCATCACAGTAGGATGAAATACAAGGACATCCGAGACCTCCCTTAGCAACCGGTAGGCGTAGGGTTTGCATGGGGACTCGAGCTTGCTCATGATTCCATACAAACTGCATTATTATTCGTTGTAAATGAGACTTGGGTAGTGGAATGGGAAGGTTTCTAAAGTAGTACAATATCTTTGGCACCAGCATCATTTTGATTGGAGATATAACGCCCATCCGTGAAATAGGAAGTTTAGAGTATCTGAAAATATTGGACGTTTAGTTTTTATGAGAACAGGAAATTTTACGGTTATTAAATTACGAAAGGGAAAGGTGAATTTAATGCCCAGATACGGTAGAGCTCCCTCCGACCATGTAAATGGGAATTCTGTCTGTTTGGGGATCAGCAGTAACCCCCATATAATGGATCAAATTGACCCTGTAGTGGGGCGTGTAATACGTGTATGTATGTATGTATGTGTGTGTGTGTGTGTGTGTGTGTGTGTGTGTGTATATATATATATATATATATATATATATATATATATATATATATATATATATAATCCAGAAAAATGGGCGGCACTCCAGAGAAAAGAACAAGTGAACCCTTATTCACCCAGGTGGTGCAACGTTTCGGCTCTGCACTAGAACCTTTATTCACCCAGGTGGTGCAGAGCCGAAACGTTGCACCACCTGGGTGAATAAAGGTTCACTTGTTCTTTTCTCTGGAGTGCCGCCCATTTTTCTGGATTATACATTGGGGTAAGAAGCCTATTCCCCTGGAGACGTGCACCCTAGTCTCATTGGATTGTGTACCAGTGCCGCCATTTATTCTTGAGATATATATATATTTATATAATTTATATTCAATTTATTTATTGCCTTGCTGGCATTTAAATGCTGCTCTTACCCCAGATACTAATGATTAAAACGTAACTTTTATTAGTTGCTTATTATTAAAACAAGAATAGGCTAAAGTGCATAATAATAGTAGTGCTATGAGGTTTTGCTCAGTTAAAACTAGCGAGCTCTTCTTTAGTATTCCATATTGTACTGCAGGAGAAGGTTTGTGAGTGGTGAGCACACCATAGGATAGCGTCCTCTACATCTTGAGTGTCCTAATAAAGTACTGTTTTATAGCATTTGAAGTAGATGGTGCATAATTGGAGTGATGAAGAATGTAGTTATTAGGACGCCATAGGGTGGAAGGAGGTGAGGAAGAGCGTTCTGAGTTATGTAATGGGGGTATGATTCGACCATGTTAAGACACCTATTGTGGAGCTAGTAATTTAAGAGATCAAGGAGCTCTTTACCAGGAAGGAATATGGATATATATTTTACCCGAATAGGAATACAATGATCCCTCAAGATACAATGGCCTCAGGATACAATATTTTCAACATACAATGATCTTTTCTGGCCCATCGTACGTTGACACTAGACTCCACATACAATGCCTCAGACTCCCAACCAATCAAGTCCACTTCTCTGGTAAAATAGCTGTACTAGTGGCTAGTCCTGATTGTTATATGTAAGGACTAGTTTTATATGTCTTTAGTGATCTGCTTATTTTTCCTAAATCTTCATTTTCTCTTTATCTTGAATGCCATTTTGGGGCTTTGGAACCGATTACTCAAGTTACAATGGTTTCAACATACAATAGTTGTCCTGGAACCAATTCATATTGTAACTTGAGGGACCCCTGTAGTAGGTTTAATCCCATTCTGTCGGGTGTTGTATGCGCCAGATGTCGTAAAGTGTGTGGAGTTTTGCTAGTGGTGTAGGCTAGTAGAATCCACAGATGGACTGATAGCTGTGTTAAAATCACCCACTATCAATAGATGGCCTGTCTTGGCATGTTCAATAGTAAGAAGCAATTTCTTTACGTAAGAATACTGTCGGGTGTTCGGAGCATAAAGGGAAACCAGTGTAAATTGTACATTAGTCAGCATGCATAAGACAATAATATAGCGACCCTCCGGATCACTAATCAAAAATTGCAGCTGAAATGCTATAGTGTCTTTCACCAAGACGGACACCGTATGAGAAAGTAAAAAAAAAAAAAAATTTCAGATCTAGGTGTGTTTCTTGTATACATAACATGTCGTGAATCACGAGCTTCTCTCCACAGAAGAGATTGTTTGTTTGAAAGGGGAATTTAGACCTTCAACACTGAGAGATATTACATTAACTAATATTGTGGAGAGAGCAAATATCGCTATATACCACTATTAAATCAGAAGGGTTAAACATGTCAAGGCGGGGAGCCCATGATAAGGAGATCAAATTTCCAATGATACCACTCAGTGACTACATGGTGACAGGAAACGCCCAAAAGGTAAATCCGTAACAGTAACAATAACTGCAAAGAATCATTGGTAGGTTAGTACAGAGATATACCGTGTAAATAACAGAGAGAAAGAGAACAAAGTTCTCAAAGATGGAATGGGGGAGGAGAGGGAAAACGATATAAGGAAAGGAGTGATAAAGGTCGAGAAAGCGGACTAAGCTAGATCACTAAAGCATTCATAGAGGGATCCAGAAGGTAAAAGAACCAGATGTTAACGTGCCAGCCGCGGGCTGTTATGAGTGGGCCATACTGCCCTAGGTAGTTGGTTAGAAATGTACCGGAGCAGAGTAAAAGTCATTTGGGTTTCTTCTTGTGGTGAGACACTGTGGTCCACTCCTTCTTATATCACCCATGCTGAACCATCCTGATCCAGAGATGAAGTAGTTTCAGGCAGTAGTAACTGCCACTTGAGGCAGAGACACTGGGCAATCTGCTGGAGTAGTCACCACCACAGTGGAGCTGTTTTACGGGAAGCCCCATCTGTGAGTGATGTGAGCTCATAACACCTTTTGGTGCTTGCAACAAAGGCTCGTCATTTTGCTAAAGTAACCACTGATAGGTCGGCATTTATAAAAATATTTTTAAAGCAGTCCGGTAGATCGGGAGTAGATCGTCATGCCGCCATGAATTGTTCTTTGGTATCACAGAAATGTGTTTTGGCGATTTTACATTGCGAGGTAGCGTAGATGGTAGGGTCTTAGATATTGGGAGACAGTGGGCCCAGTCGATAGTTAAATCAAACAGAGTGGAACTAGTTAGTAAGCAAGCAAAGCCAAAAGCCAATCGGGGACAATTGGAAAGCTTCTGTTTTAACAGTTTTGAGAATGCCGTGGAACCTCAAATTGTTTTGGCGCGACCTGTCATCCGTATCAGCCAGCTTCAATTTGAGCGCATCAACTGAATGGAATTAGTAGCATCTACTACCACATTATGCGCAGAAGTAAATTCTGCCATTTTGGATTCAATATGGGACGTTCTGGAGCCCAGGGATGGTGTTTCTTGTTCGAACTGGTGGAGTGCCTGGTTAAACTCCTTTTGTATGGAGGCCTCTAAATTAGATAGCAGGAGGCAGATAGTGGCTTCTGTGATAAGGTGTCCAGAGGACGCAGCTGTGATATTCCGCCGTCCCCCCCCCCCCCCACTGTCTTGCCATGTAGCTGGTGATGGCAGGAGAGAAGGGGTTGAAGCACGGTTTATGTCAATATGGGGTTGAGCCAGGGGTGACATGCCCAACAAAGGTGTAGGTGAGCAAGCAGGCATGGGAGGAGTGGGTATGGAGGAGCTGTGAGTGTTGGAGTTAAGAGAAGAAGCTGGAGAAGCTCCGGTACTCGCTAGCGTGTCTTGCTGGGCTTGTCTGCTTGCGCCCACGTATTCCTATGAGCGCTATCTTGTTGAGCCCGGAAAAAACGTAGTAAGCTTCTGGGGTCAGAGGGTGGTAGCTGGTATGAGCCGCGATATAGTCAACTTTTCACAGGAGCACCGAGACTACGCTTCCATCTCCTTAGCCTGCTGGCCATTCCCCCCCCCCCCCCCCCCCCATTATCTACACTAATAAATGAGTAGTACTGCATGTATGGAGTCCTGATCACTATTTTATTATTTTCCTACTGCTTCCCGTTCTCTTGCTGTCAGTTCTCAGAGCTGTGTTGAAATGCATTGTCAGGACTGCTGTGCATGCACGCACGAGTCCTCCATTATGTTAGAACAGAGCAACATTCTGGACTTTGTGTTTCAGTGCAGCTTTGAGAGCTGACAGTAGGAAAATAAAAAATTGTGAGCTGCATTACTTATCGTCAGTACTGATGTATTTTAATGGATCATAGTCCAAAATCGGGGTGACAGATTCCTTTTAAGCTGGCCACACAGTTCACAATGCTTATTTGGCTGACTGCTGTCTCCCAAACTCCCCCAAGCATATGCACTTGTCTAAGCTGTATGTTTTCTGCATGGGGAGAGAGGAAACATTTATTTAGCCTGTCGTTTTAGACCCCGGTCTTAATAAAGGCCCATAGCTGGTGGTGGATCCGCCGAAGTTATGAACAGGTGCAGGCCTCTCCATAACCTCGGTGAATCCAGCGCCATTTCTAAATGTAAGATGACTTCTGAGCTGACTTACATTTAGACCATTTTCTAAGCCTAAAACAGGTATAGAAAATGGTAAATGAGACGGGCTGGCACACAATTTTAGATCTGGCGTGAGCAGGGAAAAGTCGCAGACAGCGGCGCAACGGTTAGTTTCGACTGAAATATGCCTACTTTAGGCATATTTCAGATTAGTAAATGTCCCCCAAAGTATCTGGCCTGTTGAAATCCAACTTCCTGATCATTTAACGCATTAAATGGTAAGTGGGGGGTTCAACCAACATTAATCTCAGCTTCAGTGATTTCATAATTGCACTTTGCTACATACAGTTTGTATACAAATCTTATTATAAAAATCTTATAAAATATCAATATGATTTTTAAGGTTATAGTATTCAAAAATTAATACAGTTTTATTTTCAGCAGATGATTGTACCGGGAGCTCAAAGGGACATCTGGTATCTTCAGATTTTAAAGTAGAAGATTGTGGTATCACGCAAGATACTCACGAAGAGCGTGCCGTTATCTCAGATATAATCTCAGCCCTTCACAGTAAAGATCTATCATCTGATCCTTTTCAACATCTTCTTTCTTCTGGTTTATCACAGACTATTAAGCAAAATACAAGTCACAGAAGCAGTGTTGTACATCAAAGAGAGAATGCAGGGAAGAAGCCTATTTCGTGTTCAATATGTGGAAAATGTTTTACTCTAAAATCTAAACTGTATAGACATCAGAGAATTCACACAGGAGAGAAGCCGTTTTCTTGTATTGAATGTGGGAAATGTTTTGCTCGGAAATCATATCTCGTTGAACATCAGAGAATTCACACAGGAGAGAAGCCATTTTCATGTCCTGAATGTGGTAAATGTTTTGCACAGAAAACAACACTTGTTATACATCAAAGAATTCATACGGGGGAGAAGCCATTTTCATGTCTAGAATGTGGGAAATGGTTTACGTGGAAATCACAACTTCTTCAACACCAACGAACTCGCAAAGGGAAGAAGCCATTTTTATGTTCAGAATGTGGGAAATGCTTCGTAGGAAAAGCATGTCTTGTTGAACATCAGAAAATTCACACAGGGGAGAAGCCATTTTCATGTCCAGAATGTGGGAAATGTTTTGCACAGAAAACAACACTTGTTATACATCAGAGAATTCACACAGGGGAGAAGCCATTTTCATATTCAGAATGTGGGAAAATTTATAGTGTTGAATCAAATCTTGTTCAAGATCAAAGAAGTCACACAGTGCCAATGGAGAAGCCATTTTCATGCCAAGAATGTGGGAAATGTTATACTGTTAAATCAAATCTAGTTCTACATCAAAGAACTCACACGGGAGAGAAGCCATTTTCATGCCCAGAATGTGGGAGATGTTTTACTCAGAAATCACATCTTGTTGCACATCAACTAACTCACACAGGGGAGAAGCCATTTTCCTGTCCAGAATGTCATAAGTGCTTCATAAGAAAAGGAAATCTTGTTGAACATCAGAAAATTCACACCGGGGAGAGGCCATTTTCATGCCAAGAATGTGGACAATGTTTTAGCCATAAGTCAGTTCTCGTTCGACATCTGAGAATTCACACAGGAGAGTTTTCATGTACTGTATGTGGAAAGTGTTTTACCCAAAAGTCTGGCCTAATTGCACATCATGAAATTCACACTGGAAATACTTTTCATGTCGAGAATGTAGGAAATGTTTAGCCAACAAATGATATTTTCTTAAACTGCAAACAACTCGAACAAGGAAGTGGCCATTTTTTTTTTTTTTTATTTTTTTATCGGTTCCTTCATCTTGACATAACTGATCAAGGAGGTAAAGACTAAGGTGGATGTTTCTTACTAGTGTAAAGTAAAACTGACTTAGTTGCCCATAGCAACCAATCAGATTCCACCTTTCACAGCTCCTTTGGAAAATGAAAGGTGGAATTTGATTGGTTGCTATGGACAACTAATCTAGTGCTGCTTTACACCAGTTTGATAAATCTCCCCCTAACTTCCTATAGGGTGACAGTCTCTGAAACTCGCATAGAAATAACGGAGCAGTTATGCCGCTCTATTCGTTTATGGGGGCTACAGGGCTCTGTTCTCGTGATCGGTGGGGGTCCCAGCATCCTTTGCATAGGGGATAACTTGAAAGAACCAGAATACCCTTTTAAGCAGATGGAGGCGGCTCTCTCTAGTCTATATTACCGGGGTAAGAGATAAATATGTGATTATGGTTGGTATGGCAGCCAGAGGCCTAACTAAGAGCTGCAGGTCTGCGAAGTACAAAAGCTAATTAGACCTTGCCTGAGGGTTTAATAGGCTACCTATATTGGTAGAATACTAACAGGCAGACATAATGGACTGCACTACATAACTAGTGCAATATAAAATGTAAGCAGTCAAAGGATTGCATGCTTAAGTTCCCTTAGTCAAGAAAAATATATGATTCTACATTTAATAAAAAACTGTAAAAAAAAAAAGCCACGAAAATTGCAACCGTTGTTGATGAAACAAAGCTTTTATCAGCTTGGCTTGCAACTGCTACCTTTTTGTTTATTCACCAAAGGTTTAGTTCCCCTTTAACTTTAAACTTAGAATGTTTGTTACAACAAAATAAACTGTACAATATTGTCATTGCCATGTCTCTAACGACATTCCTATAAAGCTGTCATATTATTTCAACTGCATATTGAGTGCTGTCAAAAATATATGAAAAGCAAAGTCGTTTTCTGTTCATCCTGCCTCTCAGAAGCAGAATAAAAGGCAATAAAAAAAATCTGTATGTACCCCACGATGGTACCAATAAAAACCTGTTAAGCACCCCTCAAAAAAAACAAACCCTCACACAGCTCTTGAAATTAAAAAATAAGTTCTCACTCTCAGAGTATGGCCACACAAAATAATGGTGTCTGTGAAGGTTGTAATATACCAGTAGCAATACTTTAGAGCACCTTGTTTTTTCTGTTGAAGACGTTTTACTAATCTGATTGGCTTTCACAATTAGAATGACTAGTACAAGAAATGGACTCCTGCTTCAGTCAGCATAATCTGCATATCATAATCAACACAAGGTCAAACAGCTCGTGGAGGTAAGGTGTTGTTTGCAATTTCCATGACTGAAGTGCAATTTGCACTTACAGTGCTGTTCTAACACCTCTCCTAAGGCAGTTTGATCACAGCTAATAGCTTCAGTCATTGAAATTGCAATCAATTTCTTACCCCTGTGAGATCCTTGACCTTGTGTTGATTATGATAAACAGATGATGCCAAATGAAGCATGAGTCACCAGCTTTTACCCTGGGTTCACACCTAAGCGTTCCTCAAACGCGCGTTTTTGTCGCGCGTTTTTTGTAATAGTAAACGCGCGTTTGACGCGCGTTTGTGTCATTGACTGCAGTGTCCTATGGCCACAAACGCGCGTCAAAACGCCCCAAAGAAGCTCAAGTACTTGTTTGAGCGTCGGGCGTTTTACAGCGCGTTCGTACGCGCTGTAAAACGCCCAGGTGTGAACCCTTCCCATAGGGAAGCATTGGTTTTCATGTCTTAAGCGTTTTACAGCGCGTTTGAACGCGCTGTAAAACGCTCAGGTGTGAACCCAGGGTCAATGTCAGAGATTTCTTGTACAGGTCATTCCAACTGAGAAAGCAAGTCAGTTCATGGTATACCATTAGCAATACGTTAGAGCAGGCATGCTCAACCTGCAGACCTCCAGCTGTTGCAAAACTACAACTCCCATCATTCCCGGACTGCCTTCAGCAGGGCATGGTGGTAGTTGTAGTTTTAAAACAGCTGGAGAGCCGCAGGTTGAGCCTCCCTGCGTTAGAGCAACTGGACTTATATTTTCAGTGAAAGGTATTTCACTAGTCATCCGACTGGCACTCTCACTTAGGGCTCATGCACACGAACGTATTTTCTTTCTGTGTCCATTCCGTTTTTTTTGCGGATCGTATACGGAACCGTTCATTTCAATGTGTCCGCAAAAAAGCAGAAGGTGCTCCTTGTACTTTCCGTATTTACGTTCCGCCAAAAAATAGAACATGTCCTGTTATTGTCCGCTTTACGGACAAGGATAGTACTGTTCTATTAGGGGCCGCAAAATACGGAATGCACACGGACGTCATCAATATTTTTTGCGGATCTGTTTCTTACGGACCGTAAAATACATAAGTTCGTGTGCATGAGGCCTTAGAATGACTGGTGCAAGAAATCTATGACCTCAAGTACATATCAAATGTTATGATAAACAGAGTATACCGACTGAAGCATGAGTCACCAGTATTTAATGTCAGATTTCTTGTACAGTTCAGAGAAAATACTTACTTAGTTATTACTACTTATACAAAATAATGGTATTTTTTTTAAAATAAAGTTTAATTGTTTAGGGAAGTAATAAAACAAAACCCTGAGAATAAAATAATCACAGATTGTGTTTATACCTGACAAATAAATCTGCCTGGTTTTCAAATTCATTGTAATTTTAACGTAACAATAAATGAACTTGAAAATACCAACTCTCCAGTGATTCCTTGATGCCAGTGCCGTGAAAAGGATCAGTGTTTCACTGTGCACACCTCACGCATCTCCGGTATCAACATCATTAACTTCCGGTTACAGCATGAGCTTGCTGCCCCAGATTCATGGCTGCAGACCTAGGAAATACAACTGCTGCTCAAATAAAATGTTGTCTTCTTGCAGAACAGTGTACAGCGCAGAGCTGTGTATATATAAAGCATACAGCACAGAGCTGTGTATATATAAAGCATACAGTACAGAGCTGTGTATATATAAAGCATACAGCACAGAGCTGTGTATATATAAAGCATACAGTACAGAGCTGTGTATATATAAAGCATACAGTACAGAGCTGTGTATATATAAAGCATACAGTACAGAGCGGTGTATATATAAAGCATACAGCGCAGAGCTGTGTATATATATAAAGCATACAGCACAGAGCTGTGTATATATAAAGCATACAGCACAGAGCTGTGTATATATAAAGCATACAGCACAGAGCTGTGAATATATAAAGCATACAGCGCAGAGCTGTGTATATATAAAGCATACAGTGCAGAGCTGTGTATATATAAAGCATACAGCGCAGAGCTGAGTATATATAAAGCATACAGCGCAGAGCTGTGTATATATAAAGCATACAGCGCAGAGCTGTGTATATATAAAGCATACAGTACAGAGCTGTGTATATATAAAGCATACAGTGCAGAGCTGTGCATATATAAAGCATATAGCGCAGAGCTGTGCATATATAAAGCATATAGCGCAGAGCTGTGCATATATAAAGCATACAGTATAGAGCTGTGTATATATAAAGCATACAGCGCAGAGCTGTGTATATATAAAGCATACAGCGCAGAGCTGTGTATATATAAAGCATACAGCGCAGAGCTGTGTATATATAAAGCATACAGCGCAGAGCTGTGTATATATAAAGCATACAGCGCAGAGCTGTGTATATATAAAGCATACAGCACAGAGCTGTGCATATATAAAGCATACAGCGCAGAGCTGTGTATATATAAAGCATACAGCACAGAGCTGTGTATATATAAAGCATACAGCGCAGAGCTGTGTATATATAAAGCATACAGCGCAGAGCTGTGTATATATAAAGCATACAGCGCAGAGCTGTGCATATATAAAGCATACAGTATAGAGCTGTGCATATATAAAGCATACAGCACAGAGCTATAAAGCATACAGTGCAGAGCTGTGTATATATAAAGCGTACAGCACAGAGCTGTGTATATATAAAGCATACAGCGCAGAGCTGTGTATATATAAAGCATACAGTACAGAGCTGTGTATATATAAAGCATACAGCGCAGAGCTGTGTATATATAAAGCATACAGCGCAGAGCTGTGTATATATAAAGCATACAGCGCAGAGCTGTGTATATATAAAGCATACAGCGCAGAGCTGTGTATATATAAAGCATACAGCGCAGAGCTGTGTATATATAAAGCATACAGCGCAGAGCTGTGTATATATAAAGCATACAGCGCAGAGCTGTGTATATATAAAGCATACAGTATAGAGCCGTGTATATATAAAGCATACAGTGCAGAGCTGTGTATATATAAAGCATACAGCGCAGAGCTGTGTATATATAAAGCATACAGCGCAGAGCTGTGTATATATAAAGCATACAGCGCAGAGCTGTGTATATATAAAGCATACAGCGCAGAGCTGTGTATATATAAAGCATACAGCGCAGAGCTGTGTATATATAAAGCATACAGCGCAGAGCTGTGTATATATAAAGCATACAGTATAGAGCCGTGTATATATAAAGCATACAGCACAGAGCTGTGTATATATAAAGCATACAGCACAGAGCTGTGTATATATAAAGCATACAGCGCAGAGCTGTGTATATATAAAGCATACAGCGCAGAGCTGTGTATATATAAAGCATACAGCGCAGAGCTGTGTATATATAAAGCATACAGCGCAGAGCTGTGTATATATAAAGCATACAGTATAGAGCCGTGTATATATAAAGCATACAGCACAGAGCTGTGTATATATAAAGCATACAGTACAGAGCTGTGTATATATAAAGCATACAGCACAGAGCTGTGTATATATAAAGCATACAGTACAGAGCTGTGTATATATAAAGCATACAGCGCAGAGCTGTGTATATATAAAGCATACAGCGCAGAGCTGTGTATATATAAAGCATACAGTATAGAGCCGTGTATATATAAAGCATACAGTGCAGAGCTGTGTATATATAAAGCATACAGCGCAGAGCTGTGTATATATAAAGCATACAGCGCAGAGCTGTGTATATATAAAGCATACAGCGCAGAGCTGTGTATATATAAAGCATACAGCGCAGAGCTGTGTATATATAAAGCATACAGCGCAGAGCTGTGTATATATAAAGCATACAGCGCAGAGCTGTGTATATATAAAGCATACAGTATAGAGCCGTGTATATATAAAGCATACAGCACAGAGCTGTGTATATATAAAGCATACAGCGCAGAGCTGTGTATATATAAAGCATACAGCGCAGAGCTGTGTATATATAAAGCATACAGTATAGAGCCGTGTATATATAAAGCATACAGCACAGAGCTGTGTATATATAAAGCATACAGTACAGAGCTGTGTATATATAAAGCATACAGCGCAGAGCTGTGTATATATAAAGCATACAGCGCAGAGCTGTGTATATATAAAGCATACAGCGCAGAGCCGTGTATATATAAAGCGTACAGCACAGAGCTGTGTAAATATAAAGCGTACAGCGCAGAGCTGTGTATATATAAAGCGTACAGCGCAGAGCTGTGTATATATTAGGCATATTAAGCTCACGGTGGTGCTTTTACTTCACGGGTCACATGCACTTCTTACCTCACCTGGCGCACGCACCTGTCTTACCTCACCCGACTCGCGCACCTCTTTAGAATCTCCTCAGTCAGCACAGCCTAGAGACGGACTATGCCCACATATGGTCACATGGTTAAGACATCATCTCAAGTCTTTTAGCCCACTAGGATTCAGCATCTACAGATAAACAACTGGTCATGTGATTCCTAACTCATTCCACACAACCCACACCTTCCCAGGAGCAACTCCATTCTAGTCACATGGATTCAATGTCAGAGCCAGGGAAATGCTGGGAGTTGTAGTTATCTCTTCTTATGCTTCCTCCCTGTAATGTCCTCTGATATTACATAATAACGGCTTGGACATGCCTGGAGTTGTAGTCCCATCCTCTTATACCGCCTCCAGTAATGTGGTCTGATATTAAATAATAATGGCTTAGGCATGCTGGAAGCTGTACCTCCTTCTGTAACATGCTTTGATATAAAATAAAAATGGCCTAGACATGCTGGGAGTTTTAGTCCTCTCCTCCTATGCCTCCTCCTGTAACGTGGTCTGATATAAAATAATAATGGCCTAGACATGCTGGGAGTTGTAGTCCTCTGCTCTTATACCTCCTCCTGTAACTTGCTCTGATCTAAAATAATAATGGCCTAGACATGCCGGCAGGCCCATCGCATTCATTATTTTATACACCAGTTTTTGGCGTAGAAAATTTCAATCTACGACAGCAAAGGACCTAAGTTATGTAGAGACCGACGTCTCTATGTAACTTAGGCGCATCAAGCAGCAGCGGACATGGAATAAGACCAGCGTCTAAATCTCTGTCTTAGTAAGTATCCCCCCTATTGTCTATATATGCCTATATGTGGTGCATCTATTTCTTCCATTTAAGATTAATTGCTGTATTCGTGTTATCATTACCATGTTATGTAATGCTGCCACCCTGTGGTCATTCTTGTTATAGGTTTCCTGAATGTATTATGTAAATCCAATTGCCTTTGCTCTCTGTTTACTCCTCCTTTTTGGTGACATCATATCCTGTTTGTTCTGGTCCTGTGTCTTTCTTTTCTGCAGCAGACTCGGAGCTGGTGAGAGCATTTCGTTTTGACCACTAATGTCCTTTGCTCAAGGTAAACTCAATAAATTACCAAAGCATTTTTATTGTATCCTCTTCACTGGAGTTTCACATACAACTGGTAGCATGACCTAGGGATATTAGTGAGTTCAGCTGTCTACCATTGCTTGTACAGAGATTACCACTCGCAACCAGAGACTTCTGTAACGTACATCTGTGGTATAATGGTCAAAATAAAGCCTAAATCTACCGTCTTTGTATGTCTACACGCAGTCTGCAAGCAAGCTTAGAGCTGTCTGCCATCTTACATGCACGTGGCTTCATAAGCACAGTGAGTAAGCCAAAATCCTTTCTTAGAGAAAGTACCACTTAAACAGGAATAACATGTCCACAAGAGGCTCCATGGATTTCTCGGTCAGGTGAGGTTGGGCGGGTAGCCTGTAGTATTGAGGCTATGAGAAACGTCATGTGGGACGCCAAGGGAAGTCAAATGCAGGTGGAACGCATCTGCGTTCCAACAACGTGCTTCCGAGGTCGTCACTTCCTGTGCCAAACCCTCGTGGAACGCATTTGCGTTCCAAATCGGCGGTGCCGGTCACACATGGACCGCATTTGCGTTCCAGCCCGGCTCTTCTGGTAGTGTCTAATCCGGAATCGACGGTACGCCCTGTTACTAATATAATGCCACAACAATAACTGTATTTGCTCAAAGGGTCGGTGTTAGGCAAACTTTGTGGGGGAGATAATCAAAAAGTAACAATAGTATTCCGCGGCACCCGATCCGGAGTGGAGGCTCCAATACTGTGTGGCGCGCATGCGCAATAACGTTTAGTGGGTATACCTGCGGTGTATCCATGTGCAGAATGAAGGGCTGGGAATAGGGAGTAGAATTAGCATATGCGCAATGGAATAAACGTGCATCTATGCATCAAATAAGTATATCTGAGCGCAACTAATATGCTCTGGCAACGCGCAGAGATCGGACACTGTGTGTGCCCCAGCCACCTGCAAATTAGATTTTGACTATGTCACGGGGCGCTCCGTCCCTATGTGACACTCACATAATGCACCAACATAAACAGATTAATTTCCTTGCATAATAAATAAGTATAGACAGATGCTGTGGTCTGACATGACATGGCGTGTACACAAATCTGTATATTAAGGTGATTTCTGATAGACTAAATATTCTATGGGTTTCTTACCCTACCCACGTATAATGGTGAAGAAAATTGGGGGGGGGGGGGGTTGAACATGTGAAGAGTCCATAAGTCCCAGTGCAAGTGTGTCAGAGAAAAAAACGAAAAGATAAAAACAAAGGTTAAGCGCAAAGAAATCCGATGGTGCTTATCAACTGTAAAAAGTAAATACATGTAATTCAGAGAAAGGGGGTTATTGCAAAGTCAATGTTCATGGAGCCTCTCATATGTGTTGTTGTTACGTAGATTTTGTATTTGTGATGTGACCACATCTATGTATGTTTCCACACTATGATCAGTTGTTGGTGGCGTGAAGGAGCTCCTATTTCTTAACCCACATTCTCTCAATGTAACCCCATTAGTTTGTATAGTTTCTCTAGTAAGTGTGAGATCGTCTGATCGGGCCTTATTAGCAAAAAATGCTTTAAGTCTTAATAAACGGAAAACATTTTTAAGTTCAATATCAGTGGTGAACCAGTCAATTTTGGGATCAGGGACAAAAGACATACCTTTATTCAGGATTGCTGTCTCACTGGGTGTCAGAGAACATGATGATATATTAACGACTAAGTTGTTCTCTTCTGTCTCGCTGGGTATCTTCGAAATGGTGGTTTCCTTGTTTGTGCAGATGGTCCCATTGCGTCTCTTGTGTTTCCGTCCTCCTCTTCTCCAGGGGCGATTCCTGTTGGTTGTCCGGTCTTGTGTCCTGAGCCTAAAAAAGGAGCTGCATCCGATGAATCCGAATCCTTTGCCTTCTCCTTGGCGCCTGGTCTCTGTGTTGCCATTGATAGATGTTCCCGCGTTAATAGTCCTCCGCATCGCGATGCCATTTCTGTCTCTTTGTTTCCTCCGTTTCTGTACGATGTCGATTAAGGTGAATCTGGATGCTTTCTTTATCAGTATTGAGTTCACCCTCTGATAATTTGGCTGATAGTTGAGTCTCAAATTCCGAGATCTTTAAATTGCAGTTGGTAATCTCCTCTTGTAGAAATTCAATATTCAGTAGTATTAAGTCCAGGGAGTATTTGTTCGATATTTGTTCAAACCTGGCACAAAATCGAGTATTTTCTAGGAGTAAAGTCGGGCGTAGCCGAGATCTCAGTCCTCTGGGAATTCGTTGCTCCTTGTGGTATGCGTTCCACGAGGGTTCGGCACCGGAAGTGACGACCTCGGAAGCACGTTGTTGGAACGCAGATGCGTTCCACCTGCATTTGACTTCCCTTGGCGTCCCACATGACGTTTCTCATAGCCCCAATACTACAGGCTACCCGCCCAACCTCACCTGCACATCATGGATAAGGTATGTTATGTTATCTCTAACTGCTGATGTCAATGAAGCTAATTGTATCACAGGTCACTCCCCCTCACATGTTTTGTATGTGGGTATTTAATCCCCACCTTCTGATGTATATGCATGCTTGAAAAAGGCTACTACACAGCCGAAACGTTGCATCTGGAAAAAATTCAACCTTTTGGACGTGCGGTCTCCATTTTTTATTTTAATATTTTTTTTTTTCTTGACACCAAAGAAGAATTCAGTGACAATTTAAATGATTTATGGCAAAGAACTGAACAGTATATAGTAGCTCTTTCACGCTATAACAGTGATGCACCAAAGTTAACCACAGCGTTTAGCGACATCACTTTCCTGAGCGACTCCGATTTTGATGATGCCTCAGAAGAGTTGAGAGAAAGAATCCCCAAGGGAAGGATGCCTTAGTACAAGACACTAAGAGTAAGGCAGAACTCCGCATTGCACACTTGCAAAAAGTGAGATCCCATCGATCGCCTTCAACCAAATCTACGCTTTCATCTTCCAAAACCTCTCGTTCCAGAAGGTCAGGGTTGCATGACAAGCTTATAGAGATCCGGGCAGAATCAGAGGAAGCTAGTGTAAGAAGTTCCTTTGCTAAGAAGGAGGCTGAGATCACAAAGAAGAGAGCAGAAATGGAGGCTGAGAACACAAAGATGGAGGCAGAAGCCCAACTAAAAATTCTCCAAACAGAAGGGGAAGAAGCAGCTACCTTATCTAAACTGAAGGTCTTCGAGCAAACAACATTAGACCAAGGTACCGACCTAGACTATTTCATCCAAGGAGAAGTGGAAGACCCGGCTGACTGCACTGCTCCTCCTGCTAAATCACATGTACCAACTCCACTTTTAAATCACCAACAGCGTCGAGCTAGCTGATCTCCAGAGACTACACCACAGCTTAGTCCTTATTCCACATCATTCTGTCCTGATCAATCTAAGCCTTATGTGCCAGAGGCCCTACATGCCCCAGAGAGACCACAATGCAATCTAGCAACAAGTAATGGAAGATTAAACATGTCAGACTTTGCCAGATACATGATGCGCAGGGAGCTGATAAACATTAGTCTCTCAAAGTATGATGGCCATGCTGAAAACTACAGGGCCTGGAAATCGACCTTTAAAGCAGTAATCAGCGATCTTAACCTCACTGCCAAGGAAGAACTTAACTTTCTTGTCAACTGGTTAGGCACAGAATCTGCAGAACGCATAAAGATATTAAGAGAGACGTGGGAGAGACTTGAACAGACCTATGGCAGTTCTGAAGCTATAGAAAGCACCTTATTCAAGAGACTTCAAGCCTTCCCAAAGATAACTAGCAAGGACAATCGCAAGCTCCAGGATCTGAGCGACCTACTAAAGGAATTAGAAATGGCTGAAATGGACCCACGTCTGCCAGGACTGAGTTACCTTGATACTGTCCATGGTGTTAATCCAGTTGTGTCGAAACTACCACACTGCATGCAAGAAGAGAACACAATGAGTCTTTTCCCTTTTTCTCTTTCTTTTCCAGATTCATCAGTGACCAAGCTCGGAAGAAGAATGATCCCAGCTTTGACTTCACAGAATCCACTCTACCTGCTTCATCCTCATGCTCAAGGTATGACAATACAACAAGTAAACGTAGAGACTTAAGGGGAACAGTATCCGTTAGGAAAACAAACGTCCCAGTTATTACAACCTCCACTACTAGGAAGGACACCTCCGTCCTTAAAGAAACGGACCCTAATCGCATGTGCCCTATCCACAAAAGACCTCATCCTTTAAAAGAATGTTGTGGGCTCAGAGCAAAGACTTTGCAAGAACGCAGAGAGACACTTAAAGAGCTTGGTGTGTTACAAGTGTTGTGCCTCGTCAAATTAGATGGCAAAAGATTGTAAAGGTGTGCAGAATGCAGCAGTGACAAGCATGTTACATCAATGTAGCCTACTTTGCCTCCAGACAACGCACCATCTCAAGACGCAACCAACGCCGTCGCACTTCATGGCGGGGAGCCATCGGCTCAAGAGCTAGCTGCAACGACTGTCTCCTCTTCCTGTATGGAAATATGTGGCAAGGAGACTGGTTCCAAGTGCTATGCAAAAGTGTGTTGGGTCAACGTCTACCCAGAAGGGCAATCTGAAAAGGCCACCAGAATGTACGCCATTATAGATAAACAAAGCAATAGGTCTCTGGCGAAACCTAAATTCTTTGAGGTCTTTGGCATAGCGGGAGAAGCAACACCATACACCCTCAACACTTGTTCTGGTTGTGTAGAGATTTATGGCAGAAGAGCCACTTGATACCTTATATCCTCCATTAAAGGGAACGTTCATATACCCTTGCCAACATTAATTGAATGCGACCAGATACCTGATGAAAGAGATTAACCCCTTAAGGACATAGGACGTACCGGTACGCCCTATTTCCCGAGTCCTTAAGGACCAAGGACGTACCGGTACGTCCTAACTTTAAAATCAGCATTCCGGCGCCCCAGGGGTTAATTTGAACAGGATGCCGGCTGAAATCATTCAGCCGGCATCCTGTTAAAACGCCAGGGGGGGTCATGTGACCCCCCCCGTGTCGGTGATCGCAGCAAACCGCAGGTCAATTCAGACCTGCGGTTTGCTGCGCTTTTTGCGGGGATCAGAAACTTCAGAGTGCCTAAAATCAATATTGTACACCCCCCCCCCTGCACGATTTGATGGCGGCGGGTGGTGCAGGGGGGGTGTCGCAGGCGGTGGGGGCGTTGCGGGAGGCGGGCGGTGCGGCAGGCGGGATCGCGATCCCCCGCCCGCCTCCCATTGCATAATCGTTGGTGTACAGTGGGTATACCAGGGTGCCAGCACATTGCTGGAACCCTGGTATAAACGGCTGACATCGTTGATGCGATGGCAGCCGTTTAACCCTTTCCATACAGCGGTCCGTACGGACCGCTGTATGGAAAGAGTTAACAGTAAGAGGGAGCTCCCTCCCTCTCCGATCGGGGGGCTGCTGTGCCTTTGCAGCCCCCCGATGGGAGAGGGAGAGAGCCCCCAGACAGCCCCCCGAAGCCCCGTCCTCACCCTTCCCCGTCTGCGAAGTTGTGGCAGACGGGGAAGGTTCCCATGGCAACAGGACGCCTGCTCAGGCGTCCTGCTGTCCATGGTGCTGAACAGATCTGTGCTGAAAGCATAGATCTGTTCAGTGTAAGTAAAATACAGTACAGAAACCTATATAGGTTCTGTACTGTATTTTACAGACATCAGACCCACTGGATCTTCAAGAACCAAGTGGGTCTGGGTCCAAAAATTTAAAAAATAAGTGAAAAAAGTTAAGATAAAAAAAAACATTTATCACTGAATAAAAATTTAAAAAATAAAATACACTACACATATTAGGTATCGCCGCGTCCGTAACGACCTGATCTATAAAACGGTCATGTTACTTTCCCCGCACAGTGAACGCCATAAAAATAAAAAAATAAAAACTATGAGAAAATTGAAATTTTGCCCACCTTACTTCCCCAAAAAGGTAAAAAAAAGGGATCAAAAAGTCGCATGTACGCCAAAATAGTACCAATCAAACCGTGAAAAAACTATGGCTCTTAGACTATGGAAACACTAAAACATAATTTTTTTTGTTTCAAAAATAAAATCATTGTGTAAAACATACATAAATAAAAATAAAGTATACATATTAGGTATTGCCGCGTCCGTATCGACCGGCTATATATAAATATCACATGACCTAACCCCTCAGGTGACCACCGTAAAAAAAAAAAAAAAAACTGTGTAAAAAAAACAATTTTTTGCCATCTTACGTCACAAAAAGTGTAATAGCAAGCGATCAAAAAGTCATATGCACCCCAAAATAGTGCCAATCAAACTGTCATCTCATCCCGCAAAAAATTAGACCCTACTCAAGATAATCGCCCAAAAACTGAAAAAACTATGGCTCTTAGACTATGGAGACACTAAACAATTTTTTGGTTTTAAAAATGAAGTTATTGTATAAAACTTACATAAATAAAAAAAAATATACATATTAGGTATCGCCGCGTCCGTGACAACCTGCTCTATAAAATTACCACGTGATCTAACCTGTCAGATGAATGTTGTAAATAACAAAAAAAAAAGTGCCAAAAAAGCTATTTCTTGTTACCTTGCCGCACAAAAAGTGTAATATAGAGCAACCAAAAATCATATGTACCCTGAACTAGTACCAACAATACTGCCACCCTATTCCGTACTTTCTAAAATGGGGTCACTTTTTTGGGAGTTTCTACTCTAGGGGTGCATCAGGGGGGCTTCAAATGGGACATGGTGTCAAAAAACCAGTCCAGCAAAATCTGCCTTCCAAAAACCGTATGGCATTCCTTTCCTTCTGCGCCCTGCCGTGTGCCCGTACAGCAGTTTACGACCACATATGGGGTGTTTCTGTAAACTACAGAATCAGGGCCATAAATAATGAGTTTTGTTTGGCTGTTAACCCTTGCTTTGTAACTGGAGAAAAAATATTAAAATGGAAAATCTGCCAAAAAAGTGAAATTTTGAAATTGTATCTCTATTTTCTATTAAATCTTGTGCAACACCTAAAGGGTTAACAAAGTTTGTAAAATCAGTTTTGAATACCTTGAGGGGTGTAGTTTCTTAGATGGGGTCACTTTTATGGAGTTTCTACTCTAGGGTTGCATCAGGGGGCTTCAAATGAGACATGGTGTCAAAAAACCAGTCCAGCAAAATCTGCCTTCCAAAAACCCTATGGCATTCCTTTCCTTCTGCGCCCTGCCATGTGCCCGTACAGCAGTTTACGACCACATATGGGGTGTTTCTGTAAACTACAGAATCAGGGCCATAAATAATGAGTTTTGTTTGGCTGTTAACCCTTGCTTTGTAACTGGAAAAAAAATATTAAAATGGAAAATCTGCCAAAAAAGTAAAATTTTGAAATTGTATCTCTATTTTCCATTAAATCTTGTGCAACACCTAAAGGGTTAACAAAGTTTGTAAAATCAGTTTTGAATACCTTGAGGGGTGTAGCTTCTTAGATGGGGTCACTTTTATGGAGTTTCTACTCTAGGGGTGCATCAGGGGGGCTTCAAATGGGACGTGGTGTCAAAAAAACTGTCCAGCAAAATCTGGCTTCCAAAAACCATACGGCGCACCTTTCACTCTACGCCCCGCTGTGTGGCCGTACAGTAGTTTACGGTCACATATGGGGTGTTTCTGTAAACGGCAGAGTCAGGGCAATAAAGATACAGTCTTGTTTGGCTGTTAACCCTTGCTTTGTTAGTGGTTAAAATGGAAAATTAGGCAAAAAAATGAAATTCTCAAATTTTATCCCCATTTGCCAATAACTCTTGTGCAACACCTAAAGGGTTAACGAAGTTTGTAAAATCAGTTTTGAATACCTTGAGGGGTGTAGTTTCTTAGATGGGGTCACTTTTATGGAGTTTCTACTCTAGGGGTGCATCAGGGGGCTTCAAATGGGACATGGTGTCAAAAAAACTGTCCAGCAAAATCTGGCTTCCAAAAACCATACGGCGCACCTTTCACTCTACGCCCCGCTGTGTGGCCGTACAGTAGTTTATGGCCACATATGGGGGGTTTCTGTAAACAGCAGAGTCAGGGCAATAAAGATACAGTCTTGTTTGGCTGTTAACCCTTACTTTGTTAGTGGAAAAAATGGGTTAAAATGGAAAATTAGGCAAAAAAAATGAAATTCTCAAATTTCATCCCCATTTGCCAATAACTCTTGTGCAACACCCAAAGGGTTAACAGAGTTTGTAAAATCAGTTTTGAATACCTTGAGGGGTGTAGTTTATAGAATGGGGTCATTTTTGGGCGGTTTCTATTATGTAAGCCTCGCAAAGTGACTTCAGAGCTGTAGTGGTCCCTAAAAATTGGGTTTTTGTAAATTTCAGAAAAATTTCAAGATTTGCTTCTAAACTTCTAAGCCTTGTAACATCCCCAAAAAATAAAATATCATTCCCAAAATAACTCAAACATGAAGTAGACATATGGGGGATGTTAAGTCATCACAATTTTTGGGGGTATTACTATGTATTACAGAAGTAGAGAAACTGAAACTTTGAAATTTGCTAATTTTTCCAAATTTTTGGTAAATTAGGTATTTTATTATGAAAAAAAAATTAATTTTTTTGACTTTATTTTACCAGTGTCATGAAGTACAATATGTGACGAAAAAACAATCTCAGAATGGCCTGGATAAGTCAAAGTGTTTTAAAGTTATCAGCACTTAATGTGACACTGGTCAGATTTGCCAAAAATGGCCTGGTCCTTAAGGTGAAAATGAGCCTGGTCCTTAAGGGGTTAAATTCCTACTCCAGAAGCTGCATACCATCATTCCCACCTGAAACATCTAGCTAGTGAGATTTCTCCTATGGACATGAATGCTGACATCCTACTCTTGCTCGGGAGAGACATTCTGAGGGTCCACAAAGTGCGGCAACAATGCAACGGTCCTGACTGCCCCATATGCGCAAAGACTCGACTTAGGCTGGGTGATTGTGGGCGATGTATGTATAAATAAGAGCCACAAACCATCTCAAGTGAACTCCTTCAAAACTTTTGTGCTCACAAATGGTCGCACAACTCACTTTAAGCCATGTGTTCGTCATTACGAAGTAAAGGAAAAGCTTTCTAACCTCCTTAAGGCACCAGACATCATTCCTACCCTTTATGACAACTTAGGAAGATCAGTGTTTTGTACAACACCAGAAGAAAACAGATTGGCCTTGTCCATGGATGACAAAGAGTTTATTAAAATAATGGACAATGGATTCTTCAAAGATGCAACTAACCACTGGGTTGCACCTTTACCTTTCTGTGCTGTAAGAGCCAGACTTCCTGACAACTGGGGAACAGGTATTCCAGATTCATCTGCTTGCAGCGTACGTTAAAAAACAAGCCTGAAATGAAAAATCATTTTGTGGCCTTCATGGAAAAGATATTTCACAATGACCATGCAGAGCCGACTCCACATTTTTGCAAGCGCATGGAGACTGCTGGTACCTTCCCTCCTTCGGAAACCAAACCAGATAAGAGTGGTATTCGGCTCAAGTGCCAAACATAATGGCGTATCTCTGAACGACATCCTTCTCACCGGTCCAAACCTGACCAATAATCTGGTGGAAGTACTTATGAAATTTAGAAAGGAGCTAGTTGCCATTACTGCAGACATTGAACAAATGTTAAACCGCTTTATCATTTGGTAAGACCACAGAAATTATCTCAGGTTTCTTTGGCACAGAGACAATGACACCAGCAAGGAAATGGTTGAATACCGCATGAAGGTGCACGTGTTCGGTAACAGTCCTTCAACTGCTGTTGCTACATATGGCCTACATAGGGCTGCCTCTGATGGTGACTGAGTCAGATTTTGGGGAAGATGCCCGAAACTTTGTTGAAAGAGACTTCTACGTGGACAACGCACTCAAATCCTTGCCCACAGCGGAGGAAGCAATAGATCTGCTCAAAAGGACACAAGGCCCAGAGTTTTTGCTGAACCAAAGAAAAGGAACTCCTACTCAAGATGTCTTCAGTCTCCAAGACCCTCATGAAGATCCAGAGATTCGCCCTAAAGTTAGTACCCTTGTCACCAAGTCTGAAAAGAGGGCTGGCTTGGGCTGTCATTGCTTTGAATGCTTCTCCAGATGGTCAAGGCTCGTTCACACTATTGCAAGGTTAGTCCACATTGTACATTGCTTTCGCGCTGAATGTTACAGTTGGCACGTGTGCCATAAACCTCTCACTGCAGAAGATATTGTCCTAAGTGAGTTGCTTGTGATATGTAACGTACAGCAGAGGGCCTTTCAAATGGAACTAAAATGTATACATGACAAGCAATATATTGCAAAAATCAGCCCCATTGTCAACTTGAAACCAGTAATTGACTATCACGGCATGCTGAGGGTTGGTGGTCGCCTAACCAAAGCTAAGTTAGAGGTTTCAGAAGGAATCCCCTCATTATTCCTGCCAATCACCATGGTACTACACTGCTGATATGGAATTATCATGAAAGAATCAAGCACCAAGGAAGACATTTCACTAAGGGTGCTTTAAGAGCCGCAGGTCTTTGGATAGTGGGAGCAAAAAGACAGGTTGCTCATATAATTCACCATTGCATTAAATGTCACAAGGCAAGGGGAAAACTGCAACATCAACAAATGTCTGATTTGCCAGTTGATAGGATAAGCACCGAACCACCGTTTACTTATGTTGGTCTGGATGTCTTTGGGCCATGGACAGTCACTGCACAAAGGACCAGAGGTGGTCATGCAGACAGAAAACGATGGGCAGTGTTGTTTACATGCTTAAGTGTATGTGCTATACACATTGAACTAATAGAATCCATGAATGCTTCTAGTTTCATCAATGCTTTAAGACTATTTCTCACCATTAGAGGACCAGTAAAGAAAATTAGATCTTACTGTGGAACCAGCTTCATAGGCGCCTGCTGAGAATTGCAAATCGACTCTAAGCCAGTTTAAGACTACTTCGCCCTCATGCCTCTCATATGGGTGGTTCATGGAAAAGAATGATGGGCATCACCCGCAAAATATTGGACTGTATCTAATGGACTCAAACTTCTCAAGGCTGACCCATGAGACTTTGACCACCTTCCTTGCTGAGGTATCTATCGTCAACTCAAGACCTCTTGTACCTGTTTCTATGGACCCAGAATCCCGTCATTCTCACTCCAGCAACTCTTCTCACTCAGAAGTTTGGATTTTTTCCTAATCCACCTGAAGTCTTCTTCTGGTAACCTATATCAGAAACAGTGGACACATGTTCAACATCTGGCCAACTGTTTCTGGAGCAGGTGGAAAAAAGAGTACTTAACCCTTCTTCAGGGACGTAGGAAGTGGCAGCAGGTCAAGCCAAACTTACAAATGGGAGATCTTGTTCTCATGAAATACCAGAAGGTGGAAAGAAATTCCTGGCCCATGAGACTCATCTCAAAAATATTTGCCAGTGAAGATGGCAAGGTCCGTAAGGTGGAAGTGACCATCGCAAAAAAGGCGATCCCAAGTCCTTCATCAGGCCTGCATCTGAGATTGTTCTCCTCTTACCCGTTAAGAAATTATTCCTTCTACCTTGAGGAACTTTTTAAGGACTTTTCTTCTATTTAGTCGTCCATCTCTGGACTATTCCTAGACATTGGACTGTTCCTGTCCACCCATTCTAGTTTATTGTGTTTTCTTTATAGCCTTTTGTCTTTTGAGGTTCCAGTATTTTCATTGAACATCATATGGACTTTCATGTTTACTATATAGTGTGAAATCCTAGGATTTTAGACGGGGAGTATGCTGTCCCAGCATTTATTTCTTCCATTTAAGATTAATTGCTGTATTTGTGTTATCATTACCATGTTATGTAATGCTGCCACCCTGTGGTCATTCTTGTTATAGGTTTCCTGAATGTATTCTGTAAATCCTATTGCCTCTGCCTACTCCTCCCTTTTGGTGACATCGTATCCTGTTTGTTCTGGTCCTGTGTCTTTCTTTTCTGCAGCAGACTCAGAGCTGGTGAGAGCATTTCGTTTTGACCTCTAATGTTCTCTATATGTCTTTGCTCAAGGAAAACTCAATAAATTACCAAAGCATCTCCATTGTATCCTCCTCACTGGAGCTTCACATGCAACTGGTACCAGAACCTAGGGATATTAGTGAGTTCAACTGTCTACCATTGCTTGTACAGAGATTACCACTCACAACCAGTCAGAGACTTCTCTAACGTACATCTGTGGCAGAATACCATATATGTATAGTCCCATAGAGAATGGAGTGGCAGGGTTCATGCTTGACCTGCCACTCTATCAGACCGGAGGAACAGAACCCTGTTCTTAGGACTGTGAAGGTCAACCCGCCTCATGCATACCAAAGCATTTGGGATCAGCTGCTGATCTGCATATTTTGCAGGTGCTCTTGCCATTAAAGGGGTTGTCCACTTTTTTTTAATTTATTTTTTATATTGATGATGACCTATCTTCAGGATAGGTCATCAATATTAGATCTGTGGAGGTCAAATTCCCAGCACCCCCGCTGATTAACTGTTTGTAGAGAAGGCAGAGCTCATACCTGGCTTCTTTTTATTGTTAACCTGCTTGCCGTTGAAACTGCAGCAGTGAGCAGTGTAATTATAGGATGGCTTCTTCCTGTTCAAGTGACTGCACTGTAAATACACTGCACAGCCACTGCAAAGTAGACGAGACACAGGTAATTTCGAAGAGAAAGCAGCACTGGCACAGGCGGAGCTATCCCTTCATACAGCTAATCAGTTGGACCCCTGCTCATCCTGAGGATAGGTCATCAATATTAAACCACTGCTCAACCCCTTTAAAGGGAATCTGTCACCCCGATTTTGGACCATTTTCTACGGTAAGTAGTCCTGCCAATACAGAGTCCAGATCACTAGTTTTTATTTTTCTTCTGCCCCCGTTCCCCCATTATCAGCACACAGATACAATAAAATACATCATCAGGACCACTGTGCACGCACACATAAGCCCTCTCCATTATGTTAAAACAGCACAACAGTCCTGACTGTGTATTTCAGTGCAGCTTTGACAGCGGACAGCAGGGGGGACAGTAGGAAAATAAAACAGCCTACTGCCTGTAGCCTATCGGAGACCTCACTATGGGGAAGCGCTTGTGTGTGTGTGGAGAGGAGCACTATTGGGGGCACTATATAGGGGCATTTTATATTGGCCCACATTAAAGGAACATTAGCTCAACTGGGGGCACTAAGAGGGGACATTTTTTGTACTGGCACACACTATAAGGGGGAATTTTTTGCATTGGCACACATTATGATGTTTTTTTCTGCCACTCGCATTATAAGGGGGTATTTTTTTTTTTTTTACTGGTGCACATTATAAGTGGGCATTTTTGTACTAGTATGGGCACTATGAGGGAATTATTACTTCTGAGACACAGTGGGGATATTAGTACTGTTTGGGGAGCACTTTTACTGTGGGGCGCACCCTGGCACAATATCAGCTTAGCACAATTATTTTTGGGGGCATTATGGTTACACTGTTAATGTCAGGGACACTATTTGTTGGGCACAGTTATTTTTTAGGGCACTATGTGCCAATAATTACTGAAAGGGGCACTATCTGTGTGGTACTAGTGTCTGTATGGTACTAGTATTGGGGGGCACAGTATTTGGGGTGGCAGAATGGGGTGTTCAGAAGTTGGGAGGATGATGGAAAAGTAGGAAACTAAGATGTCTGTTTGTGAAACTCTGCAGAGACCAGAGATGGCTGAAAGAATTCATCATGGCGGTCTGGTCTTAATAGAGAAGATGAGGAAAGAGAACATCTACATCAGAGGAGACGTCACTGGATGTAAGTGGTATGTGGTGCTGTATTACTATGTGTGTTCCGTAGTGCTGTATGTAATGTTTGGAGGGAAGAGGTTAGGTTGAGAATTTTGCATTTGCGGGGGAAAGGGCACCATTTACATTTTCACCTCAGGCAGCAGAAAGGCTAGGTGCACCTCTGGCCACTCATTTATTACTATAATTAATAGTCCAAAATTGGGGTGACACCCTTTAGGAAAAAAATGTTTTATTTAAAAAAAAAAACAACAACTCAATATGATCAAACCATTGGTGTCAAATAACATAGTAACATAAGGTCGAAAAAAGACATTTGTCCATCCAGTTCGGCCTGTCATCCTGCAACTTGATCCAGAGGAAGGCAAAAAAAAATGTGAGGTAGTAGCCAAATTTCCCCACTTTAGGGGAATAAAAAATTCCTTCCCGACTCCAATCAGGCATCAGAATAACTCCCTGGATCAGCGACCCCTCTCTAGTAGCTATAGCCTGTAATATTATTACGCTCCAGAAATACATCCAGGCCCCTCTTGAATTCCGTTATTGTACTCACCATCACCACCTCCTCAGGCAGAGAGCTCCATAGTCTCACTGCTCTTACCAAAAAGAATCCTCTTCTATGTTTGTGTACAAACCTTCTTTCCTCCAGACGCAGAGGATGTCCCCTCGTCAGTCACAGTCCTGGGGATAAATAGATGATGGGATAGATCTCTGTACTGACCCCTGATATATTTATACATATTAGGCTACTTTCACACTAGCGTTCGGGTTTCCGTTCGTGAGCTCCGTTTGAAGGAGCTCACGAGCGGACCCGAACGCAGCCGTCCAGCCCTGATGCAGTCTGAATGGAGGCGGATCCGCTCAGACTGCATCAGTCTGGCGGCGTTCAGCCTCCGCTCCGCTCGCCTCCGCACGGACAGGCGGACAGCTGAACGCTGCTTGCAGCGTTCGGGTGTCCGCCTGGCCGTTCGGAGGCGTGCGGATCCGTGCGGATCCGTCCAGACTTTCAATGTAAGTCAATGGGGACGGATCCGTTTGAAGATGCCACAATGTGGCTCAATCTTCAAGCGGATCCGTCCCCCATTGACTTTACATTGAAAGTCTGAACGGATCCGCGCAGGCTACTTTCGCACTTGCGCACTTGCGAATTTTTTTAAAGTTATTAATGCAGACGGATCCGTACTGAACGGAGCCTCCGTCTGCATTAATATGAGCGGATCCGTTCAGAACGGATCCGCCCGAACGCTAGTGTGAAAGTAGCCTTAATTAGATCTCCCCTCAGTCGTCTTTTTTTTTTATAGTGAATAACCCTAATTTTGATAATCTTTCAGGGTACTGTATTTTCTCCATTCCAGTTATTACTTCAGTTGCCCTCCTCTGGACCCTCTCCAGCTCTATGTCTGCCTTGTTTACAGGAGCCCAGAACTGTACACAGTACTCCATGTGTGGTCTGACTAGTGATTTGTAAAGTGGTAGGACTATGTTCTTATCACTGGCATCTATGCCCCTTCGGATGCAACCCATTATCTTATTGGCCTTGGCAGCAGCTGCCTGACACTGGTTTTTGCAGCTTAGGCTACTTTCACACTAGCGTTCGTCGGTCCGCTCGTGAGCTCCGTTTGAAGGGGCTCACGAGCGGACCCGAACGCTTCCGTCCAGCCCTGATGCAGTCTGAATGGATGCGGATCCGCTCAGACTGCATCAGTCTGGCGGCGTTCAGCCTCCGCTCCGCTCACCTCCGCACGGACAGGCGGACAGCTGAACGCTGCTTGCAGCGTTCGGGTGTCCGCCTGGCCGTGCGGAGGCGTGCGGATCCGTCCAGACTTACAATGCAAGTAAATGGGGACGGATCCGTTTGAAGATGCCACAATATGGCTCAATCTTCAAGCGGATCCGTCCCCTATTGACTTTACATTGAAAGTCTGGACGGATCCGTCCGAGGCTATTTTCACACTTAGCTTTTATATGCCAAAATAATGCAGACGGATCCGTTCTGAACGGAGCCTCCGTCTGCATTATTATGATCGGATCCGTTCAGAACGGATCCGATCGAACGCTAGTGTGAAAGTAGCCTTAGGCTACTTTCACACTTGCGTTCGGGGCTCCGCTTGTGAGTTCCGTTTGAAGGCTCTCACAAGCGGCCCCGAACCGATCCGTCCAGCCCTAATGCATTCTGAGTGGATACGGATCCGCTCAGAATGCATCAGTCTGGCACCGTTTGTCCTCCGCTCCGCTCAGCAGGCGGACACCTGAACGCTGCTTGCAGCGTTCGGGTGTCCGCCTGGCTGTGCGGAGGCAAACGGATCCGTCCAGACTTACAATGTAAGTCAATGGGGACAGATCCGTTTGAAGTTGACACAGTATGGCTCAATTTTCAAACGGATCCGTCCCCCATTGACTTTCAATGTAAAGTCAAAACGGATCCGTTTGCACTATCATGAACAAAAAAAAAAAAATTTTTTTTTTTTTTTTTTTTGCTCATGGTAATGCAAACGGATCCGTTCTGAACGGAGCCACCGTCTGCATTAATATGAGCGGATCCGTTCAGAACGGATCCGATCGAACGCTAGTGTGAAAGTAGCCTTAGTTTGCTGTTTATTAAAATTCCTAGATCCTTTTCCATGTCAGTGTTACCGAGTGTTTTACCATTTAGTATGTACGGGTGACTTGCATTATTCCTTCCCATGTAAATAACTTTACATTTATCAGTGTTAAACCTCATCTGCCACTTATCTGCCCAAGCCTCCAATCTATCCAGATCCCTCTGTAGTAGTATACTGTCCTCTTCAGTGTAAATTACTTTAGTGTCATCTGTGAAAAGTGATACTTTACTGTGCAAGCCTTCTACAAGATCATTAATAAATATATTGAAGAGAATAGGGCCCAATACTGACCCCTGAGGTACCCCACTAGTGACAGTGACCCAATCTGAGTGTGTACCGTTAATTACCACCCTCTGTTTTCGATCATTGAGCCAGTTACTTACCCACATACAGACATTTTCTCCCAGTCCGAGCATTCTCATTTTATATACTAACCTTTTATGTGGTACAGTGTCAAATGCTTTGGAGAAGTCCAGATACACGACATCCATTGATTCGCCGCTGTCAAGTCTAGAACTTACCTCCTCAGAGAAACTGATTCAATTAGTTTGGCATGACCGATCCCTCATGAATCCATGCTGATATGGCGTTATTTGCTTATTTCCGTTGAGATGCTCTAAGATGGCATCTCTCAGAAAACCTTCAAACAGTTTACCCACAACAGATGTTAAACTTACCGGCCTATAGTTTCCAGGCTCTGTTTTTGGAACCTTTTTGAATATTGGCACCACATTTGCCATGCGCCAATCCTGTGGGACATTCCCTGTCAGCATAGAGTCCGCAAATATCAGAAATAAGGGTCTGGCTGTGACATTACTTAATTCTCTTAGGATACGGGGGTGTATGCCATCCGGCCCTGGCGATTTGTCTATTTTAATCCTTTTAAGTCGCTGATGTACTTCTTCCTGGGTCAGACAGGACACTTTTAATGGGGAATTTATTTTTACATTCTGCATGTCATTCTGCATGTCATCTTAACATCCCATGTTAAGCCACCCCCACAACCACACCCCCTTTTGGGCAGTGGATTAATTTGGCCAGTATTTTTTTGTTTGTTAGGATAGATGGCAACCCTACACCTAATACACCAGAGTCTGCTCCTCCTGTAGTATAATGACCTGATGCAGACAATACACCAGAGTCTACTCAGAGACTCAATCTTTAGGGGTACAGATAGGACGATCTGTCACAAAGACCGGGATCGTCGAACGGTGTGTTGTCTTCCTGGGGCTTAAGTTGGGTACATTGCGGATCGGGTTGACAGATTACTGGGAGGGGCTGGAGAAGATCCAGCAGTCATGGTCCATATCGGAACCAATGACAAAGTTAGAGGTAAGTGAAGCATCCTTAAAAAAGATTTTAGGGATTTAGGTCACAAGATTAGGGCAAGGACCTCAAAGGTAGTGTTTTCCGAAAGGCGGCGTTTGGGTTCCTGGAGTACTGGGCCAACTTCTCTGTTGGCTACAGGCTCTATCGTAGGGATGCGCTGCACCTCAATGGGGAAGGAGCAGATGTGTTGGGGGACAAGATGGATAGAAGATTGGAGGAGTGTTTAAACTAGGGACTGGGGAGGGTAATTAAGTTATAGGATGGGAAGATAGTGCAGTTGGAGACCGGGGGCAAGGTAATGGGACTTGGGGAGGAATGGAAGGAGGGACTAGAACAGTTTAGAAGGAAAGGTGTAGGGTAAAAAATATACATAAACCTCTTAATTGTATGTATACTAATGCCAGGGGCCTGACTAATAAAACTGGTGAACTGGAATTAGTGATGTGTGACATAATGGGAATAACGGAGACATGGCTGGATGACAGCTATGACTGGGCAGTTAATGTACAGGGTTACAGTCTCTTTAGAAGGGATCGCAGAAACCGGAGAGGAGGGATGGGTCTGCCTTTATGCAAAGTCCTGTCTAAAGCCCACACTCCGAGAAGATATAAGTGAGGGACACGAACATGTGGAGTCACTGTGGGTAGAAATCCATGGAGGCAAAAACAATAATAAAATACTAATAGGAGTATAGTTTATTATAAACCACCTAATATACCAGAGTCCACAGAAAATCTGCTACTAAACGAAATAGATGAGGCAGCAGATCATAATGAGGTCATTTTTATGGGGGACTACAACTACCCAGATATAGACTGGGAAACTGAAACCTGTATATCTCATAAAGGAAACAGGTTCTTGGCAATAACCAAAGACAATTACCTTTCCCAACTGGTTCAGGACCCGACTAGCGTGACAGCCATACTGGACAACAGACATGCAGGTTGGGGGACACCTGAGAAATTGTGACCATAAAGTAATAACCTTCTAATTGTCATTCAAAAGAGTGTTTCTTCAGGGAGGAACAAAAATACCAAACTTCAAAAAAGCTAACTTTAGCCAACTAAGAGAGGCCATAGGCCTAACTAACTGGGACACAGTCCTCAAAAATAAAAATACATCCACAAAATGGGATATTTTTAAAAGCATCCTAAAATCTAATTGAGAGGTACCTTTATGGGAATAAAATGTTAAGGAACAAGAAAGAAACAATGTGGATAAATAGAACTGTAAAGAAAGCAATAAATGACAAAAAGAAAGCATTTCAATCACTAAAACAGGAGGGTAGTGAGGAAGCACTGAAAAACTATAAGGAAAAAAAATGTTATATGTAACTAAAGACCGAGAGATTAATTACCAAAGAGAGCAAAACTAACCCTAAAATGTTCTTCAATTATATAAATGGTAAAAAGTATAAATCTGAAGGTGTCGGCCCTCTACAGAGTAAGGAGGGGGGAGTTGCAGAGAGCGATGAGGAGACAGAAAAGCTATTAGATATCTTTTTTTTTTTCTCCACTGTATTCACTGAGAAAAATAAACAGATGCAATGCAGAATGTACAAGTAAATTCCCTATTAAAAGTGCCCTGTATGACCCAGGAAGAAGTACAGCGGCGTCTTAAAAAGATCAAAATAGACAAATCGCCAGGACCAGATGGCATATACCCCCGTATCCTAAGAGAATTAAGTAATGTCATAGCCAGACCCTTATTTCTGATATTTAAGCACTCTATACTGACAGGGAGTGTTCCACAGGATTGGCGCATAACAAATGTGGTGCCAATATTCAAACAGGGTCCAAAAACAGAGCCCGGAAACTATAGGCCGGTAAGTTTAACATCTGTTGTGGGTAAACTGTTTGAAGGTTTTCTAAGATGCTATTTTGCAGTACCTCAAGGAAAATAAGCAAATAACACCATATCAGCATGGCTTCATGAGGGATCGGTCATGTCAAACTAATTTAATCAGTTTCTATGAGGAAGTAAGTTCTAGACTTGACAGCTGCGAATCAATAGATGTCGTATATCTGGACTTCTCCAAAGCATTTGACAATGTACCGCATGAAAAGTTAGTATATAAAATGAGAATGCTTGGACTGGGAGGAAATGTCTGTATATAGGTAGGTAACTAGCTCAGTGATAGAAAACAGAGGGAGGGTATTAATGGTACACACTCAGATTGCGTCACTGTTACTAGTGGGGTACCTCAGGGGTCAGTATTGGGCCCTATTCTCTTCAATATATTTATTAATGATCATGTAGACGGCTTGCACAGTAAAGTATAATTTTTTGCAGATGACCCTAAACTGTGTAAAGTAATTAACACGGAAGAGGACAGTATACTACTACAGAGGGATCTGGATAGATTGGAGGCTTGGGCAGATAAGTGGCAGATGTGGTTTAACACTGACAAATGTAGGGTTATACACATGCGAAGGAATAATGCAAGTCACCCGTACATACTAAATGGTAAAACACTGGGTAACACTGACATGGAAAAAGACCTAGGAATTTTAGTGAACAGCAAACTAAGCTGTAGACACCAGTGTCAGGCAGCTGCTGCCAAGGCCAATAAGATAATGGGTTGCATTAAAAGGGGCATAGATGCCCGTGATGAGAACATAGTCCTACCACTTTACAAATCACTAGTCAGACCACACATGGAGGACTGTGTACAGTTCTGGGCTCCTCTGAACAAGGCAGACATAGCAGAGCTGGAGAGGGTCCAGAGGAGGGCAACTAAAGTAATAACTGGAATAGGGGGACTACAGTACCCTGAAAGATTATCAAAATTTGGGTTATTTACTTTAGGAAAAAGACGACTGAGGGGAGATCTAATTACTATGTATAAATATATCAGGGGTCAGTACAGAGATCTCTCCCATCATCTATTTATCCCCAGGACTGTGACTGTGACGAGAGGACATCCTCTGCGTCTGGAGGAAAGAAGGTTTGTACACAAACATAGAAGAGGATTCTTTACGGTAAGAGCAGTGAGACTATGGAACTCTCTGCCTGAGGAGGTGGTGATGGTGAGTACAATAAAGGAATTCAAGAGGGGCCTGGATGTATTTCTGGGGTGTAATAATATTACAGGCTATAGCTACTAGAGAGGGGTCGTTGATCCAAGGAGTTATTCTGATGCCTGATTGGAGTCGAAAATGATTTTTTTCCCCCTTAAGTGGGGAAAATTGGCTCCTAGTTTACAGGATTTTTTTTTGCCTTCCTCTGGATCAACTTGCAGGATAACAGGCCGAACTGGATGGACAAATGTATTTTTTTCGGCCTTATAAACTGTTACTATGTTATGTATTATAGAGACCAGATACAGACAATACTCCAGGGTCTGCTCCTTCTGTATTCTAGTGACCAGACACAGATTTCATAGGTTGCAGTAGATCTCCTGCATATAGTAATATATTATATACTACTATATATACACTATATAAAGGATATCTACTGTGGAGTAGATACTACTATATATGTACTATGAAGGAGATCTATCATATATATACAGTACATATACTCTTTGCTGATGACCTTCTATAATGCATAACCTCCCTTCAAATTAGCCTTCCAACTATAATGTATGAAATACAGAAATATGGGAGATTGAGTAATTTTAAAGTAAATATAAAAAATCTGAAGTACTCTCCCACAATAAGAAGAACTATATTTATCCTGATCTTTTTCTTTTAAATGGAAGAAGACTTTGGTGAAATATTTGGGAATACAACTTTGTTTCGCTGAAAACTTCGGTTTAAAGGGGTTATCCAAAGTATGGATGCCCCCCAATGCCCGGGCCCCTCATATAGATTATACTTAGCCCACTCCCCGGCACTCCTGTCAATCCTGATCCTAGCACGACCGCCGCTGCATCTCCTTGCGTCATCCTAGCGATGAAGCGGCGGCCGTGCAGGGAGCAGGAGCGACGCTGGGGAGTGGGGTAAGTATAATCTATATGAGCGATCTGGGCATTGGGGGGGGGGGGGCATGTTTTATACTTTGGATAACCCCTTCGATGCTGTATTAAAATGTATGGTCTCCGACGAGGCGAAGTGAGTTATTCCCGAAGTCTTGTAAGACTTTAGTGAATAACTTCGTTATTAGATTTTTTTAGCTGAAAAAACCATTTTAAAACTTGGCACAGAGCCGTGTGTGTGGAGCAGCGCAGATGTGTATGTCTCGGGCGGCGCAGACATCTCTATCACCTCAGGAGGACGCGCTTCTTATTGTCGAGAAGAATCCTAATCCTCTCAGCTGTAAGCCTGACTCCGCCCACACACGGTCACATGGTCCTGACATCATCACAGGTCCTGTAAGCACAGAACAAGCACACACTGCTCTACAGGTGGAGGTAAGCATCCCCCTTTTGTGCCTTTAAGGTGCTCTGACCTCACTGCTGGTCCATGTGCCTGCAGCCCATTCATTCAATTCAAATAATCTTTATTTATACAGCGCCACCGTATTCTGCAGCGCTTTACAATTAAGAGGGTTCATGTACAAATCAAGTCGTCATCACAGGATTACAGGCTAATGTACAGATGAAACACTAGGATTGAGGGCCCTGCTCGCAAGAGCTTGCAATCTATGAGGAAATGGGGGTGTCACAAAAGGTAGCATTGATTCTTTAACGTATAATGCAGTGCTCCAGACAAAAAAAAATTAATATCAATGAGAAATTGGCTCCTAATCTGAAAAATTTAGGAGCCCAAATAAAATTTTAGGTTGTAACATAAGGGTCAGAAATGGGGTTTTCTTTAGCCTCTTGGCTATTAGTTTTTCCATTCATAAACCTCCACATTGAGCTCCCAGCAGTAGATAGAAGCCTGCAGGGCACGCTGGCACTTCTGGTGTGACATCACCTGGGCACATGGTCTATACTCAGCAGAGGTTCCGTTCCCGCCATGCTGTCCCTGGCACTTCATGAGCAGTCGGCAGTGGCGCGTGCTCCCCTGCTCCATGAATGGCAGTTAAATTATCGTGCGTATTCATATGCATAAGACATTTTTTAGGGAGAAAAACTGCCTGTACAGGTGTCTGACGCTTGTACAGTCGTTATTGCGACTAGGGATGAGCGAATCGACTTCGGATGAAACATCTGGAGTCGATTCGCATAAAACTTTGTTCCCTCATTGCGACTTCTCCCGCTCACCATGTCTGCGATGCTGCATGCCCTAAACCCTGCTGTTCTGTCGAGACTCCACCTGAAGCCTGGCAGGTAACAGGCATATTTAATGAGGAGCGCCGTTGGACTGTGTGGTGTACCGTGCATACAAAAAGGGGTGTAAAGTGGTTGTCCCAAATGGCTATTTATTACATAACCACAGGTTAGATGAGCCTGGGGCTACATGGTGACTTTGGCCCCTTGCAGACGAGCGTTCCTCCAGCAGCGAGTCCACAACACAGCACCCGGCCTGACCTCCCAGCACTGATGGGAAACACATAGCATTATATTGATTTATGATGCTATGTAACCCTTACAGTTCTGGAATGTATTGGATAACACTGACAGCATTATGCCAGTGTTATCCAATACATTCCAGAACTGTAAGGGTTACATAGCATCATAAATCAATATAATGCTATGTGACCCCCGGTAGCGCTGGGTGGTCAGGCGGGGAGCTGCGTTGCAGCTCGCTGCGGGAGGAACGCTCGTCTGCAAGGGGCCTTTGGCTGTGACCGAGATCACAGTGTAGCAATGCAGCATTGCCACTAGTGAGAGGGGTCATTTTGAGACCTGCACATTGTCATGACAGCCCCAATAATTCTCCCAACTGTAGGGTTGCAATGCGACCCCATTCACTGTCACGATTTGAAACCCTGCACTACACTACGATGGTCGGTCGTGCTGGCAACAGTGCATTCCTTTCTTTTTATTTAGCACACAGACATAAAGTGCACCAGGCCCTGTGACAGAATTGCGTAAACCAGCATTGGAATAGTGTGAGGAGACCTAAAGCCCAGCGTTACTCGGCACTGTGGGGCTGAGCGCACTGCAGCTGCCCTCTCTTCTCCACCACTTGCCCCTTACATGGGGGGCACAGAGCACCCTCAGCACATGGTGCAGTGTACGCAGAACGCTCACCCCCGTGCGCCTGCATGACTGAAAAACTCGTCTACTTTAGCTGCCCCTTGTCTATGGAGCAGTCGGCAGTGAGCGCACTCCCCGTTTTCATAACCGAAAAGCGAGCTGCTGTGTTCAGTGCGGGAGAAAGGGGGGGGGGTGAGAGGAGCAGCCAATGGTACGGCAGCACGCTGATACTGACCAATCAGCAGCCTCCTCACTAATAACAGAGCTCTGTACTGTGCGGAGCTCTGTTATTGGATTTCTGTGTCTGCTGGATGCAAGACCTTTCTTCTTAAAGCGGCAGAGCAGCAGAGGGTCTAGGCGCAAATGGCGACAAGACTACAAAGCCTTGTCCATTTTGCCATTCTAAGTCGCATTGGCGACCATTTTGGTCGCCATCTGGAGCCCTGTAATGCTATTCTTGTTCAGCATTATGCATTTCAAATTGTATGGGTCAGGCTGCTGCGATGAGCCAGCTCATTCCGTGGCAGGCACAGGCTGTATAATACCCCGCTGCAATGACGAGAAACAGTGATTGTGCCAAATGCTGTCATATAACCCCTCAGATGCCACGTTCAACACTGATCGCAGCACCTGTGAGGTAAAGTTCCCTCTGCCTTCCGATCGGACCCTCCGCAGTGAATTCGCAGGGCTCTGATTGGTTATCATGGCAGCCTGGACACTTGTGAAGCCTTCCAGGCCTGCCATGGTAAGCTCCCTGCTGCACCAGATAAAGCTCAGCAGGGACAGTGTCAGAATCCTAATAGATCTCTATTAGGGTGAATAAGACAAGGGATCTTAAGATCACATATACTAACCCCCCTAAGGGAGCTAATAGCTAATAAATAAAAAGTGAAAAAAGTGTAATAAAAATAAAAACAACACCATTATATTAAAGTTTAAATCACCCCCTTTCCCAATATTATATATAAACAAAAACAAATAAACATGTTTGAAAAAGTCTGAATTATTAAAATATAAAAAAGAATTCCTGTGCGTTGATAGCCTGTAAGGAATAAAAAAGAAAAACATGCGATTCAGCCATTTTTGTAGTCACCTTGTCCCCCCCAAGAATGGAATAACATTATATGAAAACATACCACAATGATACCAATAAAAAGTACAGTTAGTTCTGCTAAAAACAAGCCCTCATACAGCTTTGTACACCGAAATATAGAAAAGTCATGGCTGTTAGAAAATGGTGATGCAAAGAAAATTTAGATTTCTAGGTTTTCGATTTTTTTTTAAAGTAAGAAAACAAAATAAAAACTACAAAAGTTTGGTTTCACCATAATCATATTGAGCCGCGGAAAAAGTGAAGGTTGTGATGTCAAAATCCCAAAACTTTGGCGGAATTGTGTCTTTTTTTAATTTAATTTTTATTTTACCCCACAAAGATTTTTTTTTTCTAAATCAAGACATGGTAAATAAAATGGTGCTATTAAACATGCATCTTGCCCCTCAAAAAATAAGCCCTTATATGGCTATGTGAAAAGTTATGGCTATTGGAACATGGGGAGGAAAACTCAAAAATGAAAATAGGCCTGGTCTTTAAGGGGTTAAGGAAGTGGTCCGGCCATCTTTGCTAGGGTCAGTTTAGGGATCGTGATAAGCCTGCCTAAAAAGATGTGTCTTAAGGCATGTTTAAAGCTAAGTAAGTCGGGAATTAGGCTGTTTTCATATGTTCGGCACAGCTCTCCGGTATATTTACGAGGTAGTGTCTGGATCTCCGCTAGACCCCATTATAATCAATCAGACCAGCGTTCATTTATATCAGGCAATGCCGGATCCAGAGAACTGTGCCACCAATGTAAAAGTAGCCCTAACCTGGGAAGTGCATTCCAGAGAGCAGGTACAGCTCAAGAAAAGTCTTGAAGATGGAAGTGAGAGGTTCGAATTATGGAGGATGTTGGTGTTAGATCATTAGCAGAATGAAGAGCGCGAGTAGGGTGGTTGAGAGAGATGAGGGAGGATAAGTACAAGTGCAGCACTGTGGAGAGCTTTATGGGTGAGAAGTTAGAATTGTATTCTGTGGAGGATAGACAATCAGTGAAGTGACTGGCAGAGGCTAGAGGCATCGGTATAGCGGGTGGACAGATACATGAGCCTGGCTGCTCCATTTAGGACAGACTGGAGGGGGAGAGTTTATCGAGGGGAAGACCGATTAGTAATGAGTCATGAGATAAGAATGAATCAAAGCAACAAGAAGAGTTGTTCTTGAGGTGCCGACGATATGAGTGTGCAAGTGATTGAATATGGGAAACAAAGGAAAGGTTTGAGTCAACATAACCCTAAGACAACAGGTGTGCGGCCCAGGAAATATGATAGCACTACAGACTGAAATATCAGGTTTAGGTAGGTTAGTAGATGGGAGAAAGACAAGAAGGATCATTTACAAAGACCAGCGTTTTACGGTGGTCTTCGTTTCTCCTTGGCGCTAGTGGAGGATGCTCATAATTTATAATGAGGTGTGTGCTTCATCATAAATTAGTTGGTCCGTGCACCTGGAGTAAAAACTACCCCAGCTTCTGACTGGAGTAGTTTTTCACCAACATTTATGCCTGCTATAAATTCTGGTAAATTTGTTGGGGGCGATACCCTGAACCCCGCCACTCCCAAGTGTCGAACGCAAGACAAAAATTACCATGTGACAAAATCTCGCACTTGCGGTTAAAATGTCACAAAAAAGGCTTTTTCAACCTTTTCTCTTACACCAAAGCCTGGCGTAGTGCCATTCATAAATGACTCCTAAGTTGACTTTCTGAGAGATTCAGTTTCAGGACATGATTTTAATAATCACTGGTGTTTTGTAGTACAGCAGGGGTGATATCTCGGGGCGAAGTATATACCATTATGGAAGTGCTCACTAGTATGCATTAGGTGCAGGGTGCAGGAGAGCGGATACGCTGTGAGCGCTTCTTATACTCTCCATCCCTGGTCTTCTTCCCTTTGGCCACGCTGCACTGCAGGTCCTGACTGCGTACAGTGTCAGTATGTAGTGCGCACATTATGACCCAACTCTGCACACAGTCAGATGACAGTGCAGTGCAGGCCCGGAGAAGATAAGGGAGCGCGACCTCTGCAGAGACCGCTGGACCTGGAAAGGAACGGAGAGGTAAGTCAGGTTATTTATTTTAAAAGTCTGATGGGGGTCTGACATAGAGATCTGATAGGGGTCTGGCATGGAGGTCTGATACGGGTCTGGCATGGAGGTCTGATACGGGTCTGGCATGGAAGTCTGATCTAAGGTCTGATGGGGGTTTGATCCCAATTTTATACCCTCGTGTCAAAGAGGCTAGAAGGTATACACTGTAAATGTATTCCCTTATGTACAGCTAATGTATTTTTACATGAGATTTTGTGTGTTTTTAACAGGTTCCTACATTATAGGAATTGTCTCCATTTGATATTTTCTACATAAAAGAATTTTCCTGATTGACCTATCAAGGATGGATAGGGACAGAGACAAGATGGTAGAGAGGCTATTAAATCTCACCCTAGAGATACTCTTCCAACTTACTGGAGAGGTGAGAGATTTTGATGATGTCACATTAAATCATTCTGAACCCTGCCGTGTGCCCATTCTGCCGTCTATGATCACACATGAAAATTTTACATTTCCCCTATATTTTGCTTTTATCTATGGTAATAACAGATGATATGACTGGAGAGGTGAGAGATTCTTATGATGTCACATTACATCATTCTTATCTATGGTAATAACAGAAGATATGACTGGAGAGGTGAGAGATTCTGATGATGTCACATTTAGAGATGAGCGAATCGAAGTTGACGAAGTGGAATTCGATCTGAATTTTAGGAAAAATTATATTTGCACCGAATCTGAATTTCCTCGTGCTTCGTGGTAACGGATCGCATTTTTTCCTAAAATGGCTGCTGCACGTGTGAGGACATGGAGCAAGGAACTCTGGGAACGCGGGATCACCCATAATGCCATGCACGCATCCAATCAGCGGCCAACCAGCCCTGTGATGTCACAGCCCTTTAAATAGCATCAGCCATCTTGGATTCTGACATTTCCTAGTGTACTTAGTGCAGGGAGAGACGTCAGCAGGCGCTAGGGACAGTGCTAGGAAAGACTTCATTGTGCTAAAAAAATGATTTACTAGTTCAGGGAAAGATTATTCAAGGTGTAGGGAAAGGATAGGGAGGAATGATTCCACAGCATTTATGTAGAACAGGGTTCAGTAGGGGAGGTTACAGCCTGGGTAATAGGAACAACCCCATTACACTTTGCTGCACTGACTGGGGGGCCAAATTGCCATTATACAGCTCTGTAATTCCAGCAAACTGTTCTTGTTATTGGGGTGCAAATGCTGTTTGATACAGCCATTAACTGTCACTGGGTAGAGTCGCGGGTCTAAAGATAGAGCAGAGGTGCACCCCCTAAGCTGCCACCCGGTCCCCTGTCCCTGCCTACTTGCACCACCCACCCTAGGTGACGGGGCGCAACTGGGCGACAGTCCCCTACCTGAGTAAGTGCAAGCAGAGAGATAGAGACAGCAGGGAAGCGGACAGCCAATGAGAGGTAGCACTAGAGCGGACAGAGAGGTGGAACAAGCAAGGTACCACCAAAAACTAAAGGGCGAGGCGGGTCAACTAGCCGGGGTCAGTCCAGGAGGTCACGTCAGTACAAGGGAAGAGGCAAAGACAAAATCCAAAAGCAAGCCGAGGTCAAAATCCGAGAGGTAGCGTCAAGGTTCAGGAAGCAGGCAGAAGAGGTGTCAGGAAGCAGATCAAGGGTCAAATCCAAAGCTAAACAACAATAATAATACACAGCCTAAGGGACCAAAATCAAAGGCAACCTGTAGCCAGCAGGTTGCCTGTATTTATAGTGGGGAGTGAGGGTCATGTGACGTGGCCAGCGTCACATGAACGACAGACAAACAAGTCAAGCACCGAGTGATCAGCTTGGCGCTCAAGGCAGACCTAGGAGCAGGGAGCCTCCCAGCTAGCAAAATCCACCCTGGGAACGAGGCTAAAGACAGATCCTCGCTCCAGAAGCTAAGCAGCAGGTCTGCGGCTGATGGGAGACCGAGTGCACCTTCGGCGCCCCGTTACATTAACAGGGTTTATTACAAATAAATATTTCTATGTCTTATTTACCCTTGTGCGGTGCAGTTATATGTTCTAAAGCCCTTTTTGTTGTGTATTAGTGGCAAAAAAAATATATATTTGCCGTTCAGCGTTGCAGTTATATATTCTAAAGCATTTTGTGGAGTGTATAAGTGGAAAAAAGAAAAATATACTTGCTGTTCAGCGGTGCAGTTATATATTCTAAAGCCTTTTGTGTCGTGAATAAGTGGAAAAAAATAAGGGCCAATTTGCCGTTCAGTGGTACAGTTATATGTTCTAAAGCCTTTTGTGGAGTGTATAAGAGGAAAAAAGATAAATATATTTGCCGTTCAGCGGTGCAGTTCTATGTTCTAAAGCCTTTTGTGTCGTGTATAAGTGGAAAAAATAAGGGCCTATTTGCCGTTCAGCGGTGCAGTTATATGTTCTGTGGTGAAGTGAGAAAATTTTAGCCCTTTTTGGCATGTAGAAGTGGAAAAAAGGGCTTATTAACCGTTGTGTGGTGAAGTGAGAAAATTACTGAATTTTTTGGGGTGGTTTTATTTCCTTTTTATTTATTTATTTGATCTAACAGTATGTCAGACAGAGAAGTGCCAGGCCCTGCACAGGGGAGTGGTATCACACTACTGTCCTGCCCGGCCAGTAGTGTGGCATCACAGCGGGTGCTTAGTGTGGCAGGGGCCATAGTTACCCCAAGAAGAACTCGCCTATCCACCCAAAATGTGGAGAGACTGATCTTTGTCAAGATGAATCAGGCGTGGATCAGCCAGGATTTCCACCCACCAATGCCTGATGCATCAGACTAGATCATCCATGGTGCCACACCAACACTTTGACAAGAGACCGGTTTCTTCTGGCTACCTGCCTCACCTACTGTTCTGATGCTGCTACCCGCCTGATGCCACACATCTGATGCCAAGTGCTCCTTCTTTCACACATCTTCAGCTGGTACTCGTATTGTCACCCACCTCCCCACTCTGTCACCGGGTCACTCTTTGGTCCCCTGATGCTGCTGCCACCTCCCCACTCTGTCACCAGGTCACTTTGTGGTCTCCTGATGCTGCTGCCACCTCCTCACTATGTCACCTTGCCACTCTGTGGTCTTCTGATTCTGCTGTCACCTCCACACTGTCACCTTGCCACTCTGTGGTCTCCTGATTCTGCTGTCACCTCCACACAATGTCACCTTGCCACTCTGTGGTCTCCTGATGATGATTCTGCCACCTCCCCACTGTCATTGTGCCACTCTGTAGCCTCCTCATGCTGCTTCCACCTCAGCACCATGTCATAGGGCCACTCTGTGGACTTCTCATGCTGTTCCCACCCTCACCACTTCATGACTGGACCTGGTGGACATCATCATTTATTTGACCCTTCTGATCTGTCAGAAGGAAGGAAAAATTAGACGCACAACGGATCCCGTCTGTGTAGCAGCTATAAGGCCTATATGGTCCCATCAGAATTGGTTTGTGATTTGGTAGCCAAAAGCAGGAGTGGGTACAAAACACAGAAGACGTGCAAATATTCCATTCATTTGTCATCTCTGTTTTGGATCCACTCCTGTTTTTTTTTTTTTGCATTAGCAATACTGATGTATTAGTGACCAAATGCTGACTGAGTGAAGGCGGATGCTCAACAGACAGGATCCGTTTTTTGGGAGTTATTGTTCTGACGGATCAGAGGAAGGGCAAAATAATCAGTGACGTCAACACAAACTTACTGCTGACACCTTCTCCACTCTGTAAACAATAGCTTGGATGCAGGCAGCAGTTGCTGAGCTTCGCCGCTGGAAGTAGGGTTCCTACCCTGTAAAATGTAGATCAAAACTCCAGTGACATTATTAATGTATTAATTAGTGTAATCGTTATGCGGCTTAGAAATGACATTTCGGCCAACAAGGCCTTTTTTAAACTGGTGCCGCTCTGCAAGAAGAGTAGGAAGTTAGATGCTTGAGCGATGGCTGATGCACGCTTCCTGAGATTCAGCCATCGCTCAAGCATCTAACTTCCTACTCTTCTTACAGAGCGGCACCAGTTTGAAAAAGTCCTTGTTGGCCGAAATGTCACGTCTAAGCCGCATAACAATTACAATTCACTAATCAACAATAATGTCACTGGAGTTTTTTTGATCTACCTTCTCCACTCTGTCAGGGGGGGGGCTCTACTTGTATATACATTTAATAGAACAGGTTCTGTAGACATCTATGTGGAATCAGCTGACGACGGTGTAAAAGGAGTGCGCTTCTTCTTGGTGCTAACATTGACCTGTAAGGCTGAGTTCATACTTGAGTTATTTGGTCAGTTCTGGCCTGTGACTGCCCAAATAAGTGAAGTGTGCAGTGATTATAAGAGCGACGCCTGTTATCTGCATGTCATACTGACTCGCAGTATTGTTTCACTACGACAGCAGACTCCCTATGCGTGTTACTGCAAGGCACAGTGTTCTACACCACTATAAAGGCTCTCTGCAGCCAGGAAATAGCAGTTTTTTAACGCGATTCGCCATGAATAAATTCTGATTGAACCAAATTTTTTTTTTTTTATTGGCGAACCGGCCGAATCAAATTTTTTTTTTTATTCTCTCATCTCTAGTCACATTACATCATTCTTATCTATGGTAATAACAGATGGACTTGGCTGTAGAGGTGACGGACTCTGGAAATGTCAGTATTGATAGTTATTACTGTGTCTCCCCATACCTAGGATTACACAGTAGTCAAGAAGATCTCTAGTGAGCGCTGTCAGGCTCCTGTGTCTGAAGGATGGGGAAGAACCCAGAGCCCAATCACAGGGCCTCCACCTCACCCCCTGATACATGAGGAGATCAATGAACAGAAGCTTATAGAACTCATCCACAAGATGATTGAGCTGCTGACTGGAGAGGTGACACTGCTGGGAATGCTGGGACATTATACAGTAACAGCACTGGAGGGGTCTGGGTGATGACTGTATCATTGTGTTGTCAGGTTCCTATAAGGTGTCAGGATGTCACTGTCTATTTCTCCATGGAGGAGTGGGAGTATGTAGAAGGACACAAGGATCTGTACAAGGACATCATGATGGAGGACCACCAGACCCTCATATCACCAGGTAATAGACAGGACTAAATACACCCGTCCTTTAATTGTCTGTATGTAAAGAATAAATTCAGTCGCTGTATGTGTGTCCTACAGGAAGATCCAGTAAGAGAAGAACACCAGAGAGATGTCCCAGTCCTCTTCCTCCACAGGATCATCAGGTAGATGGACATATTCCCTTTGATCTATAGAAGGCTGTGAAGTTCTTTTGTTTTGTTTTATCTTATATGATTTAGTGATGAGCGGCACAGGCAATATTTGTTTCGCCATATTTCTCAAATTTTTCGCATAATATTTGCAATAAATTCGTGAATTCTAGAATTCGTAATCTCCAGTCATTATTTTTGCAAATCGTCACTAATGATGCGCATATCTTTTGCGCAATACATGCAACTTCACATTTTATCAGGTCTGAGTACTGATTGGTGCACTAAGTATTGTTGTGACATCACAGAACTATGTCTGTAGCATGTATGTATGGACAGCAGAGAAACAGTAATCCCTATCACACTACCTAACACCCTGCACTGGAACTCATCAGCAACACTATATCACTATCTAACCTACACTGACTATCTCCCACTAACTATCTGTGTTATATATATGAGCTAACTAATTATCTAATGTAATTGGATAAGGAATAGGATCCAGATGAAAGCACAGAGCACAGCAATGACACTGCTCTCTCTCTCCCCCAGAACTGAAAATAAACAGCAGAAAATGGCTGCTGGGGAGGTTCTTATATAGTAAGGGGTAGGCAACTTTCCTATTGGTTGCTAGGGATGTTGACAAAGATATTGCAGCCTTCTCATTGGCCCACAAGCAAGAAACAAGGTTACTAATGAAAAAAAATCTAGAATATTCGCGATTACGAATATATAGCACTATATTCTACATCTTTGCGAATTCTCGAAGTGCCGATATTCGTGATAAAAATTAGCGATTAGAATATTCGCGATCAACACTGATATGATTATATGTTTTATATCTGTGTACTGAGAAAGGTGGAAATGGTGGGAATAAATCTCCATTGACATAAGATGTTATTAGAATGTTCTGGCTATGGAGACTGCTGTTGGAAATGAGGAACCAACGGGTTGGATTTATTCCTATGGGTTCCTGCCTTTTACCTGAGACAAATAACACCGCAAACCAACCTCCCTCTACTAAAACAGCTTGTATCCCGTCTAGCCATGCTGAATATACATATGTATAAGGTTTTTATGACTGAGCTGTCATCTTATATCTAAGTCCAGCTCATAGGAGACCTACAGCTATTTGGCTCAGATAACTACTCCTAATCATGTCATTTTTGGTGATCATGATCACTAATGATCTTTTCTGCTTATCTAGAACATACACCTTGACTTCTCCGATTGTCTGTTAACTTTTACAATATTTTTCTTTTCACAGCTTTTGAATCAGGATGAAGAGCCTAACAATATTCATGGTATAGAGACATATGTTAGGGGTGATGAGCAGCATATAGAAGACATCCCTATAGAGATATTTGTGTGGCGAGATAAGCAGTGTAAGGAGGAATTTCCCACAGAGACATATGTGAGAGGTGATGATCAGTATAAGGAAGACCTTCCTACAGAGACATATGTGGGGCGTGATGAGCAGTGTAAAGAGGAATTTCCTACAGACACATATGTGAGAAGTGATGACCAGTATAAGGATGAACTTCCTACGGAGACATATGTGAGGGGTGATGACCAGTATAAGGATGAACTTCCTACGGAGACATATGTGAGGGGTGATGACCAGTATAAGGAGGAACTTCCTACGGAGACATATGTGTGGGGTGATGAGCAGTGTAAAGAGGAATTTCCTACAGATACCTACCCAGGTGAGTAGTAACCAGTAAATAAGGCATGTTTAGTGGGAAACACCTCTGAAGGCAATGCTGAAATCCAACTTCTCGATCCTTCTACACAGTAAATGGTAGGCAGGCTCAGCCAACATTAATCTAATGTGTATGGCCAGCTTCAGTCAATTCATAATATAATTCTGCTACATACAGTACCTTACAATTAGCATAGGAATATTTGTATAGAAATATTATACAATATGAATATATTCTTAATCCGCTTTCGGACCATTGCCAGAAGTGTAAAGTGTGGTCCTCAGGGAGTTCCAGACCCATGCCATACAGGTACAGCATGCTGCGGACACAGGAGATGCATTTGCTTGGTCAGTGACAGGGGCCTGGCTGTTACTAACACTCAGGCTCCTACTGTATCTGCCAGAATCGCTGAAAACTCTGATACCAACAGATTAATCCTTTAGATGCCGCGATCAATGCTGACTGACGCATCTCAGGGGTTCACAGAGGGGCCTCCCTTTCTCATCCCATCGGCTCCCTGCAGTGTGATAGTGGGGTGCTAATGGCAGAATTGCCATTATGTCTTCACCTAGCCTCACAAAAAAACATAAAATTGAGCATTCAAAAAGTCATGTATACCCCAAAATGGTACCAATGAAAACATTTCCTCATCCCACAAAAAATTTGCCCTCACGTAAGACACAATCGCCAGAAAAACAAAAAAATTGGCTCTCAGAAAATGGCAACACAAAAACATGATTTTTTTTCAAAAATGCTTTCATTGTGTATAACTGAAAAAAAATTAAATAACAGACATATTTGGTATGGTTGCATCTGGTTGTAAAAATAGTACACGATCTATCCCATCAGGTGAACGCCATAAAAAGTTATGTATATATATAACTTTTATATATAATCGGTATCTGTTATCATGCTGACCAGCAGAATAAAGTTAACATGTAATTTTTCCCCTACTGTGTACGCTGCAATAACAAACCCAAAAAGCTAAATAAAATTGATCAAATGTACCCCAAAATAGTACCAATGATATGACAACTCATCTCGCAAAAAATAAGCCCTCACAGAGCTCAGTCAGGAGAAAGCTAAGAACCATGTGGTTCTCAGAAAATAGCTGTACTGCTACCCTAGATATTAGGCACTGGAATGGTGTATCTGTTGAAAAATTTCAATTTTTACTTTGCACCATCTGCTGTGCATTAATTTTTTCCAAAACACCTGAGGGGTAAAAATGCTCATTACACTCAAAAGTGTTGTTTCCAAAATGGTGTCACTTTTTGGGGGGTTTTCACTGTAGGGGTACCTCACGGTCTCTTCAAATGTGACATGGTGCCCAAAATGATTCCAGTAAGGGCTCATGCACACGACCGTATGCCTTCCGAGACATACGGTCCGTGAGCTGGCAATATGTCCCGGAGCGGCATACATTGTGCGCACGGGAGTACACAGCATCATAGATTACAATGATGCTATGCATGTTGGGCCGCCCGAGGGACTATTGTCTCGCACTCGTAAGATCTTATGAAAGCGGGACAATGGCCCCACGGGTGGCCCGACCTGCACAGCATTATTGTAATCTATGATGCTGTGTACTCTCGTTGGGCACGATGTATGCCGCTCCGGGACATATGGCCCGCTCACGGACCATATGTCTCGGAGGGCATACGGATGTGTGCATGAGCCCTAACACTGCACTCCAAATGGCACTCCTTCCATTCTGAGCCCTGCCGTGTGCCCATCCTGCAGTCTTTGATCACGCAAGAAAATTTTAAATTTCACCTATATTTTGCTTTAATTCCTGTGGAACACTTAAAAGGAACCTTTCAACTCTCCTGACATGGATATTTTAGTAGCTGTTTGTATTCCCCATGTATTAAAAATTCTGAAGCATGTTTTCTTATGGCTCTATTAGGTGCCATTCTTCTGCTATTCTTGCTAGAATTTTATGGATAAATGTACAGATGGGTATTACCAGTTGGGTGTGTGTCCCTGCACAGTCTGGCACTATCCAATCATGCCATGTCAGACTGTGCAGGGACACACACCCCAACTGGTAACACCCATCTGTACCTTTATGGCATAACAGAGAGTCATAAGAAAACATGCTCCAGAATTGTTATTACATGGGGAATGCAAATAGTTACTAAAGCAGACATGCCAGGGGAGGTGAAAGGTTCTCTTTAAAGGGTTAAAAAAAGTTGTAAAATCAGTTTACAATAATTTGAGGGGTGTTGTTACTAAAAAGGGGCCATTTATGTGTGCTTTTTATTATGTAAGCCCCTCAAAGGGACTTCACATCACTGAATTAATCCTTAAAGTCAGTTTTGGAAATTTTAGTGAGAATTTGAAAAAACTGTTTCCAAAATTCTAAGCCTTCTAATGAAAAATAAAATAATTTAACCATAAAGTAGATATATGGTGAATGTTGATTAATAAATATTTTTGAGATATCGCTAAATCTCTTTAAAAACCAAGAAATTCAAAAGGAGATAATAGTGAAATTTTCGGTAAAAGATATTGACTCAAATTTCCTACTAGCAAGTACAATATGTCACAAGAAAACTCTGAATGGCTTGGATAAGTAAGAGCATTAAAAAGTTACTACCACATAAAGTGAGTCTTGAAGGGGTTTAGGTTATAGTATTTAAAAATAAAATCTGTTTATTCTTTGCAGATGAATGTGTCCGGAGCTCAGAAGATCTAATTTCTTCAGATTTTAAAGCTCGCGATTGTGGTATCACACAAGACACATATGAAGAGCGTGCCGTTATCTCTGATATAATCTCAGCCTTTCACAGTAAAGATCTATCATCTGATCCTTTTCAACATCTTCTATGTTCTGGTTCATCACAGACTGTTAAGCAAAATACAAGTAACATAAGGGATGTTGTACGTCAAAGAGAGAAAACTGGGAAGAAGTTATTGTCATGTTTAGAATGTGGAAAATGTTTTACTCGGAAATTTCGTCTTGCTGAACATCAACGAACTCACACAGGGGAGAAGCCGATTTCATGTTTAGAATGCGGGAAATGCTTTACTCGAAAATCAAAACTTAATAGACATCAGAGAATTCACACAGGAGAGAAGCCATTTTTATGTTTTGAATGTGGTAGATGTTTTACTCGGAAAACACATCTTGTTGAACATCAACGAACTCACACAGGGGTGAAGCCATATTCGTGTCCAGAATGTGGGAAATGTTTTGCACAGAAAACAACTCTTGTTGTACATCAAAGAATTCACACGGGGGAGAAGCCGTTTTCATGTTTAGAATGTGAGAAATGTTTTACTTGGAAATCACAGCTTCTTGAACATCAGCGAACATGCAAAGGCAAGAAGTCAATTTCATGTCCAGAATGTGGGAAATGTTTCTTAGGAAAAGCATGTCTTGTTGAACATCAGAAAATTCACACAGGGGAGAAGCCATTTTTATGTCCAGAATGTGGGAAATGTTTTGCACAAAAGGTAACCCTTATTATACATCAAAGAACTCACACAGGGGAGAAGCCATTTTCATGTCCAGACTGTGGGAAATTTTACAGTGTTAAATCAAATCTTGTTCGACATCAATTGACTCACACAGGAGAGAAGCCATTTTCATGCCAAGAATGTGGGAAAAGTTTTAATCAAAAATCACATCTTGTGGAACATCAACTAACTCACACAGTGGAGAAGCCATTTTCATGCCCAGATTGTGGGAAACTTTATAGTGTTAAATCAAACCTTGTTCGCCATCAAAGAACTCACACAGGAGAGAAGCCATTTTCATGCCAAGAATGTGGGAAAAGTTTTACTCAAAGATCACATCTTGTTGCACATCAACTAACTCACACAGTGGAGAAACCATTTTCATGTCCAGAATGTGGGAAGTTTTTTTCTCAAAAATCACATCTTGTTGCACATCAGTTAACTCACACGGGGGAGAAGCCATTTCCATGTTCAGAATGTGGCAAATCTTTCATAAGAAAAGCAGGGCTCGTTGAACATCAGAAAATTCACACCGGGGAGAGGCCATTTTCATGCCAAGAGTGTGGAAAATGTTTTAGCCATAAATCTGCTCTTGTTCGGCATCTCAGAATTCACACAGGGGAGAAACCATTTTCATGCATTGTATGTGGAAAGTGTTTTACCCAAAAATCTGCTCTAATTTCTCATCATGGAACTCACACTAGAAACACTTTTCATGGCCAGAATATAGAAAATGTTTTAGAAACAAACCATAGTTCTTAACCATCAAATAACTTTTCCTTTGACTTAACTGCACAAGAAGGTGAGGGCTAATTTCCTATACTCTGACTTGCAGTGATGATGCACAAACAGCAATTGTGTCTGTGCCATCAGTATCGGGAGCAGGCCATAATATACAGACAAGATTTCACTGCAATGGCCAGGGTTGTAGCTAGCTCCTTCACCAGGTATTTACCCCTAAGATGAGGCAATCTTGAAAATAACAACTCTCCGGTGATTCCAGGATGAGGGTGCCAAAAAAAGATAATTTTTGTAACATTAGACTCTCAATGACCTCCGGTAAAAACATGAGCTTGTCACCCCAGAGTCATGGCTTCAGTCCTAGGAAATACAACTTTTGCTTGAATAAAGTGTTGTGTGTTCTCACGAGTGGGTTGTCACTCATGATTTATTTTTATTTTTATTGTGTTTCTTGTCTTTTATGTACTATTATTGTACTGACACAGAATAAAAGCAACATGTTATCTACGTCTCATGATAAATGCTCAAAAAAATTTTAATGCACAAACAATAGTAAAATTGCAATTGTTTCCATTACACCAGAAAGAGTTGAATGTTAAAGGGGTTCTCCAGGAATGTTATCAACATGGCCTTCAGCAACTTGTCTGAGAATGTGACTAGGATGGGTTGCCTCCACATCTACAGCTGCTCACGTGGTTGAGGGGCCGGGCCTCGGTACACTAAACGTCGTTGCTGTGTTCAATTCTCACTGCTGAGATGTGATATTGGACTTCTCAGTCTGACAGCATGTCTCATGTATGATCCCTCTATTATTATCTATTGTAGAGCAGGAACTCTTCTGTACAATTGCAATGATACGATCCTGCAAGAGAAAAAAAGAAGAGAGAGGACAGCGCCTTATGTGTGGTGTTGCTTGAAAGTATTATCCTATACAAATATATAAATAGTTTGCTTACCAGAGTCTGTTGTGAGGTAGTCACAACAGCTATACAGGCACCTGCTGGTGTATATCCCGACCAGCACCAGCCCACGGGAACTTGGCTGCAGCCTGGGTTCCTGCCTGTGCCCCAAAATACGGGTGCTGGAGCTAAAGTAAGATGTGGGTAAAAAGAAACCAGATATACCTCTTCTGTGGGCGCTGCCAAGGATACCATCAAAGTCGAGCATATAGTTCCAAAATCTTTATTGTCTACGCGTTTCAGAGGTAAATAACCCCCTTCATCAGGACAGTGATGAAGGGGGTTATTCACCCCTGAAACGTGTAGACAATAAAGATTTTCATCTGGTTTCTTTTTACCAATGATACGATCCTGTCATGACTGAGCAAGATCATCTCCTCTCTGTTCCTGTCAGGCTGGTCAGGTATGACAGAGGATCGCATCATTACTAGCTATTGTGAAACTGCAGCATTTAATGCTATACAAGTCAATTTATCCGATTTTTAGCACATAATTCGCAATGTCAGGAACACATTTTTTCAATATGAATTGTAATGCTGTTAGTATGTTTCCTGCCAATTCCAATTTATTTTTGGAAAGAAGAAAAAAATTTCATTAACTAAATTCAGTTGATCACAGACGAGTGTTTTGTGGTGAATACAGCGCTCCTGGTGCTGTCTTTACTCACTGCTCCCAGGTCTTCTGAAGGTGAGAGAGCTGGCAGGAGAATGGTGAATAGGGTAGCAGATGTCTCTCTGCTTCACTGTTGCTCTCAATTGTCCCTGTGTCCTAAGGGCACAGATACAGTTGAGAGCAGGACATACCACAGCCGTCCCGGGACTGTAGGACAGCCACCGAAATATGTAACTCTCCCGCTGGATCTGGGGCGGTTGGGAGGTGTGTACAGTCCATCGTCATACACACACTTTTCTGGTCATCAGTCAAAGCAATGGTGAAGTCAGTATAAATAAATAATGAATAAATCAGCGCCATTTCTCTATCAGCAGCAGTGGTCACTAGAATACTGCATAAAATGCCTCTGCACTGATATAACTAATGACCCATTGCTAATGATGCAGATTTATGTTTTAGCAGATGCCTGGTGATTTTACAGGGTGTGTTACAGGGAGGAGAGGATGGCACACTCACATCACTCCTGACCTCTGCATGTTCCGTGACGGCTGCTCCTTCATCTCTCTGCCCCTACTCCGCACACAGGTCACTGATCCTGAGCCCAGCCTGTCCTGCCTGCTCCTCCCCTAATAGTGATGTAATCCAAACGCTCATAGCGAGACCCCTGCCCCATACATGCAGCTGTGGAGGAAATCAGGAGCATAGGGAAGAACATCAGTTTTCTTGCCAATCATGACCTGTTCATATCGGCTGCTGTGAACAGGGGGTGTGACAAAGGGGACAACAGAGCTCACCTCATAGCAGGACACAGCCTAAAAGTCAGGACTGTCTAGGTCTAGGAAGGGCTGGGCTGCTGGTGTATGCCTCACCACGTAATCCGACAGCACCTGCCCCACTCTGCTGCTCTTGAAGCGGATCCTGCCCAACCTGCGGTCTAGCGACACGGGGCCGGGTACGCCTGGTGCTATCAGGGACCTCAGCCTCCTCGTCCGAACTTTGGGTCAGAGATCCACTGCTTTCTACAGGTTCGTATTCTGACCCGCTGGATTCATCAGATGAGGGTTCCCATTCCTCATCCGACTGGGTCAGAAGCCTGTAGGCCTCTTCAGAGGAATACCCCTTGTTAGACATTTGGGCAACTAAATTTAGGGGTATTCCCTGAGACTACCCAAGAAAAAAAAGCAAGCCTGTCTTACAAATGGGAGGCTAGCGAAGTACCGGAGGCCGCTGCGGTTGATAAAAAATATCAAAACAGATTTTTTTATCGCCGCAGTGCGTGTAAAGTGAATGTGCAGTGATCAAAAAAAATAAAAAAATTTGTCACTGCGGTGGGCGGGCGTGGGCGAACGCACGTGTGGGCGACCGATCAGGCCTGATCGGGCAAACACTGCGTTTTGGGTGGAGGGCGAACTAAAGTGACACTAATACAATTATAGATCTGACCGTGATCAGTTTTGATCACTTCCAGATACTATAAAAGTACAAATGCTGAATAGCGATACGCTAATCAGCGAATAACGGACTGCGGTGCGGTGGGCTGGCCGCTAACTGATCGCTAACTACCTAACCAAGGGGCCTAAACTATACCTAAAACCTAACGGTCAATACCAGTGAAAAAAAAAAAGTGACAGTTTGCACTGATCACTTTTTTCCTTTTCACTAGTGATTGACAGGGGCAAGAAGAGGTGATCAAAGGGTTAATTGGGTGCTGGGAGGTGATCTGGGGGCTAAGTGTGGTGTAGTGGGTACTCACAGTGATGTGTGCTCCTCTGCTGGAACCAACCGACCAAAAGAAGGAGCAGAGGAGCACAGCAGCCATATAACCACATCATATTTACTAATATGTGGGGTTAAATGGCTGCTGATTCGTTTTTTTGAAAATCATCAACCTGCCAGCCAATGATCGTGGCTGGCAGGTTGATGACGAACTTGTTCTTTAAATTTTGCCGGCCCGCGATGCGCATGCGCGGGCCGGCTTACCCGGAAATCTCGCGTCTCGCGAGAGGACGCACCGGCGCGTCCACCCAGAAGAGCACGACCGCCGAGAAGACGCAATCCTGCGTACGGCGGTCGTGAGCAGGTTAAGGGAGGGTTCCTTTTGGGAACCTACAGTTATGCAATGGCTTCATATTACAGCCTTTGGGGGAGGGGGGGTACTATCTCTTCTTGGGGAGAGAGTTCCCTAGACTTATAGGCCATTCATGATCCTCTGGAATTCTGGGAAGAAAGGGATGCAAATGAGGTCCTAACAAGCTCTGCCTCTTAAGCCAACAGATGTGAGGCAGCCATGATTTAGACCAAACCATCATTATCTCGCAAAAAAATAAAAATAAAAATAAAATGAAGTACACATGAAGAGAGGTCCTAATAAAAAAATAAAAAAAAGGGATGCAAATGAGGTCCTAACGAGCTCCACCTCTGATGCCACCAGATGTTAGGCAGCTATCCAGTAAGTCATTGTTCAGCTCTTTAAATAAGTCTTCAGACATGACTTGGATATTAAATAAGTGAGCACCTCATCTGCAGACAACTGTTTCGGGTCAATTGCCCCTCATCAGTGCAGAGCAGAGAGTACTTGCTTAACTGGGTGAGAGGCCTTTCAGGATTTGGGTGGTACTATCTGTCCTTGGGGAGAGAGCGCCTTAATCAGCATGAGGAGACTTATAGGCCATTCATGCTCCTCTGGAATTATGGGAAGAAAAGGATGCAAATGAGCTCTTAACAAAAAGTAGCCATGATTGAGACCAAACCATCATTATGTCGCAAAAAAAAAGAAAGAAAATGAAGTAAACATAAAGAGGTCCTAAGTAAAGAACACTTAAAGATTCATTTCGATGCCAGTGACAATCTGGTAGGGGAAATCGTTGCAAATTGCTCAATGAGTACTGGGGTGTGATCTGACCAGGAAATAGGACCTAGAGTAGTGGAATGGATAAACGCAAGGGAATTTCCAAAAACATAATCAAATCAAGTGTGGGTGCTGTGGGAATGAGAGAAAAGGTATTTGAATGGTCATTTGGTTCATTTATATACCACAAAAAGGGTAGAAAGCTGTTGTGAAGTGGCAGGGGGTGGGGGTCTGTTCAGGATAAAGTCTCTGTCCATAATTAGTGACAAGAGTAAGTTGAAGACTCGATCAACCAAGCTGCCCTAAGTAAAGTTACAGTTTAGAGAGCACTCCTCCCAAAATGTGTATGGGGTGTATAATGTATGTTACATTGAGCGTGTTTAGGATGTCGGGTTGTGGCCAGACCTCTGCCAGTACCCATTATAGTTAATAGAACAGGACGGGGACTATCAAGCTTCCGGCCTGAACAGCCTGCCGGATCCCTAGCGCTATTATAAAAGTTGCCTAACGGAACATGCCTAGAAAACTCTCCAATGAAGTCAATGAGGTCCCCTTCAGTCCATTGTGTCTATGGCCCATGTGACTGCTGTCAAGCAATTTTTAAAATGCCCTCTAAATGCTGTTAAGAACAGCTCAGGCAAAATCGCAGCCCCCATAATCATGTTCAGGAAGTAAAATAAAAACATTTGCAATCAGAAAATTCAAACAGTAAAAAAGAACGTGTCGTTATCTGGCAGAAAAAACTTTCAGTGACGCATTTCTTTTAAAGGGGTTGTCCGCTTTATTCATATTGATGAACTATACTCAGGATAGGTCATCAATATCAGATCGGTGGGGGTCCAACTCCCAGCAACCCGTGCCAATCAGCTGTTTAAAGAGAAGGCTGCACTCTATGCGCAGGTGTAATGATACCGAAGCTATCCAATTCCCATCCATGGGACGGCTCCTTCCTATACACTTGCATGACATGCTAATGTCCATCGGTTCTCTGAAGCAAAAAATGTGACTCATCGAAGAAGACAATCCTTTACCAAATAGAGGAAGTCCCATTCTGATACTGCTGCGAAAATTAAAGCCTTTTGCCGAAGTGACTTCGTCAGCAAAGGTGCAGTGACCTTCTGTCTGCTTCGGAGCCCCATACGCAGTAGTGTTCACTGAACTGTTATTTTAGACACACATCTGGTGGCCCCTGGCTCATTTTGGTGGAAAGCTGCTCCATTGTAGCGTGTCGGTCCACCCTCGTGTATCTTCATAGCCGACGTTCACCTCTCACATTGATGGCACATGGTGCTCCGCTGTTATTCACAATGCTGTCATTTGTCCACTCGCCATACACTTTCACCACAGCAGTACGAAAACAGTTAACACAGCGCAGGTTCCGAAATACCACCAAAGTCTATAGTTATCTATTTTTGCAACTCTGCTAAATCACCCCTTTTACTCATGACAGCAACAAGGGATATGTGTGCAGACAGCTTATTGCGCACCATATATTTCCCATGAAGCCAGCTCAGCATGTGGGACTTCCTTCATGAGCCACACATTGCTGATAGTGTTGAGAATTTCAGGAAAAGTTTAATTAGTCACGAAGGTGAACTTCCTCGCACTCCGTGGTAACTAATGAATTTTTCCTGAAATGGTGGTAAAAACAAAACAAAACAAAAATAAAACACATACTCACCTCAAGATGGATGCGACAGCCTCTCCACGATCAAATAGATGATATTTCCTTTATTTATTTTTTAAACTTCACTCACCCCTAACTGCCGACAGCGAAAGTAGGAAGTAGTCATAATATTGGGACTTGTCTTTGTGTATATATACACACAGGTAAAACTCTAAAAATTAGAATATCGTGCAAAGTTAATTTATTTCACTAATGCAACTTAAAAGGTGAAACTAATATATGAGATATAAACTCCTTACATGCAAAGCGAGATATCTCAAGCCTTTACTTGTTATAATTTAGATGATTATGGCTTACCGCTTATGAAACCCCAAAGTCTCAATTTTGAGGTCCCCTGTGCTCAGGGGGTATGGATTAATTAGCTGACTAGAGTGTGACACTTTGAGCCTAGAATATGGAACCTTTTTTTACAAAATTCTAATTTTAAGCAACATTAATGCAATTCCTTTTAATTTGCATTACTGAAATAAATGGACTTTTGCACGATATTCTAATTTTTCGAGTTTCACCTGTATATATACATACACAAAAGTAAGTACACCCCTTACATTTCTATAAATATTTTATTATATCTTTTTATGGGACAACATTGAATATATGACACTTTGATACCATTTACAGTAGTCAGTGCACAGCTTGCATAACAGTGCACATTGGGTGTGCCCTCAGAATAAGGGTCCATTCACAAGTCCGTTTTTTCTTTCCTGAGCTGTTCCGTTTTTTGCGGAACAGATCAGGACCAGATCTGGACCCATTCATTTTCAACGGGTCCTGGAAAAAATCGGACAGCACAATGTGTGCTGTCCGTTTCCGTTGTTCCGTTCCGCATGTCCGTTTAAATATAAAACATGTCTTATTCTTTTCCGCAAAATTCGGATCCTGGTACAATACAAAGTCAATGGATCCGCAAAAAACGGAAGACATTCGGATGTCATTCCGTATGTCATCCGTTTTATGTGGAATCCGTTCCTGGAAACACATAACAAATGTTTTGGGTTTTTTTTCAATTTTTTTTCAAAGAAATCCAAACAACTTTATTTGATTATTGAATTTATACATGTTTCCGTTTTTTGCGGAAAAGGAAAACTTGGACAAATGCCACAAACTATCAGTAGCTTTATTGTAATGAACGGATCCGCAAAAAACGGACCGAAAATCGGAATATAGGAAAATACTGACGTGTGAATGTAGCCTAACTCAATACACAGCCATTAATGTCTAAACCGCTGGCAACAAAAGTGAGTACACCCCTTAGTGAAAATGGCCAAATTGTGCCCAATTAGCCATTTTCCCTTCCCGGTGTCATGTGACTCGTAAGTGTTACAAGGTCTCAGGTGTGAATGGGGAGCCAGTGTGTTAAATTTGGTGTAATCGCTCTCACACTCTCTCATAGTGGTCACTGGAGGTTCAACCTGGCACCTCATAGCAAAGAACTCTCTGAGGATCTGAAAAAAAGAATTGTTTCTCTACATAAAGATGGCCGAGTCTATAAGAAGATTGCCAACACACTGAAACTGAGCTGGAGCACGGTGGCCAAGACCATACAGCGGTTTAACAAGACAGGTTCTACTCAGAAGTGGCTTCGCCATGGTCAACCAAAGAAGTTGAGTGCACGTTCTCAGCGTCATATCCAGAGGTTGTCTTTTCAAACTAGACGTATGAGTGCTGCCAGCATTGCTGCAGAGGTTAAAGGGGTGGGGGGTCAACTGGTCAGTGCTCAGACCACATGCTGCACACGGCATTAAACTGGTCTGCATGATTGTCGTCCCAGAAGGAAGCCTCTTCTAAAGATGATGCACAAGAAAGCCTGCTAACAGTTTGCTGAAAACAAGCAGACTTAGGACATGGATTACTGGAACCATGTCCTGTGGTCTGATAAGACCAAGATAAACTTATTTGGTTCAGATGGTGTCAAGCGTGTGTGACTGCAACCAGGTGAGGAGTACAAAGACAAGTGTGACTTGCCTACACAGTCAAGCATGGTGGTGAGAGTGTCATGGTTTGGGGCTGCATGAGTGCTGCTGGCTGTGGGGAGCTACAGTTCATTGAGAGAACCATGAATGGCCACATGTACTGTGACTTACTGAAGCAGAGCATGATCCCCTCCCTTCGGAAACGTAACTGCAGTGCAGTATTTCAACATGATAACGACCCCAAACAACTCCAAGTCAACCACTGTATAGGATAAAAAGGAAAATGTCAGTCCTGTGTCCCAGAACACGGACAGTTACTTGCGCTGCTGGTTCCGGTGTAGTGTGGTGGGTAATTCACACTCGAAAATCAAGTAGTAAAAGTTTGAAACCGCGCTGCTAATGGTTCAGTCAGACGCTGCACAAGTGAAAGAATCAGGGTATTAGCCTTCGTCCTCCTCTCTCAAGGGTTCGATCCTCCTCAGACCGCCTCCTCTGTAGGATTAAATGACCAGCATATAGTGAAGTACCCTCTTAGTTGTTAATCAAAAAGGTTTTATTCTACTCACAGACAATGGTAGATAATGGGCATAACACAATAGTAAAATCAACTCGAACTCCTGCCCGACCCGGGTTTCGCTCTCTGGCTTCCTCAGGGGCGACAACTGCGCATGTCCACAGCTGGGCCCTTTAAATAGCCCAGTCTCCCATTATCAAATCATGGGAGTCATAGCCCAATCAAGACATCTTAAAATCCATCATAAAATACAATGCTTATAACATATCCTTAGTAAGAACATTCATTTCAGTGGAAAGAGCTTATAGAATACCAGGGAGAACCCCAATAAAAGGGGCTCCCCCGAGGGCTATATTAGTTAAAATACAAAATGCTAAAGATAGGGACACTATAATGAGAACGAAAAGAACGTTGCAGACATTTGAGTTCAATGGAAATAATATAGCGATTTATCCGGATTACTCAAGAGCCACCCAGACTAAAAGGCGTGAGTTTAAAGAAGTGAAGAAGAGACTAGCTGACGCCCAGATACAATATTCTCTGCTGTATCCTACTACGTTACGTATAATACATTGTGAACAGGTTAGGTTTTTTGGTTCTCCACAGGAGGTGGCGGAGTGGCTTGATGCTAAGGGAATAGGAACATGAAGGCGCCAGGCCGACTCATGGGGGGGGGGGGGTTGGGGGGTGGGAAGGGGTCGTGTGTAAGAGGTGGGGGAAATTTTCGATTTCTGCCGACCAGTTGGAGGGGAGGGGGGGGGGGGGAGAGGGAGGGATGAGTGGGAGGATTGGGGTGGGAATGGTTGTCTTGGGAGACCTAATAGGGTCCAAGGTGAAGAAAAAATCAGTGACCAATCCAGATGAGCAGTATGAACAGTATTATAACATGGAATGTAAGGGGCCTAGGAGATAGGGTTAAAAGGGTAATGGTCTTTGATACTGTCTCTAAACATCTCCCTGCGATTGTAGGATTAATGGAGACACATAGTATAAAGGATAAAATAAACCAGCTACAGAAGAAGTGGGCCCGGTATCAATACCACTCATGCTTCTCTACGTACTCATCTGGAGTTAGTGTATATGTTCACTATAAAGTAGATTACCGCCCAATTGACGACGAAATAGATGACAGGGGTAGATATGTATTTCTTCACTGTCAATGGAATGGCACTGTATGTATTCTGGCTTTTGTGTATATACCTCCCCCATTCTCCCTAACGGTCATTCATAGATTATTGGAGTATGTAGATTCAAGAGGTAAATGCCCCATAGTAATTATGGGAGACCTAAATAATGTTATGAATGACGAGTTAGATAGATATTCTGTGACCCCAAAGGTTAAACAGACGACAGGGCGACAATCAGCGCTGTGGAAAATATCGCAGGAACTATGCTTAATAGACGTGTGGAGACATCTTTATGATGATAAGCCAGGGTTCTCCTGTTTTAGCCGGGGAAATAAAATAATGTCCAGGATAGATCTGGCACTGGTTAGCTTAGAATTAGTACATAAAATTTCCAGTATGAAGTGAATAGTATCTCGGACCATTCCCCTGTTTGTCTGCGGTTTAAAACAAATTTAAAACCAATAACTCGCGAGTTTCGGCTGAATCCTCACTGGCTGAATTTAATTAAGGAGGAAGATGATATCGGAGTGAATATAGATGAATTTTGGAAACACAATTTAGGGTCCACAGGCACGGGGTACGTTTGGGATGCCTTTAAGGCATTTCTACGAGGTATCTTGATAAGTAAAATTAAGAGCCTGAAAAGGGGATTTGCGGAACAGGAGAGAAATCTGACAGATAGGATAAAAGAAATAGAAGGGGAACTCATGACCAAGAAAAACCCTGAATTTATAAGTCAACTGGATCAGGCTAAAAGTACATTGAGGAATTACCTGAATGATAAGGCACAACAAAAGTTTTTTTTTGAGGGGGAACGATATTTCAGAGAATCTGGAAAATCGGGAAAATTGCTCTCTACACTTGTGCGGAATCAGAGGGGCGGTAATAGGATTGACGGTGTTGAGGGGAGAGATGGGGGGATGGTATCCAGCCAAGGAGAGATAGAGCGTGAATTTATGGAATATTATGGGAGCCTCTACTCCTCGGAGGGGGGGGGGGGGCCCGAAGAAATTGGAATATTTATGGAGGGAGTCCCTATCCCCAGACTTTCGGAGGAGGAAAGGGATTGGTTGAATGGCCCTATTGAGGTTGAGGAATTGCGAGACACACTGAAAACTATTCGGGGGAACACTAGCCCTGGGTTGGATGGCCTACCGTTTGAGATATATAGAAGGTATGGGGAGGCCATTCTTCCAGTGTTGGTACAGGTTCTGAATGAATCATTGGATGGTGGTGAACTCCCGCGGTAATAAGTTTGATACTCAAAAAAGGGAAGGACGGGAGAAAGGTGGAGTCGTATCGCCCCATCTCTCTCCTCAACACCGACTTTAAAATATGCGCTAAGTTGTTGGCAAATCGTTTAAGAAAAACTATTGGGAAATTAATACATCCGGATCAGACTGGGTTTGTGCCGAAACGTCAGGCGCAGACGAATATTAGACGGACCTTGTTGAATATGCAGATGGCTGGGGAGGGTGCCCACTCCATCCTGTCGCTGGACGCCGAAAAGGCGTTTGACAGGGTGGAGTGGGCATACCTCTGGAAGATTATGCATGAGTTTAATCTGGGGGAGAAATTTATTAAATGGGTACAGCTTTTATATAATAACTCGAAAGTGAGGGTCAGGGTTAATGGAGTAATAACAGAGGCAATACCTTTGCAGAGGGGAACCCGTCAGGGGTGTCCCCTCTCACCATTATTGTTTGCTATATTTGTTGAGCCATTGGCTTGTAAGATCCGAGCAGACGGAAAGATAAGGGGATTTGGGGGAGATGGTGCACTGGATAAGATATGCCTATATGCTGATGATGTTCTGTTTTTTGTGGATGGAGGAATACCAATGGTACAGCACCTGATGGAGGTAGTTAACCAATTTGGCCGTGTTTCTGGTTTTAAGGTGAACTGGACGAAGTCGGTGCTGCTCCCAATTGGCCATGAAATTGGACCGGAGGAAATTAACATTAAGGTTTTAAAACCTACGGAATCGTTTGAATATCTGGGAATAAAAGTCAGCTCGAGGATACAGGAATATTTAGAACTTAATATTGACCCTCTATTAAAAAGGGTTAGGGAAAAAACTAGGGTTTGGCAAAAGCTGTTGATCCGACAAACGGACCGAATAGCAATAATAAAGATGGTTCTACTGCCACAGATTCTGTATGTTGTTTCCTTCTGCCCAATTTGGATAGGGGACCACTTCTTTAATGCATTAGAAGGAGCAATAAATGATCTTATTTGGGGGAGGAAAAGGGTCAGGCTGAAACAAAAATATCTATGGCTAGGTGAGGAAGATGGAGGTTTGTCCGTCCCATGTTTTAGGGGGTACTATTTTGCAGCCCAGCTCCAGTGGTTAATGATGGAGGATGATAGACTGCATCGTTTTTTGGAAGGGGAGTTGGGAGCTCTCCAATATAATATTATCAGCACATTGGAAGCAGGAATGATAAAAATTAGAGGGAGGCATTGCCCAATTAGCAAGATGGTACATCTAGTTTGGGTTAATATTAAAAAATTATTAGGAATAAAGTATACACTAAAGGTTTCACCTATTTGGGGAAATATAAATCTAAAAGAATTCTTGAAGCTTGAGGATTATTTGTTTTGGGATAAAAAGGGTATTAGATTTGTGCCCCAGATAGTAGAGGAAGGAAGGTTGAAGACACCAGAGGAAATGGGTTTAAGTATAGATAAGGATTACCTCACATGGTTTAGATATAGTAGATTGAAACACGCTTTTGATAAAACGAAGAATAAAGAATATTTTATTACAAAGCACTCAGAATTTGTTAATTTTTGTGTTCAGGAAATAGGGAGTAAAGTTTCAATTTCACAGATTTATAAAAAGATAAAGAAGGGTTTGGGAAGGGTGATTAGATTTAACAGTGAAAAGAAATGGGCACAGGAGGTGGCACCTTTAACTTTGGATTGGAGAAATATATATAAAAATGTTAAAAGGAGTACAATTTCCAGCAGCTTCCGATTGACGCAGTTCTTTATCCTTCACCGGACCTATGTTACCCCAAGGGTTATGAGCAAGATGTATAAAGCAAGAGAAGCAAAATGTTGGAAATGCGGAGAGGAGAGGGCCGACTTTGTCCATCTGATCTGGTCATGCCCGATTGTACAAGGGTACTGGTCTCATGTTTTCCAGCACCTTGAGGTAGAGACAAAGAAACCGGCCCCTTTTGAGATCAGTATAGCAGTCCTGGGAGATACTGGAAGAATCGGAGTAGATAGAAAAAGTGAAGGAAAATGGGAAAAAGGACTGATGCTGGCACGGGTTGTCCTGGCCAGAGGATGGGGAGCGGCTAGCCCACCAAACGTGGTGGACTGGAAAAATCTATGTGAAAGGGTGACAAGATATGAGAAAGCTAGGCAGGAGAAGCCAATGAATAAATAAATTCGGAGTAAAAAAGGGGGGAACTATAAGACTTCGAAACGAGGTTACTGAAAGAAAAGGCCACTGGGACACTCCCAAGACAACCAAATAGGGTGGAGGGGAGGGAGGAGGTGAAGGGGGGTCGGGGATGGGAGGGGGGGGGGGAACTTATCTTTGTTAAAAATGAAGGAGATAAACTGTTATGACATGACTTTCTGTAATGGTGTATATTTGTACTGTTATGATACTCTTTTGTAATTTATTATGGTATATATATGTATTTTTGTAATGATCAGCTTTTACATATGTCATGTTTTATTGAGAAGAAGAAAATTGATAAATAAATATAATAAAAAAAAAAAAAAAAGAACATTCATTTCATCATAAAAAATATCAACCGTATGTCAAACTATATCCAAAATCAGTTAGAAATTTCCAAATTACACAATATATCTTTCACTGTCATATTGCCGCAACCTTATACTATATATAACCTCATCAGCACATTTTAATTATCCCCTTTTCACTAGACCGCATTACAATAATTTCTTTTTCCACAGTTTTAGTCCACATTACTTTGAAAACCTTTTAGTATACCGCATTCCTACTTCTCTTGTACCATTCATCACGCACTCAACTAGTTCCATCTCCGGAGGAAAAATGGAATGATGCATTAAAAAGCTATGCGGGAGTCTCAAATAGGGGCTCACATAAGATCTCACAATTTTTTGTAGTTCATAGGCTCCATCGATCACCACGGATATTGAAAAGAATGGGTGTAAGAGATTCGGATAATTGTATAAAATGCGGGGGAGAGAACGCTGATCTAATACATTGTTTTTGGAGATGCCCAAAACTGTTTAGGTACTGGACAGAAATAACAGATATGATATATCTGAATTTGAAGGTTCAGATATCTGAAGATCCTATGATTTGTATCCTGGGGGTAACAGAACATCTGGGCCTAAATAGAGATTTACGAACTGTTCTAAAAAAGATACTATTTCAAGCTAGACTCCTTATACTCAGGAAATGGGTAGGGGTGGACCCTCCAACAGTGGGACAGTGGAGGAAAGCAGTGGATAATTTGATTAAGGAAGAACGAATGATGGAGGGCCAAAGTAGAAAAGCAAAAAAAGTTGATGAAATATGGAATAACTGGGTACTTTAGGGCTGGATAGATTCTTATTATTTATTTATGATTTTTTAAATATTTTTTTTTTCTTCTTCTTTCGTTGGTCGTGGTTACGCATATCTCCTCCCCCCCTCCCTCTCCAAAGGGGTGGTAGGGGGTGGGTAAATGGGAAAGATGGTTTATGATTATTAATGTATTTGTCTTTTCTGTGTATTGGAAAATAAAAAGAATAATATATATATAAAAAAAAAAAAAACTAGTTCCATCTCCACCCACTATTAGTCATGTTACTCCAGACGGCCTCACCCAGCCCCTTCCCATTCATAAACTTCATACCACATGTACTGTGACTTGAGAGAGGAGGACGAAGGCTAATACCCTGATTATTTCACTTGTGCAGCATCTGACTGAATCATTAGCAGCGCGGTTTCAAACTTTTACTTCAAGTCAACCACTGCCTTGCTAAAGAAACTGAGAGTAAAGGTGCTGGACTGGCCAAGCATGTCTACAGACCTAAACCCTATATAGCATCTGTGGGGCATCCTCAAAAGTAAGGTGGAGAAGTGCAAGATCTTTAACATCTACCAGCTTAGTGTTGTCATTTTGGAGGAGTGGAAGAGGATTCCAGTAGTAGCCTGTGAAGGTCTAGTAAACTCCATGCCCAAGAGAGTGAAGGCAGTGCTGGAAAATAACGGTGGCCACACAAAATATTGACACTTTGAACACAATTTGGCCATTTTCACTTAGGTGTGTACTCACTTTTGTTGTCAGCAGTTAAGACATTAATGGCTGTGTGTTGAGTCAGCTGTACACTGACTACTTTACATTGTATCAAAGTGTCACATCTTCAGTGTTGTCCATTGAGAAATGTGAGGGGTGTATTCACTTTTGCAAGATACTGTATATATAGAGGCACCCACTGTGCCACATGTCCTACCTCCTCTAAAGGCGTTGTCTAAGTAATCAGGGGAACATCAGCGGACAGCAGCTGCTGTTACAGAAGAACTGACACTTTGATACAATGTAAAGTAGTCAGTGTGCAGCTTGTATAACAGTGTACATTGGGTGTGCCCTCAAAATTACACACAACCATTAATGTCTAAATCGCTGGCATCAAAAGTGAGTACACCCCTAAGTAAAAATGGCCAAATTATGCCCAAAGTGTCAATATTTTGTGTGGCCACCATTACTTTCCAGCATTGCCTTAACTCTCTTGGGCATGGAGTTCACTAGAGCTTCACAGGTTCACACTGGAATCCTCTTCCACTCCTCCATGATGACATCACGTTGCTGGTGGATGTTAGAGAGCTTGTGCTCCTCCACCTTCTGTTTGAGGACGCCCACAGATGCTCAATAGGGTTTTAGGTCTGGAGAAGTGCTTGGCCAGTCCAGCACCTTTACCCTCAGTTTCTTTAGCAAGGCAGTGGTCGTCTTGGAGGTGTTTGAGGTCCTTATGTTGGAATACTGCCCTGCGGCCCAGTTTCCAAAGGTAGGAGATCATGCTCTGCTTCAGTAAGTCACAGTACATGTTGACACTCCCACCACCGTGCTTGACTGTAGGCAAGGCATACTTGTCTTTGTGCTCGTCACCTGGTTGCCACTACACACGCTTGACACCATCTCAACCAAATGCACACAGTGTAAAATAGTCGAGGCGTTTTCCGTCGCTGATTTAAAAATTCTTAAAGTTACTTCTTGGAAACAGATTTGATTGTGAATTTCATAGAAGTCAATGCGGAAGCAAAGAAACTAAAAACTCCTGTAAAACCTGCACCAACTTACAGATCTGCCACCACAATCCACCTGTTTTCTGCTAGTAATCTGCTGTATGAACATAGCCTCAGGCGGCGCACACATCTGTATCACCTCACGAGGACTCGCTTTTTATTATCAAGAGGAATCTGAATCTCCTCAGACAGCACAGCCTGGAGCATGACTCCGCCCACACATGGTCACATGGTCATGACATCACCAAAGGTCCTTTCACCCACTAAGCTTCAGCATCTACAGATAAGTACCTGGTCATGTGATTCCTGACCCCTCCCACACATGACTGACATCATCACAGGTCCTGTAAGCACAGTACAACTACAGGGCTGCTCTGCAGGAGGAGGTAAGTGTCTGCTCACAGTCATGTATGGATTGGGGGTACAAGGTGATGGAGGGGATCGCCCGGAGGTCAGTATTGCACGTTTCCAGTCCACATATAATTTGTTATCTTTTTCACCATACATTACATTGAACCGTGAATGCCGCCACTCATTTTGTGAAAAACAAGCCTCTGTATGGCTACGTTGATGGAAAATAAAAACATTATGGCTCTTGGAAGGCAGGAAGGAAAAATGGGAATTGGCTGTGATAGGAAGGGTTAAATATCATGATAACGGTTTTACATGGTCCAGTAGTATGACGTTGATACCAGGTAGACCTGTAAATTTTTATTACACGCTTTTGCTATATGTGATTGAGATTTGCAATGTGACCGATGAATTTGACTTAGAGCGGACATGGCCTAGGAAAAGCTGGAGTAGGCCGCAGCACCACTGTGAGTGACGGTGCCTTATTAAACAGATGACTAGCGGGGATCCCAGGTGTTGGACCGCTACCGATGACCTTTCAAGAGGATAAGTAAATTTAAAGGGGTTGTCCAATCTTGGACATTAAGGTCATATCGCTAGGATATAGCCCCAATGTCTGATAGGTGCGGGTCCCACCTGTAGAACTGGCATCTATCCTTAGAATGGAGCCCACAAAGTGCAGGAGGTCGCACCTTTCATTTCTTGGTAGTGCCAAAAATAGCCAAGCAGCGTGCGCTGCTATTTTCGGCAGTCCCATAGAAATAAATAGAGGGCGGCCGCTCGCACACACAGTGCGTCCTCCTGCACTTTGCGAGCTCTGGTCTAAGAATAGGTGCAGGTTCCAGAGGTGGGACCTTTACCTATCAGATGTTGTGGGCATATTCTAACGGTGTCCAAGATGGGCCAACCCCCTTAATTAGAACATACTAAATGAGTTTTTCCGTTCCAGAGGGGAACCTCACAATGCCGTCTTACTCAGCAATAGACCTACTAGGCAGTCTGTTAGGCCGGGCCTTTCTTAAAGGGATTTTCCAATTTTTAACATGTGTGGCATATAACTAGAATGTTCCAGGAGTGTCAGGTACAGGTCCTACGTCTGGAATCTGCTCCCATCTCCAGAACTTGGGCCTCAAAGTCAAGGAGAGCGCACCGCATATGCACAGCTTTTTCTCCATTCACTGTTAGAAGACTTCTGAAAATAGACAAGTGAGTGCTGTCAGCTCATTTCAGAAGTCCCATAGTAGTGAATGGAGAGCGCACTAAGCATGTGCGGCCACCACTCCATTCGCCTCTGTGAGACAATATTTTCAGAACTCGCATAGCGGTCATTGGAAGGTGGCCGTGCATGCACAGCTGCTTATCTTCACAGTTTATGCTCTGTTCTGGAGATGGGAGCGTGTTCCAGAGGTGGGTCCCACAACTGTCTGACACTGATGGAATATCCTGGGATTTTGCCATAAACGTTGAGAAGGTAAAAACCCCTTTAAGAACTCAGCTAAGATGGCAACCAACCCCTTCCCTTCCTGAATGATTGCCATCTCCTATATGACATTTGCTGCTGATGGACTGGGCACAGATATTGTCCTTGGAAAGTAATTGTAAGTCAGGATGCAGGAAGTTAGTTCTAATTACAATGTACATTTACGTTGGGATGCAGGAAGGGGTTAAGCTCGTCACTGTAATATATTTGACCCCCAGCCTGACTTTCTCCTATATACTCGCCACCCTCCATACCCGAAACCCTCTTCACAAAACACCATTCTAGACTGTATCGACCATGAGGCGGCTGATACCGTAACTTCTCCTAACATAAGCCTGCTTAAGTAATACATGCATACCCTGATGGCTCCTCAAATGGACCCCTAAAGTGTGTGGCAGTTAGTGTTGAGCGCGAATATTCGAAAAGCAAATTTTTATCTCGAAAATCGCAACTTTGAGAATTCGCTAATATTTCGAATATAGTGCTATGTATTCATTATAGCGAATATTCGTCATTTTTTCCCTTCTGAACATATGATTCCTCTCTGCTTCTTGCTTGTGGGCCAATGAGTCATTGGCCCACAAGCAACTTAAGCAGGGAGGAATCATGACTTTAGATTACTTTAGATGTAAAAAATGAAGAATATTCTAAAAAACAAATATATAGCACTATATCGAAATATATATATATTTTTTTTATTATTATTATTATATTTTTTTTTTTTCAATCTGTACAGTTGTTCCATTTCGGCATACTCCACCCCGACAAGCGTCCCCGTCACCATGGGAATGCCTGGGGGTTAGAATATACCATCGGATCTGCATTTTCACGATCTCCTCCCCGACAAGCGTCCCCGTCACCATGGGAACACCTGGAGGTTAGAATATACCATCGGATCTGCGTTTTCACGATCTCCTCCCCGACAAGCATCCCCGTCACCATGGGAAACGCCTGGGGGTTAGAATATACCATCGGATCTGTGTTTTTTCGATCTCAGTGAGATCGTGAAAACTCAAATCCGATGGAATCTTCTAACCCCCAGGCATTCCCATGGTGACGGGTACGCTTGTCGGGGAGGAGTATGCCGAAGTGAAACAACTGTACAGATTGAAAAATAAAAGACGAATATTCAAAAAAACTAATATATTTGATATAGTGCTATATATTTGTTTTTTAGAATATTCGTAATATTGTAAAACAAGAATATATAGCAATATAGTGAATATTCGAAAAAACTAATGTAGAGCAATTTAGCTAATATAGTGCTATAATCTTCTTAGTCTAATAGTTGTAATTTTTTTCTCATCTGAAGTTCAGATTTGAAAAAAAGATTTTAGCACTATAATGGTGCTCTATTATCGTTTTTTCGAATATTCGCTATATTGCTATATATTCTTGTTTTAGAATATTAGGAATATTTTGAAAAATAAATATAGTACTATATTAGCTATGTTGCTCTATATATTCTTTTAGTTTTTTTTAGAATATTTGACATTTTTTTCCATCTGAAATCATGATTCCTCCCTGATTAAGTAACTTAAGGAGGGAAGAATCATGACTTCAGATGGAAAAAAATGACGAATATTCTAAAAAACAAATATATAGCACCATATTCTATAGTGCTATATATTCGTTTTTGACCCACGCCTGTATTGATCGTGTAATATTCACATATTACGCGATCATTACCTTGCCGAGTTTTCGAGTAAAAAAAAAAAGTATAATATAACGAATATTCTACAAAATGTTCGTGAAATATCACGAATTCGAATATGACCCCTGCCGCTCATCACTAGTGGCAGTATGTATGTCAGTTTCCTGAAGCGAATGTGACTCATGAAATCCCTGAGAGTAGTGACAATCTCCATCACCATCAGTGCATTTATACCGGTAAGTACATAAAATCTTCCCGACACTCGTTCCGACATCTACGTCCCATTCCTAGTGAAGTGACTGATAGCAGCGGCCTCCTCCTAGGTCAGTAGCTGTGTTCCTCAGTAGATAGACGGCATCTAGTGGAATACAGTATGCCAAATATAAATGACCTTCTGTATAACACCTTATAGGGACTCCTGGTTGTCTTGTCTCTGTGATTAGGGTCATTGTCTTGCTGGAAGTAGAGCCTTTGGCCCAGTCGGAGTTCCCGAGCGCTCTGGATCAGGTTTTCATTCACAGGACTGTCTAATCTCAGAGATATCGCTGCATATGCCCCCAATGTCAGATAGGTGGGGGTCCCACCTCTGAGACTCGCTCCTATCTCCAAAATGGGCCATCAAAGTAAACGATAGCCCACCGCGCAAGCACGGCCACCCTCCATTCACTTCTATGGGAGATAAGAAAATAGCCGAGGGCTCCCTCAACTATTTTTTGGAACTCCCATAGAAGTGAATGGAGAGCATGCATGATGCCCTTTGATTCACTTTGGGGGGCAAGTTCTGGAGAAAGATGTGGGTCTCAGAGGTAGGTCCACTGCTATCTGACATTGATGGCATATACTATCGATATGCTACCAATGTCTGAGATAACGCCAGCCCTTTAAGAATATCCCAGCTCCATTCAGCTTTCCCTCAACCCTGATCAGTCTCCTTGTCTCAGCTGCTAAAAAATACCCCCACAGCATTGTGCGGTCATGGATGGTATTGGGCAGGTAATCAGTAGTGCCTGTTTTTTTTCCAGACATGACGTTTAGGATCCATACACACAACCATATACCGGTATATTTTTTTAGTCTGCAAAATAAAAATCTGCAGAATACGGATGATGTCCGTGTTGCAATAATTTTTATTTTATTTTTAATTTTTTATGCAGACCCCTTGACTTCAATGGATCTGTAGTCTGCATTTTGTGGGCAAGTATAGGACATGTTCTATGCTCTTGTAGAATAGACATGGATGCAGAAAGTAGTTTTTGTGTGGGGAAGGGATCACTACCTTCTGACTTTTCCTGCAACATCAACAAAAGAAAAAACAGAAGTAAAATTAGATTTTTATTGCTGCCTTCCATGTTTGCTATCCCTGTGAGGTGTGAAAACCCTCCTATCACTGCTGATGTGAAGGTGTGAGGAGGAGAGAAGCTACAACATCTACATTGTAATATATCCTCTAATGTTTCCCCTTATTAACTAATTCATATATTTTTAAATGGGATTATGTCTGCTTTTTTTTACATTCTTTCTTCTTCTTTCCATTTAGGTTCCTACAATATAGAAACATCTCAGTTATTATCTTCCACTTAACAGAATTTTCCTGATTGACCCATCAAGGATAGGGACAGAGACAAGATGGCAGAGAGGATATTAAATCTCACCCTAGAGATACTCTTCCAACTTACTGGAGAGGTGAGAGATTCTGATGATGTCACATTACATCATTCTTATCTATGGTAATAACAGATTGACATGGCTGTAGAGGTGATGGACTCTAGAAACGTCAGTAGTAATTTATTACTGTGTCTCCCCTTATCTAGGATTATACAGTAGTGAAGAAGACCTCTGGTGAGCGCTGTCAGTCCTCTGGGGGAAGAACCCTGAGCCCAATCACGGGGCCTCCACCTCACCCCCTGACACATGAGGAAATCAATGAACAGAAGATCCTAGAACTCATCCACAAGATGATGGAGCTGCTGACTGGAGAGGTGACACTGCTGGGAATGCTGGGACATTATACAGTAACAGCACTGGAGGGGTCTGGGTGATGACTGTATCATTGTGTTGTCAGGTTCCTATAAGGTGTCAGGATGTCACTGTCTATTTCTCCATGGAGGAGTGGGAGTATGTAGAAGGAAACAAGGATCTGTACAAGGACGTCTTAATGGAGGACCACCAGCCCCTCACATCACCAGGTAATAGGACTAAATACAAATGTCTTAATTATCTGTATTTGAAGAATGAATCCAGTCACTGTATGTGTCTCCTACAGGAAGACCCAGTAAAAGAAGAACACCAGAGAGATGTCCCAGTCCTCTTCATCCACAGGAACATCAGGTAGATGGAGATATTCCCTATGGTCTGTAGAAGGCTGTGAAGTCCCTATGTTCAGTCTTGTTTTATCCCATAGTATTATATGTGGTATATCTTTGTAATGAAATATGGTGAGATGATGGGATTAAAGATGCCTGGAACCGCTTTCAATGTTCCGGCTATGGATACTGGCAGCAGGAATAAGAAACCAACTGGATTTATTCCTCTATTTTTCCTCCCTTTTTCCTGAGACAAACATCACTGAAGGCCAACTTCCTCCACTGAATTGTTTTGATCCATGTCTAGCTATGCCAAATACACATGTGAATGAGGTTCTTCTCATTGAGCCATCATCTAATGTCTATGTTCTGCTTTAGGAGATCTACAGCCATTTCACTCAGATAAATAGTGCTGTTGTTATTTTTGGTTGTCGTGATAATGTCTATGATTGACGGTGATAATTATAATGTTTGTTTTGCAGCTTTTAAATCTGGATAAAGATCTGAGCAATAATAATTCTACAGAGACATATGTGAGATGTGATAACCAATGTAAGAAGGAAATTCCTACAGATAACCACCCACGTGAGTAGAAACCACTAGACAGAGCAGAGAAGACTCACAAATTCTACTTATTCACAGGCAGGAAGTTTTATTTTTAAGCTTTGTCGTATCAGATTTTCCTGCTGTATTCTTCTTATTCGGCCAAAATACATATTAAATATGTACAAAAATATGAGACTGTTACAGGTGAAAACACGTGCTGTTATAGTAAAATTTGGATGCAACAATACAGGTTGAATATGGATATGAAATACGCCTCTGTGAAGAAGGCCGATTTATTTATCTACTGATGAGGGAAAAGGATTTGCCTAAATTTGGAATTAAGGGTACTTTGACACTAGCGTTATTCTTTTCCGGCATTGAGTTCCGTCCTAGGGGCTCAATGCCGGAAAAGAACTGATCAGTTTTATCCTAATGCATGCGGAATGGAGAGCAATCCGTTCAGGATGCTTCAGGATGTCTTCAGTTCAGTCTTTTTGCCATTTCAGGACGGAGAAAATAACGCAGCATGCTGCAGTTTTCTCTCCGGCCAAAAAGACTGAACACTTGCTGGAATGCCGGATCTGGCATTAATTTAGATTTAAGTGTATTAGTGCCAGATCTGGCATTAAGTGTTTCGGCAAAATGGATTTGGCTTTCCGGTCTTTTCCGGATGACACCAGGGAGACTGATCCGGCATTTCAATGCATTTGTCAGACGGATCCGTCTGACAAATGCCATCAGTTTGCATACGTTTTGCCGGATCTGACTGCCGGAACCCTCTGCCGCAAGTGTGAAAATACCCTAAAAAAAACATTTGTTCTTATTAGATTTGGGAGGTGAGAAAAGACCCCACCCCGACTTTTTTAAAAACGTGCTTAACAGTTATTTCTATGGTTTATTATTGTGCCTTTAAATTGAGATATTATGTGCATCCATTCAGTAGAGCCTGAGATACTGTATGTGTGATTTATGTTAGTGATGAGCATCATAGGCAATATTCGTTTACATGATATTTTGTGAATTTTACGCATAATATTCACGAATTCGAGAATTCGTGATCTCTAGTCATTATTTTCGCGATTGCGCCAATCTGCACTAATGATGCGCATATTTTTTGCGCAATACATGCAGCTTTACGTTTTATCCGGTCTGAGTAGATATTACTGATTGGTGCACTAAGTAAGCACTATAGTAAAGGGGTAGGCTACTTTCCTATTGGTTGCTAGGGATGTTGCTAAGCTCAGACAAAGATATTGCAGCCTTCTCATTGGCCCACAAGCAAGAAGGGAGGTTACTGATGAAAACAAAATCTAGAATATTTGCGATTATGAATATATAGCACTATATTCTACATTTTTGCAAATTCTCGAAGTGCCGATATATGTCCACTGCTATCCTGCCACCGAGTGTCCAGGCTGTGTGTTGTTATGGCATTGTGTACATGCAGCAGGATGTTGACCCTTCAGTGAAGGTCCTTGAGAAGATCGCATGATCCTAGGAAGATGCTGGCTTCAACACAGAAGTGGAAAAGAGAACAGTCTGGTGGCCTAACACCATGATCTGCTGGTCCTTGCTGTGAGGTCTATTGTTAGATTGTGATCTGTTTTGCCATTACTGTCTTAAAGGGAATGTGTCATCAGAAAATGACCTATTTAGAGATTTAGTGAATCGGTTCTGAACCAATTGGATACTAATTGGACTTCACAAAAATTAAGATTTTTTACTCGTTTCTGACAAATCATGAAAAAATGGCGGCCAGCACCATTTTTCTGTGAGTTTAAGCAGGGAAATCCATGGGGGAGGAAGAAGATGGAGGCTCACATGACAATGGAAGGAAGTGGGGGGCTTGCCCTGTTTGGCTCCAAGGCTGACATTTTGAGCAAGAGCCCTTATGCTGAGAGAGAAGAATCAAACTTCTGTCTTCAGCTTGTGACCTGGAAGGGTGTAATGTGGCAGTGTCTGACAAAAAGCTATTACAGACACAAGTCACTAATGTAGTGCGATAGGGACACTATAGGGAAAGAATATGGAGATATAATTGGTGCTGGTCACCCAGTTGTGTTTTTAATACAGCTGCTGGCTGGCATTTAGTACCATATTACAAAACCCCTGTGAGACAAAGAAGCTCTTTTTTTTTTTTTTTTATATACTAAAAATTTCTACACTTCGTAAGCTTATTGCCAGCAACCCAGTAGCATTCTGCTGCAAACCATGAGGAAGTGCACTTTTTTTTCTTATTAAAACCATTTCAGTGCATGAACCCTGTGTTATTGAATGCATTGCATTATAACAAAATCATTTCATGGCAGAAACGCCATTTTTATACCTGTGTTATTGAACACGTAGCACAAAGACCTTCTACTGCAAAGATTGCATTGTTATATCTGTGTTAGTGAATGCATTACTGCAACAGATCTTGTAGTTCAAACTCATTTACTGAAGATTTTCTTTACTACCAAAGTAAATTGTCAATACCAGTGTGCAGTGTGTTTATGGAAGAGGGACATTTAGTTGCTCGTCTTTCTTTAAGGCCGAATGCACACAGCCGTGGAACACGGATGTGAGTGGTCCGTGGTATCCCGGCCTGGCATCCTGCTGAGAGCAGGAGCGCACAGCGTTGTTGTTTCGTTGTTTGCTATGACGCCGTGCGCTTCGTGCCGCCGCTGCAATACAGTAATACACTCGTATGATCTATACGAGTGTATTACTGTACTGCAGAGGTGACATGAAGCGCACGGCTTCATAGCAAACAATGACGCCATTTTAATTCTTATCTTCATCTAAGTAACAACAATAGACAATCAGTCTGCCTAAACTAATAACACACAAAGAATAAAATGTTACCATGTTTTTATTGAACACACCATGTAAGCATTCACAGTGCAGGTGGAAAAAGTATGTGAACCCTTGGATTTAATAACTGGTTGAACCTCCTTTGGCCTCAATAACTTCAACCAAACGTTTCCTGTAGCTGCAGATCAGACGTGCACAACGGTCAGGAGTGATTCTTGACCATTCCTCTTTACAGAACTGTTTCAGTTCAGCCACAGCATCTCAATCGGGTTGAGGTCAGAACTCTGACTGGGCCACTCCAGAAGGCGTATTTTCTTCTGTTTTAAGCCATTCTGTTGTTTAGCTAACACTTTAGGATTCTTCTTCCCCTCATTGAGCAGTCTGCGCTGTGCTCTTGCAGTCATCTATACAGGACGGCCGCTCCTAGGGAGAGTAGCAGCAGTGCTGAACTTTCTCCATTTATAGACAATTTGTCTTACCATGGACTGATGAACAGTAAGGCTTTTGGAGATACTTTTATAACCCTTTCCAGATTTATGCAAGTCAACAATTCTTAATCGCAGGTCTTCTCAGAGCTCTTTTGTGCGAGGCATCATTCACATCAGGCAATGCTTCTTGTGAAAAGCAAACCCAGAACTGGTGTGTGTTTTTTTTATGGGGCAGGGCAGCTGTAACCAACACCTCCAATCTCATCTCATTGATTGGACTCCAGTTGGCTGACACCTCACCCCAATTAGCTCTTGGAGATGTCATTAGTCTAGGGGTTCACATACTTTTCCACCTGCACTGTGAATGTTTACACGGTGTGTCCAATAGAAACATGGTAACATTTTAATTCTTTGTGTGTTATTAGTTAAGCAGACTGTGATTGTCTATTGTTGTGACTTAGATGAAGATCAGATCACATTTTATGACCAATTTGCGCAGAAATCGATATAATTCCAAAGGGTTCACATACTTTTTCTTGCAACTGTATGCCCCTTTTGATGAAACCCATTATCTTATTGGCCTTGGCAGGAGCTGCCTGACACTGGTTTCTCTCTGGAACTCTCTGCCTGAGGAGGTGGTGATGGTGAATTCACTAAAAGAGTTTGAGGGGCCTGGATGTATTTCTGGAGTGTAATAATAATAATGCAGGTTATAGTTACTAGAGAGGGGTCATTGATCCAGGGAGTTATTCTGACTGCCTGATTGGAGTCGGGAAGGAATTTCTTCCCCTAAAGTAAGGAAAATTGGCTTCTACCTCACAGTTGTTTTTTTTTTTTGCCTTCCTATGGATCAACTTGCAGGATGACAGGCTCAACTGGATGGACAGATGTCTTTTTTTCAGCTTTATAAACTATGTTACTAGCAGTGTCATCCCTGAACTAACATCCCACTCATGTGGTGTGTCAGATCAGGGCTATCCACTCTGGCACTCTTCCCTCTACCCCACTTTCTAACTGTTCTCCATCTATCTACCTCACTTTCCTGAGCCTCCATGCTACACCCCCCCCCCCCCCATTCTGCATCTACCTCATACAGTGCTCAGTGAGCAGCAAACTCTTTTCCAAACTGGCAACGATTCTCAGTGTCGAAACTCGCTCATTTAGATTCACTATGTTCGATTCCAAAGGGGCAATTTGCTTACATTTTGAACAAAGATATATGCACCCTCAAACGGCTGTTCCAGGACTGCATACATTTGGCCAGTGGTGGTAGTAGAAGGCCACAGTTCTTACTTGCTTCTGATAGGTGCTACATTATTATTAAGGACAAAGAGGATGAGATTGTGTACTGTATATCTCACTCCTCCTCTCAGTCTAAGCCAGATAATGTGGATTTCACAGTCTGACTCTGTGCCTTGGAGCCAGGGGTAAAATTTTCCTTCTCCGTCTTGCAATCCCATAAAAGTGACATGGGGGGGTAAGGATGATGATGATTGTGTGTTGGACAGGACCTGAGGGATGGATAAAAAAAAAAACATATTAGGTATTGCTGCGTCCGTAACAACCAGCTGTATACATTCATCGCATGATCCACCCCGTGTCCGATAAACACCATAAAATAAATAATATAAAAACGGTGTAAAAAAAGGCTATTTTTGTCACCATACATCACAAAAAGTGTAAGGCCCCTTTCACACGGGCGAGTATTCCGCGCGGGTGCAATGCGTGATGTGAACGCATTGCACCCGGACTGAATCCGGACCCATTCATTTCTATGGGGCTGTGCACATGAGCTGTGATTTTCACGCATCACTTGTGCATTGCGTGAAAATCGCAGCATGCTCTATATTCTGCGTTTTTCACGCAGGCACCATAGAAGTGAATAGGGCGCCGTGAAAATCGCAAGCAAGTGCGGATGAGGTGCGATTTTCACACATAGTTGCTAGGTGACGATCGGGCTGGGGACCCGATCTGTATTTTCCCTTATAACATGGTTATAAGGGAAAATAATAGCATTCTGAATACAGAATGTAAAGTTAAATACTGATGGAGGGGTTAAAAATAAAAAAAATTAACTCACCGAGTCCACTTGATCGCGTAGTTGCGGATATCTGTCTTCTTCTGTAATGTTGAGCAGCTGGCTAAGGACCTGTGGTGACGTCACATCACATGGTCTAATCACATGGTCCTTCACCCTGGTGATGGACCATGTGATTGGACCATGTGATGAGCCCAGTGACGTCACCACAGGTCTTTTGCCAGGTCCTGAAGATAGAACAGAGACCGACAGCTATGGAGCAGGTAAGTTAACTTTATTTTTTATTTTTTAACCCCTCCATCCCTAATTTACTTTGCATTCTGTATTAAGAATGCTATTATTTTCCCTTATAACCATGTTATAAGGGAAAATAATAAAATCTACACAACACCTAACCCAAACCTGTCCGGGTTTGGGTCTGGGTACCAAACATGGCGATTTTTCTCACACGCGTTCAAAACGCATTAAAACGCTTTGCACTGGCGCTGAAAATCGGGCATTTTACCGCAACGCACCCGCTTCTTATCGGGCCCTCACGCGCCACGCTCGTGTGAAAGAGGCCTAACACCAAGCGATCAAAAAGGCGTATGTCCCACAAAATGATACCAATAAAAACCGTCACCTCATCCTGCAACAAATGAGTCCCTACATAAGAAAATCACTAAAAAAATAAAAAAAACTATAGCTCTCAGAACATGAGACACTAAAACATAATTTATTTAATTTAAAACTGCTATTATTGTGCTAAAGTGAAATGAAAACTAAAAAAATTAGACATATTAGGTATTGCCACGTCCGAAACAACCTGTTCTATAAAAATACCACATGACCTAACCCCTCAAGTGAACACCGTAAAAATAAAAAAATAAAAACGATGCCAAAAAAGCCTTTTTTTGTCACCTTACATCACAAAAATTGCAACAACAAGCGATCAAAAAGGCGTATGCCCCCCAAAATAGTACCAATAAAACCGTCTCCTCATCCCGCAAAAAAGGAGACCCTACGTAAGACAATTGGTAAAAAAATAAAAAAGCTATAGCTCTGACTGTGGAAACACCAAAACATCATTTTTTGGGTTTCAAAAATGCTATTTTTGTGTAAAAGTTAAATAAGAAAGAGTATATATATTAGGTATTGCCACGTCCGTAACATTCTGCTCTATAAAAGTATCACATGTAATAGTGCAGAGTTCAGAGTTAAGCGGCACTACGGCAAACTATTGCTTCACCACTAATCATATAAGGAGAACTGGGGCCGCGGTCTCTCGTAATCTGGTGGTGCACAGCTTGTCAAATGCAAACGTAATTCCACAAATAGAAATGAATAAGCGGCACTCACCATTCGATGCAAATATTTCTTTTATGCTGGGTACAGAGAGGGAAATACAAAACAGTGCAATCACAAGGGCATGGCGAAGGACGTTTTGCGTATCACCGCTTCATCTCGCCAATACTGACACCCCTTGACGCAAATGACATAATCTTTTATGCGCCACACGCGCTAACTTGGGCGTGTGATACTGGCGTGGGCTTTCGCACATCATTGCAAGTGCAGGCTACATCAGTAAGTAGGAGGTATACATCAATGTTACAAATAACAGGCATGCTGGGAGTTGTAGTTTTGCAACAGCTGGAGGCACACTGGTTGGGAAACACAGATCTACCCTGTCAAATGAATGTTGTAAAAAATGTAAACTGTGCCAAAACAGCTATTTTTTTTGTTACCTTGCCTCACAAAAAACGTAATATAGAGCAATTAAAAATCATATGTACAACAAAATAGTACCAATAAAACTGGCACCTTATCCTCTCGTTTCCAAAATGGGGTCACTTTTTGTCAGTTTCTACTGTAAGAGTGCATCAGGGGGCTTAAAATGGGACATGGCATCTAAAAACCAGTCCAGCAAAATCTGCCTTCCAAACACCATAGTTCCAGCAGAAAAATGAACCCTCACAAGGATTTATATTTATTGATATACTAACATAAAGGACGGACATACATCAATCACTATGGTCAGTATACCACCAGTTAACTGGCCACTACTGGGTAAGGGGGGGGGGGGGGGAGAGGGGGGAGAGAATATCCCTACACTCGTACCCTAATCTACACCTCAGCCCAGGGACGGCCCCTAATGGTGGGGACTCCCTGTCCTCAAACCTCGGCTACCACCTCCTAGTAGGCCCTCGGAGGATGACGATGGCCAGAGTGCCAGCCTGGTGGTAGATTGCCGATGGCTGAGGTGATGGCCTGATGGTAAATAACCATACGACGCTCCTTTTCTTCTGCGCCCTGCAGTGCACCCTTACATCAGTTTGCGACCACATGTGGGGTGTTTCTGTAAACCGCAGAATCGGGGTAATAAATATTGAGTTTTGCTTGGCTGTTAACCCTCTATGTGTTAAAGAAAAAAATTGATTAAAATGGAAAATCTGCCAAAAAAGTTAAATTTTGAAATTTCATCTCCATTTTCCTTTAATTCTTGTGGAACAACTAAAGGGTTAACAAAGTTTGTAAAATCCGTTTTGAGTAGCTTGAGGGGTGTAGTTTCTACAATGGGGTCATTTATGGGGGGGGGGTTCACTATGTAAGCCCCCCAAAGTGACTTCAGATCTGACCTGGTCCTTTTAAAAAGTGAGTTTTGGAAATTTTCTTAAAATCTTTTAAGAATTGCTTCTAAAATTCTAAGCCTTCCAACGTCCTATAAAAATAAAAGGACATTTACAAAATACTAGTGGTACACCGGCGCTTGCACTACAATTGAACTAACGCAACGGTATCGCAACGGTATCGCCCCCGTTGAAGATCAAATAAATGACGTGTAATATATATGTGTTCGATACTGCGCGACGTATACCCCTTTTATGCTCTCCCTGCCTGTTCAGTACTATAAAGGCCCACAGTATATGATACAGTAACTCCCAGAGTAATAGAATACCTTATCCTTGATGTTTCAGCTGCGGAGCCTGTTCCTCTGTGTCCTTCTTGTTTATTCTTTTTTCTGTCTTTTCTTCTTTTAGGTGCCGTCCAGGATGGGGAAAGGTTTGAGGGGTTAAACCCTAATTGTTATTTGTGTTTTTTTTATAGTTTTTTATATAAAATACAAAGTACAGAGCTTGCCCCGGCCGGTGGCACAGCCCGTGGTTTAAAAAGGCCGCTCGTTCACGCTCGCACGGAGTGCTGCGTGACGTCACGGTGGTAGCTACGGTGGACCAGGAGGACCACATTCTTGGCATGAAAATTGGTCCTCCTGGTCCACCGTAGCTACCACCGTGACGTCACGCAGCACTCCGTGCGAGCGTGAACGAGCGGCCTTTTCAAACCACGAGCTGTGCCACCGGCCAGGGCAAGCTCTGTACTTTGTATTTTATATAAAAAACTATAAAAAAAACTATAAAAAACCACAAATAACAATTAGGGTTTAACCCCTCAAACCTTTCCCCATCCTGGACGGCACCTAAAAGAAGAAAAGACAGAAAAAAGAAAAAAATAAGGACACAGAGGAACAGGCTCCGCAGCTGAAACATCAAAGATAAGGTATTCTATTACTCTGGGAGTTACTGTATCATATACTGTGGGCCTTTATAGTACTGAACAGGCAGGGAGAGCATAAAAGGGGTATACGTCGCGCAGTATCGAACACATAGACATTTACAAAATGATGCCAACATAAAGTAGACATATGGGTAATGTTAAGTAATAAATATTTTATGAGGTATCTAATTTTTCAAAAGTTTTGGTAAGTTTGGGATTTTTTCATAAATAAAGGTGTAATATATTGACTCAAAGTATCTTGTGTTACTTTATGAGTTATTACCACATAAAGTGACACATGTCAGATTTGCAAAAAATGGCCTGGGCAGGAAGGTGAAAACTGGCCTGGGGTAGAAAGGGTTAACCTGTATGTGACCGCTGTATACATCAGCAGTTGGGTCTTTAAATATGGTGCTGGCTTGCAAGCGCAGTGAATGGGAAAAATAAAGTTATGGCTTTGGGAAGGCTGGGAGTAAAAAACTGAAATAAAAAAATTAAAATAACCCAGTTATTAAGGGATTAATTTATAGCATCTGATCGGCTGTTTGAAAAGGCAGTGGGTGCTGGCGGTAGCGCTGTGGCCTTCTTCTTGTTTCCCGCAGGCTAGTGACATCACGACTACTATCAGTGGCATGGGCGCGGCTCGGCCCCATTAACGTGAACGGGGCTGAGCTGCTGTTTTCTCAAGCAGCTAATCTGCAGGGTCCTGGGTGTCAGATCTCCACTGATCAGATGCTGATGATCTATCCAAAGGATAGATCATCAGTAATAAAAAGACACAGAACCCCTTTAAAAGTTTAATTTAGCAAACAGCTATTTGTATCCCTCCTAAACCTTCCGTACATATGCCCAACTGGCTTGGCCAGCGGGGAGAGGGGAGACACCTCTGCAGTCAGTTTATCTCGCCAAGAACAAAAATTTGAACATGATAAAATCTAACTGCAGGTTCCTTATACACCATTTTACTACATATATAACTTGCAATGTGTATAATATTATTAATATAAAAATTGTATAAAACATCCCAGGGTACTGGTACAGGGTCCTCTCTCTTCCTCTACCAGTTTGTAACTTATCTTGTTGATGCTTATTGTACTTGTGTTGTTTTATGTATGTGTACACCCCGTTTTATATGTACAGCACTGTGGAAGGAATGGAGCAATAATAATAATCTATACCATTTTCAAGGTTATAGTATTTAAAAATAATACAGTTTTATTCTTGGCAGGTGACTGTACCTTAAGCTCAGAGGGACATCTGATCTCTTCAGCTTTTAAAACAAATGGTCATGGTCTCACGCAAGACACATATGAAGAGCATGCCACTATCTCGGATATACCCTCAGCTCTTCACAGCCAAGGTTGCTCGTCTGATCCATTTAAACATCTTCTATCTTCTGATTCATCACAGACTGTAAAGCAGAATAAAAGTCACAGAAGGGATGTTAAACATCAAAGAACGTACACAGGGAAGAAGACCATTTCATGTTTAGAATGTGGGAAATGTTTTACTTGGAAATCACAACTTGTTGAACATCAACGAACTCACACAGGGGAGACACCATTTTCATGCCAAGAATGTGGGAAATGCTTCATGAGAAAATCACATCTTGCTGAACATCAGACAATACACAAGGGGCAGAGGCCATTTTCATGCCAAGAATGTGGGAAATGCTTCATAAGAAAAGCACATCTTGATAAACATCAGAGAATTCACACAGGGGTGAAGCCATTTTCATGTTCAGAATGTGGAAAATGTTTTACTTGGAGATCAAAACTTGTTGACCATCAACGAACTCACACAGGAGATACACCATTCTCCTGTCCTGAATGTGGGAAATGTTTTACTTGGAAATCACAACTTATTGCACATCAACGAACTCACACAGGGGAGACACCATTTTCATGCCAAGAATGTGGGAAAAGCTTCATGAGAAAATCGCATCTTGTCGAGCATCAGACAATACACACAGGGCAGAGGCCATTTTCATGCCAAGAATGTGGGAAAACCTTCATAAGAAAAGCACATCTTGCTAAACATCAGAGAATTCACACAGGAGTGAAGCCATTTTCATGTTCCGAATGTGGGAAATGTTTTACTTGGAAGTCACATTGTGTTGAACATCAACGAACCCACACAGGGGAGACACCATTTTCATGTTCAGAATGTGGGAAATGTTTTACTTGGAAATCACAACTTATTAAACATCAACGAATTCACACAGGGGAGACGCCGTTTTCATGTCCAGAATGTGGAAAATGTTTTTCACACAAAACAACACTTGTTGTACATCAAAAAATTCACACAGAAGAAAAGCAATTTTCATGTTCAGAATGTGGGAAATGTTTTGTACAGAAGAAAACCCTTGTTGCACATCGACGAATTCACACAGGCGATAAGCCATTTTCATGTTCAGAATGTGGGAAATGTTTTACTTGGAAACCACAACTTGTTAAACATCAACAAACTCATACAGGGGAAAATGTTAAGATTGTGGGAAATGTTGATTAAGAAAAACAAATCTTGTTGAACATCTGTAAATTCACACCATTATGATGTAGAAAATATTACATTTTTAAATCAGAAATTGTTGAATATTAATTAACTCGAACACGAGAGAAGCCATTTTCATGCTAAGAATGTGGGAAATTTTATGGCAATAGATCAAAGGTTCTTAGACACCAAAGAACTCGCAGAAGGAGAATTTTCATGCCAAGTGGGGAATGTTTTAACTATAATTCAGTTCATGTTCGGCATCAGAATTTACACAGGCACGAAGCCATTTTCATGGACTGTATGTGGAAAATGTTTACCCAAAAGTCTAATCTAATTTCCCATCATCAAATTCACATTGGAAAAAACTGTTCTTGTCCAGAATGTAGGAAATGTTTAACCAACAAATCATCAAAACCTCCACACAAGATAGTAGTCATTTTTACCCCTTCTCTGACCTTGACATAACTGTATAAGGGGGTAAGGGTTAACTTCCTATATGCTACTTAGTGATGGTGGCCACAGCAGTTGTGTTTGTGCCATAAGCACAATATATAGCCAGGCTTTTGCTGCAATGGCCAGGATTTTAGCAAGCTCCTTTCCTGGATATTTAACTCATTTAGATACCACAGTCTCAATAGTAAACACTGTATAAAAGCAGGTAAGCATATGGAGGCAGCTCCCTCTGAAACTCCATCATATATTTCCCTTGGGCAACACAATGATGGTGTAATTATGGTTGCTATTAGTGATGAACGATTGGAGATTCGGATCCTAGATCAGCAGTCAATCCGTTAAAAACTTTGTTTTAATGCTGTATGGAGATGGGTCCCTGTACAGAATTAAAATGTATGTGCTTAGGTGAGGCAAAGTGGGTTATTCTCGAAGTCTCGCGAGACTATGACGAGTAACGTGGAGCATCGATTTTTAAACTTGAAAACCATTTTAAAATATGGATCCGAAGTCTGAACAGATCCATGTTTTAAAATGGTTTTCAAGTTTAAAAATCGATGCCCAAAGTTATTCACTGAAGTCTTGCGAGACTTTGGCAATAACCCACTTCGCCTCGCCGGAGCGCATAAATTTTAATGCTTTACGGAGACCCATCTCCGTACAACTTAAAACAAAGTTTTTAACGAATCAACTTCGGATATAGCACCTGAAGCTCGATTCATTCTTCACTAGTTACTATGGTAACTAGAGGACTAATGATGGCCTCCAGGTTTGTGAATTACAGAAAACCAATTAGAGCTTACCTGAGAACCCCACAGCCTCCTCCTAGGCCAGTGACATCACTGAATATCGGTCACATGACCTAGTTTCAACTCAGCCCCATTCAATTCCATGAGGCTGAGCTGCAATATCAAGCACTAACACTATTCGATGTACGGCACTGGGAGCCTTAATACTTCTCAGAGACTTAGTACTTAATAAAGTATTTTTTTATCACAAAGGTGGTAAATCGTAAAAAAATATATATATATAAATTTAGGTTGACCGTATAGAATGAAATAATCACAGAGTATATCTGACAAAGAAATCTGACAAAGAATCTGATTTTCAAACACATTAGTTTTAATGCAACAATAAATGAGGTAGAAAATACCAACCAATGAAGCGGATTGCATGTTCTTGTCTTTGTGAGAAAATTGAGGCAAAGTCCTGCACTTGCGATAAGTGAATTTCTTTAGGTCAGCAAAGGCCTGAAGCAGGTCTTGGTTTCTTGCCAAGTCTGGGTGAAGCTATTGATAGCAGAATAAGCCACAGGAACTACAGATGAGACAGTGATAGGAAGAGAGACCCTTGATTGACGGCAATATACAATAAAACATAGGCTTTTACCAGAAGATTCACTGGAATGGTTTTATAGGAATTCTGCCCAAAGGCGTCATTATGTCCATAATGAGGTAGTGTTGCAGATAGTAGACCAGAATCTGATTGCAAACTTCAAAGAAAAAAAACTTCCAGCACATAGTAGATTAGAAAATTGCATCCTCTTTATTCCAAAAACGACATCGTGACTAAAGTAAATTGGACAAACCTACCGCCAGATCGACATGTCTCGAACCGATCGGTTCTTACTCATGAACTGATGACTGCCTGGATTCGAGCACCCTTGTAAAAATCCACCACCAATCAGAAAAGTGGAGATGGGGGAGAGAAAGGAATAGGGAAAAAAAGAAACATACAGTACAGACCAAAAGTTTGGACACACCATCTCATTCAAAGAGTTTTCTTAATTTTTGGACTATGAAAATTGTAGATTCACACTGAAGGCATCAAAACTATGAATTAACACATGTGGAATTATATACATAACAAAAAAGTGTGAAACAACTGAAAATATGTCATATTCTAGGTTCTTCAAAGTAGCCACCTTTTGCTTTGATTACTGCTTTGCACACTCTTGGCATTCTCTTGATGAGCTTCAAGAGGTAGTCACCTGAAATGGTTTTCACTTCACAGGTGTGCCCTGTCAGGTTTAATAAGTGGGATTTCTTGCCTTATAAATGGGGTTGGGACCATCAGTTGCGTTGTGGAGAAGTCAGGTGGATACACAGCTGATAGTCCTACTGAATAGACTGTTAGAATTTGTATTATGGCAAGAAAAAAGCAGCTAAGTAAAGAAAAACGAGTGGCCATCATTACTTTAACCCCTTAAGGACACAGGGCGTACAGGTACGCCCTTGTGCCCTGGTACTTAAGGACACAGGGCGTACATGTACGCCCTGTGCATTTTCGATCACTGCCGTGCGGCTGGCAGTGATCGGAACCCGGCGCCTGCTCAAATCATTGAGCAGGCACCTAGGCTAAATGCGCGGGGGGGTCCCGTGACCCCCCCATGTCGGCGATCGCGGCAAACCGCAGGTCAATTCAGACCTGCGGTTTGCTGCGATTTCTGCAGTTTCTGATCCCCGCGGTCCCTGACCGCGGGGATCAGAAACTTTAGGATTAAAAATTGTTTCCTGTATCCCTCCCCCCTGCACCCCTGAGTTGTTCGAGCACGGTGGGAGGTGCAGGGGGAGGGTTGCGGGCGGTGCGGGCGGTGCGGGAGGCGGGCGGTGCGGTAGGCGGGATCGCGATCCCCCGCCCGCCTCCCATTGCGTAATCGTTGGCGTCTAGTGGGTATACCAGGGTGCCAGCACATTGCTGGCACCCTGGTATAAACGGCTGACATCGGTGATGCGATGTCAGCCGTTTAACCCTTTCCATACAGCGGTCCGTACGGACCGCTGTATGGAAAAGGTTAACAGTAAGAGGGAGCTCCCTCCCTCTCCGATCGGGGGGCTGCTGTGCCTTTGCAGTCCCCCGAATGGAGAGGGAGAGAGCTTCCAGGCAGCCCCCCAAGCCCCGTCCTTACCCTTCCCCGTCTGCGCAGTTCTGGCCACTACTGAGCAGACGGGGAAGGTTCCCATGGCAACAGGACGCCTTCTCAGGCGTCCTGCTGTCCATGGTGCTGAACAGATCTGTGCTGAAAGCATAGATCTGTTCAGTGTAAGTAAAATACAGTGCAGTACTATATATATTGTACTGTACTGTATTATGCAGACATCAGACCCACTGGATCTTCAAGAACCAAGTGGGTCTGGGTCAAAAAAAAAGTGAAAAAAGTGAAAAATAAAGTAAAAATCAAAAAACACATTTATCACTGATTAAAAATGAAAAAAATAAAATTCCCTACACATGTTTGGTATCGCCGCGTCCGTAACGACCTGATCTATAAAACGGTAATGTTACTTTACCCGAACGGTGAACGCCATAAAAATAAAAAATTAAAAACTATGATGAAATTGGAATTTTGCCCACCTTACTTCCCAAAAAAGGTAATAAAAGTGATCAAAAAAGTCGCATCTACGCCAAAATTGTAACAATCAAACCGTTATCTCATCCCGCAAAAATCATACCCTACCCATGATAATCGCCCAAAAACTGAAAAAGTTATGGCTCTTAGACTATGGAAACACTAAAACATGATTTCTTTTGTTTCAAAAATGAAATCATTGTATAAAACTTACATAAATAAAAAAAAAGTATACATATTAGGTATCGCCGCGTCCGTATTGACCGGCTCTATAAAAATATCACATGACCTAACCCCTCAGATGACCACCGTAAAAAAATAAAAATAAAAACGGTGTAAAAAAAGCCATTTTTTGTCATCTTCCGTCACAAAAAGTGTAATAGCAAGCAATCAAAAAGTCATGTGCACCCCAAAATAGTGCCAATCAAACCGTCATCTCATCCCACAAAAAATGAGACCCTGCATAAGATAATCACCCAAAAATTTAAAAAACTATGGCTCTTAGACTATGGAGACACTAAAACATTTTTTTTGTTTTAAAAATGAAATAATTGTGTAAAACGTACATAAAAAAAAAAAATTGGATACATATTGGGTATCACCGCGTCCGTGACAACCTGCTCTATAAAATTACCACATGATCTAACCTGTCAGATGAATGGTGTAAATAACAAAAAAAAAAACGGTGCAAAAAAAGCAATTTCTTGTTACCTTGCCGCACAAAAAGTGTAATATAGAGCAACCAAAAATCACATGTACCCTAAACTTGTACCAACAAAACTGCCACCCTATCCCGTAGTTTCTAAAATGGGGTCACTTTTTTGGAGTTTCTACTCTGGGGGTGCATCAGGGGGCTTCAAATGGGACATGGTGTCAAAAAAACCAGTCCAGCAAAATCTGCCTTCCAAAAACCGTATGGCATTCCTTTCCTTCTGCGCCCTGCCGTGTGCCCGTACAGCAGTTTACGACCACATATGGGGTGTTTCTGTAAACTACAGAATTAGGGCCATGAATAATGAGTTTTGTTTGGCTGTTAACCCTTGCTTTGTAACTGGAAAAAAAAATATTAAAATGGAAAATCTGCCAAAAAAGTGAAATTTTGAAATTGTATCTCTATTTTCTATTAAATCTTGTGCAACACCTAAAGGGTTAACAAAGTTTGTAAAATCAGTTTTGTATACCTTGAGGGGTGTAGTTTCTTAGATGGGGTCACTTTTTTGGAGTTTCTACTCTAGGGGTGCATCAGGGGGGCTTCAAATGGGACATGGTGTCAAAAAAACTGTCCAGCAAAACATGCCTTCCAAAAACCAAACGGCGCACCTTTCACTCTACGCCCCGCTGTGTGGCCGTACAGTAGTTTACGGCCACATATGGCATGTTTCTGTAAACGGCAGAGTCAGGGCAATAAAGATACAGTCTTGTTTGGCTGTTAACCCTTGCTTTGTTAGTGGAAAAAATGGGTTAAAATGGAAATCTAGGCAAAAAAATGAAATTCTCAAATTTCATCCCCATTTGCCAATAACTCTTGTGCAACACCTAAAGGGTTAACAAAGTTTGTAAAATCAGTTTTGAATACCTTGAGGGGTGTGGTTTCTTAGATGGGGTCACTTTTATGGAGTTTCTACTCTAGGGGTGCATCAGGGGGCTTCAAATGGGACATGGTGTCAAAACACCAGTCCAGCAAAACCTGCCTTCCAAAAACCAAACGGCGCACCTTTCACTCTACGCCCCGCTGTGTGGCCGTACAGTAGTTTACGGCCACATATGGCGTGTTTCTGTAAACGGCAGAGTCAGGGCAATAAAGATACAGTCTTGTTTGGCTGTTAACCCTTGCTTTGTTAGTGGAAAAAATTGGTTAAAATGGAAAATTAGGCAATAAAATGAAATTCTCAAATTTCATCCCCATTTGCCAATAACTCTTGTGCAACACCTAAAGGGTTAACGACGTATGTAAAATCAGTTTTGAATACCTTGAGGGGTGTAGTTTATAGAATGGGGTCATTTTTGGGTGGTTTCTATTATGTAAGCCTCGCAAAGTGACTTCAGAGCTGTAGTGGTCCCTAAAAATTGGGTTTTTGTAAATTTCTGAAAAATTTCAAGATTTGCTTCTAAACTTCTAAGCCTTGTAACATCCCCAAAAAATAAAATATCATTCCCAAAATAATTCAAACATGAAGTAGACATATGGGGAATGTAAAGTCATCACAATTTTTAAGGGTATTACTATGTATTACAGAAGTAGAGAAACTGAAACTTTGAAATTTGCTAATTTTTCCCAATTTTTGGTAAATTTGACATTTTTTTATGCAAAAAAAAATATTTTTTTTAACTTTATTTCACCAGTGTCATGAAGTACAATATGTGACGAAAAAACAATCTCAGAATGGCCTGGATAAGTCAAAGCGTTTTAAAGTTATCATCACTTAAAGTGACACTGGTCAGATTTTCAAAAAATGGCCTGGTCCTAAGGTGTAAAAAGGCTGTGTCCCTAAGGGGTTAAGAAATGAAGGTCAGTCAGTCCGAAAAATTGGGAAAACTTTGAAAGTGTCCCCAAGTGCAGTCACAAAAACCATCAAGTGCTACAAAGAAACTGGCTCACATGCGGACCGCCCCAGGAAAGAAAGACCAAGAGTCACCTCTGCTGCGGAGGATAAGTTCATCCGAGTCACCAGCCTCAGAAATCGCAGGTTAACAGCAGCTCAGATTAGAGACCAGGTCAATGCCACACAGAGTTCTAGCAGCAGACACATCTCTAGAACAACTGTTAAGGCTACTTTCACACTTATAATTCCAAATGAACGCGGAGCGAACAAACGCTGTCCTAGAGCAATTACGTATATTAAACCAAAACTGGACTCAGAACAGCATAGTTTGAACAAGTACAAAAACTTTTATTGAACTTACAATGATTAAAACATACATATCCATGTATATAAATGAGCAGCACAAAGCCACACAGGATAACGTTTGCAGGTCTGTTGTAAGACAAATAACAATAAGTAATCCCAAACTGTGCAGAGTATGTTCATGCACAGCTAGCAGTCAATACAATATAACGTGCATAGTGCCAATTGTAAACAATGACTAGGGGAAAATACATAAATCAATACAGACCAAGTCCTCCTGGATCCCTACACGAGCCGGAAGTGAGGACCAAGTCCTCCTGGAAACCGACCGAGCCGGAAGTGAGGGTGCGTTCCAGCATGGAACGCACCGCACTTCCGGTTTCCGGTATGCACCAGAAGTTCAGGTAATTTTCGTTCTAATCAATATGCAGACTATATATGAACAGGCAACACACACCATCAATATCCCCTGAGGAAGAAAAACGCGAAACACGTGTAGGGATCCAGGAGGACTTGGTCTGTATTGATTTATGTATTTTCCCCTAGTCATTGTTTACAATTGGCACTATGCACGTTATATTGTATTGACTGCTAGCTGTGCATGAACATACTCTGCACAGTTTGGGATTACTTATTGTTATTTGTCTTACAACAGACCTGCAAACGTTATCCTGTGTGGCTTTGTGCTGCTCATTTATATACATGGATATGTACTACTTTCACACTTGCGGCAGTGTGATCCGGCGGGCAGTTCCGTCGTCGGAACTGGCCGCCGGATCCGCCGATCTGCCGCTGACTGAAAGCATTTGTGAGACGGATCCGGATGCGGATCCGTCTCACAAATGCATTGCAAGGACGGATCCGTCTCTCCGCTTGTCATGCAGACAGACGGATCCGTCTTGTAAATTTTTTCACATTTTTGCCGATCTGCGCATGCGCATGCCGGAACGACGGATCCGGCATTCCGGTATTCTGAATACCGGCGCTAATACATTCCTATGGGAAAAAATGCCGGATCCGGCGTTCAGGCATGTATTCAGTTTTTTTGGCCGGAGAGAAAACCGTAGCATGCTGCGGTTTTCTCTTTTGCCTGATCAGTCAAAACGACTGAACTGAAGACATCCTGATGCAAACTTAACGGATTACTCTCCATTCAGAATGCATGGGGATAAAACTGATCAGTTTTTTTCCGGTATAGAGCCCCTGTGACGGAACTCTATGCCGGAAAAGAAAAACGCAAGTGTGAAAGTACCCTAAGAGGAGACTGTGTGAATCAGGCCTTCATGGTAGAATATCTGCTAGGAAACCACTGCTAAGGACAGGCAACAAGCAGAAGAGACTTGTTTGGGCTAAAGAACACAAGGAATGGACATTAGACCAGTGGAAATCTGTGCTTTGGTCTGATGAGTCCAAATTTGAGATCTTTGGTTCCAACCACCGTGTCTTTGTGCGACGCAGAAGAGGTGAACGGATGGACTCTACATGCCTGGTTCCCACCGTGAAGCATGGAGGAGAGGGTGTGATGGTGTGGGGGTGCTTTGCTGGTGACACTGTTGGGGATTTATTCAAAATTGAAGGCATACTGAACCAGCATGGCTACCACAGCATCTTGCAGCGGCATGCTATTCCATCCGGTTTGCGTTTAGTTGGACCATAATTTATTTTTCAAAAGGACAATGACCCCAAACACACCTCCAGGCTGTGTAAGGGCTATTTGACCATGAAGGAGAGTGATGGGGTGCTGCGCCAGATGACCTGGCCTCCACAGTCACTGGACCTGAACCCAATCGAGATGGTTTGGGGTGAGCTGGACCGGAGAGTGAATGCAAAAGGGCCAACAAGTGCTAAGCATCTCTGGGAACTCCTTCAAGACTGTTGGAAGACCATTTCAGGTGACTACCTCTTGAAGCTCATCAAGAGAATGCCAAGAGTGTGCAAAGCAGTAATCAAAGCAAAAGGTGGCTTCTTTGAAGAACCTAGAATATGACATATTTTCAGTTGTTTCACACTTTTTTGTTATGTATATAATTCCACATGTGTTAATTCATAGTTTTGATGCCTTCAGTGTGAATCTACAATTTTCAAAGTCATGAAAATAAAGAAAACTCTTTGAATGAGAAGGTGAGTCCAAACTTTTGGTCTGTACTGTAGGTTTGAAGAGGTGGAAACCAAGAAAGCCTGAATCCAAGCAGCTCCCATTCCAAATGTGACTCGCCATTAGTGTTGATCGAGCACCATAGTGCTCGGGTGCTCTGGCTGAACACATCGGGATGCTCGGGTGCTCGACTGAGCACCCGAGTATAATGGAAATCAGTGGGAGAACCCAAGCATTAAACCAGGCACCCCCTGCTCTGAAGAGGGGAGGGTGCCTGATTAATAAGAAAAGGTCAGACATTGATGGAAACACCACCGAAATGGTTCGGGAACAGCATGGGGAGGATGTCTCGATGCATTTCGGACTCCAAGGTCGCTGCTGGGAACCATGTTGTCCTAGTAGTACACCACTTTTACAGAGTGACAATAATACGCACAAAACCGGAAAAAAAACAATTTTTGAGGAAAAATTGTTAAGAAACATTCTTTCCTGTATATTTACTTGTATATAAAGTGCAAGTGCTGCCAGAAATTACAAGGAAGAGGTACTCCGATACAACCTGTATATCACATAAAGGAGGGCCTCATTCACATTGTGGTACAATAGTTCAGGTAGTGGGACTCCTACACTCATAAAGCCTATGCACTAAGTGAAAGGGCTGCCAAAAATTACAAGGAACCGGCACTCCAAAACACCCTTTGTTACACAAAAAAAGAAGGGCATCATACACACCCTTGAAAAATTTGCTTTGTTGCCTTGCCCCTTTTTTTCCTAACTGTGAACCACCCAGAGAGGATGGGACAAGTTATTAAAGCACAAGCGTCCAAGGAAGGCAGCAGGCGTGCGGCAATTACCCACTCCCAACTCAGGGAGGTAGTGATGATAAATAACAATACAGCACTCTTAAGAGGCCTTGTTATTTGAATGAGTACACTTTTCGTTAACGAGGATCTATTGAAGGGCAAGTCTGGTGCCAGCAGCCAACTTGCTCCCCACCTCCACAACGTTCACCCAGTGTGCCATCATGGTGAGGATTGTGTTGACCAGACTCTTGGCTACTGAGACTGGACTTGAAGGTGAGGGCCTGCTGCTGCTTTGTTGACTCTAGATAACTTCTAGGTTATCGCACGTCCCCGTGACGGCGACAATCCATTTGGATATCTGCCCTATCAACTTTGGAGCAATTTTTTTAACAAGGACCTTCTGGTATAGCACCGTTTTGCTTGTCCTCTCCACCAGAGGAATGAGAGATGAGAAGTTCTCTTTGTAGCGGGGGTCGAGAAGGGTGAACAACCAGTAATCCGTGTTGTCTAAAATGCGTATCACGCGTGGGTCATGGAAAAGGCAGCCTAACATGAAGTCAGCCATGTGTGCCAGAGTACCAACAAGCAAGACTTCACTGTCATCATCAGAAGGTGAGCTGAACCTGTAAAAGATTGTATGTGAGGGCCTGCAGTTGAGTTGACCCTGTAAAAGATTGTAGATGAGGGCCTGCAGTTGAGCTGACCCTGTAAAACATTATATGCGAGGCCCTGCAGGTGAGCTGACCCTGTAAAACATTATATGCGAGGGCCTGCAGTTGAGTTGACCCTATAAAACATGATATGTGAGGGCCTGCAGGTGAGCTGACCCTGTAAAACATTATATGCAAGGGCCTGCAGGTGAGCTGACCATATAAAAAAAATTCAATGCAAGGGCATTATATGTGATGAATAAGCATGTTGATATGATGGAAGAGGAGGAGGATGAAAAGAGGAAGATTTAACCATATACCCTTTTTTGTGGTGGAAGGGGTGCATGGGAATACAGTATAATGAGTACATTAAACAATACATTTAAAGTGCCTTTGTTCATCTGCTTTCCTCTGGTGGAGTTGAGAAGTGTGGGGCAATCCAGGCCTTGTTCATTTTTATAAGAGTCAACCTGTCAGCATTTTCAGTTGACAGGCGGATACGCTTATCTGTTATAATGTGACCAGCAGCACTAAATACCCGCTCAGACAAAAAGCTGGTGGCAGGGCAGGCCAGCACCTCCAAGGCATAGAGCGCCAGTTCGTGCCACGTGTCCAGCTTGGACACCCAGTAGTTGTAAGGCACTGAGGGATCACTGAGGACGCTGATATGGTCTGCTACGTACTCCACCATCTTCCAAAACTTTTCCCTTCTTGTGACACTAGGCCACGCATCAGGGTGAGGGTGCTGGCGGGGTGTCATGAAACTGTCCCAGGCCTTGGAAAGTGTTGCCCTCCCTCTGTTGGAACTGATGTGTGTTTCCCTTGTCTCCCCTCCTCGGTTGCCCAAGGAAGTACGGACCCTGCCACCAGCGTTGTCAGATGGAATTTTTTGGAGCAATGTTTCAACAAGGACCTTCTGGTATTGCACCGTTTTGCTCGTCCTCTCCACCAGAGGAATGAGAGATTAGAAGTTTACTTTGTAGCGGGGCTCGAGAAGGGTGAACACCCAGTAATCAGTGTTGTCTAAAATGCGTATAAGGCGCGGGTCGCAGGAAAGGCAGTCTAACATAAAGTCAGCCATATGTGCCAGAGTACCAACAGGCAAGACTTTACTGTCTTATCAGGAGGATGACTGTCCATCTCCCCATCCTCCTTCTCCTCTTCTGCCCACCCATGCTGAACAGATGGAATTAAACTTCCTCTCTGTAGCGGAGGCAACCGTTTCCTGCTCCACCTCCTCCTCCTCTTCATCGTCCAATTTGCGCTGAGAAGACGGACGGAGGGTAGTCTGGCTATCACCCTGTGTAATGCCTTCTTCCCCCATTTCCATCTGTTCCACATGTAAAGCGTTGTCCTTAATTGTGAGCAGCGAGCGTTTGAGTAGACACAGAATTGGGATGGTTACACTGATAGTGAGCGGCGATAATGCCATTATCTATGTTGATTCCTCAAAGTTTCTTAAAACCTCACAGAGGTCAGACATCCATGCCCACTCCTCGCTTCTAATTAGCGGAAGCTGACTGGAAAGGCGACGACCATGTTGCAGCTGGTATTCCACTACTGCCCTCTGTTGCTCACAAAGCCTGGCCAACATGTGGAACGTTGAGTTCCAGCATGTGCTCAAGTCGCACAACAGCCAGTGAGCTGGAAAGTTAAAGCGTTGCTGCAGCATTGACAGACCGGCTGAAGCTGTCGATGACTTGCGGAAATGTGCACACATGCGGCACACCTTCACCAGTAGCTCAGGCAAATTGGGGTAGGTTTTGAGAAACCGCTGAACCATTAAGTTTAAGACGTGGGCTAGGCATGGGATATGTGTGAGTTGGCCGAGCTCCAAAGCCGCCACCAAGTTACGGCCATTATCACACTCAACCATGCCTGGTTGTAGGTTGAGTGGCAAGAGCCACAGCTCAGTCTGGTCTCTTATCCTCTGCAACAGCTCTGCGGCGGTGTGCTGTTTGTCCCCTAAGCATATCAGCTTCCGCACGGCCTGTTGACGCTTCCCCACTGCAGTGCTACACTGCTTCCTGGGCTGCACGCAGATAATTCGGAGGTGGAAGTGGAGGAGGAGAAGTGCTGGCGGAAACCCTGATGGAATTATGGCCTGCAATCCTCGGCGTCAGTAGCACCTGTGCCATCCCACGGTACGACTCGCTCCCGGCCTCCACAATGTTCACCCAGTGTGCAGTCAGGGAAATGTAGCGTCCCTGGCCAAATGCACTTGTCCATGTGTCCGTCGTTAAGTGGACCTTCCCAGTAACTGGGTTGGTCGTCAGGACACATGTGACGTTTCGGGACACATGTGACGTTTCGGGACACATGTTGGTGTAAGGCGGGCACGGCACACCTTGAAAAATAGTGGTGGTTGGGGACAGAGTATCGCGGGACGGCCGCCGACATCAGGCTGCGGAAGGCCTCAATGTCCACAGTCATTCCAGGGCCAGTAGTTTTGAAAGGTGAGCATTTAGTGCTATGGCCTGTGGGTGGCTGAGTATTTGCTCTTGCGTTTAAATGCCTGGGGTAATGACCTTTGAATGCTGCGCTGGGACAAGGAAGTGGATGTGGTCGCTGATGGTTCTTGCGAAGGTCCAGGTGCAAGGCAAGAGGCATCCTCGCCTGCGCCTTCGACAGGCGATTGGCCAGCACGTACCATAGGTGAAGAGGAGGCAGTGGTGTGACCCGCAGACATAGATTGTGGATCCAGGCGTTCTTCCCACTTATTACAGTGCTTGGATGCCATGTGGCGGATCATGCTGGTGGTGGTGAGGTTGCTAGTGTTCACGCCCCGGCTCATTTTGGTGTGGCGCAGTTTGCAAACTACTATTTTTTGTCATCTGCACTTTTCTCAAAAAAGCGCCATACTGCGGAACACCTACCCCTTGGCAAGGGAGATTTATGCAAGGGGGTGCTCCGTGGAACAGTTGCGGGCCTGTATTGTGTGGCCCGCCTTCTCCCTTTTGCCACCCCACTGCCTCTTCCAGCCTGTGACGGTGCTGCAGATCCTTCCCCCTCTGTACTTCTGTCCTCGCTTGGCTTTCCACCTTCCCAGGTTGGGTCAGTGACCTCATTGTCCACTACCTCCTCTTCCACTTCCTCACTCTGATCATCCTCTTGATTTGTTGACCTAACCACAACCTCAGTGATTGACAACTGTGTACCATCCTCTTCATCAACCTCTTGAGACAGTAATTGCGGCTGACTGGCAACTGTGTCTCATAATCATCCACCTCATTAAACACTAATTGCCATTCCCCACCGTCATGTTCTTGTGACTGTGGATGCTCATGAGGTTGGGAATCATGGCACAAGATCACATGTACCTCTTCAAGCGTGCTTGGGGGCGATAAAAAGAGCTCCTCGGAATTTCCGAGTGTGGGAACACTTGTTTGGCCAGACTCTCCATGGTGGGAGGAAGGAGGATCAGGGAGAGGATTCTGTTGACCAGACTCTTGGCTACTGAGACTGGACTTGGTGGAAGACAGGGTAGTGCTTAACCGAATGGAAGCATTATCAGCTGCAATCCAACCGACCACCAGGTTGCACTGGTCTGACTTCAAGAGTTTTGTCCTGCAACGCCCTTCAAACTGGGACATGAAGCTAGGTATCGTGGATGATTGTATTTCTTGTGCTCTGGCAGCAGGCACAGTTTCAACGTGTCCAGGGCCACGGCCTCTGCGTGAACCATCAGCATCACGGCCACTTCCCCATCCCTTACTGCTCGCCTTCTTCATATTAAATGTTATATGCACGCTTGACACACAAGATGTGGCACGAATGTCACAGTTCACAGCAAGCACAGTATATGGAAAAAGTACGTAAAAGTATGGAAAAAAGAAAATTGATTTCACTTATATTTTTCGTATCTCTGGCCCTGACACACAGAAGGTATTGGACAGATGTCACAAGTCACTGCAGACACCCTCTATAGAAAAAGTATTGAAAATGAAGGAAATAATATAGGAAAAATATAAGTGAAAATTACTATATTTTTTCCATCACTTTCAATACTTTTTCTATAGAGGGTGTCTGCAGTGACTTGTGACATCTGTCCAATAACTTCTGTATGTCAGGGCCAGAGATAAGAAAAAATATAAGTGAAAATTACTATCTCTGGCCCTGACATACAAAAGGTATTGGACAGATGTCACAAGTCAGGGCCAGAGATAGTAATTTTCACTTATATTTTTTCTTATCTCTGGCCCTGACATACAGAAGGTATTGGACAGATGTCACAAGTCACTGCAGACACCCTCTATAGAAAAAGTATTGAAAGTGATGAAAAAAATATAGTAATTTTCACTTATATTTTTTTCCTATCTCTGGCCCTGACACACAGAAGGTATTGCACAGTAGTGTTGATCGCAAATATTCTAATCGCGAATTTTTATCGCGAATATTGGCACTTCGAGAATTCACGAATATCTAGAATATAGTGCTATATCTTCGTAATCAGTCGTATCTTCTACAACCAGTTTTTAAAGTGTCAAACAAAATGTTATCATCATAGAGGATTGGGAGACACCTTTTGATCACCTTACAAGTATCGGAAAATTGCCGACTATATGTCAACACTAATGTGGGTATGTCAGTCCTTTACCCTTTTCTATCTGGTTTTTATTAGTTTTTTTAATCTATTTTTTTATTTCTTATTTTATGCTGATTGTAACTGACGGTATTATCCTGTTTAGTGTTGCTTTTGATCTTAGTGGTCTTTTTAAACAATAAATCAGCCCTTTCTTTGTCACTGGCAATATTGAGGGCTCTCTGAAGCATCCAATTAGAATAACCCCTAGTTTTAAGGCGGCCCCAGATGGTCGTGCATTCAGAGGAAAAAGAAGCTTCTGTACGGCAGTTCCGACGTGCGCGGATAAACTCACCAACAGGGATCGCCTTAATAGTATGTAAAGGCTGATGACTAGAGGCCTTAAGAATAGTATTACCCGATGTCTCTTTGCTGAATGTTCTGGTAAAAATATCTGCCCGTAAGTCGAATCTCGAGGAAGGAAATGGTTAGCGGGTCAGTGTGTTATGTGAACTTAAGACGATAATGATTGTCATTAACATGTTGGACAAAGGTCGGTATGGCAGACACATCGGTGCGCCAAATATTGGATATTTGGTGAGCTCTGACTTTTTTATTTTTATGTTCAGAATCTGATTGATACACTCTACTTGACTATTGGATTACAGATGGTGGGCCAAGAAGTCCATTTTAGCATCCAACAGCTTGCAGATGGCCATCCAAAATTTAGAACAATCAGACACCATGTGTAAGGGCAACCCATATAACAGTAAAATGTGTTCCACAAACAACTTGGCCAGTTGACTCACAGGCAGAAGACCTGGCAAGGGCACAGAGTGAGCCATATTTGATAACCGATCAGCTACCAACCAGATCACCATGCACTCAGAAAAGGAAAGCAGATCAGTAATAAAATCCACGGTGATATGCTGCCACAGAGTATAGTAGGCCAGCAGGTTTTTTTGCTTTAAAGACTTTTAGAGCAGGAAGCAACAACATCTTGCAAGTCTTTATATAATGTAGGCCACCAGTAATACCAAGTAATCATAGTTGCCGTCTTGAGGAGACCAGTATGGTCGTTAATTTTGGAATGATTACCCCAGGTCAGGTCCTAATTTCTCTTCGACATGGGAACAAACCGGAGCAACAGAAACGATGTAAGCAGGATGGATAATCTACTGAGGCCCCTCTGTACAATCAGCAGGATCAAAAGAACGGGAAAGAGCATCCACTTTAATATTGTTGTCAACGTGATGGACTTGCACGATGAATCTGAAACCTGTGACGAACAAAGACCACTGAGTTTGGCAAGGGTTGAGATGCTGTCCTGTCTAGAGATAAGGTAAATTCTTGTGGCAAGTGTAAATAATGACAGGATAACAAGCCACTTCCAGCATAAGATGTCATTCTTTCAAAGCCAAATTGATTGCAATCAACTCCCTGTTCCAATGGAATAATTTATATTTGCTGCAAATAAAGCCTTAGAGAAAAAAAAAACACAAGAGCGCATCTTTCCACAGGAGCTCTCCGGAGGATGTGTCCACCTCCTGAATGAATTGCTCTGTCACATCGGGACAATGAGGAATAGACTCAGAGGAGAAGGCTTGCTTGAGAGACTAGAAAGCTGATTCAGCCTCATTCTTACTTTACTGCAAGGCTGTATGTTTGGTCCGCACTCAAAGAACAGCGGTGCACATGTCAGGGTAAATCCCGTTATGGTACAAATAAGAAGAATTCCGGCGCCCGCTCATTTGTTCCAAATGTTTTTTTTAGACATCAGTTACAATAAGGGATGCATTTCTGCCCGTCCTGAACCTTTTTTAACCGTAACACAAATGAAATATATCACGTTATATAGACATATACGGAACCTCTAGATGACTTAGGACGCCGTCGTACGGGTAACCATAGCAAACAAAAGAAAGTTTATCCTCGAATCTGTTATTTCTGCATTGTCTGCAAATGAAAAGACATCAATGAGCATGTAACATGTTGTTATACATCATATCTTGTTATACATCATATAAAAAAAAATCCTTTTATAGCCAAGTGAGCAATTTCATATTCAATATTTAACCCCTTTGGAGCCAGGGTTTGCAATATATGTATCCAGTATGCCTCTCGGCAATGCAAAAGTTGTTTAACATTGCTACCCCATCTTGGGTACTCGACTTATTTGATTACCTCTTATTTTAATTGCTAAATATTATGACAATATTAATTAAGGGTTGAGCGAAGTGAGCTTCGGATGCTTCATCCAAAGTTGCTTCGTTAAAAACTTTGGAATAATACCGTACGGAGAATCGTCTCCATACAGTATTAGAATGTATGCGCTCCGATGAGCCGAAGTTAGTTATTCACGAAGTCACATGTGACTTCGTTGAATAACTTCGGTAGTTGATTTTCAAGTGAAAAACCACTTTAAAACTTCAAACCGAACTCTGCTTCCGTTCCGTGGTACTAGGTTTCAAGTTTTAAAGTGGTTTTCCGTGCGACTTCATTAATAACTTCGGATCATCGGAGACCATACATTCTAATACTGTACGGAGACGAATCTCTGTACAGTAATATTCAGAAGTTTTGAACGAAGGAACTTGGCACAAAGCATCCGAAGCTCGCTTCTCTCAACACTAATATTGAATCGTGGATTTGTGTTTTCCAATGCAGTCTCTTATATCTTGCATAGTTTCCCCAACATACAGTCATGTGAAAAAATTAGGACACCCTTTGAAAGCATGTGGTTTTTTGTAACATTTTTAATAAAAGGTTATTTCATCTCCGTTTCAACAATACAGAGAGATTAAAGTAATCCAACTAAACAAAGAAAACTGAAGAAAAGTCTTTTCAAGATCTTCTGTAAATGTCATTCTACAAAAATGCCTATTCTAACTGAGGAAAAAGATAGGACACCCTTGCCCCTAATAGCGAGTGTTACCTCCTTTGGCTGAAATAACTGCAGTGAGACGGTTCTTGTAGCCATCTACCAGTCTTCGACGTCGGTCTGAGGAAATTTTACCCCACTCCTCAATGCAGAACTTTTTCAGCTGTGAGATGTTTGAGGGGTTTCTTGCACGTACAGCCCTTTTCAAGTCACCCCACAGCATCTCAATGGGATTCAAATCTGGACTTTGACTTGGCCATTCCAGGACTCTCCATTTCTTCTTTTTCAGCCAATCTTTGGTTGATTTACTAGTATGTTTTGGGTCATTGTCATGTTGCATGGTCCAGTTCCGCTTCAGCTTTAATTTTCTAACTGATGGTCTCACATGTTCTTCAAGCACCTTCTGATACACAGTAGAATTCATCGTGGATTCTATGATGGTGAGCTGACCAGGTCCTGCTGCAGCAAAGCAGCCCCAAACCATGACACTTCCACCTCCATGCTTCACAGTTGGTATGAGGTTCTTTTCTTGGAATGCTGTGTTTGGTTTACACCAAACATGTCCTCTGCTGTTGTGTCCAAATAATTCAATTTTGGACTCATCTGTCCAAAGAACATTATTCCAGAAGTCCTGGTCTTTGTCAACTTTATCTCTGGCAAATGTCAGTCTGGCCTCGATGTTTCTCTTTGAAAGCAAAGGTTTCCTCCTTGCACACCTCCCATGCAAGTTAAACTTGTACAGTCTCTTTCTGATTGTAGAGGCATGTACTTCTACATCAACAGTAGCCAGAGCCTGCTGTAGTTCTCGAGATGACACTTTAGGGTTTTTGGAGACCTCTTTTAGCATCTTGCGGTCTGCTCTTGGGGTGAACTTGCTGGGGCGACCAGTCCTGGGCATGTTGGCAGTTGTTTTGAAAGCCCTCCACTTGTAGACTATCTTCCGGACAGTGGAATGGCTGATTTCAAAATCTTTTGAGATCTTTTTAAATCCCTTCCCAGACTCATAGGCTGCTACAATCTTTTTTCTGAAGTCCTCTGACAGCTCTTTTGCTCTCACCATGGTGCTCACTCTCACTTCAACAGTCAGGAGCACACCAAACTAAATGTCTGAGGTTTAAATAGGGCAAGCCTCATTCAACATGCAGAGTAACGATCTACTAATTATGTGCACCTGGTGTGATATACCTGTGTGAGATCTGAGCCAATTTAAGAGGGAATACATGTGAGGGTGTCCTATCTTTTTCCTCAGTTAGAATAGGCATTTTTGTAGAATGACATTTACAGAAGATCTTGAAAAGACTTTTCTTCAGTTTTCTTTGTTTAGTTGGATTACTTTAATCTCTCTGTATTGTTGAAACGGAGATGAAATAACCTTTTATTAAAAATGTTACAAAAAACCACATGCTTTCAAAGGGTGTCCTAATTTTTTCACATGACTGTAGAAAAGGTAGCACGGACATTTAATAATATAAACCACATTTGTCGATTTGCCAATAATGACATGAACCAACTTATCGCATAAACTTTGTGATTTTTTTTTTTTGTGTCAAAACAAATGGGGGGTTGACAAACTCCTCTACCTGTGGGTAGGAGTTTTGTAGTACTGTGTTTTTAACAATATTGTCAATCATGGGATTTAAAGGGTGGTATTTATGAATGAGAGAAATTATTTTCCTATTTTTGTCTTGAGTAGGCTTATTAGTGGTACTTTTGACATCTGTCTTTGCTTTTTGTATAATATGCTCAGGGTATCCCTTTTCACAGAATTTCCTTTCCATTTCCAACATTCTAATTTCACACATTTTTCATCAGACACATTGCATTGTACCCTCTGTAGTTGTGACTTTGGTATGGCTCTTTTGGTGGATTCAGCATGTCCAGTGTCATAATGAAGGACACCGTTTCTGTCCGTAGATTTTTGGAACAGATCAGTCATCAAATTGCCATAATTGTTTTTCATCACGCATGTATCTAAATAACTCAATCTGATGAAATCGGAGGTCATAGTGAATTTTAGTTCTGGCCAGATCGAGATAATCCAATCAAAAAATATAATAGTTTTCTGTGGCCTCTCCCATATGCAAAATAAATCTATAAATCTCTTCCAGCATATACTTTTCCTCAAAACTTGCCATAAAGGAATTTGCCTTTTCTTTAAACATGAAATAATAATTATTTAATACCATCCCTAATGCTTCCAGTATAAATTCCTGTTGTGCTTCTGGAATCTGGTGAGCATGTAATAAATCCTCTACTGCCGAAACGCCCTTATGTTCAATCGACCTGTACAAATTAACTACATCAGTGGTGACCAATAAGCTATCCATTGAGATTGAACATATAGTTTTAAGGGTATTCAGAAAATTCTCTGTGTCTAATGTAAAAGTTATTGTCTTTTTTATCAGTGGAGTCAACATTTTCTCTAAAACCAACGATAAGGGGGTAAGTAAAGAATATGTTGACGCCACAATAGGGCATCCAGGAAAATTGGTCAAGGATTTATGAATCTTTGGTAATATAGAAAATACTGGGTAACCAGAGAATGATTAATTTAATATTGTATATATTTTTTTTCTATCTATAGTTCCCTTTATTCTCAAATCTAGTCAACATTTCCTCAATTTCTTTTTGATCCTCCAAACTGAATTATAGTTTACTTCCTCCATCCTTCAATTGGTGGTATGCTTCATGCATTTACATAGGGGGGTCCATAATAACCACAGAACCGCCCTTATCGGCCGGTTTTATAACAATGTCCTTGTCCTCCATAAATTATTTTAAGGTAAAAGCTTCATCTTTTGAGAGATTTTTCCTAGCTGTGTAAATGCCCCTCTTAATGTTAGACACAATAGATGCTGTGTCCTGTTTAACCCATTCAATGAATGTTTCCACTGGGTGGTACAGTTTAGGTGGCATAAATGTGTTTGTGTTCTCAGTCTGAATTCATCAAGTCTCAATATACTCCCATCCTTACTTGGTAAAGTTGTATGGCTGTTGCTCATATCTTTGGCTCTATCACTGCCAAAATAGGCTTTTAGTCTAATAGCACGGAAAAATCTCTCCAGATCAATATCCAGTTGAAAAGAGTCAAAATAGGATTTTGGGCTGAATGATAGGCCTTTTTCTAGCAATACAATTTGTTGGGGGTTGAGACTTTTAGAGGAGATATTAATTATTAATGACTTGCAGTCCATACCTGGGACCTGGTCGTCATCTGGGTGTGCAGTGTGGTGGTTCCTTCTGTGATGATGGCAGCCGGCCTACTTAAAAAAACGCCTTTGGTCACTGTTCGAACTGGACGAGTAATAGCCGCCTTGTGATAATCTCCTGGTTCTAATTCTTTCTCTGAAGGATGAGTCTTGCCATTTATATACTTTCTGTAAAAAATAATCCACAGTATCCCTGGTGAATTTCTTCTGTTTCTTTGCTTCTGTGTCTTTTTTTATATTGTTTCAAATAGTTATCCACCTTTTCTTTCAAAAAGAGAAATTCATGCCGGTTTTCATACACTCTCGAAATTGTTGTTCTATATTATCAGGTTTTTCTCTTGCAGTAATCACAGCTTTCTGTAAATGCTCGATTTCTTAATAGAATAATGTCAAAGGAACATTTATTAATAATTTTCTCAAAATCCTTGCAGTACTCACTGTCTTTTGGGAAAACATTAGGGCGCAAATGGTCTCTCAATCCCCGTTGAATGCGGCCCACTCTATAATATTCAGCAAGAGTAGTTGCATGCAACTCAGATGATGTCAGTTTTCTCCTTTCACGTTCCCAGTCCCGGAGTTTGCATTTGACAGTTACTCTAACTTTACTCTGTGTTATTTTTTGTGTGTGTTTTGTGTATAATTAGCATAGTTTAGTAACCTTTTATGCATCAAAGCAGCATCAAGCCAATTTTATTTCAGAATCTCAGAATTCACGGTAAAACACTACACAGCTTAGTATCCAACATGCAAGTTCCCCAGTGGACAAATTGGGATCTGTTGATTAACTAGTCCATAATCCACCCAGTCATGGACACTAATAACCCACTGCCTGCACCTTATCTCCTAATAACCTAGGCTGAAAAATGTTAAAAGGACTTAAAAAGTAAAAAACATAATTCTTACAATCATGCCCTTCTAAGTAAAAGTATATTCTCTGCATAAATAATGTGGTCGCAAACCAACCTTTTGATGTGATGCGGTGTCCTAATAGTTCTGAAATTGAGTGAGCCGGCTTGAGGTCACGACACAGAGACAAATACAAGATGCGTTCCTCATAATGCCAACTTTATTATAATGAGCAGTGCACATATTTATATACAGACAACCCAGTAAAGGTTTCATAGTGGAGACAAGCTTTAAGTTACTATGTCTAGTTTGAGATGAGAAAATTAATCACCAGCATGGGGGTAGTAGGGGCCCACTGTGGAATTTGTACTCCTTTCTTCCAAGGCTAAATCCCCCATCCTATCTAAGTGCAGGTTATACATAGTGTGGGGATTCGCTCTGGTAGACAGGGTTTGTGGACGCAGTACAGAGGCAAATTACCGGTTCTTAATTCAAACATCCGTGTTTATTCACACATAAAGCAAAAACAAAACGTCACTTTGCAGTCTTGGTGTTAGTTCACACACAATGGAAAGTCCACATAGCAAAAATCACCTTGTTGGCATTTCTGCCTCCAGCAGTCCATAGCCGGCTTTTAGTGGGCCCGTTTCCCTTACAGACGGGTCTCAGCCCTCCAGCACGGCACAAGCCCCAGAACCCAGCACACACACCTCCTGAGCTCCACTGTCAGACTGAGGTAATCCCCCTCACCTGGCAGTGCTGGCTGGTTTTTAGGCCTGGCAAAACCCGGCCTGAAACATGGGGAGTAGTCACCCACCCAGCACTTTGACTTCTCCCAGTAAGAGCCGTCCCAGATCAGCTATACAGCCATACTAAGTATTAAGGTGTCAAACAGCAACGGCTCTTACTCCACCGAGGCCAGGAAAACGTACCTATCATCCTGTACCTTCTTACAATAGATACAAAATGAATACATATACAAAATGGACGCCTTTATGTTTTTGCTCACAAATCCCCCCCCTTTTGTAAATAATTTCAGGTATTGCTCAGGAGATACATTGACATGTGCTAATCACATGTCCATGATTTGGTACCTCTTCACCTGATTCCTTCCTGAGCATCCTGCAAATTACATCACAATTACACATCACAGTCTTATCCTGGATCTTTTCAGGGGGAGATCTTGCTTGTTGTAGTATCCGGTTTAACTCTAACAAATTATGACTATACTGTCTGTAAACCATACCGGTTTGGCTGTAGGTATCTGACTGTAACAGTTTTCCTTTTCTTCTTGAGTTCTCTCATGACCCAAAAACCTATTTTTACTATTGCATATATGATTAATATAGCTATTACTACTTATACTATACTCTGTAAAATTCCTATAAACCACCCGCCAAGACTTCGAAACCAGTTTGCTGGATTTAGAAATGAAAATGTATTCCCCCACCAGGAATCTTTGGCATTAACATGCTTTTCAAGCCATTTTTCTCGCATTTCCTAACCTAAAGATTTCCTAACCTAAAGAACTTTTATTTCGGAACTAACCTAAAGATTTCCCTGTGGGTCAATATAGTCGCAGCAGATCGGCACAATAATTTGGCAGATACCCCCATCTTTTGCTGTCACATAATCTAGCACTGTGTGTTGATTAGTTACTAATATGAGCTGAGCCTGTACAGTACTAGTCTGATTGAGCATCCACAAAACCCCCCAAATGTGATCATCTAAGTAATCTGTGGCTTCCACTAATTTGTCCCACATCTGCATCACTATAGGTTATAAGAATAGTGTACTGAAAAATCTATTTGTCTCCCCCCATCGATACTACATGTGGCCTCCCGTTTGGCCTGGGGTGATTATCAGCTGCCCTCTTATTTAGGCTACATGCACACGACCGTATTTTGTTTCAGTGTCCGATCCGTTTTCTTTTGCGGATAGGATGCGGACCCATTCATTTCAATGGGTCCGCAAAAAACAAGGACAGCACACAGTGTGCTGTCCGCATCAGTATGTCCGTTCCGTTGCTCCGCTAAAAAAATAGTGCATGTCCTATTTTTTTCTAGTTTGCGGACAAGGATAGGCATTATTACAATGGATCCGCCAAAAAAATGGATCTGCAAAAAAAACGGATGCCATACGTAACATCATCCGTTTTTTTGCGGATCCGCAATTTGCGGACCGCAAAACACATACGGTCGTGTGCATGTAGCCTAAGGGTGTGCTTGGGGACCACATAAATGTCTACTTTATCATGTGGTAACATAAAAGTGGCAGGTGTCAGTTGGACCAGGGTGCATGTTCCAGGGGCCCCAGGAGGGATCCACTTGTAGGCTGCGACTCCACAGGCAAAAAAGAGACCATCAAACAAAGTCTAATTATAAGTAAAATGATGGCTGCAGCAGTAACTGTTATGCTCTGATTATAAATACACCACTCCTCTTTTCCTCTGTCATCTCCCATATTACTAACAAATTGACAGGAGTAATTTTAACCTGGTTCTGTTATGGACCCGTTATTGTAACCCTTGCAGTCACCTTCACTGTCCAAAAGGGAAGAACTGGTTGTGGAGGGTTCTGACTAGCCCCTGCATACTGCCTTGGTCTGTGCCTACCCCTTTTAAAAGTCGAAATGAAACCTGGACAGGGAACCCTCAGGGTCCATTCACACAACCGCAAAATAGGTCTGCATCCTTTCTGCAATTTTGCGGAACAGGTGCGGACCCATTTATTTTCGATGGGGTCGGAATGTGCCGGATACGCACTTCCGTTCTGCATAACAATAGAACATGTCCTATTCTTGTCCGCAATTGCGGACAAGAAAATGCATTTTCTATGAGAGTGCCGGCGATGTGTGGTCCGCAAAACACATACGGACGTGTAAATTGACCCTAATTCTCCCAAATGGAGATTTTTCCTAGCCCACTTCTGTCCATAAAAATTCCACACACGTACTGTTACATTTTTCTAAGCAGTAACATTTGCTTGCCACCAAGGGGCCTCTCCCCAACCAGCTATGGGGAGGGGCACTGCTGTGGAGTTATATTTTTGGTCATCCTGTCCCTCTCTCCTTATGAGACAAACTGCCAGCAAGACAGAGTTCTAGTGTTGGGCGAGCACCAAAGTGCTCGAGTAGAACACTTCACGATGCTCGGGTGTTCTACAGAGCACCCGAGCCTAATGGAAGTCAATGGGAGAACCCCAGGCACCCCCTGCTCTGAAGAGGAGAGGGTGTCGGGACTCTAGTTCAGCTTAGGAGTCCCTGCTCTGACTCCATGTATAGCTATATCCATATATGGAGTCAGTGCTTGGGGACACCCCAGTGTATTTAAATCTAATTTCAAAGACTTCACCGCGTCCCCAGCGTACTTTATCACCATGGAAATTTCCTGTTGGTTATGTTTCTCACACACATCCCTCTATTTCTGTCTCCTTATGGACTTGTCTTGTCACGTACAAGACGTCACACCTACTGGAATCCCTCATCAATCAGGGACTTATTAACCTTCTAAGGACCGCTGCACGCAGGATTGCGTCCTGGCGGCGGCCCTGTTGTTCCTCCTGGACGCGCCGATGCGTCCTCTCGCGAGAGGCGAGATTTCCTGTGAACACGCGCACACAGGAGCGCGCGTTCACAGGATCAGACGGTAAACCAGTGGATCTACAGCCTGCCAGCTGCGATCATTCGCTGGCAGGCTGTAGATGCGATTTTTTTTTAACCCTTGAAAAGGTATATCAGACACTGTTTTGTTAACAGCGTCTGCTATACCTGCTACCTGGTCCTCTGGTGGTCCCTTTTGCTTGGATTGACCACCAGAGGACACAGGCAGCTCTGTAATAATTAGCACCAAGCACCACACTACACTACACCCCCCCTGTCACTTATTAACCCCTTATTAACCCCTGATCACCCCCCTGTAAGGCTCCATTCAGACGTCCATATGTGTTTTGCGGATCCATGGATCCACAAAACACGGACACCGCGGATCTGCAAAAGACAGACACCGGCAATGTGCTTTCCGCATTTTGCGGATCCGCACATTGCCAGAACTATATAGAGAATGCCGTTTCTTGTCCGCAATTGCGGGCAAGAATAGGACATGCTCTATAGGCTCTACAAAAAATGCAGTGTTCGCCCGATCAGGCCTGATCTTGTGCGCACACTTGCGTTCAGTCCGCCCCACCGCAGTGCCAGAATTTTTTTTTTCTGATCACTGCAAAAACACCGTAAAATCGCTGCGGCGCTATGAAGATCACTTTTGAGGGGCATGGCGAGTTCATAGAAGATTATATTTTTTTTGGCACAAGTTAGCGGAATTTTTTTTTAGTTTTTTTAGTTTTTTCTTACAAAGTCTCATATTCCACTAACTTGTGACAAAAAATAAAATCTCACATGAACTCACCATACCCCTCAACGAATCCAAATGCGTAAAAGATTTTAGATATTTATATTCCAGACTTCTTCTCACGCTTTAGGGCCCCTAAAATGCCAGGGCAGTATAAATACCCCACATGTGACCCCATTTTGGAAAGAAGACACCCCAAGGTATTCCGTGAGGGGCATGGCGAGTTCCTAGAATATTTTTTTTTTTGGCACAAGTTAGTGGAAAATTTTTTTTTTTTCTCTTACAAAATCATTTTCCGCTAACATGTGCCCAAAAAATATATTCTAGAAACTCGCCATGCCCCTCACGGAATATCTTGGGGTGTCTTCTTTCCAAAATGGGGTCACATGTGGGGTATTTATACTGCCCTGGTATTTTAGGGGCCCTAAAGCGTGAGAAGAAGTCTGGAATCCAAATGCCTAAAAATGCCCTCCTAAAAGGTACTCATTGGAATTTGGGCCCCTTTGCGCACCTAGGCTGCAAAAAAGTGTCACACATGTGGTATCACCGTACTCAGGAGAAGTAGGGAAATGTGTTTTGGGGTGTATTTTTACATATACCCATGCTGGGTGAGAGAAATATCTCTGTAAAATGACAACTTTGTATAAAAAAATTGGAAAAGTTGTCTTTTACAGAGATATTTATCTCACCCAGCATGGGTATATGTAAAAATACACCCCAAAACACATTGCCCTACTTCTTCTGAGTACGGCGATACCACATGTGTGACACTTTTTTGCAGCCTAGTGTCATGGTCTTACCTTCTTACTGTTCTCCTTCGTTTGACATGTGCTGGCGGCCATCTTGGTTTCTGGGTTTCTTGTAGCCTCCCACCCTGCGGCTTCTCCTTCCCACTGGGAGGAGCTGGATGCCTAGCTCATATATATAGGAGGTCTGTGGCTTCAGTTCCTTGCTTGGTCCTCCTGTGTTCACATGCTTCTAAGACTGCTGCTGCTTCTGGTTCCTGATCCTGGCCTCGTCTGACTACCCCGTTGGTTCCTGATCCTGGCTTCGTCTGACTACCCTGCTGGTTCCTGATCCAGGCTTCGTCTGACTACCCTCCTGGTTCCTGACCTCTGTCTACGCAAGACCCTGCTTCGGTTTAGCCATCCGTTTGGACTTTTGCTTACAGCTCGATTTTCAATAAAGCCTTCTTATTTCTACTTATCTCTTGTTGTACGTCTGGTTCATGGTTCCATGACATTAGGACCAAGCCATGAATTCTGACGGTACAGGGCCATCCTCGCTACCTACGCTGGTTGCCAGACTTGATCAGCAGGATCACCTGTTGGGTCGGTTCGCTGTGGCGTTGCAAACCCTGCTTGAACGCACGGCTCATTTCGCTTCCGTTGCCGATGGGTCGGTTGTCGCTCCTGGGCCCGCTCCTACTGCCGCTCCGGTTGTTGCGCCAGAGTCTACCCCGACACCTGTTGCTGCGCCTGCGGTGTCTCGGGGTATGACCGGTTCTGCCCCCCTTCCACAGCGCTTTGGGGGAGAGCCAACTCAGTGCCGAGGTTTCCTTAACCAGGTGGGCATTTATTTCGAGTTGCTGCCACATGCCTTTCCTACTGAGAGATCAAAGGTGGGCTTCTTGATCTCGCTGCTCTCGGACAAGGCCTTGGCCTGGGCCAGCCCTTTATGGGAGAACAACAATCCGGTGGTTGCCGAGTTTTCCGGTTTTGTTGCTTCTCTTCGGAAGGTATTCGATGTGCCGGCTCGTGCTGCCTCTGCTGCGAAGCTCCTTATGTCCATCAGACAGGGTTCACGATCCGTAGCTGAATACGCCATTGAGTTTCGTACCCTGGCAGCAGAGGTGGGCTGGAATAATGAGGCTCTGGTCGCTGCTTTCTCTCATGGTCTCTCGGATGCCTTGAAGGATGAGGTTGCAGCTAAGGACCTACCAGTGGAGCTCGAGTCTCTTATTTCTTTCCTGATTTTGATTGACACCAGACTCAGGGAGAGACCTTCCTTTAAGGAGAGCCTGCGGAGGTCTTCTAACAGATTGGCGCCTACGTTTGCTGTCCCACCCGTGCCTCCCTCTCCTCCCACGCCTCCTGGGGATGACTTGTCTGGGGGTGAACCCATGCAGCTGGGGTTTGCTCGCCTGTCCGAGGGGGAGAGGGTACTCCGGAGACGCGAGGGCCGATGCATGTACTGTGGTCTCGGTGGGCATTTTCGGTTGGCATGTCCGAACCGTCCGGGAAACGCTCGCACCTGAGATCCTGTCGGGGGCAGATCTTGGGTGGAGTCTCCTCGTCCCCGGTTTCCCGTGTTGACAAACCACTGATCACTGTTGTCCTCTCCTGGGTCGGGGGCTCGGTGACGACCCAGGCGTTGGTGGACTCTGGTGCTGGTGGTTTGTTCATTGATAGTGTGTTCGCTGCCGCCAATTCCATTCCTCTGCAGCCTCGAGGTTCCCCACTGGCTCTTGAGGCGATAGACGTCAGACCCCTTCTGCCGCCACACGTGACTCATGAGACCCTTCCAGTGGGGATAGCCATTGGTGCCGTTCACAGAGAGTCGGTCTGTCTCCAGGTGATTTCGTCTCCACACTACTCGGTGGTCTTGGGGTACCCCTGGCTCCAGAAGCATAATCCGACTTTCGATTGGAGATCGGCCGAGATCCTCTCGTGGTCACCGCAGTGTGGGGCTAGTTGCATCCATGGGCCTGTCAAGTTGCTGTGTACTTCCTCGGACTCTCTGTTGCCTCCTGAATACGAAGAGTACCGGGATGTATTCGATAAGGTGCGCGCGGTTGCCCTACCTCCGCACCGCCCATACGATTGTGCCATAGAGTTACAATCTGGTGCCGTTCCTCCTCGTGGCAAAGTCTATCCACTGTCGGTAGCGGAGAATGAGGCCATGGAGGAGTACGTGAGGGAGGCGCTTTCACGCGGACACATTCGCAAATCCTCGTCCCCGGCAGGGGCTGGATTTTTCTTTGTGAAAAAGAAGGGCGGTGAGTTGAGGCCTTGCATCGATTACAGGGGTCTCAATCGCATCACGATCAAGAACGCTTACCCGATACCCTTGATTTCCGAGCTGTTCGATCGCCTCAAAGGGGCCACGGTCTTTACCAAACTCGACCTGAGGGCGGCATATAACCTGGTAAGGATCAAGGCGGGCGATGAGTGGAAGACCGCGTTTAACACCAGGACCGGTCATTATGAATCCTTGGTTATGCCCTTTGGGTTGTGCAATGCGCCCGCAGTCTTCCAGGAATTCATCAACGATGTTTTCCGTGACCTGTTGCAGCAGTGTGTGGTGGTCTATTTGGATGACATCTTGGTATATTCTGAATCCATGGAGGCCCACATTATGGATGTCAGACGAGTGTTGCAACGGTTACGAGAGAACAGGCTGTTCGGTAAGCTTGAGAAATGCGAATTTCACCGATCCCAGGTAACCTTCTTAGGTTACATCATTTCCGCTGAGGGGTTCTCCATGGATCCTGAGAAGGTTTCGGCTGTCTTACAGTGGCCCCAGCCCAGTGGTCTCCGTGCCCTGCAGCGCTTTTTGGGCTTCGCCAATTATTATCGGAAGTTTATCAGGGACTTTTCCATGCTAACCAAGCCTCTCACGGATCTGACCAGGAAGGGCAGTAATTTCCAGGTCTGGCCGCTCGAGGCCATCCGAGCTTTTGAGGCTCTAAAGTCCGCCTTTGTGTCGGCTCCGATTCTGTCGCATCCCAACCCTGGGTTGCCCTTTGTCCTCGAGGTGGACGCGTCTGAGACGGGAGTAGGCGCCCTTCTGTCTCAGCGTAGAACACCAGAGGGTCCTCTGCTTCCTTGTGGGTTTTACTCCCGGAAACTGTCTTCCGCGGAGTGCAACTATCAGATTGGTGACAGGGAGTTATTGGCCATCGTGCAGGCCCTTAAAGAATGGAGGCACTTGCTCGAGGGTTCGGTGGTTCCGGTTCTCATCCTGACGGACCACAAGAATCTGACCTACCTTTCTGAGGCTAAGAGATTGACACCACGTCAGGCCAGATGGGCTCTGTTCTTGTCACGTTTTAATTACGTGGTCTCCTACCTACCCGGTTCCAAGAACATCAGAGCGGATGCCTTATCACGGCAGTACTCCGAGCTGTCCGGGGAGGAGTCGATTCCGACTTCGGTCATACCTCCGAATCAGATCCTGGCCGCCATTCGCACCAGCCTGACCTCTCCCCTGGGTGAGCAGATTTTGGCGGCTCAATCTGGTGCTCCCTCTGGGAGACCCAACGGCAGGTGTTTTGTGCCTGAGGAGTTGCGCACTCGGTTGTTGCGAACCTACCATAACTCCAAGGCCGCGGGGCATCCTGGAAAGAATCAGCTGTCCTGGGCTGTTTCACGTCTGTTCTGGTGGCCTTCTCTACGTTCCGACATCGCCGCATATGTAGCGGCATGCTCCGTTTGTGCCCAGAGTAAGTCCCCTCGGCACCTTCCGTTGGGCCTTTTGCAACCCATAGCCACCGGGGAGCGCCCATGGTCACACCTGGGGATGGATTTCATTGTGGACCTCCCTGCATCCCGAGGCCATACGGTCATTCTCATGATTGTGGATCGGTTTTCCAAAATGTGCCACTGTGTTCCTCTCAAGAAGTTACCCTCTGCACAAGAGTTGGCCACGATTTTCGCCAGGGAGGTCTTCCGGTTGCACGGTTTGCCCAAGGAGATTGTGTCGGATCGGGGGAGTCAGTTTGTGTCCAGGTTCTGGCGCGCCTTTTGCTCCCAGTTGGGGATTCATCTCTTTCTCCTCGGCCTACCACCCTCAGTCCAATGGGGCCGCAGAACGATCCAATCAGGCCTTGGAGCAATTCCTTCGTTGCTATGTCTCCGATCACCAAGACAATTGGGTTGACCTCCTGCCTTGGGCTGAGTTTGCCAGGAACACGGCGGTGAACTCTTCCTCTGGGACGTCTCCCTTCATGGCCAATTATGGGTTCCAACCTGCCGTGTTACCGGAGGTATTCTCTCCCCAGGATATTCCGGCTGTGGAGGATCACCTTTCCGTCCTACGTGCTTCTTGGGTACAGATCCAGAGGTCCCTTGAGGTCTCTGCGCAGCGCCAGAGACTCCAGGCTGATCGCAGACGAGCGCCCGCTCCTTCCTACCAGGTTGGAGACCGTGTATGGTTGTCCACCCGCAACCTCAACCTTCGAGTGCCCACTCCCAAGCTGGCGCCTCGCTTTGTTGGTCCCTTCCGAGTGCTTCGCAGGGTAAACCCGGTAGCCTATGCCCTTGCGCTTCCTCCTGGCATGCGGATCTCCAACGTGTTTCATGTCTCCCTGTTGAAGCCATTGGTGTGTAATCGTTTCACTTCCTCGGTTCCTCGGCCCCGTCCGGTCCAAGTGGGCAATCGTGAGGAATATGAGGTGAGCAATATCCTGGACTCACGCCTGGTCCGCGGTCGGTTGCAGTTTTTGGTCCATTGGCGTGGTTATGGTCAAGAGGAGCGTTCCTGGGTTCCCTCCGCAGATGTCCATGCTCCTGCTTTGCTCCGAGCCTTCCACGCACGCTTCCCTCAGAAACCGTTCCTTACTCCGCGGAGGAGGGGCCCTTGAGGGGGAGGTACTGTCATGGTCTTACCTTCTTACTGTTCTCCTTCGTTTGACATGTGCTGGCGGCCATCTTGGTTTCTGGGTTTCTTGTAGCCTCCCACCCTGCGGCTTCTCCTTCCCACTGGGAGGAGCTGGATGCCTAGCTCATATATATAGGAGGTCTGTGGCTTCAGTTCCTTGCTTGGTCCTCCTGTGTTCACATGCTTCTAAGACTGCTGCTGCTTCTGGTTCCTGATCCTGGCCTCGTCTGACTACCCCGTTGGTTCCTGATCCTGGCTTCGTCTGACTACCCTGCTGGTTCCTGATCCAGGCTTCGTCTGACTACCCTCCTGGTTCCTGACCTCTGTCTACGCAAGACCCTGCTTCGGTTTAGCCATCCGTTTGGACTTTTGTTTACAGCTTGATTTTCAATAAAGCCTTCTTATTTCCACTTATCTCTTGTTGTACGTCTGGTTCATGGTTCCATGACACCTAGGTGCACAAAGGGACCCAAATTCTAAAGAGCACCTTTAGGATTTCACAGGGCATTTTTTACGCATTTGGATTCCAAACTTCTTCTCATGCTTTAGGTCCCCTAAAATGCCCGGGCAGTATAAATACGCCACAAGTGACCCCATTTTGGAAAGAAGACACCCCAAGGTATTCCGTGAGGGGTATGGTGAGTTCATGTAAAATTTTATTTTTTGTCACAAGTTAGTGGAATATGAGACTTTGTAAGAAAAATTAAAAAAAATACATTTTCCGCTAACTTGTGACAAAAAATAAAAACTTCCATGAACTCACTATGCCCATCAGCGAATACCTTAGGGTGTCTACTTTCTTAAATGGGGTCATTTGTGGGGTGTTTCTACTGTCTGGGCATTGTAGAACCTCAGGAAACATGACAGGTGCCACTGGGTTTAGCAGCGTTTTAAGCTAAACCCACACCTATATCTCCCCAGCAGTTTCCCCCTTTACTATAATGTTAATACCGCCATCTGGTGCACAGAGTAAAATGGTCAAGGTGTTTTCCGTCGCTGATTTCAAAAATTCTTGACGTTATTTCTTGGAATCTCCTGTAAGGGTCTATTCACACGTCCGTAAGTGTGTTGCGGATCCGCAAAACACGGACACCTGCAATGTGCGATCTGCAATTGCGGACAAGAATAGGACATGTTCTATTTTTTTCAGGAACGGAATTGTGGATCCCGAACAAAAAGATGCAGATGCCGAAAATGCGGATGCGGATCCCGGAAATGCGGATGCGGATCCCGGAAATGCGGATTTGCATCTGTTCCAGCCCCATTGAAACTGAATGGGTCCGCAAATTGCGGAACGAATGCGGACCCAAATGACGGACGTGTGAATGGACCCTAAAATCTGCACCAACTTACAGCTCTGCCACCACCATCCACCTGTTCTCTGACACAGCCTCAGGCGGCGCACACATCTCTGTCACCTCACGTCACATTATCAAGAAGAATCTCCTCAGACAGCACAGCCTGGAGCCTGACCCCGCCCACACATGGTCACATGGTCATGACATCACCAAAGGTCCTTTAACTCACTAGGCTTCAGCATCTATAGATCAATACTTGGTCATGTGATTCCTGACCCCTCCCACACATGGCTGTGACATCATCACAGGTCCTGTAAGCACAGAACAACCTCAGGGCTGCTCTGCAGGAGGAGGTAAGTGTCTGCTCACAGTCATGTAAGGGTTGGGGTACAAGGTGATAGAGGGGATCGCTCGGAGGTCAGTATTGCACATTACCAGTCCACATACAATTTGTTCACTTTTTCACCATACATTACGTTGAACTGTGAATGCCGCCACGAAGAAGAACAACTCATTTTGTGAAAAACAATCCTCTGTATGGCTGCGCTGATGGAAAATAAAAACATTATAGCTCTTGGAAGGCAGGAGGGAAAAAAAGGAGAATTGGTTGTGATAGGAAGGGGCCTTGCAGTAACACACATAGGGAGTCTGCTGGAATTAATACTGTGAGTCAGTATGACATGCAGATGACAGCTGTCGCTCTTAGAATCACTGCACACTTCACTTATTTGGGCAGTCACGGGCCAAAGACTGACCAAATAACTCAAGTATGAAGCCTTACAGGTCGATGTTAGCGCCAAGAAGAAGCGCACTCCTTTTACCCCGTCGTCAGCTGATTCCACATAGATGTCTACAGAACCTGTTCTATTAAACGCTTATACAAGTAGAGCCCCCCCCCCCCCCCCGAGTGGAGAGGGTGTCAGCAGTAAGTTTGTGTTGACGTCACTGATTATTTTGCCCTTTCTCTGATCTGTCAGAACAATAACCCCCAACAAACAGATCCTGTCTGTTGAGCATCCACCTTCACTCGGTCAGCATTTGGTCAGTAATTGATCAGTATTGCTAATGCCCAAAAAAACAGGAGTGGATACAAAACAGAGATGACACGTGAACGGAATATTTGCATGTTTTCTGTGTTTTGTACCCACTCCTGCTTTTGGCTACCAAATCGCAAGCCAATTCTGATGGGACCATACAGGCCTTACAGCTGCTACACAAAGAGAATCTGTTGTGCGTCTCATTTTTTCTTCCTTCTGACAGATCAGAAGAAGGGTCAAATAAATGATGATGTCAGCCAAGCCTAAAGACAAAATGGTAGCCCTGTCATGAAGTGGGGAGGGTGGGAACAGCATGAGAAGTCCACAAAGTGACTCTATGACATAGTGGTGAGGTGGAAACAGCATCAGGAGGCCACAGAGTGGCACAATGACAGAGTGCGGAGGTGGCGGCAGCATCAGCATCAGGAGAAGGCCACAGAGTGGCACAAGGACAGTGTGGAGGTGGCAGCAGCATGAGGAGACCACAGTGTGTCAAGGTAACATAGTGTGGAGGTGGCAGCAGCATCAGGATACCACATAGTGGCAAGGTAACATAGTGTGGAGGTGGCAGCAGCATCAGGAGACCACAGAGTGGGGAGGTGGCAGCAGCATCAGGAGACCACAGAGTTACAAGGTGACATAGTGAGGAGGTGGCAGCAGCAGCATCAGGAGACCACAGAGTGACCCGGTGACAGAGTGGGGAGGTGGGTGGCAATATGAGTACCAGCTGAAGATGGTGGGTGAAAGAAGGAGCAATTGGCATCAGATTTGTGGCATCAGGTGGGTGGCAGCATCAGAATAGCAGCTGAGGCAGATAGAAGAAACTGGTCTCTTTTGTCAAAGTGTTGGTGTGGCACCATGGATGATCTAGTCTGATGCATCAGGCATTGGTGGGTGGTAATACTGGCTGATCCACACCTGATTGATCTTGACAAAAGTTTAGTTTCTCCACATTTTGGATGGACAGGCGAGTTTTTCTTGGGGTAACTATGGTCCCCGCCGCACTAAACACCTGCTCTGATGCCACACAACTGGCCGGGCAGGACAGCTTTTCCACGGCGAACTTTGCTAGTTGCGGCCACAAATCCAGTTTGGCTGTTCAGTAATCCAGCGGTTCTTCAATGTGGGGTGGCAGGGTACTGTCCAAGTATGCCACCACCTGCTGGTTCAGGTCCTGCTCCAGGTCTAGCTGCTGCAGCTGGTGAGTAGTTTCTTCACTAGGCGGGTGAAGAAAGCTGCTCATCAGCGACTCTAGACTCAATTACAGAATTAAATACATGATTAAAAGACATCAGCACAGGGAAAAGCGACATCATCTGGAGGAAGACACAGCAGATACAAAGTTCAAAAGTTGTCCATATTGATATACAAAACCAAATCAAATAAAGTGCATTAGTGTAGAAAATACATATAAGGGACAAAGAAGAGTTACCCATGGTGTGTCTCCACCAGGATGGCACCGCTGCCTCACGGGCAAGTTGCCATCCTCTTCTCCCGATGATGATGAAGCCCCTAATTCACCCAACTCCCAAGTGCGATCAGCTACATCATCATCGAGTACTGTCTGCACGTCACTGATGTCCTCCTCAATGGTCTCTGGGTCAGGAGCCTCACCGCTCTCAACACCAGCTCCCACGCCACTCTCCTCATAACTACTTGCCCGCCTAGTGGAGGAAGCGGCAGATGTCTCCTCCACATCTTGGCTGGCCAGTAGCTGCTGACTGCCCTCTAGTAGCTCGTCCTTGCTGTATAGTGGGGCTGAGTCCACAGCATATAATACTTCTCTGTATGAGGGATCAGAAAAGGACAGAGGCAGTTTTAGGACAGATGAGGGCACAGGGCCTGCTCCTGGGCCACGCCAACTAAGGGTTGTGTCTGACGAACCCACCGACTCTTGGCTGGGGGTGTCTGATGTCACTTGGGACGAAGTGGATGACCGAGTCAACCATTCAAGAACCGCTGGGTTGCTGGTCAAGACATGACTGCTAGAGGATACCGGGAGCTCAGGCCTCTCGCTGCGACTCCTGCTGCCACGCCCCCTTACTCTGCTGCCATCTGTGCCTGCACCAGAAACATTTAGGCCTCTGTCACTCCCCTGTGCAGGGCCTGGCACTTCTTTGTCTGACATACTGTTAGATCAAATAAATAAATAAAAAGGAAATTAAAACACCCCAAAAAAAGTCAGTAAATTTTCTCACTTTACCACAAAACGGCTAATAAGCCCCCTTTTTTTCCACTAATACACGGCAAAAAGGGCTGTAATTTTCTCACTTCACCACACAACGGCAAATACTTTTTTTCTGCCACTAATACACGCAAAAAAGGGCCTTAGAAAATATAACTGCACCGCTGAACGGCAAATAGGCCCTTATTTTTTTCCACTTATACGCTCCACAAAAGGCTTTAGAACATATAACTGCACAGCTGAAAGTCAAATATATTTTTCTTTTTTCCACTTATACACTCCACAAAAGGGCTTTAGAACATAACTGCACCACTGAACGGCAAATAGACCCTTATTTTCTTCCACTTATACACTCCACAAAAGGCTTTAGAATATATAACTGCAGAGCTGAACGGCAAATAGGTCCTTATTATTTTCCACTTATAAACTCCACAAAAGGGCTTTAGAACATATAACTGCACCGCTGAACATCAAATTTATTTATCTTTTTTCCACTTATACACTCTCACAGAAGGCTTTAAAACATATAACTGCACCGCTGAATGTCAAATTTATTTTTATTTTTTACACCTCTACACTCTTCCACTTATACACTGTTCAAAAGAGCTTTAGAACATATAACTGCACCGCGGAACGGCAAATAGGCCCTTATTTTCTTCCATTTATACACAACACAAAAGGCTTTAGAACATATAACTGCCCTGTAAATGGAAAATATATTTTTCTTTTTTCCACTTATACACTCCAAAAAAGGTTTTAGAACATATACCTGCACCGCTGAACGTCAAATATATTTTCCTTTTGCCACTAATACATGAAAAAAACGGCTTTAGAACATACAGTTGCAAGAAAAAGTATGTGAACCCTTTGGAATGATATGGATTTCTGCACAAATTGGTCATAAAATGTGATCTGATCTTCATCTAAGTCACAACAATAGACAATCACAGTCTGCTTAACTAATAACACACAAAGAATTAAATGTCACCATGTTTTTATTGAACACACCATGTAAACATTCACCGTGCAGGTGGAAAAAGTATGTGAACCCTTGGATTTAATAGCTGGTTGAACCTCCTTTGGCAGCAATAACTTCAACCAAACGTTTCCTATAGTTGCAGATCAGACGTGCACAACGGTCAGGAGTAATTCTTGGCCATTCCACTTTACAGAACTGTTTCAGTTCAGCAATATTCTTGGGATGTCTGGTGTGAATCGCTTTCTTGAGGTCATGCCACAGCATCTCAATCGGGTTGAGGTCAGGACTCTGACTGGGCCACTCCAGAAGGCGTATTTTCTTCTGTTTAAGCCATTCTGTTGTTGATTTACTTCTATGCTTTGGGTCGTTGTCCTGTTGCAACACCCATCTTCTGTTGAGCTTCAGCTGGTGGACAGATGGCCTTAAGTTCTCCTGCAAAATGTCTTGAGAAACTTGGGAATTCATTTTTTCCTTCGATGATAGCAATCCGTCCAGGCCCTAACACAGCAAAACAGCCCCAAACCATGATGCCCCCACTACCATACTTCACAGTTGGGATGAGGTTTTGATGTTGGGGTGCTGTGCCTCTTTTTCTCCACACATAGTGTTGTGTGTTTCTTCCAAACAACTCAACTTTGGTTTCATCTGTCCACAGAATATTTTGCCAGTACTGCTGTGGAACATCCAGGTGCTCTTGTCCAAACTGTAAACGTGCAGCAATGTTTTTTTTGGACAGCAGTGGCTTCCTCTGTGGTATCCTCCCATGAAATCCATTCTTGTTTAGTGTTTTACGTATCGTAGATTCGCTAACAGGGATGTTAGCATATGCCAGAGACTTTTGTAAGTCTTTAGCTGACACTCTAGGATTCTTCTTCACCTCATTGAGCAGTCTGTGCTGTGCTCTTGCAGTCATCTTTACAGGACGGCCACTCCTAGGGAGAGTAGCAGCAGTGCTGAACTTTCTCCATTTATAGACAATTTGTCTTACCGTGGACTGATGAACAGCAAGGATTTTGGAGATAGTTTTATAACCCTTTCCAGCTTTATGCAAGTCAACAATTCTTAATCGTAGGTCTTCTGAGAGCTCTTTTGTGCGAGGCATCATTCACATCAGGCAATGCTTCTTGTGAAAAGCAAACCCAGAACTGGTGTGTGTTTTTTATGGGGCAGGGCAGCTGTAACAAACATCTCCAATCTCATCTCATTGATTGGACTCCAGTTGGCTGACACCTCACTCCAATTAGCTCTTGGAGATGTCATTAGTCTAGGGGTTTACATACTTTTTCCACCTACACTGTGAATGTTTACATGGTGTGTTCAATAAAAAAAGGTAACATTTAATTCTTTGTGTGTTATTAGTTAAGCAGACTGTGATTGTCTATTGTTGTGACTTAGATGAAGATCAGATCACATTTTATGACCAATTTGTGCAGAAATCCATATCATTCCAAAGGGTTCACATATTTTTTCTTGCAAACTACACCGCTGAACGTCAAATATATTTTTCTTTTGCCACTAATACACAACAAAAAGGGCTTTAGAACATATAACTGCACCGCTAAAGGGCAAATAAAAAAATTTTTGTGTCACTAATACACACCAAAAAGGGCTGTAACTTTCGCACTTTACCACACAACAGCTAATAAGCCTTTTTTTTTTCCCAATTAATACAAGCCACAAAATGCTGTAGAACATATAACTGCACCGCACAAGGGCAAATAAGACATAGAAATATTTCCTTGTAATAAACCCTGTTAATGGCTGTATTAAACAGCACTTGCACCCCAATAACAAGAACGGTTTGCTGGAATTACAGAGCTGTATAATGGCAAATCCCCAGTCAGTGCAGCAAGGTTTAATAGAATTGTTCCTATTACCCAGGCTGTAACCTCCCCTACTGAACCCTGTTTTACATAAACACTGTGGAATGATTCCTCCCTATCCTTTCCCTACACCTTGAATAATCTTTCCCTGAACTTTTTTTTAGCACAATGAAGTCTTTCCTAGCACTGTCCCTAGCGCCTGCTGACGTCTCTCCCTGCACTAAGTACCATGAAAAATGGCAGAATCCAGGATGAGTGAGGCTATTTATAGGGCTGTGACATCACAGGGCTGGCTGTCTTGCTGATTGGCTGCATGCATGGCATTAAGGGTGATCCCACGTTCCCAGAGTTCCTTGCTTCATGTCCTCACACGTGCAGCAGCCATTTTAGGAAAAAATTTGATTCGAAACCACGAAGCGTGAAGAAATTCGGATTCGGTGCGAATCAAATTTTTCCTGAAATTAGGATCTAATTCCACTTCGTCAACTTCGATTCGCTCATCTCTAGTAATCGATCTCCGTACGGTATTAAAATATATGGGCTCCGATGAGCTGAAGTCATTTACTCGCGAAGACACACGAGACTTTGTTGAATAACTTCAGTAGTTGATTTTTAAAATGGAAAACCACTGTAAAACTTGGAACCAAACTCCACTTCGGTTCCGAGGTACCAGTTCTGGAGATGGGAGCATGTCACCGAGGTGGGTCCCACACCTGTCTAACACTGACGGCGTATCCTGGAGATTTGCCATAAATGTTGAGAAGGAAGACACCTTTAACACCTCAGCTAAGATGGCAACCAATCCCCCCATGATTGTTCACTCTAATCTCACCATTAAAACAGGATATTTATATATATCACAGCTGACATTCTCTGCTGATGGGTGAGGCACAGAACCTGCCATCCCTGGAACGTAATTGTATGTCACGGTGCAGGAAGTACAGGTGAAACTCGAAAAATTAGAATATCATGCAAATTTATTTCAGTAATGCAACTTAAAAGGTAAAACTAATATATGAGATAGACTCATTACATGCAAAGCAAGATATATGCTTACAGCTTATGAAAACCCCAAAGTCACAATCTCAGGTCCCCTTTGCTCAGGGGTTACGGATTAATTAGCTGACTAGAGTGTGACACTTTGAGCCTAGAATATTGAACCTTTTCACAATATTCTAATTTTAAGTTGCATTACTAAGATAAATGACCTTTTGCACGATATTCAAAATTTTCAAGTTTCAACTGTACGTCAAAATTACTAAGTACAGTTATGTTGTGATACAGGAACGGGTTAAGCCGCTCCTGGCCGTGTGATTAGGGTCATTGTCTTGTTGGAAGGTGAACCTTCAGCCCAGTCTGAGGTCCACATCACTCGATCAGGTTTTCATTAACCACTTCAGCCCCGCTAGCTGAAACCCCCTTAATGACCAGGCCACTTTTTACACTTCGGCACTACACTACTTTCACCGTTTATCGCTCGGTCATGCAACTTACCACCCAAATGAATTTTACCTCCTTTTCTTCTCAATAATAGAGCTTTCATTTGGTGGTATTTTATTGCTGCTGACATTTTTACTTTTTTTGTTATTAATCGAAATGTAACGATTTTTTTGCAAAAAAATGACATTTTTCACTTTCAGCTGTAAAATTTTGCAAAAAAAACGACATCCATATATAAATTTTTAGCTAAATTTATAGTTCTACATGTCTTTGATAAAAAAAATGTTTGGGAAAAAAATAAATGGTTTGGGTAAAAGTTATAGCGTTTACACACTATGGTACAAAAATTTGAATTTCCGCTTTTTGAAACAGCTCTGACTTTCTGAGCACCTGTCATGATTCCTGAGGTTCTACAATGCCCAGACAGTAGAAAACCCCCACAAATGACCCCATTTCGGAAAGTAGACACCCTTAGGTATTCGCTGATGGGCATAGTGAGTTCATAGAACTTTTTATTTTTTGTCACAAGTTAGCGGAAAATGATGATGATTTTTTATTTTTATTTTTTTCTTACAAAGTCTCATATTCCACTAACTTGCGACAAAAAATAAAAAAATTCTAGGAACTCACCATGCCCCTCACGGAATACCTTGGGGTGTCTTCTTTCCAAAATGGGGTCACTTGTGGGGTAGTTATACTGCCCTGGCAATTTAGGGGCCCAAATGTGTGAGAAGAACTTTGCAATCAAAATGTGTAAAAAATGACCGATGAAATCCGAAAGGTGCACTTTGGAATATGTGCCCCTTTGCCCACCGAGGCTGCAAAAAAGTGTGACACATCTGGTATCGCCATACTCAGGAGAAGTTGGGGAATGTGTTTTGGGGTGTCATTTTACATATACCCATGCTGGGTGAGAGAAATATCTTGGCAAAAGACAACTTTTCCCATTTTTTTATACAAAGTTGGCACTTGACCAAGATATTTCTCTCACCCAGCATGGGTATATGTAAAATGACACCCCAAAACACATTCCCCAACTTCTCCTGAGTACGGCGATACCAGATGTGTGACACTTTTTTGCAGCCAAGGTGGGCAAAGGGGCACATATTCCAAAGTGCACCTTTCGGATTTCGCAGGCCATTTTTTACACATTTTGATTGCAAGGTACTTCTCACACATTTGGGCCCCTAAATTGCCAGGGCAGTATAACTACGCCACAAGTGACCCCATTTTGGAAAGAAGACACCCCAAGGTATTCTGTGAGGGGCACGGCGAGTTCCTAGAATTTTTTTTTTTTGTCGCAAGTTAGTGGAATATGAGACTTTGTAAGGAAAAAAGAAAAAAAAAGAAAAATCATCATTTTCCGCTAACTTGTGACAAAAAATAAAAAATTCTAGGAACTCGCCGTGCCCCTCACGGAATACCTTGGGGTGTCTTCTTTCCAAAATGGGGTCACTTGTGGCGTAGTTATACTGCCCTGGCAATTTAGGGGCCCAAATGTGTGAGAAGTACCTTGCAATCAAAATCTGTAAAAAATGGCCTGCGAAATCCGAAAGGTGCACTTTGGAATATGTGCCCCTTTGCCCACCTTGGCTGCAAAAAAGTGTCACACATCTGGTATCGCCGTACTCAGGAGAAGTTGGGGAATGTGTTTTGGGGTGTCATTTTACATATACCCATGCTGGGTGAGAGAAATATCTTGGAAAAAGACAACTTTTTTAGATATTTTTCTCACCCAGCATGGGTATATGTAAAATGACACGGCGAGTTCCTAGAATTTTTTTATTTTTTGTCGCAAGTTAGTGGAATATGAGACTTAGTAAGAAAAAACAAAAACACAAAAAATTTCCGCTAACTTGGGCCAAAAAAATGTCTGAATGGAGCCTTACAGGGGGGGGTGATCAATGACAGGGGGGTGATCAATGACAGGGGGGTGATCACCCATATAGACTCCCTGATCACCCCCCTGTCATTGATCACCCCCCTGGTAAGGCTCCATTCAGACGTCCGTATGATTTTTACGGATCCATGGATCGGATCCGCAAAACACATGCGGACGTCTGAATGGAGCCTTACAGGGGGGTGATCAATGACAGGGGGTGATCAGGGAGTGTATATGGGTGATCACCCCTCTGTCATTGATCACCCCCTGTAAGGCTCCATTCAGACGTCCGCATGATTTTTACGGATCCATGGATACATGGATCGGATCCGCAAAACACATGCGGATGTCTGAATGGAGCCTTACAGGGGGGTGATCAATGACAGGGGGTGATCAGGGAGTGTATATGGGTGATCACCCCTCTGTCATTGATCACCCCCTGTAAGGCTCCATTCAGACGTCCGCATGATTTTTACGGATCCATGGATACATGGATCGGATCCGCAAAACACATGCGGATGTCTGAATGGAGCCTTACAGGGGGGTGATCAATGACAGGGTGTGATCAGGGAGTGAATATGGGTGATCACCCCTCTGTCATTGATCACCCCCTGTAAGGCTCCATTCAGACGTCCGCATGATTTTTACGGATCCATGGATACCAAAACACATGCGGACGTCTGAATGGAGCCCTACAGGGGGGTGATCAATGACAGGGGGGTGATCAATGACAGGGGGTGATCAGGGAGTGTATATGGGTGATCACCCGCCTGTCATTGATCACCCCCCTGTAAGGCTCCATTCAGACATCCGCATGTGTTTTGCGGATCCGATCCATGTATCCATGGATCCGTAAAAATCATACGGACGTCTGAATGGAGCCTTACAGGGGGGTGATCAATGACAGGGGGTGATCAGGGAATCTATATGGGTGATCACCCGCCTGTCATTGATCACCCCCCTGTAAGGCTCCATTCAGACGTCCGCATGTGTTTTGCGGATCCGATCCATGTATCCGTGGATCCGTAAAAATCATACGGACGTCTGAACGGAGCCTGACAGGGGGGTGATCAATGACAGGGGGGTGATCAGGGAGTTTATATGGGGTGATCATGGGTGATCAGGGGTTCATAAGGGGTTAATAAGTGACGGGGACGGGGGGGGTGGGGTGTAGTGTAGTGTGGTGTTTGGTGCGACTTTACTGAGCTGCCTGTGTCCTCTGGTGGTCGATCCAAACAAAAGGGACCTCCAGAGGACCAGGTAGCAGGTATATTAGATGCTGTTATCAAAACAGCGTCTAATATACCTGTTAGGGGTTAAAAAAATCAGATCTCCAGCCTGCCAGCGAGCGATCGCCGCTGGCATGCTGGAGATCCACTCGCTTACCTTCCGTTCCTGTGAGCGCGCGCGCCTGTGTGCGCGCGTTCACAGGTAATCTCGCGTCTCGCGAGATGACGCGCCGATGCGTCCAGGAGGAATAAATCAACCACCTCCCGGACGCATCGGTGCGTTAGGCGGTCGGGAGGTGGTTAAAGAGACTGTCTCAACTCAGACATTAGTGACATATTGCTGGCTTTTCAGATCCTCCTATCTCCAGAACGGGACCCCAAAGGGAATGAAAGCCCACCGTGCAAGTGCAGCCACTTTCCATTCACTTCTATGAGAGTTTTGAAAATAGCTCACCACTCACTCAGCTATTTTGGGAACTCCCATAAAAGTGAATAGAGAGCATGCACAATGTCCTCTCATTCCCTTTGGAGTGTATGTTCTGGAGGAGCGATATGCCACCAATGTCTGAGAGGACTCAACCCCTTCAAGAATATCTCTGTCTCTGTTCTTTGCCCCATTCAGCATGATGCTGCCATGGTTGGTATCGGGCAGGTGATGAGCAGTGCCTGGTTTCCTCCAGACATGACACTTAGGCCTCATGCACTCGACCGTGTGTATTTTGTAGTTCAAAGTAATATCTACTAAAATGTTTCCCATAACTGTCACATTTAGACCCCAATTTCAATTTTCATATATGTAGTTACTAATAACATGATATTCCAGAATCAGTTATTATTAGACTGACTTACCCCATATATAAAAAGATTCAGCCCTTAGCAACCAGTCTGCATAAAACTGCAATCTCACTATTCAGTTAAGATGGCCGCCACTGCCCTCACCCTGAGGCTAATCCCGCCTGCCCTCACTAGCCAGTAACAATAGTCCCCCAAAAGTGTCAGTAACCATAGCCCTCCCCCCTAAAGGGTTAATCTCTTCCAGCACAGAGGGGTCCTCTTACCACATGTTGCTTTCCTTTATACACTGAGCAGACGGCAGATCTTCCTTCCCTGGTCTGCACTGCTTCAGCTCTGCATTCTCCAGCTCTGCTGAGTGAGGGAGCGTCTGCCAAGCGCAGGGACAGGGAGAAGTGCACACAGCCCAGGCACTGTTATCAGCTGCTGGGGAGGACCTGGCTTTAATCATTTACTTACAGTCCCTGGCTGTCAGGAATGTGACCTTGCACGCAGCGTGCTCCATCTATCACGGACCATGCCTAGCAACCCTATTTTAAGCAGAGGTAAAAGTAGGCAGTACAGGGAACAAAACTGTGGAATTAAGGGGTAATTGAATACACAGTGAAAAGTTGAAATAGGGCCACCAAGGAGATATTAATCACCACAATCAAATACTCCCAAAAAAAATAAAAATACGACAGTTATCCTAACTAATTAATATATTTTTACATGGGATTCTGTGTTTTTTTGTTTTTTTTTTACATTATTTCTTCTTTCCATTTAGGTTCCTACGATATAGAAACATTTCAATTAATATCTTCCATTTAACAGAGTTTGCCTGATTGACCTATCAGGGATAGGAACAGAGACAAAATGGCAGAGATGATAATAAATCTCACCCTAGAGATACTCTTACATCTTACTGGAGAGGTGAGAGATTCTGATGATGTCAGATTACATTATTCTTATCTATGGTAATAACAGATGGACATGGCTGTAGAGGTGATGGACTCTGGAAATGTCAGTAGTGATATTTATTACTGTGTCTCCCCATATCCAGGATTACACAGTGGTGAAGAAGACCTCTAGTGAGCGCTGTCAGGGTCCTGTGTCTGAAGGATGGGGAAGAACCCTGAGCCCAATCACAGGGCCTTCACCTCACCCCCTGATACATGAGGAAATCAATGCACAGAAGATCCTAGAACTCATCCACAAGATGGTGGAGCTGCTGACTGGAGAGGTGACACTGCTGGGAATGCTGGGACATTATACAGTAACAGCACTGGAGGGGTCTGGGTGTTGACTGTATCATTGTGTTGTCAGGTTCCTATAAGGTGTCAGGATGTCACTGTCTATTTCTCCATGGAGGAGTGGGAGTATGTAGAAGGACACAAGGATCTGTATGAGGAGGCCATGATGGAGGACCACCAGGCCCTTAAATCATCAGGTAATAGACAGGACTAAATAGAAATATATTTTATTTATCTGTATGTAAAGAATGAATTCAGTCACTGTATGTGTCTCCTACAGGAAGATCCAGTAAGAGAAGAACACCAGAGAGATGTCCCAGTCCTCTTCTTCCACAGGATCATCAGGTAGATGGAGATATTCTTCTATGATCTGTAGAAGGCTGTGAAGTCCTTGTGTTCAGTCCTGTTTCATCCCATTATATTTTATGTTTTATATACTGTATGTGTAAAGAAAAATGGTGAGATGATGGGATTAAAGATGCCTGGAACCGCTTTAAATGTTCTGGTTATGCAGGGGCGTAGCTATAGGGGGTGCAGAGGTAACAGTCGCTACCGGGCCCAGGAGCCTGAGGGGCCCAAAGACCCTTGTGCCACATAAGACACTGGCATTATAGAAAGTGCATGCTGGTCAATTTACACCTCTGGCTGGAGGGAAGGGGTTAGGTCAAGAATTTCAATGTGCCCTTTCAATGTTTGCCTCAGGCAGCAGGAAGGCTATGTGCTCCCCTGCCCCTTTCCAACAAGCACTGAAGGACGGGGGCCCAAGCTCAACTCTTGCACTAGGGCCCATGAGCTTTTAGCTACGCCCCTGTGGTTATGGATACTGGGAGCAGGAATAAGAAACCAACTGGATGGATTTATTCCTCTTTTTTCCTCCCTTTTTCCTGAGACAAACATCACTGAAGGCCAACTTCCTCCACTGAAACAACTTGATGCATATCTAGACCAATACATACAGTATGTGAATGAGGTTCTCGTCATTGAGCCATCATCTAATATCTCTGTTCTGCTTTAGGAGAACTACAGCCATTTTGCTCAGATAAATGGTGCTGTTGTTATTTTTGATTGTTATGATAATGTCTATAACTGATGCTGATATTTATAATATTTTCTTTTGCAGCTTTTGAATGTGGATAAAAATGTGAGCAATATTAATTCTACAGAGACAAACGTGAGGGGTGATGACCAGAGTAAGGAAGAAATTCCTACAGAGACATATGTGAGAGATGATGACCAATATAAGGAGGAATTTCCTACAGATACATATGTTAGAGGTGATGACCAGTGTAAGGAAGAAATTCCTACTGATAACCACTGAGGTGAGTAGAAACCACTAAACAGAGCAGGGAAGACTCACAGATTCTACCTATTCACTGGCAGGAAGTTTTCTTTTTCTTTAAGCTCTGTCAGATCAGATTTTTTCTGCTGTATTCTTCTTATTCAGCCAAATTACATATTAAATATGTACAAAAATATGAGACTGTTACAGGTGAAAACACATGCAGTGTAACGGGGTTCCGAAGGCGCACTCGGTCTCTCATCAGCCGCAGACCTGCTTCTTAGCTTCGGGAGCGAGGATCTGTGTTTGACCTCTTTTCCAGGGCGGCTTTGCTAGCTGGGAGGCTCCCTGCTCCTAGGTCTGCCTTGAGCGCCGAGCTGATCACTCGGTGCTCGACTGGTTGGTCTGTCGGTCATGTGACGCTGGCCACGTCACATGACCCTCACTCCCCACTATAAATACAGGCAGCCTGCTGGCCACAGGTTGCCTGTTAATTCTAGGTTCCTGGCTATTTGTTGGACTACTGAATACTCACCTGATCCTGTTCCCTGACGATCCTTTGCCTGCTCCTCCTGTACTGCGCATCCGTCCTGGTATTGTGACCTCGGCTCCCACCTGACTACTCTTTGCGGACTCCTCTGGTACTTCTCTACTCTCCTGGTATTTGACCCCGGCTTCTCCTGACCATTCTTTGCTTAACCCTTTGTACTGCGTAGCTCTCTTGGTTCTGACCCGGTCCGTTCACGTTCCGTATTTTGTCTTGTCTGTCTTCCCTGCACATATCCTAAGTAAGGGACTGTCGTCCAGTTGTCCCCTGTCATCAGGACTTGTGAGGCAAGTAGGCAGGGCCAGGGGTGAGGGTGGAGCGTAGTGGTCACTATCCTTCCCCCTGTGTGTGTGTGTCACAACCAGACAGCTGAGAAGCTCTGACAGAGGCCTTTCAGAACCTCCTCCTTGAGTTTCTGTGTTGTGGTATTCAGCTCCTCCTCTCGTTAGCCTCTCTCAAGCTGTCATGTGTTGGACTAATTGCTTCCCTTTAAATTCTTCCCCAGAAGGCTTTTCTGGGCGGCTTATACTACTTCCTGGAGTGTGTGTGCACGCTGACTCTGTCCTCCTGTTTGCTTCAAAGCTAAGTGTTGTACCTTTATCTGTTATTTTCTGTTTGCTGGATCCCAGGTGACCCTGACTCCCTCCGTATCTTGTGTAGGGAGCCGGTGGTCGTGTCCCCTCACTATTGTAGGGTGCTCAGGGCTTTATAGTCAAGGTTCGTGGATATGCAAACCTCCACCATTCGGATCTTTGCATAGGCTGAGCAGCCAGGGAAAGTGCCAGGTCTTCTGCAGGGGTCTCCCTTGGTTCCTTAGTTTTTGGATCCAGCGAGTCGTTTATACATGTTGCTTTGCCTTGTTTCCTGTACACCGTCCGTGACATTATAAGCCGCCATAACCGTCTCAAGCATGGATCCGGTTTCACTTTTGGCTGAACGCTTCCAGGGTCTTTCATTGGAGGTAGCTGATCTCCGTAAGACTTTTTCTCAGCTTCAAGTGACCGGTTCAGCTTGCGTTCATGGAGTTTGTTCTGAGCCTAAGATCTCGCTCCCGGATACGTTCTCCGGGGGTAGTGAGAATTTTGTGCGTTTTAGAGAGGCTTGCAAACTCCATTTTCGCCTTCTTCCCCACTCCTCTGGTGATGAGGAACGGAGGGTGGGGATCATTATATCGCTGCTCAGAGGTAACGCTCAGTCCTGGGCCTTTTCGCTGCCGGAGGGGGCACGGCCTCTCCGTTCAGTGGATGAATTCTTTTTAGCCCTGGGTCAGATATATGATGATCCGGATCGTATTGCTCTGGCTGAGTCTAGACTACGTCTATTATGCCAGGGTAAACAATCCGCAGAAATATACTGCTCAGAATTTCGGAGATGGGCAGTTGATACTGGTTGGAATGATGCTGCGCTCCGAAGTCAATTTTGCCATGGTCTTTCAGAGGGATTGAAAGATGCATTTGCCTTTCATGAGAGGCCTATTTCTTTGGACTCTGCTATGTCTCAGGCCGTTCGTATTGACAGGCGTCTTAGAGAGAGAGGAGAGATGTCCCCTTCCTGTCATACTCAGTCCCAGGACAGTGCAGCGGTCCCGTTCTGTGCGCAGGGGTCTCAGTCGCCGTCAGCCCATTCTGAGCAGGAGCCCATGCAGCTGGGGTTGATTGCTTCTGACAATAGAAGATTCAGCTCGCATGGGAGGGTTTGTTTTTGTTGTGGAGGTATAAATCATTTGGCAAATATTTGTCCCTCTAGGAGATTCAGGCAGTTTCCTGGGAGTAATAAAGAAACAAACAGGAAAAAATCTTTTAAAAATGTTCCGTCTGTTACTATTGGCAGGGTTGAGGCGGAAATTGAAGGTTTTCCATTTGCTTGTAGTTCCCGTTTTGTCCTGCCGGCTAGGGTGGCGCTAGAGAGCAAGAACATTTTTGTGAGATTTTGTGGATAGTGGAGCAGCGGTTAATCTCATTGATAATCAATTTGCGATAACTCATGGTTTCCAGGTGCGCACTTTGGGAAAGGATATTCCTGTTTTTGCTATCGATTCCGCTCCACTTTCTCAAAAATCATTAAAGGGCATAGTTCACAATATCCTGTTTAATTGTGAGTGATGCTCATGTTGAGGATGTGTCATGTTTCGTCCTTAGCGGTTTACCCACCCCTCTGGTGTTGGGGCTGCCCTGGCTCACTAAGCATAACCCCACCATTGATTGGCAAGCGAGGCAAATAAATGGTTGGAGTGACTTTTGCAGAGAGAATTGCCTCATGACATCTGTTTCTGAGGTTGCTACTAAGACTGTACCATCTTTTCTCTCTGAATTTTCGGATGTCTTCTCTGAGAGTGGAGTTCAGGATTTGCCCCCGCACAGGGAGTACGATTGCCCTATTAATCTCATCCCAGACGCCAAGCTGCCTAAATCTCGTTTATACAATCTTTCCCAACCTGAGAGGATCGCTATGCGTGCTTATATCTCTGAGAGTCTGAGAAAGGGACACATACGACCCTCGAAGTCACCTGTTGCTGCTGGTTTTTTCTTTGTTAAGAAAAAAGATGGTTCTTTAAGACCTTGTCTGGATTTCAGGGAGCTGAACAATATCACAATTCGTGACCCTTATCCGCTTCCTCTGATCCCGGACCTATTTAACCAGGTTGTTGGGGCTAAAGTCTTTTCCAAATTAGATTTAAGAGGGGCATACAACCTGGTCAGGGTCAGAGAAGGGGACGAATGGAAGACGGCCTTCAATACCCCTGAGGGCCATTTTGAAAATTTGGTTATGCCTTTGGTTTGATGAATGCCCCAGCCGTTTTTCAGCATTTCGTGAACAGCATTTTTTATCATTTGATGGGAAAATTTGTATTGGTGTATTTGGATGACATTTTGATTTTTTCTCCCGATTTCAAAACTCATAAGGAACATTTACGTCAGGTCTTGCTCATCCTGCGGGAGAATAAATTATATGCGAAACTGGAAAAATGTGTGTTTGCGGTTCCAGAAATTCAATTTCTGGGGTTTCTTCTCTCCGCTTCTGGTTTTCGCATGGACCCCGAGAAGGTCCGCGCTGTGCTTGAGTGGCAGCTTCCTGAGAATCAAAAGGCGCTGATGCGTTTTTTGGGCTTTGCCAATTATTACAGGAAGTTCATTTTGAATTATTCTTCTATTGTTAAACCACTCACTGATATGACCAGAAAGGGGGTAGATTTTTCTTCTTGGTCAGTAGAGGCGCGTAAGGCTTTTTCTGATATCAAGGAGAGTTTTGCTTCCGCTCCCATCTTGGTGCAACCTGATGTTTCTTTACCCTTCATAGTTGAGGTTGATGCTTCTGAGGTGGGTGTGGGGGCGGTCTTGTCTCAGGGTTCCTCTCCTGCCAATTGGCGACCGTGTGCCTTTTTCTCAAGAAAACTCTCCTCCGCAGAGAGAAATTACGATGTGGGAGATAGGGAATTGTTGGCCATCAAGTTGGCTTTTGAGGAATGGCGCCATTGGCTAGAGGGAGCCAGACACCCTATTACCGTATTTACTGACCATAAAAATCTGGCCTACTTGGAGTCAGCCAAGCGTCTGAACCCGAGACAGGCCAGATGGTCGTTGTTCTTTTCTAGGTTTAATTTTGTTGTCACGTTCCGCCCTGGAGTTAAGAATGTGAAGGCAGATGCCCTGTCACGTTGTTTTCCGGGAGGCGGGAATTTTGAAGACCCGGGTCCCATTTTGGCTGAAGGTGTGGTGGTCTCTGCTCTTTTTCCTGAATTGGAGGCAGAGGTGCAGGCAGCCCAGTCAGAGGCTCCTGATCTTTGTCCTCCTGGGAGGTTGTTTGTGCCTCTCGCTTTAAGACACAAGATTTTTAAAGAACACCACGATACGGTCCTTGCTGGGCACCCGGGGGTAAGAGCCACACTGGATCTCATCGCTCGGAGATTCTGGTGGCCTGCGCTTCGTAAGTCGGTTGAGGGTTTTGTGGCAGCCTGCGAGACTTGCGCTCGTGCCAAAGTCCCTCATTCACGGCCATCAGGTCCTCTCCTTCCCTTACCCATTCCTTCCCGTCCTTGGACACATCTGTCCATGGACTTCATAACGGACCTGCCTCGTTCCTCGGGGAAGACTGTGATTCTGGTGGTGGTGGACCGTTTTAGCAAAATGGTGCATTTCATCCCTTTTCCTGGTTTGCCCAATGCTAAGACGCTGGCGCAGGCATTTGTTGATCACATTGTCAAATTGCACGGTATTCCTTCAGACATAGTCTCTGATAGGGGCACGCAGTTTGTTTCCAGATTCTGGAAGGCTTTCTGTTCTCGCTTGGGTGTTCGGTTGTCATTCTCTTCTGCTTTCCACCCGCAGTCGAATGGCCAGACAGAGCGCGTCAATCAGAATCTGGAGACATATCTGCGTTGTTTTGTGGCGGAGAATCAGGAGGATTGGTGTTCTTTTTTGTCCCTTGCTGAGTTTGCTTTAAATAACCGTCGTCAGGAGTCCTCTGATAAGTCACCATTTTTTGGTGCATATGGGTTTCATCCACAGTTTGGGACTTTCTCGGGAGAGGGGTCTTCTGGTTTACCTGATGAGGACAGATTCTCCTCGTCTTTGTCAGTCTATTTGGCAAAAGATTCAAGATAATCTAAAGAGCATGAGTGAGAGATATAAGCGTGTGGCTGATAAGAGACGTGTGTATGGTCCGGACCTGAATGTTGGTGATCTGGTGTGGTTGTCTACCAAGAATATCAAATTGAAGGTTCCCTCCTGGAAGTTGGGTCCTAGGTTTATTGGGCCTTACAAAATCCTGTCTGTCATCAATCCTGTTGCATACCGTCTTGATCTTCCTCAGACTTGGAAGATCCATAATGTTTTTCATAAGTCCTTATTGAAACCTTATGTTCAACCCATTGTACCCTCAACCTTTGCCTCCTCCTCCGATTATGGTTGATGGGAATCTTGAATTTCAGGTCTCTAGGATTGTGGATTCTCGTCTTGTCCGCGGTTCTCTTCAGTACCTTGTTCAGTGGGAGGGGTATGGTCCTGAGGAGAGGATGTGGGTCCCAGTGACGGACATTAAGGCCTCTCGTCTCATCAGGGCTTTCCATAGGTCCCATCCTGAGAAGGTGGGTTCTGAGTGTCCGGAGTCCACTCGTAGAGGGAGGGGTACTGTCACAACCAGACAGCTGAGAAGCTCTGACAGAGGCCTTTCAGAACCTCCTCCTTGAGTTTCTGTGTTGTGGTATTCAGCTCCTCCTCTCGTTAGCCTCTCTCAAGCTGTCATGTGTTGGACTAATTGCTTCCCTTTAAATTCTTCCCCAGAAGGCTTTTCTGGGCGGCTTATACTACTTCCTGGAGTGTGTGTGCACGCTGACTCTGTCCTCCTGTTTGCTTCAAAGCTAAGTGTTGTACCTTTATCTGTTATTTTCTGTTTGCTGGATCCCAGGTGACCCTGACTCCCTCCGTATCTTGTGTAGGGAGCCGGTGGTCGTGTCCCCTCACTATTGTAGGGTGCTCAGGGCTTTATAGTCAAGGTTCGTGGATATGCAAACCTCCACCATTCGGATCTTTGCATAGGCTGAGCAGCCAGGGAAAGTGCCAGGTCTTCTGCAGGGGTCTCCCTTGGTTCCTTAGTTTTTGGATCCAGCGAGTCGTTTATACATCTTGCTTGCTTTGCCTTGTTTCCTGTACACCGTCCGTGACAGTGTGTGGACGTTACCGTTACATGCAGTTAAAGTAAAATACGCCTCTGTGAAGAAGGCAGATTTATTTATCTGCTGTCAGTACTGATGAGCGAAAAGCATTTGCCTAATTTTGGAACAAACATTTGGTCTTATTAGACTTGGGAGGTGAGGAAAGACCCCACCCGACCTTTCCAAACATGTGCTTTTGGCTGCTTTCAGACGAGCATATTGAAATCCGTCACTATTCTGGCTCAGGATCCTGATGATATAACATCAGTATTGCTTCAGGATTTCATCAGGATTTACATGCGTATTTCTTCCTTCATTCATTATTTATGCACAGACTGTAATATGCGTATTTGGAAAGAAATCCGCACAAAACTCGGACATGCTGCGGATTTCAAATACTGACGGAAATGATACTGTACAAACATGTGAATAGCTCTATTCATTAATATTAGCTGCAGATTCCGGAACATAAAATCCTTTAAATTGTTTGTTTTACTGTAATGTGCATCTATTTAGTAGAGCCTGAGATATGTATCACTTATGTCCACTGCTATCTTGCCACCTAGTATCCAGGCTGTGTGTTATGGCATTGTGTATATAGCTGGATGTTGACCCTTCAGTGAAGGTCCATGAGACAGAAGCGAGCATGATCCTGTACAGAGGCTGGTTTCAACACATAAGGGGAAACTGCAATAGAACAGTCTGGTGGCCTAACATCATGATCTACTGGCCAGAGCCATTTTAATGTGAATATTAGTGGTGAAATCCATGGGGGTGGAAGAAGATGGAGGATCACATGACATCGGGTAGAAGTGGGGGGTGGCTTGCTCTATTTGGCTCAGAGACTGACAGCCTGGATCAGACAATCAAGGGGCAGGTAGCTACTTGGGGCTCATGCATACGAACGCACACGGCACCATTTAACGGATACCGACCCATCCATTTGAATTGGTCCGCAATGCGAAATATACGGTGCGGAGCCACGGAGCGTAAGGCCACAGAAGCACTACAGAGTACTTCTGTGGCATTGTCGGCCCCTGCCTCTGAACCACAAAAAAAAATATTTTTTTGCGTGGTGTGAACGGATTGCGAACCCATTTAAGTTGAATGGTTCTGCATCCATCGGCGCCAGCCACACGGACAGTGCCTGTGCATTGGGGACTGCAATTTGCAGTCTCCAATGCACTGCAGACAGAAAGATCGCCATTCTCTCTTCAGCTTGTGACCTGGAAGGGTGTTATGAGGCAGTGTCTGACAAAAAGCTATTACAGACGCAAGCCACTAATATAATGTGATAGGGACACTATAGGGAAAGAATAGGGAGATATAATTGGGGCGGGTCACCCAGCTGTGTGTTCAATACAACTACTGGCTGGCATTTAGTTCCACATTTCAAAACAGACAGAACAGACAGATTTTTTTAAAAATATTCAAATTTCTACTGTTCATAGGCTTACTACCAGCACCCCAATAGCATTCTGCTGCAAACGCTGATTAAGTGCACTTCTTTTTTCTTCTAAAAAACATTTCAGTGCTGTGTTATTTAATGCGTTACATTATAACAAAAGCATTTCATGGCACAAACTCCATTTTTAGACCTGCGTTATTAAAGGGCTTCTGTCAGCCCACTAAACCGTTTTTTTGGTTTTGTTAATATTAATCCCTACACTGCAAGCTCCCTGTACATATGCTAAATATTCATTTTTGTTCAGTAGATTTTGTTAAAAATCAAGTTTTATCATATGTAAATTACCTTGCTACCAGCAAGTAGGGCGGCTACTTGCTGGTAGCAGCCGCATCCTCCTCTCATCATGACGCCCCCTCCGCCGTTTGATTGACAGGGCCAGGGAACGGGATCGTTCTCTGCTGGCCCTGTTTGAATTCAAAATATCGCGCCTGCGCCGTACCTGTCTTTAATCGGCGCAGGCGCACTGAGAGGCGGCCGCTCTCTCGGCCGCTCCATCCTCAATGCGCCTGCGCCGGGTGTAGATGTGACGTCATCGGCGCAGGCGCATTGAGGATGGAGCGGCCGAGAGAGCGGCCGCCTCTCAGTGCGCCTGCGCCGATTAAAGACAGGTACGGAGCAGGCGCGATATTTTGAATTCAAACAGGGCCAGCAGAGAACGATCCCGTTCCCTGGCCCTGTCAATCAAACGGCGGAGGGGGCGTCATGATGAGAGGAGGATGCGGCTGCTACCAGCAAGTAGCCGCCCTACTTGCTGGTAGCAAGGTAATTTACATATGATAAAACTTGATTTTTAACAAAATCTACTGAACAAAAATGAATATTTAGCATATGTACAGGGAGCTTGCAGTGTAGGGATTAATATTAACAAAACCAAAAAAACGGTTTAGTGGGCTGACAGAGGCCCTTTAACATGTAGTTCAAAGACATTGTACTGCAAAAGATTGCATTGTTATATCCATGTTAGTGAATGCATTACTGCAACAGATCTTGTAGTTCAAACACATTTACAGAAAATTTGCCTTACTACCAAATTAAATTGTCAATACCAGTGTGCAGTGTGTTTGTGGGAAAGGGACATTTAGTTGCACTGTCTGGTACAGTATTATAATCTGTGTACCATACCCATGACTTTTCATTTATAGGAAACCTGTGACTTTTTACTTTTTTTGTAAATTCTTTATTTAAGGGTACTTTCACACTTGCGGCAGGACGGATCCGACAGGCTGTTCACCATGTCGGATCCGTCCTGCCGCTATTTCGCAGTGCCGCCGGACCGACGCTCCGTCCCCATTGACTATAATGGGGACGGGGGCAGAGCTCCGGCGCAGCACAGCGGTGCACGGCGAAAGCCGCCGGACTAAAAAGTCCTGCATGTCCGACTTTTTAGTCCGGCGGCTTTTGCCGCGCACCGCCGTGCTGTGCCAGAGCTCCGCCCCTGTCCCCATTATAGTCAATGGGGACGGAGCGGCGGTCCGGCGGCACAGCGAAATAGCCGCAGGACGGATCCGACATGGTGAACAGCCTGTCGGATCCGCCCTGCCGCAAGTGTGAAAGTACCCTAAATTTAGCATTTTTATGAATAAGCAAACGGAGTAAGTGTGGGACGGAGCCCAACAAGTGTCAAGGACACATATCAAATAGAACATATGGAGAATATTCTTTAAAAGATTATCTCTAAAACCTTTAAAGAGAAAATAGTGCAGAATGTTGTATAGCACATTCCTGGTTAGGTAGGACTATGTTGTTAGTGTAAGAAAGTGGAGTCACAGCATAGATCCCAAAATGTAAATCAGAACAGGTAAACGGATGTGAAATAGAGATGAAGGGAAAAAGGGAAGAAAAAAAAAAAAAAAAGGGGGGGGGGAATTATAATATTATATTATGATAACCACCTAAGTATCTTTTAGAGTTTGAGAGGTAGTTACTATCTCCCTCTCATTGCGATGATTGGAATAGTCTGCATGCTTGGGAGTTATGGAAGTCAATTGAACTTTTCCAGGTTTTAATGAACTTTTTGTTCTGTGTTTCTCAGTGATGCGGTTAGATCCTCCATCCTCATGGTCTCCTGCACTTTGTTAATCCACATAGCGATTGTGGGGGCAGATACTTGTCTCCACCTACAAGGGATACACGCTCTCGCTGCGTTGACCAGATGTCGTACCACTGATTTATTATAGGTAGCGATAGGAATCTCACTCTGATGGAGCAGAAAAAAGGCCGGCGTCTTGGGGAGGACATAGGAGGTGAATGTAGATGTGATACGCATACCTTCTCCCAGAAACTGGCAAGAGCTGGGCATTCCCAGAAAATATGTAATATTGTTCCCCTAGCTCCCCCACAATGCCAGCAAAGCGGTGAAACTGTAGGGAAAATAGAGTGTAGTTTTGTAGGGACTCTGTACCATCTAGAGAGGATTTTAAACCCTGCCTCTTGTATGTTACTAGCTATGGAGAAAAAGTAAGACCCAAGTCTTGTTCCCAATTGTGTATGTAATTGAGAGGTGGCTGGTCAGAAGGTGAGATCAGTTGATTATACATTTGAGAAAGAACATGTCGAGATATGCCTCTTTGTTCAAAGACTGTTTTGTCTCTTCTGTAAGTTGCTGCTGAGGGAAGTGTAACAAGAAGTGACTTTTTACTTATAGGCTCATAATAGTAACATAGTTTGTAAGGCTGAAAAAAGACATTGGTCCATCCAGTTGAGCCTGTTATCCTGCAAGTTGATCCAGAGAAAGGCAAAGAAACCCTGTGAGGTAGAAGCCAATTGTCCTCATTTTAGGGGAAAAAATTCCTTACCAACACCAATCGGGCAATCAGAATAACTCCCTGGATAACAACCCTTCTCCAGAAATCTAGTAACTATCACCTGTGATATTATTACACTCCAGAAATACATCCAGGCCCCTCTTGAATTCCTTTATTGTACTCACCATCACCACCTCCTCAGGCAGAGAGTTCCATAGTCTCACTGCTCTTACCGTAAAGAATCATTTTCTATGTTTGTGTACAAACCTTCTTTCCTCCAGATGCAGAGGATGTCCCCTCGTCACAGTCACAGTCCTGGGGATAAATAGATGATGGGAGTGATCTCTGTACTGACCCCTGATATATTTATACATAGTTATAAGGTGTCCCCTCAGTTGTCTTTTTTTCTAAACTGAATAACCCTAATTTTGATAATCTTTCTGGGTACTGTAGTTGCCCCATTCCAGTTATTGCTTTAGTTGCCCTCCTCTGAACCCTCTCCAGCTCTGCTATGTCTGACTTGTTCACAGGAGCCCAGAACTGTACACAGTACTCCATGTGTGGTCTTACTAGTGATGTGTAAACTGGCAGGACTATGTTCTCATCACGGGCATCTATGCCTCTTTTGATGCAATCCATTATCTTATTTGCCCTGGCAGCAGCTGCCTGACACTGGTTTCTACAGTTAAGTTTGCTGTTCACTAAAATTCCTAAGTCCTTTTCTATGCCAGTGTTACCCAAGTATACTGTCCTCTGTATTGTATATATACAGTATACTGTATTCTGTAGTGTATGTATATATATTGTGTGTGTGTGTGTGTGTGTGTGTGTGTATATACAGTACAGACCAAAAGTTTGGACACACCTTCTCATTCAAAGAGTTTTCTTTATTTTCATGACTATGAAAATTGTAGATTCACACTGAAGGCATCAAAACTATGAATTAACACATGTGGAATTATATACATAACAAAAAAGTGTGAAACAACTGAAAATATGTCATATTCTAGGTTCTTCAAAGTAGCCACCTTTTGCTTTGATTACTGCTTTGCACACTCTTGGCATTCTCTTGATGAGCTTCAAGAGGTAGTCGCCTGAAATGGTCTTCCAACAGTCTTGAAGGAGTTCCCAGAGATGCTTAGCACTTGTTGGCCCTTTTGCCTTCACTCTGCGGTCCAGCTCACCCCAAACCATCTCGATTGGGTTCAGGTCCGGTGACTGTGGAGGCCAGGTCATCTGGCGCAGCACCCCATCACTCTCCTTCATGGTCATGGTTTCTAAGAAAACACAACAAAACATCTTGTGCTATGGAAAATACTCAAGATTGTTCTAACACAATTCATCAACAGGGATACTATCAGCGTTTGAACTGCCATGAGAAGATGATTGAGGCGGGGGATCCCATGCATAGTCGTGGTGATAGTAGTGGCACTTGTAGCCATAGTGGTGGCGGTAGGGGCAATCATAGCGACAGTGACTCTTGGGTCAAATACAGAGGAAGGAATTGGAAGAGGGGCCATGAAGCCCACAATGACATATCACAGTCTGATTATAGTGACGTGGAGGGTAAGAATGATGATGATTGTGGGTTGTACAGGACCTAGGAGACGGATCAGGGTGCTGAGGAGGAGAGCAGTAGCAGTGGCAGCAATAAAGAGCAGAGGCAACGTACAGCCAGAACACACAAAAAAGGGGCAGATCTATTTCTATTATGGTCAGCTCAGGAATTGTGATGCTGCTGATACTGTGGGTGAAGAATCAAAACTTGCCAGAACAAAGCCAAGATTGGCTGCTGCTAGCTCTCTGCGAGTATGTCTCATCTAACAGTTGTTCTCTACAGTTCTGGAAGAAAAAAGCATTATCCTTTGGGTAGCTCATCAGCATCTGATCAGTGGAGGTCTGAGACCCAGGACCCCTGCCAATTAGCTGTTTTAGAAGACAGCAGCTCACCCTGTTCACTTCAATGGGGCTGAGCGGCCCCCAGGCCACTGATAGTAGTCGTAATGTCACTGGCCTGCAGAAAACAACAGGAACTACCTTCTCAAACAGCCAATCAGATGCTTATAATCTATCCAAAAAATATATCATCAGTAATAAAAAGCTACAGAACCCCTTTTAAGAAAGTTTATTTGGCAGACAGCTACTTGTATTCCTCCCACACATATGCCTAATTGGCTTGGCCAAACTCAGACAGCAGGGAGAAAGGAGACACCTCCGAAGGCGGCTTATCTCCCCAAGAGCAAAAATTTGATAAAATCTAACTGCCGGTTCCTTCCACTCATTAAAGGGTAGGCAGGTTCAGTCAGCCATTTGCTGCATACATATCTTACAATTTGTATGAAATTCTTAAACTTCTAAAACTATGAAATTCTTAAACTATCTAGGGTACTGGTACAGGGTCCTCTCTCTTCTTGTACCAGTTTGTAACTTATCTTGTTATCATGCTTATTGTACTTGTTTTGTTTCATGTATGTGTACAACCCATTTTTAAATGTACAGCACCATGGAAGGAATGGAGCAATAATTATTTAATTTTTAAGGTTATAGTATTAAAAAATAATACAGTTTTATTTTTGGCAGATGACTGTATCGGGAGCTCAGAGGGACATCTGATCTCTTCAGCTTTTAAAGCAAATTGTCATGGTCTTGCACAAGACACATATGAAGAGCATGCCGTTATCTCGGATATACCCTCAGCTCTTCAAAGCCAAAATCGCTCATCTGATTCATTTAAGCATCTTCTATCTTCTGATTCATCACAGACTGTAAAGCAGAATAAAAGTCACAGAATAGATGTTAAACATCAAATAACGTACACAGGGAAGAAGACCATTTCATGTTTAGAATGTGGAAAATGTTTTACTTGGAAATCACAACTTATTGAACATCAACGAACTCACACAGCGGACACGCCATTTTCATGCCATGAATGTGGGAAATGCTTCAAAAGAAAAGCACATGTTGTTAAACATCGGAGAAGTCACAAAGGGGCAAAGCCATTTTCATGTTCAGAATGTGGAAAATGTTTTACTTGTAGATCAAAATTTGTTGAACATAAACGAACTCACATAGGAGATACATCTTTCTCATGTTCTGAATGTGGGAAATGTTTTGCTTGGAAATCAAAACTTGTTGCACATCAAAGAGCACACACAGGGGAGACGCCATTTTCATGCCAAGAATGTGGAAAAAGCTTCATGAGAAAAGCGCATCTTGTTGAACATCAGAGAATACACACAGGGCAGAGGCCATTTTCATGCCAAGAATGTGGTAAATGCTTCATACGAAAAGGAAATCTTGCTAAACATCAGATAACTCACACAGGGGAGAAGCCATTTTCATGTTCAGAATGTGGAAAATGTTTTACTAGGAAGTCAGATTGTGTTGACCATCAACGAACCCACACAGGGGAGACACCATTTTCATGTCCAGAATGTGGGAAATGTTTTACTTGGAAATCACAACTTTTTAAACATAAACAAATTCACACAGGGGAGAGACCATTTTCATGTCCAGAATGTGGGAAATGCTTTTCACACAAAACAACACTTTTTGTACATCGAAGAACTCACATAGAAGAAAAGCCATTTTCATGTTCATAATGTGGGAAATGTTTTACTTGGAAACCACAGGGGAGGCGCCATTTTCATGTTACGAATTTTCATGTCCTGAATGTGTGAAATATTTCTTAGGCCTCATGTACACGAATGTTGTTTTGGTCTGCATCCGAGCCGCAATTTTTGCGGCTTGGATGCAGACCCATTCCCTTCAATGGGGCCGCAAAAGATGCAGACAGCACTCCGTGGGCTGTCCGCATCGGTTGCTATGTTCCATGATCCACCAAAAAAATATAACTTGTCCATTTCGCTGACAAGAATAGGCAGTTATATCAATGGCTGTCCGTGATGTTCCGCAAATTGCGGAACGCACACGGACGCCATCCGTGTTTTGTGGGTCCGCAATTTGCGGACCGCAAAACACACAACGGTCATGTGCATGAGGCCTTAAGAAAAGCAAATCTTGTTGAACATCTGAAAATTCACACAGGAGAGAAGCCATTTTCATGTCAAAAATGTTGGAAATTTTATGGCAATAGATCAAACCTTGTTAGACACCAAAGAACTCACAGAAGGGGAAAAGCCATTTTTCATGCCAAGAATGTGGGGAATGTTTTACCCATAAATCGGTTTGTGTTTGGCATCAGTGTTTGGCGAAGCCATTTTCATGTACTGTATGTGGAAAGTGTTTAACCCAAAAGACTAATCTAATTTCATCTCATGGAATTCACATTGGAAAAACAGTTCATGTCCAGAATGTAGGAAATGTTTAAAGGGAACCTGTCACCGGGATTTTGGGTATAGAGCTAAGGACATGGGTTGCTAGATCGCCACTAGCACATCCGCAATGCCCAGTCCCCATAGCTCTGTGTGCTTTTATTGTGTAAAAAAAACTATTTGATACATATGCAAATTAACCTGAGATGAGTCCTGTATGTGAGATGAGTCAGGGACAGGACTCATCTCAGGTTAATTTGCATATGTATCAAATAGTTTTTTTTACACAATAAAAGCACACAGAGCTATGGGGATTAGGTATTGCAGATGTGCTAGCGGCCATCTAGCAACCCATGTCCTCAGCTCTATACACAAAATCCCGGTGACAGGTTCCCTTTAAGCAACAAATCATCAACATCACAAACTCACTCAAGATAGTAGTCATTTTTTCCCCTTCTTCTACCTTGACATAACTGTATAAGGGGTGAGGGTTACCTTCCTATACCGTACTTATTGATGGTGGTCACAGCAGTTGTGCTTGTGCCATCAGCACAATATATAGCCAGGATTGTAGCAAGCTCCATTCCTGGCTTTTAACTCATTTAGATGCCACAGTCAATAGTAAAAACTGCATAAAAGCAGGTAAGCAGATGGAGGTGACTCACTCTCACACTTAATCATCTATTCCCCTTGGGCAACACAATCATGGTGTAATTGTGGTTGCTATGGTGGCCAGAGGACTAATGTTGGCCTCCAGGTTAGTGAAGTACAGAAAACTAATTAGAGCCTCCCTGGGGACCCCCACTGATTAACTGTTAGAAGAGGCTTTTAGTGCCATGGCCTCTTCCCAGGCCAGTGACATCACTGTATATCAGTCACATAGCCTAGTTGCAGCTCAGCCCCATTCAATTCAATGAGGCTGAGCTGCAATACCAAGCACTGCCACTATTCGATACACAGCACTGTCATTGGAAAGTTGCTGGGAGCCTTAATAGTGCTGGGAGACTTATGGGGTCATTTATCAAACTGGTGTAAAGTAGAACTGGCTTAGTTGCCCATAGCAACCAATAAGATTCCACCTTTCATTTTTGACAGCTCCTCTGGAGAATTAAAGGTGGAATCTGATTGGTTGATATGGGCAACTAAGACAGTTCTACTTTTACACCAGTTTTTTAAATGACCCCATTAGTACTTAATAAAGTATTTTTATATTTTTAATTACAAAGGTGGTAAATCGTAAATTATATAAATTTGTGTTGACCCTTAGAATGAAAGGGTCTGAGAAATAAATCTTTCTGATTTTCAAACACATAAATTTTAATGCAACAATAAATGAGCTAGAAAATACCAACTAAAAAAGCAATACCAACTTGTATGAGGGTTCTTTGAGTCTCATGTTCTTTGTGAAGAGCTAGACCTTGTCTTCGAAAATTTAGGCAAAGCCCTGCGCTTGTGATAAGTGAATTTCTTTATGTGAGCAAAGGCCTGAAGCAAACAAGTCTTGGTTTCTTGCCAAGTCTGGGTAAAGCTATTGATAGCAGAATAAGCCACATGAACTACTGATAGGAAGATCCAGATTCATGGCAATATACAATAAAGAAAGGGCTTTTACCGGAAGATTCACTGGAATGGTTGTATGAGAATTCTGCCCAGAGGAGTAAAGTACCCCAGTCATTATGTCTATGCTGAAGTAAAGTGTTGCAGATAATTGACCAGGATCTGGTACGTTCCAATTGACCATTGGATTGTGGATGGTAGGCCAAGGAAAAGTCAATTTTAGCATTCAACAGCTTGCAGATGGCCTTCCAATATTTTGATCAATCAGACACCATGTGTAAGGGTAACAAACCCATGTAACCGTAAAATGTGTTCCACAAACAACTTGGCCATTTGACTTGCAGATGGAAGACCTGGCAGGGGAATGGAGTGAGGCATATTTGAGAACCGATCAGCTACCACTCAGATTACCAGGCACTGAGAAGAGGAAGGCAGATCAGTAATAAAATCCATGGTGATCTGTTGCTATCGGGTAGAGTAGACCAGCAGGTTTTCTTCAGGTTTCTTTGAAGTCTTCTAGAGCAGGAAGCAACAAAGACTTGCACGTAGTTAGATAATGTAGGCCACCAGTAAAACCGAGTAATCATATTTGCAGTCTTGAGGAGACCAAGATGGTCAGTAATTTTGAAATGATGACCCCCCAGGTCAGATCTTAATTTCTCTTAGACATAAGAACAAACAGGAGCAACAGAAACGATCAAAAGAATGGAAAAGAGCATCCGCTTTGATATTTTTGTCAGCCTGAGGGAAATGCAGAATAAATCTGAAGCATGCGAAAAACAAAGATTACAAAGATTGGCAAGGGTTGAGATACTGTGCTGTCTGGAGAGAAGGTAAATTCTTGTGATCAGTGTAAATGATGACAGCATAACAAGCTGCTTCTAGCAGAAGGCATCATTCTTCCAAAGCCAACTTGATTGCAAGCAACTGCCTGTTCCTGTGGAGTAATTCCTATCTTCTGCAGAGAAGGGCTTATAGAAGAATCCACAAGAGTGCATCTTTCCACAGAAACTTTTTGGAGTAAGAATGGCTCCAGCTCCCACCTCTTGAATAAATGTCTCCGTCACATCCGGACGATGAATATTAGACTCAGAGGGGAAGGCTTGCTTGAGGAACTAGAAAACTGATTCAGCCCCATTCTTATTTTACCCTCTGTGTTATCTTTTGCTGTATCTCACAAAAATGAGTACACCCCTCACATTTTTGTAAATATTTTAATATATCTATTAATGGGATGACACTTTGATACAATGTAAAGTACTGTATTTTTCGCCCTATAAGACGCACCTAGGTTTTTGAGGAGGAAAATAAGAAAATAAAAATTTGAACCGAAAGGTGTGCTTTTGAACTAATGGTGGTCTGTGGATGACACTATTAAGGGGGGATCTGTGGATGATGCACTGTTATTGGGATCTGTGGATGACACACTGTTATGGGGATTTGTGGATGACACTGTTATGGGGATTTGTGGATGACACTGTTATGGGGGCATCTGTGGATGACACTGTTATGGGGGCATCTGTGGATGACACATACCGTATATAGCATCTTATGCTATATATGTGTCATCCACAGATATCCCCCATAACAGTGTCCCTTTGTACGGTAAATAGTGACCCCAATACAGGGGGTGGAGGCTGGCAACTAATGTTCAAATCTCGGCGGGGCCCGGTGCAGTCACTGTACTCTTACACCGGGCCCCACACACACCAGTATTCATATGTAAACTATAGACAATCCATATGTAAACTGCAAGGTAGCGCAATCCACATAGTACTCACTATGAAACTCCAGTACTAGCAGGCACTGCAGGCTGTCCGGTCACTCACTTCCTCACGCGCCTGCTCTGCCTGCTTCATTAATAAAGTGGGAGGAGCATGCACGTGAGGAAGTGAGTGAATGGCCAGCCTGCCTGCTAGTATGGGCGTTTTATAGTGAGTACTATGTGGATTGCGCTACCTTGCAGTTTACATATGGATTGCCTTCAGTTTACATATCGATTGCCTACAGTTTACATATGAATACTGGTGTGTGCGGGGCCTGGTGTATTAGAGTACGCGAGTTGCCTCCAGCCCCTTCTCCATCCCCGCTGACACATCGCAGCCGGCAGTGTATCCGTGTTAGCGGAGTAAAAATGTCAGCATTCGCCCCGTAAGACGCAGGGGCATTTCACCACCCACTTTTTTTTGGGGGGGGGGGGGGGTGCGTCTTATGGGGCAAAAAATACGGTAGTCAATGTACAGCTTGCATAACAGCGTAAATTTGGTGTGCCCTAAAAATAATTGAACACAGCCATTAATGTATAAACCACTGGCAACAAAAGTGAGTACACCCCTAAGTAAAAATGGCCAAATTGTGCCTTAAGTGTCAATATTTTGTGGCCACCGTTATTTTCCAGCACTGCCTTAACTCTCTTGGTCATGGAGTTCACTAGAGCGTCACAGGTTGCCACTGGGATCCTTTTCCACTCGTCCATGATGACATCATAGAACTGGTGGATGTTAGAGACCTTGCGCTCGTCCACCTTCTGTTTCAGCGTTTGAGGATGCCCCACAGATGCTATATAGGGTTTAGGCCTGGAGACATGCTTGGCAAGTCCAGAACCTTTACCCTCAGCTTCTTTAGCAAGGCAGTAGTTGTCTTGGATGTTATCATCCTGGAATACTGCCCTGTGGCCCAGTTTCTGAAGGGAGGGGATCATGATCTGCTTCAGTATGTCACAATAAATGTTGGCTCCGTCAATGAACTGTAGCTCCCCAAAGCCAGCAGCACTCATGCAGCCCCAAACCATGACACTCACCACCATTCTTGACTGTGTAGGTAAGTCACACTTGTCTTTGTGCTCCTCACCTGGTTGCAGTCACACACGCTTGACACCATCCGAACCAAATAAGTTTATCTTGGTCACCTCAGACCTTAGGACATGGTTCCAGTGATCCATGTCCTTAGTCTGCTTGTCTTCAGCAAACTGCAGGCTTTCTTTTTTGATCATCTTTAGAATAGGCTTCCTTCTGGGACGACAGCCTTGCAGACCAATTTGATGCAGTGTGCGGTGTATGGTCTGAGCAACCTCTGCAGTAATGCAGGCAGCACTCATACAACCTCTGTATATGAGGCTGAGCATGTGCACTCAACTTCTAAGTGGAACTTGTCTTGTGAAACCAGCGGCTGATCAGAAATGCATGCTGCCAATATATTAATTTCTATGGGCGCACTGGAGTAAGCCAAGTACAACACTGTGGATAGGGCTAACTGAAGTCACTCAAGTTAACCGGTCTTCCCACTTTAAGTACCAGAACTGCACATGATTTCTTCCACATCACTGGTGCGATCTGGGAACAAAATGAATAGAATCCCACACAACTGACCCACACAGACCTTTAACACCTATGGCACAATGCCATGTGGCTTCACTAACTGATGATATATCAGCAGTCACTGTTACATGCAAATTATATATTCTCTTATCACATTCGACCTCCTCTCATTGTTTAAAACATTCAGTTTAAAAATAGCGGCCATATTACATTGATTAAAATAATTATTTAACTACACTGCTTTGCTCCAAAAATCATTTATCCTAAGACTACATTCACACAAGGTGTGATGGCCTTCGTAACTGCTGTCACATGGCCATTCTCAGAACCAGTTGAAGTCATTGGAGCTATTCTTATGATGGTTTTTTAACGGCCAGCGAATGCAGCTGTCAAAAAGTAGGATGTTCTATTTTTTACCAGACGGACCCCATGAGTGCACTCGTCTAATGGTTGTTTAAAATGCGTAAACTAGTGAAAAGTGGCCTTTTAGGGATTTAAATAAGAATTACTGCATGCACTTGGATGCACAGAGACATTCACTCCTCTTACAGCTAATGAATAGACAAAAGTTAGTGTCTCAGAAAATTAGAATATTATGTAAGACCAATTTAAAGTATTAAATTATACAAACCGGATTCCAAAAAAGTTGGGACACTATACAAATCGTGAATAAAAACTGAATGCAATGATGTGGAGGTGCCAACTTCTAATATTTTATTCAGAATAGAACATAAATCACAGAACAAAAGTTTAAACTGAGAAAATGTACAATTTTAATGGAAAAATATGTTGAATCAGAATTTCATGGTGTCAACAAATCCCCAAAAAGTTGGGACAAGGCCATTTTCACCACTGTGTGGCATCTCCCCTTCTTCTTACAACACTCAACAGACGTCTGGGGACCGAGGAGACCAGTTTCTCAAGTTTAGAAATAGGAATGCTCTCCCATTCTTGTCTAATACAGGCCTCTAACTGTTCAATCGTCTTGGGCCTTCTTTGTTGCACCTTCCTCTTTATGATGCGCCAAATGTTCTCTATAGGTGAAAGATCTGGACTGCAGACTGGCCATTTCAGTACCCGGATCCTTCTCCTACGCAGCCATGATGTTGTGATTGATGCAGAATGTGGTCTGGCATTATCTTGTTGAAAAATGCAGGGTCTTCCCTGAAAGAGATGACGTCTGGATGGGAGCATATGTTGTTCTAGAACCTGAATATATTTTTCTGCATTGATGGTGCCTTCCAGACATGCAAGCTGCCCATGCCACACGCACTCATGCAACCCCATACCATCAGAGATGCAGGCTTCTGAACTGAGCGTTGATAACAACTTGGGTTGTCCTTGTCCTCTTTGGTCCGGATGACATGGCGTCCCAGATTTCCAAAAAGAACTTCGAATCGTGACTCGTCTGACCACAGAACAGTCTTCCATTTTGCCACACTCCATTTTAAATGATCCTTGGCCCAGTGAAAACGCCTGAGCTTGTGGATCTTGCTTAGAAATGGCTTCTTCTTTGCACTGTAGAGTTTCAGCTGGCAACGGCGGATGGCACGGTGGATTGTGTTCACTGACAATGGTTTCTGGAAGTATTCCTGAGCCCATTCTGTGATTTCCTTTACAGTAGCATTCCTGTTTGTGGTGCAGTGTCGTTTAAGGGCCCGGAGATCACGGGCATCCAGTATGGTTTTACGGCCTTGACCCTTACGCACAGAGATTGTTCCAGATTCTCTGAATCTTCGGATGATGTTATGCACAGTTGATGATGATAGATGCAAAGTCTTTGCAATTTTTCGCTGGGTAACACCTTTCTGATATTGCTCCACTATCTTTCTGCGCAACATTGTGGGAATTGGTGATCCTCTACCCATCTTGGCTTCTGAGAGACACTGCCACTCTGAGAAGCTCTTTTTATACCCAATCATGTTGCCAATTGACCTAATTGGTGTTAATTGGTCTTCCAGCTCTTCGTTATGCTCAAATTTACTTTTTCCAGCCTCTTATTGCTACTTGTCCCAACTTTTTGGGGATTTGTTGACACCGTGAAAATTTGAATCAACGTATTTTTCCTTTAAAATGATACATTTACTCGGATTAAACGTTTGATCTGTCATCTACGTTCTATTACAAATAAAATATTGACATTTGCCATCTCCACATCATTGCATTCAGTTTTTATTCACAATTTGTTTAGTGTCCCAACTTTTTTGGAATCCGGTTTGTATTTAAAAAAAATATTTAATAAAGAAATGTTGGCCTACTGAAGAAAAGTTTTTACAGTTTATGCACTGAATACTTGATCGGGCCTTTTTTTTGCATGAATTACTGCATCATTACACCGTGGCATGGAGGTGTATCAGGTGCTAAGGTGTTATGGAAGCTCAGGTTGGTTTGATAGCGACCTTCAGCTTGTCTGCATTGTTGTGTCTGGTGTCTCTCATACATTTTCTATGGGGTTTAGGTTGGGCGAGTTTGCTGTCCAATTAAGCACAGTAATACCATGGCTATTAAACCAGGTATTGATACTTTTGGCAGTGTGGGTAGGTGCCAAGTCCTGCTGGAAAATGAAATTAGCATCTCCCTAAAGCTTCTCAGCAGAGGGAAGCATGAAGTACTATAAGATTTCCTGGTAGATGGTTTTGCTGACTTAGGATTTGATATAACTCAGTGGACCAACACCAGCAGATGACATGGCTCCCCAAACCATCACGGACTGTGAAAACTTCATAATGGACCTCACGCAACTCTTCCTCCAGACTCTGGAACTTTGATTTCTAAATGAAATGCTTTTCTTTTATATTAAAATATTGATTACACTCACCGGCAATTGGATTTTCCAGACCGCACGACAGCACTACAGATATAGAGGATCTGCCTCCAGGGACAGGAAACCCGCAGTGGTTTACAGAGCATAAGAGTGACTCCAACCTGGGTTACTTTTTCCAATTATATAACATTTAAATGTTTTTAATTATTTATTAATTTTTTGCTGCTAGAATCTGTGCAACTTAACCAAGTACCGTGAACACCAGGGAGGGAATAAGGAAGGGTGCTGTCGTGGGGTCTGGAAAATCCGATTACCGGTGAGTGTAATCATCATTTTTCCCTTCCCCCATAACAGCACCACAGAGAGAGATTACAGAGAAACCCGCTTACTTAAGGGTGAAAACAACTTCAGAGACAGGATTCAGTTGAAGCCTAAACCGAGCCCTGACTACTATCAGTATGAACAGACCTCGATGGTAGGAATGTTCATACGCAGGAACCTAGAGCCCCATATGACCCTAAAGGGTCCTAGAAATAGTGTCAGGACAAAAGATGACCTGTTCCTTTACAGCTGAAGGAACAGGAGACTCCCTCAGGCCTAATACCAAATGATAGGGGAATACAACAAACAGGAAATAGAAAAAGACACTTAACTCCGAAGTATGCGGACGAGCAGGAACTCAGAGAAAAACCAAACACCAGCACCTACACAACCAGAAAATAGCTATCAACCGCCTAGCATGATGGGTGAGACGAGACTAAATAGAGGAGTTGGAATGACCACTTAAGACACACCTGAGACAAGAGGTGTGGTCATAACCAGCAACAACACAGAAACAAGTGAAACCAAAGAGGCTGTCAGATCACATCACGTGCAGCCAGTCTCTTAGATCTTCTGACCACTGTCACGGGAGAGACCGTGACAGTACCCCCCCCCCCCCATTCTACGGCTGACCTCCGGACACCCAGAACCGACTTTATCCGGATGAGCTCTGTAAAAGGCTTTCACCAGACAACTAGCATTAACGTCGGGCGCTGGAACCCACATCCTCTCCTCTGGTCCGTAGCCCTTCCAGTGAACAAGATACTAGAGGGATCTACGAAGAATTTGGGAGTCCACTCTTCTGGCGATCTGAAATTCCATAAAACACAGTACCTATTTAATATACCACATACAATAATAAAAAGCATAAAATCCACTAATTAATGTTGCAAATGTATAACACAGTCCCTCTATACCTCACTGGTGCGGAGCTCACGCACTCATAGTTAGAGATGTCCCGAACTATTCGCCGGCGAACAGTTCCCGGCCAACATCGCTTGTTCGCGTTCACCATGGCGGGCGAACATATGCGATGTTCGGTCTGCCCCCTATACGTCATCATTGAGCAAACTTTGACCCTTTACCTCACAGTCAGCAGACACATTCCAGCCAATCAGCATACCCTCCCTCCCAGACCCTCCCACCGCCTATCAAAAAGCAAGGACAGCATCCATTCTGAAGCTGCAGTGTTAGTGAGAGCAGGGAGAGTGCAGCTGCTGCTGATTTAATAGGGAAATTGTTAGCTAGGCCAGTGTTCTGTGTCCACTCCAGTCCTCAAAGACTCATCTGATCTACTGTAAGGACAGCGTCCTGACGGCACCCCAAAAAGCCCTTTATATATATTGCAGTTGCCTGCCAGTGTGTGTCAGGCCCACAGAGTGTACTGTGCCCACTGCCCACCACTCATATCTGGTGGCACAGTACCTTGCAGATAAAAAAGCAATACAATTTTTTTCTCTGTAATATAATTGCAGTTGCCTGCCAGTGTGTGTCAGGCCCACAGAGTGTACTGTGCCCACCACTCATATCTGGTGGCACAGTACCTTGCAGATAAAAAATAAATACAATTTTTTCTCTGTAATATAATTGCAGTTGCCTGCCAGTGTGTGTCAGGCCCACAGAGTGTACTGTGCCCACTGCCAGTGCCAACACTCATATCTGGTGGCACAGTACCTTGCAGATAAAAAAGCAATACCATTTTTTCTCTGTAATATAATTGCAGTTGCCTGCCAGTGTGTGTCAGGCCCGCAGAGTGTACTGTGCCCACTGCCCACCACTCATATCTGGTGGCACAGTACCTTGTAGTTAAAAAAGCAATACAATTTTTTCTCTGTAATATAATTGCAGTTGCCTGCCAGTGTGTGTCAGGCCCACAGAGTGTACTGTGCCCACTGCCAGTGCCCACCACTCATATCTGGTGGCACAGTACCTTGCAGATAAAAAAGCAATACAATTTTTTCCTGTAATATAATTGCAGTTGCCTGCCAGTGTGTGTCAGGCCCACAAAGTGTACTGTGCCCACTGCCCACCACTCATATCTTGTGGCACAGTACCTTGCTGTCACGACCATGGTCATGGTCGTGACTCCTGAACCGCATGCTGTTGCCTGCGGTCTCGTTTGGTTGTTTCAACCACAGGTGAGGGCCGCTTGTAAGTTGCCTCACTTGTGGTTGCAGCTGGCAACATGTTCTTATGATGTATGTGGCAGTATAGCAGCCTGAGCTGGTGATAGGCAGCTTTCTGCAATGTGCATGCGGTTGCACCTGGCAACCTGTCTTTGTTAGGTGTGTCTTTTGTATGTTTGGTGTGCACGGGGTTGTTTGTGTGTTCACTTCCCCTTTTAGTTGCTGTCTTCCCTTGTCTGGTGTAGGAAGGGTTAAATCCCTTGTGTGTGTGAGCACTGGGTGTGTCTGTGTGTGGTTGTGGCTACATGGGCTATAAAGACTCAGTTAAGATCTGTAGTCTGAGGGGTACTCCAGCCTTGTTTGTAAGCTGGAGGCACCCTTCTGGTCCCTTATACCATCTGCCAGTGAGGGCCACACTTGTGGTCATAAATGTTATATGTGAGGTTAAGTTGATGTTGCCTTCCTTTTCATGTTTATTACAGCTATAGATGTCCTGGTTTCCTGTGTGTTTTGTGTGTTCTGTCTCCTTAGTGTTTGTGTGGACAGCAATACCTGGTGCATGGGTTCCAGTCAGCAAGGCTGTGGCAGGTTAGTTTGGAACCAGTGTTGTTCACCTGTCATATCTATATGTCTGTATATGTCTCCCCTTCCTTGCAGCTTGGCCAGTGAGACTCCCGTTCCTCCGTATCCAGGAGGAACAGGTCGTCTTACCCTGCTCCTAGTAAGGGCCACCCTGAGGGCTAGTAGGGACTTAAAGGTTCCAGAGTATGAGCCCTCCCACTGTCAGGGTCGGCTCATATAGCTAGGAGTCAGGGTCAGATTAGGGACGTTATAGGAGGTGACCTGCTCCCTGATCCTGTGCTCCTGGCCAAGTGGCGATTAACATCTTCCGGCATCGCACGGCTGAGGGTTTTCCCCATCCTCAGCCGTGACACTTGCAGATAAAAAAGCAATACATTTTTTTCTCTGTAATATAATTGCAGTTGCCTGCCAGTGTGTGTCAGGCCCACAGAGTGTACTGTGCCCACTGCCCACCACTCATATCTGGTGGCACAGTACCTTGCAGATAAAAAAGCAATACAATTTTTTCTTTGTAATATAATTGCATTGCCTGCCAGTGTGTGTCAGGCCCACAGAGTGTACTGTGCCCACTGCCACTGCCAACACTCATATCTGGTGGCACAGTACCTTGCAGATAAAAAAGCAATACAATTTCTTCTCTGTAATATAATTGCAGTTGCCTGCCAGTGTATGTCAGGCCCACAGAGTGTACTGTGCCCACTGCCCACCACTCATATCTGGTGGCACAGTACCTTGCAGATAAAAAAGCAATACATTTTTTTCTCTGTAATATAATTGCAGTTGCCTGCCAGTGTGTGTCAGGCCCACAGAGTGTACTGTGCCCACCACTCATATCTGGTGGCACAGTACCTTGCAGATAAAAAAGCAATACAATTTTTTCTTTGTAATATAATTGCAGTTGCCTGCCAGTGTGTGTCAGGCCCACAGAGTGTACTGTGCCCACTGCCCACCACTCATATCTGGTGGCACAGTACCTTGCAGATAAAAAAGCAATACAATTTCTTCTCTGTAATATAATTGCAGTTGCCTGCCAGTGTGTGTCAGGCCCACAAAGTGTACTGTGCCCACTGCCCACCACTCATATCTGGTGGCACAGTACCTTGCAGATAAAAAAGCAATACAAATTTTTCTTTGTAATATAATTGCATTGCCTGCCAGTGTGTGTCAGGCCCACAGAGTGTACTGTGCCCACTGCCACTGCCAACACTCATATCTGGTGGCACAGTACCTTGCAGATAAAAAAGCAATACAATTTTTTCTCTGTAATATAATTGCAGTTGCCTGCCAGTGTGTGTCAGGCCCACAGAGTGTACTGTGCCCACTGCCAGTGCCCACCACTCATATCTGGTGGCACAGTACCTTGCAGATGAAAAAGCAATACAATTTTTTCTCTGTAATTTAATTGCAGTTGCCTGCCAGTGTGTGTCAGGCCCACAGAGTGTACTGTGCCCACTGCCAGTACCCACCACTCATATCTGGTAGCACAGTACCTTGCAGATAAAAAAGCAATACAATTTTTTCTCTGTAATATAATTGCAGTTGCCTGCCAGTGTGTGTCAGGCCCACAGACTGTACTGTGCCCACTGCCCACCACTCATATCGGGTGGCACAGTACCTTGCACGCATAGTACCACTAATCTAAAAAAAAATGACAGGCAGAGGCAGGCCACCCAGGGGCCGTCGTGGTCGTAGTGCTGTGATTTCCTTTGGCCCTAGAATAATGCCCAGTGTTCAGAGGCCACGTACCCTGAACTCAAAAAGTTCTGAGGACATAGTTGACTGGCTAATACGGGACACCCAATCTTCTACAGCTTCCGCTCTGAACCTTGACGCACCATCCTCCTCCTGCTCAGCTTCGGGCACCTCTCAAGTTACCACTCGCCCGCCTGCCGCAACCACCAACACTAGCACCACAGCTGCTTCACTTGATCTGTCAGAGGAGTTATTTACACATCAGTTGGAAGAAATGAGTGATGCGCAACCATTATTGCCAGAGGATGTAGATAACAGTGATATGTCTCAGTCAGGCAGCATTACACACATGGACGTACGGTGTGATGATGATGATGTTGATGTTGTACCCGCTGCTGCTTCCTTTGCTGAGTTGTCAGATACAAGTGAAGCGGTTGATGATGACGATGTGTCCGTGGATGTCACATGGGTGCCCGCTCGAAGAGAAGAAGAACAGGGGGAAAGTTCAGATGGGGAGACAGAGAGGAGGAGACGAGTTGGAAGCAGGGGGAGGTCGTCACAAGGAGCTAGTGGCACAGTCAGACAGCATGTATCGGCACCCGGGGTCAGCCAGACAACACGCCAATCAACGCATGCTGTTGCCACCACCAGAATGCTGTCATTGCAAAGCTCAGCAGTGTGGCATTTTTTTTGTGTGTCTGCCTCTGATAACAGCGATGCCATTTGCAACCTGTGCCAAAAGAAACTGAGTCGTGGGAAGTCCAACACCCACCTAGGTACAACTGCTTTGCGAAGGCACATGATCTCACATCACAAACTCCTATGGGATCAACACATGATGACGAGTACAAGCAGCACACAAACTCAAAGCCACCATCCTCCTCCTGGTCCAGCATCTTCAGCCACATCAACCACTGCTGTCCTCCTTGCCCCCTCTCAACCATCCGCCACTCCGACTCTCACCTTGAGCAGTTCCTGCTCATCTGCCCACAGTCAGGTGTCTGTCAAAGAAATGTTTGAGCGTAAGAAGCCAATGTCACAGAGTCACCCCCTTGTCCGGCGTCTGACAGCTGGCTTGTCGGAACTCTTAGCCCGCCAGCTTTTACCATACAAGCTGGTGGAGTCTGAGACCTTCAAAAAATTTGTAGCTATTGGGACACCACAGTGGAACGTACCCGGCAGAAATTTATTTTCACAAAAGGCAATCCCGAACCTGTACTCTATTGTGGAAAAGAAAGTCATGGCATGTCTGGCACACAGTGTTGGGGCAAGGGTCCATCTGACCACTGATACCTGGTCTGCAAAGCACGGTCAGGGCAGGTATATCACGTACACTGCGCATTGGGTAAACCTGCTGACGGCTGCCAAGCATTGAATGCGTGGCTCTGCAGAGGAGTTGGTGACACCGCCACGAGTTGCAGGCAGGCCTGCTGCCACCTCCTCTACTCCTCCTACTCCATCTTCTTTGCTAACCTCCTCGGCTGAGTCCTCTTCTGCTGCTGCGTCATGCTCCTCATCAACTGCACCCCCCCAGCTCCCCAGGGGCTATTCCACATCCCAGATACGACAGTGTCACGCCGTCTTGGGGTTGACTTGCCTGAAAGCAGAGAGTTACACCGGACAAGCACTCCTGTCCGCCCTGAACGCACAGGTGGATCAGTGGCTGACTCCGCACCAACTGGAGATCGGCAAAGTGGTGTGTGACAACGGAAGCAATTTGTTGGTGGCATTGAATTTGGGCAAGTTGACACATGTGCCGTGCATGGCACATGTGTTGAATCTGATCGTACAACGCTTTGTGCATAAGTACCCAGTCTTACAGGACGTCCTCAAGCAGGCCAGAAATGTGGGTGACCATTTCAGGCGTTCCTACATGGCCATGGCGCACTTTTTAGATATTCAGCGGCAAAACAACATGCCAGTGAGGCGCTTGATTTGCGACAGCCCGACACGTTGGAATTCAACACTCCTAATGTTCGACCACCTGCTCCAACAAGAAAAAGCCGTCAACGAGTATTTGTATGACCGGGGTGCTAGGACAGCCTCTGCGGAGCTGGGTATTTTTTTGCCACGTTACTGGACGCTCATGCGCAATGCCTGTAGGCTCATGCGTCCTTTTGAGGAGGTGACAAACCTAGTCAGTTGCACCGAAGGCACCATCGGCGACATCATCCCATTTGTTTTCTTCCTGGAGCGTGCCCTGCGAAGAGTGCTGGATCAGGCCGTAGATGAGTGTGAAGAGGAAGAGTTGTGGTCACCATCACCACCAGAAACAGCCTTATCAGCTTCGCTTGATGGACCTGCGGCAACGCTGGAAGAGGAGTATGAGGAAGAGGAGTCAGAGGAGGAATGTGGCTTTGAGGAGGAGGAAGACCAACCACAGCATGCATCCCAGGGTGCTCGTTGTCACCTATCTGGTACCTGTGGTGTTGTACATGGCTGGGGGGAAGAACAGACCTTCAGTGAGATCAGTGAGGATGAGGAACGGGACATGAGTAGCTCGGCATCCAACCTTGTACAAATGCGGTCTTTCATGCTGTTGTGCCTGTTGAGGGACCCTCGTATAAAAAGGCTGAAGGAGAACTACCTGTACTGGGTGGCCACGCTACTAGACCCCCAGTATAATCAGAAAGTGGCTGAAATGTTACCGAATTACCGGAAGTCAGAAAGGATGCAGCAGTTCCAAAACAAGTTAAAAAGTATGCTTTACACAGCGTATAAGGGTGATGTCACAGCACAACGGGAATCTAACAGGGGAAGAGGTGAAAGTAATCCTCCTCCTACCACGACCACGCCGGCAAGGACAGGATGCTTTACAGACGTGTTGTTGATGGAGGACATGCAGAGCTTTTTAAGTCCTACGCATCGCCACAGCCCTTCGGGGTCCACCCTCAGAGAACGACTCGACCGACAGGTAGCAGACTACCTCGCCTTACCTGCAGATTCCGACACTCTGAGGAGCGATGAACCCCTTGACTACTGGGTGTGCAGGCTTGACCTGTGGCCTGAGCTATCCCAATTTGCGATAGAACTTCTGGCCTGCACAGCTTCAAGTGTCCTGTCAGATAGGACCTTCAGTGCAGAGGTATTGTCACTGAGAAGAGAAGTCGCCTAGGTCAAAAAAGTCTAGCTTACCTCACCTTTATTAAGATGAATGAGGCATGGATCCCGAAGGGACTGACAGTGGGTGATATATTTGACAATAAAAGGCCTGATGAGATGAGATGCCTTGGGCTAAAAATGGTCAACACTCTGCTGTATTTTATCTCTGCATGCCAGATGACTTGCATGATTTCTCCGCCACCAACTAGGGTTCAAGCCGCAATGTTTTAGTGCACTTTCTGCCTGGAAAACATCATTTTTTCCGGCCACTGCTACAGCAGCGGCTGCAACAATACCAAATTTTTCAGGCATGTGTACGTGCCTAATTTTTCTGGCCTCTGGTGCTGCACTGTGGCTGAAAAAACAAAAAATCGTTACCTTGTTGTGGTGAAGGGGCTTGCATATCACAATGAAGCGACCACCTCTATGAGTGTGTTGGCAATGGCAATGTTGGCACACACTAAAGAGGATTCAGCTGCGGGATCGGAGTGCCACTGTTAGGCAAATATAGAACGTTGCCTAATCGTGTCCCTGACACAAGATTTCGGTGATCAGCTTGGATTAAGTCTTTGGTCTGGTACCAGGAGAATGAATGAGAGTGAACTACAAAGGTGTCTTGTTCTGATCCATTCTGTTTATTCATTGCTTGCCAACACTTAATATAGGGTAGGATTGACCCCCTACCACATCCAATCATATGTTAGCATTTACCTTATCATATGGCCTAAATACACGTGGGTTCTGCAATTACAGAAATAGATGGTACATAGTAACAGCAGTTAATCATTCAGGTATAAACATGAGAATGACCTTGTGAAGTAAGGCTGAATAAACAAATGTATGTATGGATTTTCTAAACTGGTATCCACATCTACAGAGAATGGAAATCTTAGAATAGTGCACTGGCCTGATGCAATCCTAATACACGTTGCTGAATAAAATAATAATAAAATGGAGTTACTTATACGCCATCAGCCACCAGTGCAGAGCTTGCTCAGGAATGGCAGCAGGCAGGTGTGAGCGCATCTGCACGCACAGTGAGGCGAAGACTTTTGGAAGATGGCCTGGTGTCAAGAAGTGCAGCAAAGAAGCCACTTCTCTCCAAAAAAAACATCAGGGACAGATTGATCTTCTGCAGAAAATATGGTGAATGGACTGCTGAGGACTGGGGCAAAGTCATATTCTCCGATGAAGCCTCTTTCCGATTGTTTGGGGCATCAGGAAAAAGGCTTGTCCGGAGAAGAAAAGGTGAGCGCTACCATCAGTCCTGTGTCATGCCAACAGTAAAGCATCCTGAGACCATTCATGTGTGGGGTTGCTTCTCGTCCAAGGGAGTGGGCTCACTCACAATTCTGCCCAAAAACACAGCCATGAATAAAGAATGGAACCAAAACACCCTCCAACAGCAACTTCTTCCAACAATCCAACAACAGTTTGGTGAAGAACAATGCATTTTCCAGCACGATGGAGCACCGTGCCATAAGGCAAAAGTGATAACTTAGTGGCTCGGGGAACAAAACATTGACATTTTGGGTCCATGGCCTGGAAACTCCCCAGATCTTAATGCCATTGAGAACTTGTGGTCAATCCTCAAGAGGCGGGTGGACAAACAAAAACCTACTAATTCTGACAAACGCCAAGAAGTGATTATGAAAGAATGGGTTGCTATCAGTCAGGAATTGGCCCAGAAGTTGATTGAGAGCATGCCCAGTCGAATTGCAGAGGTCCTGAAAAAGAAGGGCCAACACTGCAAATACTGACTCTTTGCATAAATGTCATGTAATTGTCGATAAAAGCCTTTGAAACGTATGAAGTGCGTGTAATTATATTTCACTACATCACAGAAACAACTGAAACAAAGATCTAAAAGCAGTTTAGCAGCAAACTTTGTGAAAAGTAATATTTGTGTCATTCTCAAAACTTTTGGCCACGACTGTAGGTCACCTGTAAAGGTTAGAGTTCATTTAAGGTTCATCCTGAAATGTCATCCACAAGCCAAATATCCCTAACTTTTTGTAAGTAGTGTATAAAGCATACAGTACAGAGCTGTGTATATATAAAGCATACAGTGCAGAGCTGTGTATATATAAAGCATACAGCGCAGAGCTGTGTATATATAAAGCATACAGCGCAGAGCTGTGTATATATAAAGCATACAGCACAGAGCTGTGTATATATAAAGCATACAGCCGAGAGCTGTGTATATATATAAAGCATACAATGCAGAGCTGTGTATATATAAAGCATACAGCACAGAGCTGTGTATATATAAAGCATACAGCACAGAGCTGTGTATATATAAAGCATACAGTGCAGAGCTGTGTATATATATAAAGCATACAGCACAGAGCTGTGTATATATAAAGCATACAGTACAGAGCTGTCTATATATAAAGCATACAGCACAGAGCTGTGTATATATAAAGCATACAGCACAGAGCTGTGTATATATAAAGCATACAGTACAGAGCTGTGTATATATAAAGCATACAGCACAGAGCTGTGTATATATAAAGCATACAGCACAGAGCTGTGTATATATAAAGCTTACAGTACAGAGCTGTGTATATATAAAGCATACAGCACAGAGCTGTGTATATATAAAGCATACAGCACAGAGCTGTGTATATATAAAGCTTACAGTACAGAGCTGTGTATATATAAAGCATACAGTGCAGAGCTGTGTATATATAAAGCATACAGTACAGAGCTGTGTATATATAAAGCATACAGCACAGAGCTGTGTATATATAAAGCTTACAGTACAGAGCTGTGTATATATAAAGCATACAGCACAGAGCTGTGTATATATAAAGCATACAGTGCAGAGCTGTGTATATATAAAGCATACAGTGCAGAGCTGTGTATATATAAAGCATACAGTACAGAGCTGTGTATATATAAAGCATACAGTACAGAGCTGTGTATATATAAAGCATACAGTGCAGAGCTGTGTATATATAAAGCATACAGTGCAGAGCTGTGTATATATAAAGCATACAGTGCAGAGCTGTGTATATATAAAGCATACAGCACAGAGCTGTGTATATATAAAGCATACAGCGCAGAGCTGTGTATATATAAAGCATACAGCGTAGAGCTGTGCATATATAAAGCATACAGTACAGAGCTGTGTATATATAAAGCATACAGCGCAGAGCTGTGTATATATAAAGCATACAGCGCAGAGCTGTGTATATATAAAGCATACAGCACAGAGCTGTGTATATATAAAGCATACAGCCGAGAGCTGTGTATATATATAAAGCATACAATGCAGAGCTGTGTATATATAAAGCATACAGCACAGAGCTGTGTATATATAAAGCATACAATGCAGAGCTGTGTATATATAAAGCATACAGCGCAGAGCTGTGTATATATAAAGCATACAGCGCAGAGCTGTGTATATATAAAGCATACAGCGCAGAGCTGTGTATATATAAAGCATACAGCGCAGAGCTGTGTATATATAAAGCATACAGCGCAGAGCTGTGTATATATAAAGCATACAGCGCAGAGCTGTGTATATATAAAGCATACAGCACAGAGCTGTGTATATATAAAGCATACAGTACAGAGCTGTGTATATATAAAGCATACAGTGCAGAGCTGTGTATATATAAAGCATACAGCGCAGAGCTGTGTATATATAAAGCATACAGCGCAGAGCTGTGTGTATATAAAGCATACAGCGCAGAGCTGTGTGTATATAAAGCATACAGCGCAGAGCTGTGTATATATAAAGCATACAGCGCAGAGCTGTGTATATATAAAGCATACAGCACAGAGCTGTGTATATATAAAGCATACAGTACAGAGCTGTGTATATATAAAGCATACAGCACAGAGCTGTGTATATATAAAGCATACAGCACAGAGCTGTGTATATATAAAGCATACAGTACAGAGCTGTGTATATATAAAGCATACAGCACAGAGCTGTGTATATATAAAGCATACAGCGCAGAGCTGTGTATATATAAAGCATACAGTACAGAGCTGTGTATATATAAAGCATACAGCGCAGAGCTGTGTATATATAAAGCATACAGCGCAGAGCTGTGTATATATAAAGCATACAGCACAGAGCTGTGTATATATAAAGCATACAGCACAGAGCTGTGTATATATAAAGCTTACAGTACAGAGCTGTGTATATATAAAGCATACAGCACAGAGCTGTGTATATATAAATCGTACAGCACAGAGCTGTGTATATATAAAGCGTACAGCACAGAGCTGTGTATATATAAAGCATACAGTACAGAGCTGTGTATATATAAAGCATACAGTACAGAGCGGTGTATATATAAAGCATACAGTACAGAGCTGTGTATATATAAAGCATACAGCACAGAGCTGTGTATATATAAAGCATACAGTACAAAGCTGTGTATATATAAAGCATACAGCACAGAGCTGTGTATATATAAAGCATACAGCACAGAGCTGTGTATATATAAAGCTTACAGTACAGAGCTGTGTATATATAAAGCATACAGCACAGAGCTGTGTATATATAAATCGTACAGCACAGAGCTGTGTATATATAAAGCGTACAGCACAGAGCTGTGTATATATAAAGCATACAGTACAGAGCTGTGTATATATAAAGCATACAGTACAGAGCTGTGTATATATAAAGCATACAGTACAGAGCTGTGTATATATAAAGCATACAGCACAGAGCTGTGTATATATAAAGCATACAGTACAAAGCTGTGTATATATAAAGCATACAGCGCAGAGCTGTGTATATATAAAGCATACAGCACAGAGCTGTGTATATATAAAGCATACAGCGCAGAGCTGTGTATATATAAAGCTTACAGTACAGAGCTGTGTATATATAAAGCATACAGCACAGAGCTGTGTATATATAAATCGTACAGCACAGAGCTGTGTATATATAAAGCATACAGTACAGAGCTGTGTATATATAAAGCATACAGTGCAGAGCTGTGTATATATAAAGCATACAGTACAGAGCTGTGTATATATAAAGCATACAGTACAGAGCTGTGTATATATAAAGCATACAGCACAGAGCTGTGTATATATAAAGCATACAGCGCAGAGCTGTGTATATATAAAGCATACAGTACAGAGCTGTGTATATATAAAGCATACAGCGCAGAGCTGTGTATATATAAAGCATACAGCGCAGAGCTGTGTATATATAAAGCATACAGCACAGAGCTGTGTATATATAAAGCATACAGCACAGAGCTGTGTATATATAAAGCATACAGTACAGAGCTGTGTATATATAAAGCATACAGAACAGAGCTGTGTATATATAAAGCATACAGCACAGAGCTGTGTATATATAAAGCATACAGTACAGAGCTGTGTATATATAAAGCATACAGCACAGAGCTGTGTATATATAAATCGTACAGCACAGAGCTGTGTATATATAAAGCATACAGCACAGAGCTGTGTATATATAAAGCATACAGCGCAGAGCTGTGTATATATAAAGCTTACAGTACAGAGCTGTGTATATATAAAGCATACAGCACAGAGCTGTGTATATATAAATCGTACAGCACAGAGCTGTGTATATATAAAGCATACAGTACAGAGCTGTGTATATATAAAGCATACAGTGCAGAGCTGTGTATATATAAAGCATACAGTACAGAGCTGTGTATATATAAAGCATACAGCACAGAGCTGTGTATATATAAAGCATACAGCGCAGAGCTGTGTATATATAAAGCATACAGCGCAGAGCTGTGTATATATAAAGCATACAGCGCAGAGCTGTGTATATATAAAGCATACAGCGCAGAGCTGTGTATATATAAAGCATACAGTACAGAGCTGTGTATATATAAAGCATACAGTACAGAGCTGTGTATATATAAAGCATACAGCACAGAGCTGTGTATATATAAAGCATACAGTACAGTGCTGTGTATATATAAAGCATACAGTACAGAGCTGTGTATATATAAAGCATACAGCACAGAGCTGTGTATATATAAAGCATACAGTACAGAGCTGTGTATATATAAAGCATACAGCACAGAGCTGTGTATATATAAAGCATACAGATCTGCCACCACCATCCACCTGTTCTCTGACACAGCCTCAGGCGGCGCACACATCTCTGTCACCTCACGTCACATTATCAAAAAGAATCTCCTCAGACAGCACAGCCTGGAGCCTGACTCCGCCCACACATGGTCACATGGTCATGACATCACCAAAGGTCCTTTCACTCACTAGGCTTCAGCATCTATAGATCAATACCTGGTCATGTGATTCCTGACCCCTCCCACACATGGCTGTGACATCATCACAGGTCCTGTAAGCACAGAACAACCACAGGGCTGCTCTGCAGGAGGAGGTAAGTGTCTGCTCACAGTAATGTAAGGGTTGGGGTACAGGGTGATAGAGGTGAATGGCTGGAGGTCAGTATTGCGCTTTTTTAGTCCACATAATTTGTTCACTTTTTCACCATACATTACATTGAACCGTGAATGCCGCCATGAAGAAGAACAACTCATTTTGTGAAAACCAAGCCTCTGTATGGTTACGTTGATGAAAAAAAAAAACACATTATAGCTCTTGGAAGGCAGGAGGGAAAAACTGAGAACTGGTTGTGATAGGAAGGGGTTAAATATTATGATAACGGTATTACATGGTCCAGTACTACGACGATGATACCAGGTAGACATGTCCATTTTTATCACACGCTTTTGCAAAATCATTAAAGTTTTTTTTAAGGGTTTTCTGAGATCTTTTTAGTGACGACCTATCCTCAGGATAGGTCATCAGTATCTTATCGGTGGGGGTCCGACACCCAGGACCCCTGCCAATAAGCTGTTTGTGAAGGCACCAATGGTCCTGTGTGCACCGCGCCCTTCTCTCAGCTCACCAAGCACAGCGCCGCACAGTGTATGGTGGTTGTGCATGGTATTGCAGGTTAACCCATTCACTTCTACAGGGCTGAGATTCACTTAGGTCATGTGACCGATGAACGTGTGGTCACACAGCCTAGAAAATGCAGAAGAAGGCTGCGGTGCTACTGTGAGCCTTCTGAAACAGCTGATCGGTGGGGGACCTGGGTGTCAGACCCCCGCCGATCAGATACTGATGGCCTATCGAAAGGATAGGTCATCAGTAAAAATATCTTGGAAACCTCTTTAGGTAAACTTAAAGAGCAGAAACACAGAGAAAAGGAGCTCATAGTACCAAAAGAATAATACATTTTATTAAGGCATGATTAAAATGACATAAATAGAAAAAGCAAATGAATGTGATGCCGTTTAAACATGATAAAACAAGAGCGGTGGACAGAAAAAGAAAAGCACCACCCCAGGAGGGAAGCACACAGGTCAAAAAATACAATATATCTATAAAACATGGGAATAAATGCTGGGTGCAATGCCCAACCTATGCAAGAATAATGAGACCAATAGGTGCCAGGTGAGACAGTGGTCAGCACATACACTCCCAATGGCAGTAAATGGTGTGCAGACACAAGTAAAGGTGGAAATATGCTGCAAGCCAACCAGTAAGGGACCAGGTGTATATAAACAACAGGAGGAGAGTAGCAGAGGACCAGAGCTCACCTAAAGCGGACCGTGTGCAGGTGGCGCTACCCCAACGCACGTTTCGGCGTGCCTTCGTCAGGGGGTAGCGCCATCACTGTGAATCGGGTATAAAAAGTCTCCCTCAGCCAATGGGAGAATCGATACTTACTCATCCCCAGGTGTGTATGTGTGGAGGCGCGCGAGAATCCAGAGAAACCACGTCCAGCCGCCCCACGTGAGGACGCTCGGACGTGAGGCGCCGGAGGCGGCACCGGATGACGCGTGCACGCATCACACAGGGGGAGGAGAGTCGGGGAACCAACATGAACATAAAACACTGTGCCTAACATAGACCAAAAAGGAGCAGAGACTTCTGCAACAGAAGCCATTATGTGTATATATATACATTGATGCGGCATAACTTACATTAAGATAGTGTATATATATACTTAGATAGCAGATACATAAAGTACATATATATATATATATATATATATATATATATTAAAGTACATCCATAGACATAGCCCAAGAGCAATAAACATAATTATAATTGGACATACAAAATAATGAATACAAACAATAATTGTAAATATAATATAAATAAATACATATAATAAAGAGAATATGTGAATGTTGAAATGAATACAGAGGGAGAGAGAATAAGTGTGGATAATCATACAAATAATGATGAATATATAATGAGGAGTGAAAGTGGAGACCGGGAAGGAAGAGAGATGCTGCAAACAAGTATTTAGATCGATAATTGCAGGAGAAGATAATGACAAAACAATTTATGTAATTTGCATATATAAATAATGAGTAATAATACATCGTGAGTGCGAAAAGTGCATGATGGAAAGAATTCATAATGTATATATAGCAACATGGAAGATATACATGATAGTGAAAAAATTCATAATATATATGTAGCGGGATGAAGAATACATAATAATAGAAAAATTCATGTACAAACCAAATAAAGAAACCATTATACATAATCAAATTCATAATATATAAAGTGCAATGTGCAGAGGAACAAGTGTGGTGGAGTGAAAAATGTATATGACGCGGTCACACAAAAAAAAAAACACATCATTAGAACGAAGCCTTCAAAGTGCAGGAGGGCACACCGTGCAGGCTCTGTTCTAATGATAGGTGCTGGTCCCAGAGGCGGGACCCGCACCATATCCTAGTGATATGCCGCCTATGTCCAATACCCTTTTAATTAAAATGTATTTGAGTTTTTCCAACCTAGAAGAGAACCTCACAATGCCGTCTCATTGTTTCTATACTGCTTTGGCTTACTGTCAATAATCCTACAGGCAGTCTGTTAGGCCGGGCCTTTCTTAAAGGGGTTTTCCAATTTCAGCATGTGTGGCATATAGCTAGAAGGTGCAATGAGTGTCGGGTGCAGATCCTATGTGGCACATTTATTAGGACCGGCATTTTAGAAGCCGATCTTAATAAAGCCCCATAGCTGGTGGTGGATCCGGGCTCTCCATAACTTCACCGCATCCAATTCCGGTTCTAAATGTAAGACAGCTTCCGATCTGTCTTACATTTAGACCATCTTGTATGCCCGAAACAGGTATAGAAAATGATGAATGAGAAGACCCTTTCCTGCCCACGCCACGTCCACAACTTTAGACCTTGCGTGAGTGGGGAGAAGTCGCAGATAGCGGCGCACCTAACTGTTGCATTGTCATTTGCGCCTGAAATACACCTACTTTGGGTGTAATAAATGACTGCTTATGTCTGGAATCTGCTCCTAAATCCAGAACTAGGTCCACACTGTGTATGCACAGCTTTTTTCACCATTTATTGTTAGGAGACTTCTGAAAATAGCCGAGTTAGTCCTGTCAGCTAATTTCAGAAGTCTCTTAGTAGTGAATAGAGAGTGCACTGCGCATTGGCGGCCACCACTCCATTCGCCGCTGTGAGACTTGCTGGAAATAAACACTATTTTCAGAAATCGCATTGCGGTCATTAGATGGTGGCCACTAGTGATGAGCGATGCAAGCTTCGGATGTTGAAATGCATACTTTATTGTATAACATCAAAATTAGACATACAGTGATTAAATAAAATCAATTACAAATTGCAGTGTAGATGAGCGCTATGTGAAATGGTGCCCCAACCAGACTCTAGGTCTGTGCAAACCCATAAACGAAATCCCCTTACATGTATTAATGGGGTAGTAATACATATGGGTAATAAGTTATCCAGATGACAATTTATATCATAACCACCTAATATGGAATCTTATATACAGCCCCTGTAATGGATATAAATTGTCATCTGGATAACTTATTACCCATATGTTTTACTACCCCATTAATGCATGTAAGGGGATTTAGTTTATGGGTTTGCACAGACCTAGAGTATGGTTGGGGCAATATTTCACATAGCGCTCATCTACACTGCAATTTGTAATTGATTTTATTTAATCACTGTATGTCCAATTTTGATGTAATACAATAAAGTATGCATTTCGACTATATGTGTGGTTTTGTTAGTTTGGTGCGGTATACAGCGTTGCCACACATTATCATCTGTACTACTGTTTGGTGGTCCAAGCTGTTGATGTTACATCTGAAGTCACTTCGTTCAAAACTTACGATTAATACTGTACAGTGATCGGTCTCCGTACAGTATAAAAATATACTGGCGCCGATGAGCCAAAGTCATTTACTCGCGAAGTCACACGAGACTTCGTTGAATAACTTCAGTAGTTGATTTTTAAAGTGAAAAACCACGTTAAAAATTGGAACTGAACTCAGCTCCGGTTCCGAGGTACCAGTTCTGGAGATGGGAGCGTGTCACTGAGGTGGGTCCCACACCTGTCTAACACTGACGGCGTATCCTGGAGATATGCCATGAATGTTGAGAAGGAAGACACCCTTACCATCTTAGCTAGGAGGGCAACCAATCCCTCCCCATGATTGTTCACTCTAATCTCACCATTAAAACTGGATATCTATATATATCACAGCTGACATTCTCTGCTGATGAGTGAGGCACAGAACCTGCCATGCCTGGAACGTAATTGTATGTCATGGTGCAGGAAGTACGTCAAAATTACAAAGTACAGTTATGTTGTGTTAAGCCGCTCCTGGCTGTGTGATTAGGGTCATTGTCTTGTTGGAAGGTGAACCTTCAGCCCAGTCTGAGGTCCACAGCACTCAATCAGGTTTTCATTAAAGAGACTGTCTCAACTCAGACATTAGTGACATATTGGTAGCTTGTCAGATCCTCCTATCTCCAGAACGGGCCCCCCAAAGTGAATGAGAGCCCACCGCGCATGCGCAGCCACTCTCTATTCACTTCTATGAGAGTTACGAAAATAGCTCATCACTCACTCAGTGTCACGGCCTTTGGTTTGCGCTGTGACACTGTTGCCACACTTGCGGTTGCCCACGGCAACGTGTTGCTGGGAGAGCATGCGTTGGCAGTGTCTTGGCCTTCTGGGTGATTGCAGTGACATGGTTGCCACGCATGCTGTTGCCGGTGGTAACGTGTGGTTTGGCATGCTTGTGTGTGCACTTCCCCTTTCAGTGGCTTCCTTCCTCTGTCTGGTGTTGGAAGGGTTAACTCCCTTCCTAGTATTTTGTTAACACTGGGTGTGTCTGTGTGGGTGTGGCTGCTTGGGCTATTTAGCCTCTGCTGGATGCCTGAAGCTGAGGGTGTTCCTCCAGGGTTGGTGTGTGCTGGTGGTTCACTGCTCCTGGCTTTACCATCTTTCCAGTGAGGGCCACCCTTGTGGTCATAGATGTTAAATGTCATCCCGGTGTCTCCTTCCCTTCCTGTCCCTATTTGTATGGAGTGGGTTATGTTCAGGGTGTTTATATGTCTAGCTTGGTGTTACATGTCTGGTGGTGTTTGGTGTCATGTTTACTAGACATTCCCCTGTCTCATGTCATTGCTGCTTTGGTGTCCTGGGTTCCTGTGTGGTTTGTGGTGTGTGCTGTGTCCTTTTAATGTTATTGTGGACACCAGCACTTGTGCACGGGTTCCATTCAGTGTGTCTGTGGCAGGTAAGTGTGTTATTGGTTTCGCTTACCTGCCATCTCCTAAGCTGTATGTGTTTCCCTTTCCCTGCTTCTAGGCCTTTAGAGACTCCTGTTCCTCCGTGTTGTGGATGAACAGGTCGTCTCTCCCCTGCTCCTTAGTGAGGGAATTCCAGGGTGACTCAGGATATTAGGTATCTAGGGTATGAGCCGTCCCACCATCAGGGTCCGCTCATATGGTTAGGAGTTAGGGAGAGGATTAGGGATGCAATAGGAGGTGACCTGATCCCTGATCCTGGCGTCCTGGCCTAGTTGCTACCATTATCCGTCTTACATTGTATGGTGGGGGGTTTCCCCCACTCCCCGCTGTGACACTCAGCTATTTTGGGAACTCCCATAGAAGTGAATAGAGAGCATGCACAATGTCCTCTCATTCACTTTGGAGTGTATGTTCTGGAGGAGCGATATGCCACCAATGTCTGAGATGACTCAACCCCTTTAAGAATATCTCTGTCTCTGTACTTTGCTCCATTCAGCATGATGCTGCCATGGATGGTATCGGGCAGGTGATGAGCAGTGCCTGGTTTCCTCCAGACATGACACTTGGGACTCATGCACTGGACCATGTGTACAGGTCCTTCTAAAAAAATTTGCATATTGTTATAAAGTTCATTATTTTCTGTAATGTACTGATAAACATTAGACTTTCATATATTTTAGATTCATTACACACAACTGAAGTAGTTCAAGCCTTTTATTGTTTTAATATTGATGATTTTGGCATACAGCTCATGAAAACCCAAATTTCCTATCTCAAAAAATTTGCATATTTCATCCGACCAATAAAAGAAAAGTGTTTTTAATACAAAAAAAAGTCAACCTTCAAATAATTATGTTCAGTTATGCACTCAATACTTGGTCGGGAATCCTTTTGCAGAAATGACTGCTTCAATGCGGCGTGGCATGGAGGCAATCAGCCTGTGGCACTGCTGAGGTGTTATGGAGGCCCAGGATGCTTCGATAGCGGCCTTAAGCTCATCCAGAGTGTTGGGTCTTGCGTCTCTCAACTTTCTCTTCCCAATATCCCACAGATTCTCTATGGGGTTCAGGTCAGGAGAGTTGGCAGGCCAATTGAGCACAGTAATACCATGGTCAGTAAACCATTTACCAGTGGTTTTGGCACTGTAAGCAGGTGCCAGGTCGTGCTGAAAAATGAAATCTTCATCTCCATAAAGCTTTTCAGGAGATGGAAGCATGAAGTGCTCCAAAATCTCCTGATAGCTAGCTGCATTGACCCTGCTCTTGATAAAACACAGTGGACCAACACCAGCAGCTGACATGGCACCCCAGACCATCACTGACTGTGGGTACTTGACACTGGACTTCAGGCATTTCGGCATTTCCCTCTCCCCAGTCTTCCTCCAGACTCTGGCACCTTGATTTCCGAATGACATGCAAAATTTGCTTTCATCTGAAAAAAGTACTGGTCAGGCGCTTCTGCCGCTGTTTCTGGTTCAAAAGTGGCTTGACCTGGGGAATGCGGCACCTGTAGCCCATTTCCTGCACACGCCTGTACACGGTGGCTCTGGATGTTTCTACTCCAGACTCAGTCCACTGCTTCCGCAGGTCCCCCAAGATCTGGAATCGGTCCTTCTCCACAATCTTCCTCAGGGTCCGGTCACCTCTTCTCATTGTGCAGCGTTTTCTGCCACACTTTTTCCTTCCCACAGACTTCCCACTGAGGTGCCTTGATACAGCACTCTGGGAACAGCCTATTCATTCAGAAATTTATTTCTGTGTCTTAGCCTCTTGCTTGAGGGTGTCAATGATGGCCTTCTGGACAGCAGTCAGGTCGGCAGTCTTACCCATGATTGCCGTTTGGAGTAATGAACCAGGCTGGGAGTTTTTAAAAGCCTCAGGAATCTTTTGCAGGTGTTTAGAGTTAATTAGTTGATTCAGATGATTAGGTTAATAGCTCGTTTAGAGAACCTTTTCATGATATGCTAATTTTTTGAGATAGGAGTTTTGGGTTTTCATGAGCTGTATGCCAAAATCATCAATATTAAAACAATAAAAGGCTTGAACTACTTCAGTTGGTGTGTAATGAATCTAAAATATATGAAAGTCTAATGTTTATCAGTACATTACAGAAAATAATAAACTTTATCACAATATGCTAATTTTTTTAGAAGGACCTGTATTTTGTAGTCCAAAGTAATATCTACTAAAATGTTTCGGATTATTAACTAATTAATATATTTTTACATGGGATTCTGTGTGTTTTTTTTTTTTTTACATTGTTTCTTCTTTCCATTTAGGTTCCTACAATATAGAAACATTTCAGTTAATATCTTCCATTTAACAGAATTTTCCTGATTGACCCATCAGGGATAGGAACAGAGACAAGATGGCAGAGATGATAATAAATCTCATTCTAGAGATACTCTTCCAACTTACTGGAGAGGTGAGAGATTCTGATGTCATATTAGATCATTCTTATCTATGGTAATAACAGATGGACATGGCTGTAGAGGTGACGGACTCTGGAAATGTCAGGAGTGATAGTTATTACTGTATCTCCCCATATCCAGGATTACACGGTGGTGAAGAAGACCTCTAGTGAGCGCTGTCAGGCTCCTGTGTCTGAAGGATGTGGAAGAACCCTGAGCCCAATCACAGGGCCTTCACTTCACTCCATGATACATGAGGAAATCAATGTACAAAAGATCCTAGATCTCATCCACAAGATGATTGAGCTGCTGACTGGAGAGGTGACACTGCTGGGAATGCTGGGACATTATACAGTAACAGCACTGGAGGGGTCTGGGTGATGACGGTATCATTGTGTTGTCAGGTTCCTATAAGGTGTCAGGATGTCACTGTCTATTTCTCCATGGAGGAGTGGGAGTATGTAGAAGGACACAAGGATCTGTACGAGGAGGTCATGATGGAGGACCACCAGGCCCTTAAATCATCAGGTAATAGACAAAGAATAAATACAAATATCTTTTATTTATCTGTATGTAAAGAATGAATTCAGTCACTGTATGTGTCTCCTACAGGAAGATCTGGTAAGAGAACAACACCAGAGAGATGTCCAAGTCCTCTTCTTCCACAGGATCATCAGGTAGATGGAGATATTCCCTATGATCTGTAGAAGGCTGTAAAGTCCTTGTGTTCAGTCTTGTTTTATCCCATAATATTTTATGTTTTATATACTGTATGTGTAATGAAATATGGTGAGATGATGGGATTAAAGATGCCTGGAACCGCTTTAAATGTTCTGGTTATGGATACTGGCAGCAGGAATAAGAAACCAACTGGATGGATTTATTCCTCTTTTTTCCTCCCCTTTTCCTGAGACAAACATCACTAAAGGCCAACTTCCTCCACTAAAACAACTTGATGCATATCTAGCCCAATACATACTGTACAGTATGTGAATGAGGTTCTCGTCATTGAGCCATCATCTAATATCTATGTTCTGCTTTAGGAGATCTACAGCCATTTTGCTCAGATAAATGGTGCTGTCATTATTTTTGATTGTTATGATAATGTCTATGATTGACACTGATAATTATAATGTTTTTCTTTTGCAGCTTTTAAATGCGGATAAAGATGTGAGCAATATTAATTCTACAGAGACATATGTAAGGGGTGATGACGAGAGTAAGGAAGAAATTCCTACAGAGACATATGTGAGAGATGATGAAAAATATAAAAAGGAATTTCCTACAGATACATATGATAGGGGTGATGACCAGTGTAAGGAAGAAATTCCTACTGATAACCACCGAGGTGAGTAGAAACCACTAAACAGAGCAGGGAAGACTCACAGTTTCTACCTATTCTCTGGCAGGAAGTTTTCTTTTTCTTTAAGCTCTGTCAGATCAGATTTTCCTGCTGTATTCTTCTTATTCAGCCAAAATAAATATTAAATATGTACAAAAATATGAGGCTATTACAGGTGAAAACACATGCAGTTAAAGTAAAATACGCCTCTTTGAAGAAGGCAGATTTATTTATCTGCTGTCAGTACTGATGAGCGAAAAGCATTTGCCTAATTTTGGAACAAACATTTGGGCTTATTAGACTTGGGAGGTGAGGGGAAAAACCCCACCCAACCTTTCCAAACATGTTCTTTTGGCCGCTTTCAGACGAGCTTATTGAAATCCGTCAGTATTCTGGCTCAGGATCCTGATGATATAACATTAGTAGTGTCATCAGGATTTCATCAGGATTTACATGCGTATTTCTTCCTTCATTCATTATTTATGCACTGCACAGACTGTAATATGCGTATTTGGGCAGGTAGCTACTTAGGGCTCATGCATACGAACACACACAGCACCATTTCACGGATGCTGACCTATTCATTTAAATTGGTCCGCAATACGAAATATACAGTGCGGAGCCACGGACCGTAAGGCCACAGAAGCACTAAGGATAGATCATCAGTAATAAAAAGCTACAGATCCCTTTAAGAAAGTTTATTTGGCAGACAGCTACTTGTACCCCTCCCATACAAAGGCCTAATTGGCTTGGCCAAACTCGGCCAGCAGGGAAAAGGGAGACCTCTCCGAAGGCGGCTTATCTCCCCAAGAACAAACATTTGAACATGATAAAATCTAACTGCCGGTTCCTTTCACACATTAAAGGGTAGGCAGGTTCAGCCAGCATTTTGCTGCATACATATCTTGTAATTTGTATGAAATTCTTAATATAAAAATTATATAAACTATCTAGGGTACTGGTACAGGGTCCTCTCTCTTCTTGTACCAGTTTGTAACTTATCTTGTTTATGCTTATTGTACTTGTTTTGTTTCATGTATGTGTACAACCCCTTTTTATATGTACAGCACCATGGAAGGAATGGAGCAATAATTATTTAATTTTCAAGGTTATAGTATTTATAAATAATACAGTTTTATTTTTGGCAGATGACTGCATCGCGAACTCAGAGGGACATCTGATCTCTTCAGCTCTTAAAGCAAGTGGTCATGGTCCTGCACAAGACACATATGAGGAGCATGCCGTTATCTCGGATATACCCTCAGCTCTTCAAAGCCAAAATCGCTCATCTGATCCATTTAAACATCTTCTATCTTCTGATTCATCACAGACTGTAAAGCAGAATAAAAGTCACAGAAGGGATGTTAAACATCAAAGAACGTACACAGGGAAGAAGACAATTTCATGTTTAGAATGTGGAAAATGTTTTACTTGGAAATCACAACTTATTGAACATCAACGAACTCACACAGCGGACACGCCATTTTCATGCCAAGAATGTGGGAAATGCTTCAAAAGAAAAGCACATGTTGTTAAACATCGGAGAAGTCACAAAGGGGCAAAGCCATTTTCATGTTCAAAATGTGGAAAATGTTTTACTTGTAGATCAAAATTTGTTGAACATAAACAAACTCACATACGAGATACATCTTTCCCATGTTTTGAATGTGGGAAATGTTTTACTTGGAAATCAAAACTTGTTGCACATCAAAGAGTACACACAGGGGAGACTCCATTTTCTTGCCAAGAATGCGGGAAAAGATTCATAAGTAAAGGAAATCTTGTTAAACATCAGATAACCCACACAGGGGTGAAGCCATTTTCATGTTCAGAATGTGGAAAAGGTTTTACTAGGAAGTCAGATTGTGTTGACCATCAACGAACCCACACAGGGGAGACACCATTTTCATGTTCAGAATGTGGGAAATGTTTTGCTTCGAAATCAAAACTTGTTGCACATCAAAGAGCACACACAGGGGAGATGCCATTTTCATGCCAAGAATGTGGGAAAAGCTTCATTAGAAAATCACATTTTGTTGAACATCAGAGAATACACACAGGGCAGAGGCCATTTTCATGCCAAGATTGTGGGAAATGCTTCATAAGAAAAGCAACTCTTGTTAAACATCAGAGAACTCACACAAGGGAGAAGCCATTTTTGTGTTCAGAATGTGGAAAATGTTTTACTAAGAAGTCAGATTGTGTTGACCATCAACGAACTGACACAGGGGAGACACCATTTTCATGTTTAGAATGTGGAAAATGTTTTACTTGTAGATCAAAATTTGTTGAACATAAACAAACTCACATAGGAGATAAATCTTTCTCATGTTCTGAATGTGGGAAATGTTTTACTTGTAAATCACAACTTGTTGCACATCAAAGAGCACACACAGGGGAGACGCCATTTTCATGCCAAGAATGTGGGAAAAGCTTCATGAGGAAATCTCATCTTGTTGAACATCAGAGAATACACACAGGACAGAAGCCATTTTCATGCCAAGAATGTGGGAAATGCTTCATAAGAAAAGGGACTCTTGTTCAACATCAGATGACTCACACAGGGGAGAAGCCATTTTCATGTTTAGAATGTGGAAAATGTTTTACTAGGAAGTCAGATTGTATTTACCATCAACGAACCCACACGGGGAGACACCATTTTCATGAACAGAATGTGGGAAATGCTTTTCACACATAACAACACTAGTTGTACATTGAAGAATTCACATAGAAGAAAAGCCATTTTCATGTTCATAAATGTGGGAAATGTTTTACTTGGAAACCACAGGGGAGGCGCCATTTTCATGTCACGAATTTTCATGTTACGAATGTGGAAAATATTTCCTAACCACTTCACATCCGGGCCATTTACCCCCTTCCTGACCGAGTCTAATTTAGCAAATCTGACATGTGTCACTTTATTTTGTAATAATTTTGGAACGCTTTTACTTATCCAAGACATTCTGAGATTGTTTTCTCATGAAACATTGTACTTCATGACAATGGTGAATTTGAGTCAATATATGTTACCTTTATTTATAAATATAATCCAAAATTTAGAAAAATTAGCGATTTTTAAATTTTCGCGCAGCTTTTAAAACAGAAAGTGATACCTCTTAAAATATTTACTTTATGTTGGCATCATTCTGTAAATGTCATTTTATTTTTTTAGGACGTTAGAAGGCTTAGAATTTTAGAACCAATTCTTAAAATTTCCAAAACCCACTTTTTAAGGACCAGGTCAGATCTGAAGTTACTTTGTGGGGCTGGAAACCCCCCATAAATGACCCCATTGTAGAAACTACACCCCTCAAGTTACTCAAAACTGATTTTACAAACTTTGTTAACCATTTAGGTGTTCCACAAAAATTAAAGAAAAATGGAGATGAAATTTCTAAATTTCACTTTTTTGGCAGATTTTCTATTTTAATAAAAAAAAAATCTTTAACCCATCGAGGGTTAACAGCCAAACAAAACAGTACAAACTCCCAAAACGTGACCCCATTTTGGAAACTAAGGGATAGGTGGCAGTTTTAGGGTCCATTCACATGCCTGCAAGAGTGTTTTGCGGTCCACAAATTGCAGATCCGTCAAACACAGACACAGGCGGACATGCCAGGCACTTTATATAGAAATGCCTTTTCTTGTCCCTGTCTTCGGACAAGAATAGGACATGTTCTATTTTTTTGCGAAACGGAAGTGCGGATGCAGATAGCACACTGTGGTGCATCTTTTCCAGCCCCATTGAAAATGAATGGGTCCGCACCAGAACGGATGCGGATCAATTCATGCGGACGTGTGAATGGACCCTTATTGGTACTATTTTGGGGTACATATGATTTTTTATTGCTTTATATTACGTTTTTCGTTATGCAAGGTAACAAAAAAATGGCTGTTTTGGCCCAATTTAAATTTTTTACAACATTCATCTGACAGGGTAGATCATGTGCTATTTTTATAGAGCAGGTTGTTACGGACGCAATTATATCAAATATGTCTCCGTTTTCTGAACGACAAATTCTTTTTATTTTTCTGCCGATCGTCTTGTGGCATTCCTATTTTTCTGCCGATCGACTGAGGGCATTGCTATGCTAGTTTCAGGAACAGATGTGTATGCCTCACATCCCCCCCTCTCCCCCTTGCATGTGGAAACTCCTGGAATGCCATTATGGAAACCTCGTGCATGGGGACTTGTATATAAACGTTTAAATTTCAATAAAAGGGTTGTTGACTCCCAGACTGTGTGTCAGCCAGTTCTTGGGACAAAGGGATTATACTTACGCTACCCATATCTTGTATGCTGGATAGGACGACCAGCGAAGACACCATGGATTATACTATTACTCTGCTATAATTGGTGGCAAGCAACGGGATTCAAACCTCACAGCAAAACAGCGGTTCGTTGAAGCAGCCATTCGTATATAAACCGGAGTTCGGAATATGTTCGGCTATACCAACGGATGATGAATGGAGACGAACTATGCCGCACTGAAACGAGCTACACTAAAAGAACTGTTGGAAGCAAGGTTGTAAAATAGCCAGCAACAAGACGAAAGCTACCCTTATTGCCGAGCTCATGGAGGGAGACCGAGCAAAAAATACGGCACCTCCACCACAGAGGGAAGAAACAGAGTTCCAAAAAGAACTCGGATCCAGATTAGAGTTTTACCCAGAAACACCACCCACGGAGACATTGGAAAGATTAATGGCAGATGTATAGGAGTATATCATGGCCAGGCTACAAACAGGCTGGCGATCCAGAGAGGCGTCACCAGCACCATCCAGCATCACCCAGGGAAAAATTAAGACTCCCTAGCATTTAAAAATTATGCTGATACAGAGGACGACATTGACGGATATTTACAGGACTTTGAAAGATTGTGCCAGCTGCATGATATCAGCCCCGCAGACCAGGTACCCCTGCTTGTTGGTAGATTAGCTGGCCGCGCAGCAGAGGCGTACCGCGCAGTTCCGGATGAGGACAGCAGAGACTACCAGAAGGTGAAACAGGCCATTCTAGCACGTTATGCCATTAAACCCGAGGCATGGAGACGTAAATTCCGGGAACTTAAAAAGCAGGAAAAGGATTCTCATGCAGAATGGGCTCACCGCTTATACCGAGCTGCCATGGAGTGGACACTAGCCTGGAGGATCTACTACAACTGGTCCTCCTAGAACAATTGTTCAAGGGACTGGCACCAGAGGTACAAGACTGGGTAAGGGATCGAAAGCCCCGTACCCCCCTACACGACGCAGCCAAGCTCGCGGATGAGCCCCAAGATGCCAGGCAATACCAATGTCCACCCCTCCCCCCCGCTTATTCTCCAGACCTGCAACCCCTCTTCCAGCTCCTGCGACTTCGACTCTGTCACGACCAGGGGGAGCCCCTAACCAATACCCGCCGAGATACCCACCCCGGCCTAGTTTACAATGCCACACCTGCAACCAGTTGGGCCATGTGCAATGGGAATGCCCACGAAACCGCCAAACCTTGTCCAATCAGGACCAACCTCCAGGGGCTCGGGCAATGATACATTGCTACCAGGGTGAAGCTAACGCCCGACACACTTCAGCCACCTCTGTAGAAGAACAACTGGGGGTACTACATGAGGCCAACCCCATCCAACCAGCTTCCGAAAATAGACAAGGTCATTGCCAGGGTGTATACCTTGTGGGCAAACATGTGCAAGGACTACGGGACTCTGGGGCCACTTTGACCTCAGTCCGGAACCACCTCATCCCCAAGGAGGCCGGCAGGGGGAGCCATCTACAAAGTACCTACTGCCAAGGTGCATTTGAATTGGGGACTAGGATCAGGAGATGTGGAAGTGGGGCTCATGTCAGCTTTTGTTCCCCAACCCATGGTATAAGAGGCCTACCCAGTCATCACCAAACAGCAGGCCCGCACCATGGCACCATCCTCACACTCTGAGGCTCAGGTAAGCGAACCACCCCCTTTTCCCGACACCCTCCCCTGGGATGCCCCTTTAGCATTTGGCAGTGAGGTAGCCCTAGATCCCTCCTTACAGGTGTATAAAGACAGGATAGCCAACAGCCAGGCCGGGTTAGACAGAGAGAGATATGCCTGGGAAAAGGGCCTATTATATCGCTACGCTGAAAAAATGGTAGCTGGGTCTATCCCGATGCCCACAAAACAGCTGATAGTCCCCCAAAAATATAGGCAGGATTTACTGCGCATTGCCCACGACATACCCCTGTCAGGACATCTAGAGGTCAGCCGAACTAAACATAGGCTGACCCAGAACTTTTTCTGGCCAGGTATCTCAAAGGATATCAGGCAATTTTGTCAAACCTACGATACCTGCCAAAGAGTAGGGAAGCGAGGAGATTGCTATAAAGCGAAGCTCCAACCCCTTCCAATCATTGAGGAACCATTTAGTCGAGTGGCCGTAGATCTCATAGGCCCCCTAGCTAAACCCAGTCCCTCTGGCAAGAAGTACATCTTGACCATAGTGGACTATGCCACCAGGTATCCAGAGGCGGTGGCGCTGACCAATGTTCATGCAGAGACCATAGCAGATGCCCTGATGCGAATCTTCTCCCGCATGGGATTTCCCCGGGAGATTATTTCAGATAGGGGCACCCAATTCACTGCAGAGGTTACCCACCAACTCTGGAAGGTATGCGCTATTAAGCCCATCTTAAATTCGGCTTATCACCCCCAGTCCAACTGTCTCTGCAAATATTTCAACGGAACTCTGAAGCAGATGATCTGTATGTTTGTAGACACCAGAAAGGACTAGGAAAGGTTCTTACCTCATTTGCTCTTTGCATATAGGGAGGTTCCCCAAAAGTCCACCGGGTTCTCCCCCTTTGAACTACTGCTCGGAAGAAGGATGAGGGGTCCCTTAGATCTTATCCGAGAACATTGGGAAGGGGAGGTGAACCCTAGGGGTACCCCAATTGTCCCATACGTGCTAGAGTTTTGTGAGCGCCTGGAGGAATTGACTCAGACAGTGCGTACCAACCTCCAGGCAGCCCAACAACGACAGCGCAGATGGTATGACAAGGGGGCCAGAGACCGCAGCTTTTAGATAGGGCAGAAGGTGCTAATCCTGAGGCCAGTCCACAATGACAAGCTGCATGCCTCCTGGCAGGGTCCATACAAGGTGGTAGAACAGATCTGTGATACCTCCTATGTGATCGGCCTCTGCGCTGGGGCGGGTGGCAGACGCATGCTCCACGTAAATATGCTGAAGCCCTACTACGAGCGTGTGGAAAATGTAGCCACCATCTGTGCCTCTGCCGCAGAGGACTTTGTTAACTTACCCCTCCCAGACCTCCTAGAGAGAGGAGACCAGAACGAGGGCCTGGGAGAAGTACAGTTGGGGAAGTGCCTGAGCCCCCAGGAATGAGCACAAGCACAAAAGTTAATTCAGGATAAAGGGGCCACGTTGTTTGATTGCCCCGGGTACACACCCCTAGCTACCCATAGGGTAGAGACCCCCGGACAAACCCCGCTATGACAACCCCCGTACCGCTTTCCTGAGTCCTTAAAGGAGAACATGCGCAAGGAGATTGAGGAAATGTTACAAGTAGGTGCTATAGAACACTCTGGACAGCCCCTGGGCCTCCCCGGTAGTGCTAGTGCTGAAGCGGGATGGGACAACCCGCTTCTGCGTAGACTACAGGAGGCTCAATGACAAAACCGTATCTGACGTCCTACCCTATGCCCCGGATAGACGAGCTCCTGGATAACATGGCCAGAGGCCAGTACCTCACTACAATAGATCTTTGTAAGGGGTACTGGCAGATTCCCTTAGCCGAGAAAGCCGTCCTCAAATCAGCGTTTGTCACCCTGTTTGGCCTGTACCAGTTTAAGGTCAGGCCATTCGGGATGAAAAATGCCCCGGCTACTTTTAAGAGGGTGGTGGATCGGTTATTGGACGGGTGCCAGGAGTACGCTTGCGCCTATTTAGATGACATAGCCATTTTTAGTCACTCCTGGGCCGAACACCTGACCCACATAGGAGCCATACTAGACCGGATCAGGGAGGCAGGGTTAACCCTTAAACCCAGTAAATGCCATATAGGGATGGCTGAAGTCCAATATCTAGGCACCTGAGTAGGGAGCGGGCAACAGAAACCCGAGCCCGCCAAGATAAAGCCGTAGCCAAGTGGCCAACCCCCATACTAAGACCCAAGTCCTAGCCCTCCTGGGTACCGCCAGGTACTACCGAAAATTTGTGCCTAATTACAGCACCCTAGCCAAGCCCCTCACGGATTTGACCCGTAAAAACCTCCCTAAGCTAGTAGTCTGGACCCCAGAGTGTGAACAGGCATTCCAGCAACTGAAAACCGCCCTGATCAATGCACCTGTACTCACCGCTCCTGATCCCACTAAACGATTCCTTGTCCACACAGACGCTTCTATGTTTGGATTGGGAGCAGTGCTCAGCCAAGTCGGAGCAGATGGCGGCGAGCACCCAGTAGCTTACCTAAGCAGAAAACTCCTACCCAGAGAAATAAGCTACGCCGCCATCGAAAGAATGTCTGACCGTGGTGTGGGCCCTTAAAAAGCTGCAGCCCTACTTGTACGGGCAACCCTTTTCCTTACTCACAGATCACAACCCGTTGGTGTGGCTAAACAGGGTATCAGGAGACAATTGACTTTTCTATCCACTACCGCCCTGGGAAACAAAATGGCAACGCCGACGGGCTATCCAGACAAACTGAACTTGAAAAGTGATCTGTGGGTACTCCTCCGGACATCCCAAGCCGATCCGTTGGGATCAGACTGTGTATGCCGGCTTGTGGTTCTGGGGGAGCATTGTGGCAAACCTAGCCACTTCAGTATAGCAAAGACTGGATTCATTGTCAATTTTACACTGTACAAGACTGAGGGCATTACTATGCTAGTTTCAGGAACAGATGTGTATGCCACACATCCCCCCCCCCTTCCCCCTTGCATGTGGAAACTCCTGGAATGCTATTATGGAAACCCCGTGCATGGGGACTTGTATATAAACGTTTACATTTCAATAAAAGGGTTCTTGACTCCCAGACTGTGTGTAGGCCAGTTCTTAGGACAAAGGGATTATACTTACGCTACCCATATATTGTATGCTGGATAGGACTACCAGCGGAGACACTGTGGATTATACTGTTACTCCACTACAATATAATTTTTTGATCATTCATTATAACACTTTATGGGGCAAGGTGACCAAAAAATTGGTTGTTTTAGCACAGTTTTTATTTATTTATTTTTACCGCGTTCATCTGAGGGGTTAGGTCATGTGACATTTTTATAGAGCAGATCGTTCGGACCTGACAATACCTAAGATGTAGACTTTTTCTTATTTATTTAAGTTTTACACAATAATAGCATTTTTGAAACAAAAAACAATTATGTTTTAGTGTCTCCATAGTCTGGGAGACATAGCTTTTTTATTTTTTGACCGATTGTCTTAGTTAGGGTCTAATTTTTTGTTGGATGAGGTGATGGTTTGATCGCTTGGTGTTGCACTTTATGGGATTTTAGGTGAAAAAAAAATTGCTTTTTTTAGCACAGTTTTTACTGTGTTCACCTGAGGGGTTAGGTCATGTGATATTTATATAGAGCTGGTTGTTGCGGATTTGGTGATACCTAATATGTCTACTTTTTTTTTTATTTCACTTTAACACAAGCATTTTTTAAACAAAAAATGATGTTTTATTGTCTCCATGTCCTGAGATCTATATTTTTATTTATTTTTAGAGCGATTTTCTTATGTAGGTTTTTGCAGGATGAGGTGACTGTTAGATTGGTACTATTTTGGTGGAATATGCCTTTTTAATCGCTGGGTGTTGCAATTTTTGTGATGTAAGGTGACATAAATGGCTTTTTTTTTACAGTTTTTTTTAATGGTGTTTATCGGACGGGGTGAATCATGTGATATATTTATGGAGCCGGTCGTTATGGACGCGGCAATACCAAATATGTCTTTTATTTTATTTTTTTCTATTTTTAACATTTGTTTTAATTACTTAATTGGGGGATTTTTTTATATATATATGTATATATATATTTTTTTAAAACACTTTATTTTTTTTATTTTTACACTTTGAGTCCCTCATAAGGTCATACAAGACCTCTGGGGGACATTTAACTTCACTTTTTTTTTTCACTATTGATTTATCCTGTAACTGGGGCTGACATACTCGCCCCAGTTACAGGGGAAATACAGCCCCCAGAGAGGCTATACAGCATCAGTGCAGGGCTGATCAAGGTCTATGGAAGACCCAACAGCTCCTGCACTCTCGGAATGCGCTTCCTGATCTGTATACAAGGCGCTTATTGCCCATATGGCACAGGTAGGTGAGTTTTAGGTCCCAAGCTACTTGAGAAACCTTGGCGCGGTGCTCGGGCTCAGACGTGTCCTCCACAGTAGGATATGTTGACTAATCTCTCAATTTTAATATCAGTATGAGGGTTAAGTACGACCGCAGAGTGCACTTTTCTTTGCAAATGTTATTATATTGTTGCATTGGTTATCACATCCGCATAATTGCTATCTTGTGTAGGATGTCTATTGTGGTACTTGTGGTCTGTGCAGGCATCCTCCACTGTATGCATTTTTGCTGGGGATTGCCATTAGCAACGGGCCACAAGTGCAGGATTTGCTCCCCTGTATACACATGCACAACTGCATATGGGTTTGAGCACTTCCTGCCTGTTTAAAACCATGCCATTTTTTCAGTCTTGAGGAGACCAAGATGGTCGGTTATTTTGGAATGATGACCCCCCCAGGTCAGGTCTTAATTTCTCTTGGACAGGAGAACAAAAAGGAGCAACAGAAACGATCAAAAGAATGGAAAAGAGCATCCCCTTTGATATTTTTGTCAGCCTGATGGAAATGCAGAATGAATCTGAAGCATGCGAAAAACAAAGATTGGCAAGGGTTGAGATACTGTGCTGTCTGGGTAGAAAACAAGGCAGAAAAAATTGATGACCGCAGCACTCTCTATCTTCAATAGTATGTGATTTTATTCACCAACTGTGCGACGTTTCGACTTCAGAGTCTTTCTTAAGCATGTATATTACAACAGTGAGAGACATATATATATATATTTATATATATATATACACCTAAAGCCAAATAGCTAATTGAATTGGGGGACCGCCCTACCTAGGATCCACCCACCAGCTCATAAGCAACACCTGTGTATGTCTTCTAAACAACATAGTATAAATCCCAGTATGGTACACATTGCGCATATTTAATCTTGTGATATACAGTACAGACCAAAAGTTTGGACACACCTTCTCATTCAAAGAGTTTTCTTTATTTTCATGACTATGAATTAACACATGTGGAATTATATACATAACAAGAAAGTGTGAAACAACTGAAAATATGTCATATTCTAGGTTCTTCAAAGTAGCCACCTTTTGCTTTGATTACTGCTTTGCACACTCTTGGCATTCTCTTGATGAGATTCAAGAGGTAGTCACCTGAAATGGTCTTCCAACAGTCTTGAAGGAGTTCCCAGAGATGCTTAGCACTTGTTGGCCCTTTTGCCTTCACTCTGCGGTCCAGCTTCACCCCAAACCATCTCGATTGGGTTCAGGTCCGGTGAGTGTGGAGGCCAGGTCATCTGGCGCAGCACCCCATCACTCTCCTTCATGGTCAAATAGCCCTCACACAGCCTGGAGGTGTGTTTGGGGTCATTGTCCTGTTGAAAAATAAATGATGGTCCAACTAAACGCAAACCGATGGAATAGCATGCAGCTGCAAGATGCTGTGGTAGCCATGCTGGTTCACTATGCCTTAAATTTTGAATAAATCCCCAACAGTGTCACCAGCAAAGCACCCCCACACCATCACACCTCCTCCTCCATGCTTCACAGTGAGAACCAGGCATGTAGAGTCCATCCGTTCACCTTTTCTGTGTCGCACAAAGACACGGTGGTTGGAACCAAAGATCTCAACTTTGGACTCATCAGACCAAAGCACAGATTTCCACTGGTCTAATGTCCATTCCTTGTGTTCTTTAGCCCAAACAAGTCTCTTCTGCTTGTTGCCTGTCCTTAGCAGTGGTTTCCTAGCAGATATTCTACCATGAAGGCCTGATTCACACAGTCTCCTCTTAACAGTTGTTCTAGAGATGTGTCTGCTGCTAGAACTCTATGTGGCATTGACCTGGTCTCTAATCTGAGCTGCTGTTTACCTGCGATTTCTGAGGCTGGTGACTCGGATGAACTTATCCTCCGCAGCAGAGGTGACTCTTGGTCTTCCTTTCTTGGGGCGGTCCGCATGTGAGCCAGTTTCTTTGTAGAGCTTGATGGTTTTTGTGACTGCACTTGGGGACACTTTCAAAGTTTTCTCAATTTTTCGGACTGACTGACCTTCATTTCTTAAAGTAATGATGGCCACTAGTTTTTCGTTACTTAGCTGCTTTTTTCTTGCCATAATACAAATTCTAACAGTCTATTCAGTAGGACTATCAGCTGTGTATCCACCTGACTTCTCCACAACGCAACTGATGGTCCCAACCCCATTTATAAGGCAAGAAATCCCACTTATTAAACCTGATAGGGCACACCTGTGAAGTGAAAACCATTTCAGGTGACTACCTCTTGAAGCTCATCAAGAGAATGCCAAGAGTGTGCAAAGCAGTAATCAAAGCAAAAGGTGGCTACTTTGAAGAACCTAGAATATGACATATTTTCAGTTGTTTCACACTTTTTTGTTATGTATATAATTCCACATGTGTTAATTCATAGTTTTGATGCCTTCAGTGTGAATCTACAATTTTCATAGTCATGAAAATAAAGAAAACTCTTTGAATGAGAAGGTGTGTCCAAACTTTTGGTCTGTACTGTATTTAAAAAATAAATGCATACCACACTCATGTCCCGTGTCTCATAGGGAGCCGACAGGGAAAACATCGCTTAGCGTCTCATAATGTCCACTGCGCATGCGTTGCCAAGGTAAATGTATATGCATGATTTCCATGTCAAATGTCCAGTACTGACCACAAACATTTGTCTAAATTATCATCATAAACCTCATATCTCCCATATATTAAAGGGAAAAGTCATCCTCCTGCTCATAAATAACATCAGCACTAATGTTCAGTATATTCCCGAATCGGCACTAGAAGGTACCGTCGGACGGGAGGTGGGATGTTCTGAATAGGTGTGTCATGCCTGTGTGGAGCCGAAAGTCTCCAGGCAACCGAAGACGCTCCTCCCCCTCCCAGCCTTAAAATGTATTGGCAAATGGGAGGCTAGACTTTCATAGATATTAATTGCACATATGGGGTGTCACCTGTCAACTGAGGACGCTCCTTCTCTAGTGTGTCTTAGGCTACATGCACACAAACGTATTTTGTTTCTGTGTCCTTTCCGGGTTTTTTTTTGCGGATAGGATGCGGACCCATTCATTTCTATGGAGCTGTTAAAAAATGCGGATAGTCAACCGTTTGTTTTCTGCTTCCTTTGTCCGTGGTTCCATTCTGCCCAAAAAATAGAGCATGCCCTATTCTTGACCATTTTGAGGACAAGGATAGGCATATACAATGGATCCGCAAAAAAAACGGATACCATACAGACGTCATACGCAAAACACATACTGTCATGTGCATGTAGCCTTAGAATGTATTGGCTAAGAGGATGTTACGGTGTTTACATGTCCCAGATGAGATCTCAGGAAATAATCCACGGATTATGTTACTGGTCAGTGAAGCATGGTATCTCCTTTAGAATCATAAAGGGGTGATAATTAATCTATGAAAAATCCACAGGATGACCCAGATGAGAACCGTATCAACAGAAGTACAGCTCAGGGAGAAGGTTTATTCACTGGAAAAAATACAAATATATTAGGCTGGTGTAAAGGCCATTTATGGGCTGCTCACATTCATGCGGTGTAATTATTTAGGAGTACTCCAAATGTCTTAGTGAACTGAATCCTGGACATGAGCGCTCATCGGTCACCTCATCCTCCCAGGTCTTTCCATTATCCAGGATGGTTAACCATCATGGGGTCGACCCACACATTTTACACATACATCATAGCAGCCTGAATGATATTCATCCATTGGCCTGACCTTATCTTATTTATGAGGTGTGGGTGGTCAACTTTGGTGAACAATCCATTCTCCCTCACAAAAACTCATCAGCCAAAACCAAAGAGAGTTGTATAAGCTATACAACTAGCTATAGTTATAATGGATACATCCAAAATCATCCAAGAGATAAATAGACAACTAGAAGATAGGGAGGAATACCAACCCCTGAATGGAGAACCCAAAATTTAGATTATGCGATTATGTGGATAATGCATTTGCGAATTATATAATAGATGAGAAATTATACAACATCCAGTCCCACCACTCCTCTACATTTTACCTAAAATACTTAAAGATCGAAAAAATCCACCAGGCCGCTCAATAGTATCGGGCGTTGATTCTGTTTTCTCACACGCTTCAATGTACCTTGACAGACTCTTGAGACCATTTGCGGTTGGTGCAAGCTCATATGTCAGAGATACCACACATTTCTTATCCAGATTAAATGAGATCGAATACAGTGAGGACGACATTCTTGCATCATTTGATGTAACAAGCCTTTATTCAAGCATCTACCATGAGAAGGGTCTAGGGGCCATAAAATGGGCCCTTAATCATTCATCATTCTCGGGGGACAACATACAGTTTATAGTGTCTCTATTAGAGATACTACTAACTAATAATTATTTCCTTTTTGAAGAAAAATTCTATGTCCAGCGATGGGGGACCGCAATGGGGTCTAATGTGGCCCCGACATATGCAAATGTCTATATGACCCACATCAAGGAATCATACATATACCCATCTACCCTCTTCCAGTTTATGAGAGGGTGGATGAGGTATATTGATGATATCTTCTTTGTCTGGAAGGGCACAGTGTATCACAGAGAAAAATTACTTTTCATATAAAACATAACTTTTATTATCATTAGTTAAACTATTAGTCCATCTAAATATAATCTTAAGCTAAGTCAGATAATTAGACAAGGCCTTATCCGTATCCAGGATAGTACAATCCGATATTAAAAATTGCGGCAACTTACAGATAGATGACTGTGTACCTGGCCAGATGGTGAACGAGAGGTGAAGTCTTGGCTGGGGAGGGGGGGGGGGACCAAATCCCTAATACGTCCCTCAATGTATCCCTGCCTACAGGCGGAGCAACCGCCCCGAAAGGGGCGACCCCACCTCTCGGTGGCTAAGCCCTCGCTGTCGCCTACTTTCACCCTGCCTGTAGAGATTGTAGATGTTCGTCCCTTCTTAGCAGCTTGTCCCGACGCGTTTCCCGAGTATCCGTAAAAACTGGTTCATCAGGGGACTGAGGATAAGTAATCAGATCTTGGCAAACTTCAATTCTGATAGTTGCTAGGTAAAGAATCAATTGTTGCAGGCTTCACTCTGGGTAATTGCCCATCTGATATTCTGGGTCACAAAATGATATGATAATTATATAACAGACCTCCTGGTATGGTAAGGGGCACCTGTGCTGGTGTGCCACTGATCTAAATACCTGTATTTGGTGCCTCCTGGATAACCCAATGGCTGCTTAAATATTGATAAAAGTGCCACTTCCAGTCTTTGGAACGCAGGTGGTGCTTGTGGAACGCACATGTGATCCCAAAACCGGAAGTGAGCGGGCGCCGTTCTCCTTGACACTTCCTGCCTATGGAACGCATGCATGAGTGTAGGAGGAGATCCAGGAAACTGGCCACATGACAAAAAAAAATAGTGCATCTTTGTAAATACAGAGTCCCACATACTTATAGAGGGGTATCAAGAGGGACTGGATAAATAAACTGTATGGACAAATACTAATGTCCAAAACAGGCCCCCCATTCACAGTATATATCACAATGAACCAATTTCGGTCCGATATTGTGCAGATTATTCTTGAACTCCTATATTCATTTGAGAAGATCACCATAGAATACGGTTATTATATGAAAAAGAGGGAGACTAAATAAAACAACTGAAGGAAATCTGTTCATTTAGTCCCAAGGGACATACTGTTTTGAGGCGGTATATCCACTGGGCTTCTTTGCAGAGAATTCTGTTTGCCCAGTCGCCACCCCTTGGTGACTGCCGTATAACTTCGATAACCTGGAATTTGAGTGTACTCACATCGCCTTCATGTACCTCAAGTACAGGATGCTCGATCGGTTTGTCTCTGCGATTCCTTACATCACCTAAGTGTTCCCCAACCCGTCTCCTTAGTTCGCGTTTGGTTTTTCCAACATAACTTAAAGGGAACCTGTCACCTGGATTTTGGGTATAGAGCTGAGGAGCTGGGTTGCTAGATGGCCGCTAGCACATCCGCAATACCCAGTCCCCATAGCTCTGTGTGCTTTTATTGTGTAAAAAACCCGATTTGATACATATGCAAATTAACCTGAGATGAGTCAGAGCTTGAAAATATGACTCTTCTCTGGTCACACAAGAAAGATATGACTCTTTTATGTTAATTTGCATAAAAGGCGGGAAGTACAAAAATGCATAATACTTATTGAATTCGTCTGCAAATGAAATTAAAAGTGTAATTTATATGTTTAGGGTAACACAATGAACATTTAGAAACGCTCAGTGAGGGTAGCATAGTAGAGGTGACAGGTTCCCTTTAAGGGACAGCTACAGGTACATAAATAAATAATCCCTTGTGCACGACAATTAGCAAAATCCCGTATGGTATATGTTATCCCTGTGCTAATGCTAGTGAACACTTTTGATTTTAAAATGAAGGGGCAACAAACACCGTCTCCACCACATTTATAAGTTCCTGTCGGTTTGGGATTAAGCCATGTAGTGGTTCCTACTGGTTTTTGGTAATGACTGTGTACCAATCTGTACTTTAAAGACCATCCATGTCTGTATGTGATTGCAGGCCTAAGGGGGAGAACATCTTTGATGTCTAGATCAGTCAGGAGGACATCCCAATATCTACTAGGGATACCCTAACTTTTTGGTTTTCATGATTAAATGTGCCCTTTTTTGGCACTCTGAGTCTTGCTGACTAACAGGGCTTGGTGATCAATTTTGCTAGAGTGTTGAAAAGCATCCCTTAGAACTTGATTGGGGTATCCCCGTTGTTGGAATCTCTTGCACATGTTGGCTGCCTGGTGATGGAATGATTCATATGAGGAACAGTTTCTTCTAACTCTAAGATATTGTCCCTTCGGGATACCACGTTTTAGGCTTACAGGGTGATAACTGTCCCACTGTAAAAGGCTATTAGTGGCCGTTGGTTTTCTATGTGTTTCGGTATGCAGCTCACCCTGACGTTTAGTGTCACGTATATCCAAAAAGGTGATACTGTCTCTGTCACTCTCATATGTGAATCTGAGACCTATATTGTTAACATTAAGGTGAGTAACAAATTCAGAGAAGGAGTCGCTGGTGCCATCCCATATGATAAACACGTCGTCAATATATCTACCCCAGAATAATATATTTGCGGTCCATTGACGACATGGCTCATTAAACACTATGGTATCCACCCACCAGCACAGGAATAGATTGCCATAACTGGGTGCACAAGGGCTACCCATTGCCGTACCCCTGAGCTGGTGGAGGAACCGCGTCCAAAAGACAAAGTAGTTGTGCATCAATATAAATTCAAGGGACTGGATGACAAAATCAGAATGAGACTTGTATTGAGTCCCTCTTGTACTGAGTAAATATTCTACAGCTGTAATCCCCCATTTATGAGGGATGCTGGTATACAAAGCCTCTACATCAATGGACGCCAACAAAACATTATCATCTACCTGGATATTATCGATCTTAAGTAGTAGATCCGTCGTATCTCTTATATAAGAGGGAAAAGCTGACACAAAGGGACGCAAAATGTTGTCAACATATGTACTAAGGCTGTGGGTGATAGATCCTACCCCTTATGCAATGGGACGGCCCAAAAGGGGGGGGGTACCCCTTATGGATTTTAGGAAGTGAATTAAATGTGGGAATCTGTGGGTGTGATGGTACCAAGAATTTCATCTCATCCTTAGAAATCAAACCCTTCTCAAAAGCTTGTATAATGATAGACTTTAGGTGCAAAGAGAACCCAGTTGTCGGATTAGATGGAAGAATGGAGTAGCATGTCCTGTCATCCAATAATTTAAGACACATATTGTGATATGTAAGATGATCCATTATCACAATATTGCCACCTTTATCAGATTGTTTGCATACAATATTTGTATCCGATTCTAGACTTTTTAATGCATCCATCTGATCTTTACTTAAATTCCTGGACCCTTTTCTGTTCACTTCCTGTAGTTTTTCTAGTTGGTCTATCACTAATCTATTGAAAAGGTCTATAGCTGGAGTGTCCTGTGGTGGAGGCATTCTAGTACTTTTTGGCCTAAGATGTGTTAAAGGACCTAAACTAGAAGTGCACTCATTTTCGGTCAAGAGAGAGCTCAATGTCCAAACTCCCTCCAGATCCTCCAAGGAAATACCTATTTTGGTACATTTCTCCTTATCATGGGTTTTGAAAAACGAATGCCACTTTAATTTACGGATGAAGAGACTAAGATCCTTAACCCAATCAAAGCAACAAAATTTGTGGTAGGAACGAAAGAAAGACCCCTTGTTAGAAGTCTCTCTTCCTGGCCAAGGGTCTTTCAGTCAGATTGATCACTTGATTGGGAAGTGGTGCTACTTGGTTTTGGTGGACTTCTGAATTGCTCCAGTATCCCTGTCTCTCAGTTGATAGGGGAATGTATTTATCCCCCCACTTACTTCTAAAAAAGTAGTACTTGGGGAGGATGTTGAACTCGGTAAGGAGGAAGGTAAAGAAGATGATGTAGAGGAGGGTGCCTGAAGTATACAGTCGTGGCCAAAGGTTTTGAGAATGACACAAATATTAGTTTTCACAAAGTTTGCTGCTAAATTACTTTTAGATCTTTGTTTCAGTTGTTTCTGTGATGTAGTGAAATATAATTACACGCACTTCATACGTTTCAAAGGCTTTTATCAACAATTACATGACATTTATGCAAAGAGTCAGTATTTGCAGTGTTGGCAGTTCTTTTTCAGGACCTCTGCAATTCGACTAGGCATGCTCTCAATCAACTTCTGGGCCAATTCCTGACTGATAGCAACCCATTCTTTCATAATCACTTCTTGGAGTTTGTCAGAATTAGTGGGTTTTTGTTTGTCCACCCGCCTCTTGAGGATTGACCACAAGTTCTCAATGGGATTAAGATCTGGGGAGTTTCCAGGCCATGGACCCAAAATGTCAACGTTTTGGTCCCCGAGCCACTTAGTTATCACTTTTGCCTTATGGCACGGTGCTCCATCGTGCTGGAAAATGCATTGTTCTTCACCAAACTGTTGTTGGATTTTTGGAAGAAGTTGCTGTTGGAGGGTGTTTTGGTACCATCCTTCATTCATGGCTGTGTTTTTGGGCAAAATTGTGAGTGAGCCCACTCACTTGGATGAGAAGCAACCCCACACATGAATGGTCTCAGGATGCTTTACTGTTGGCATGACACAGGACTGATGGTAGCGCTCACCTTTTCTTCTCCGGACAAGCCTTTTTCTTGATGCCCCAAACAATCGGAAAGAGGCTTCATCGGAGAATATGACTTTGCCCCAGTCCTCAGCAGTCCATTCACCAGATTTTCTGCAGAAGATCAATCTGTCCCTGATGTTTTTTTGGGAGAGAAGTGGCTTCTTTGCTGCCCTTCTTGACACCAGGCCATCTTCCAAAAGTCTTTGCCTCACTGTGTGTGCAGATGCGCTCACACCTGCCTGCTGCCATTCCTGAGCAAGCTCTGCACTGGTGGCACTCCGATCCCGCAGCTGAATCCTCTTTAGGAGACATACCTGGCGCTTGCTGGACTTTCTTGGACGCCCTGAAGCCTTCTTAACAAGAATTGAGCCTCTTTCCTTGAAGTTCTTGATGATCCTATAAATTGTTGATTGAGGTGCAATCTTAGTAGCCACAATATCCTTGCCTGTGAAGCCGTTTTTATGCAACGCAATGATGGCTGCACGCGTTTCTTTGCAGGTCACCATGGTTAACAATGGAAGAACAATGATTTCAAGCATCACCCTCCTTTTAACAGGTCAGGTCTGCCATTTTAACCCAATCAGCTTGACATAATGATCTCCAGCCTTGTGCTCGTCAACATTCTCACCTGAGTTAACAAGACGATTACTGAAATGATCTCAGCAGGTCCTTTAATGACAGCAATGAAATGCAGTGGAATGTTTATTTGGGGATTAAGTTAATTTTCATGGCAAAGAAGGACTATGCAATTCATCTGATCACTCTTCATAACATTCTGGAGTATATGCAAATTGCTATTATAAAAACTTAAGCAGCAACTTTTCCAATTTTCAATATTTATGTAATTCTCAAAACTTTTGGCCACGACTGTACATGTAATGTATACAGTGCAGAGCTGTGTGTAATGCCTCATTTACACATCAGTTTTTGGTCAGTGATTTCGATCAGTGATTTTGAGCCAAAACCTTATACCTTATGTCTGTGGCAGCTCTAATCCTGGTTTTGGCCTACAATCACTGATGGAAATCTCTGAGCTAAACACTGACGTGTGAATGAGGCATTATGTGTGTGATGCAGAACAGATGTGTCTCAGGCTCACGGTATGTTACCATAAATTTTGCCATTGGGTTTAGGAGCGTTTTAAGCTAAACCCACACCTATATCTCACCAACAGTTTCCCCCTTTACTATAATGCTAATACCGCCACCTGGTGCAAAGTGTTTTCGGTCGCTGATTTTAAAAAATTCTTGACGTTACTTCTTGGAAACAGATTTGATTGTGAATTTCATAGAATTCAATGTGGAAGCAAAGAAACCTCAACCAAAATCTCCTGTAAAACCAGCACCAACTTACAGATCTCTTGCCACAATCCACCTGTTTTCTGACACTGATTTTGCAGTGTGAACACAGCCTCAGGCGGCGCACACATCTCTGTCACCTCACGTCACATTATCAAGAAGAATCTGAATCTTCTCAGACAGCAAAGCCTGCAGCCTGACTCCGCCCACACAGGGTCACATGGTCATGACATCACCAAAGGTCCTTTCACTCACTAAGCTTCAGCATCTACAGATATATACCTGGTCATGTGATTCCTGACTCCTCCCACACATGGCTGTGACATCATCACAGGTCCTGTAAGCACAGAACAACCACAGGGCTGCTCTGCAGGAGGAGGTAAGTGTCTGCTCACAGTCATGTAAGGATTGGGGTACAAGGTGATAGAGGGGATCGCCCGGAGGTCAGTATTGCACATTTCCAGTCCACATATAATTTGTTCACTTTTTCACCATACATTACATTGAACCGTGAATTCCGCCACGAAGAAGAACAACTCATTTTGTGAAAAACAAATCTCTGTATGGCTACGCTGACAGAAAATAAAAACATTATAGCTTTTGGAAGGCAGGAGGGAAAAAATGAGGATAGGCTGTGATAGGAAGGGGTTACATATCTGACATGTAATATTTTTTTACACGCTTTTGCAAAATGATGGAAAAGGTTTTTTTGAGATATTTTTTACTGATAACCTATCTTCAGGATAGGTCATCATTATCTGATCGGTGGGGGTCTGAGCCTAGGACCCCCACTGATCAGCTATTTGTGAAGGCACCGATGCTCCTGTGTGCATCACTCCTTTATCTGAGCTCACCAAGGACAGCGCTGTACAGCGTATAGTGGCCATGCTTGGTATTGCGCTCAGCCCCATTCACTTCTATAGAGCTGAGATTCACCTAGGTCATGTGACCGATGAATGTGTCATCACACGGACTAGGAAATGCAGAAGAAGGCCGCGGTGCAACTGTGAGCCTTCTCAAACACCTGATCAAACCCCACTGATCAGATACAGGTGGCTTATCCAAAGAAGAGGTCGTCAGTAAAAAATATCTTGGAAAACCTGAAGAGGTTGGCCCATCTTAGACATTGGGACACGCACCTATCCTTAGAAGGGAGCCTGTAAAGTGCAGGAGGGCACACTGTGCGTGTCCCGCCGCCCTCCATTCCCGTGCTTGGCTATTTTCAGAAGTCCTATTGAAATTAATGGGAAGTGGACCGCTCCTTTCACTCCTATGGAGCTGACGGAAATAGTTGAGCCAGCGCTTGGCTGTTTTCGGCAGTCCCATAGAAATAAATGGAGGTTGGCTGCGCATGCACATTGTGCCTGCTGCACTTTGCTGGCTCCGTTCTAAGGATAGGTGTGGGTCCCAGAGGCGGGCCCCGCACCTATCGGATATTGGAGGCATATCCTATTGATATGCCGCCTATGTCCAAGATGGGTATATCCTTTTAATTACTTAATTATGACTTTTCCCATCCCAGAAAGGGAACCTCACAATGCGGTCTTATCATTTGGCTTACTCTGCAATAGACCTACAGGCCGGGCCTTTCTTAAAGGTGATTTCCAATTTCAACATGTGTGGCGTGTAGCTAGAAGGTGCCATGAGTGTCGGGTGCAGATCCTATATCTCCAGAACTTGTTCTTCAAAGTGAAGGAAAGCACACTGTGTATGCGCCGCTTTTTCTCCATTCACTGTTAGAAGACTTCTGAAAATAGCCGAGCTAGTGCTGTCAGCTCATTTCAGAAGTCCCATAGTAGTGAATAAAGAGTGCACTGCGCATGTGCACCCACCACTCCATTCGGCGCTGTGGGACTGTTGGAAATAGCCGCTATTTTTAGAACTCAGATAGCGGTCATTGGATGTTGGCCGCGCAGGCACAGCTGCTTATTAGTGATGAAGTCAGTTTCGGATGTTACATCCGAAGTCGGTTCATTCATAACTTCGGATTAATACTGTACGGAGATCCGTCTCCGCACAGTATTAGAATGTATGGGCTCCGACGAGATGAAGTTAGTTATTCGCGAAGCCGTTCGTAACTTCGTTGAATAATTTTGGTTATTGATTAAGAACTTGAAACAGAACTCTGCTTTGGTTCCAAGGTACCAGTTCCAGAGATGGGAGCGTGTCCCAGAGGTCGGTCCCACACCTGTCTGACACTAATGACGTATCCTGGCGATATGCCATAAATGTTGAGACGGGAAACACCTTTAACATCTCAGCTAAGAGGGCAACCAATCCCTCCCCATGATTGTTCACTCCAATCTCGCCATTAAAACAGGATATCTATATGTATCACAGCTGACATTCTCTGCTGATGGATGAGGAACAGAACCTGCCATCTTAATTGTAATTGTATGTCACGGTGTAGGAAGTACATCAAAATTACAAAGTACATTAATATTGTGATACAGGAAAGGGTTAAGCCGCTCCTGGCTGTGTGATTAGGGTCACTGTCTTGTTGGAAGGTGAACCTTCAGGTCCAGTCTAGATCAGGTTTTCATTAAAGGGACTGTCTCATCTCGGACATTGGTGACATATTGCTAGCTTGTCAGATCCTCCTATCCCCAGTACGAGCCCACCGCGCAAGTGCAGCCACCCCCCATTCACTTTTATGGGAGTTAAGAAAACATTCATTTAGCAATTTTTGGATCTCTCATAGAAGTGAATGGAGAGCATGCACAATGTCCTCTCATTCACTTTGAAGGGTATGTTCTGGAGGAGCGATATGCCACCAATGTCTTAGATGACTCAACACCTTTAAGAATATCTCTGTACTTTGCTCCATTCGGCCATGAATGCTGCTATGGATGGTATTGGGCAGGTGATGAGCAGTGCCTGGTTTCCTCCAGACATGACACTTAGGCATCATGTGTATTGTGTGGTCCACAGAATACGGATGACGTCCGTATTGCATTTGTTTTTTTTTGCAGACCCCTTGATTCAATGGGTCCATGGTCTGCATTTTGTGGCCAAGTATAGGATATGTTCTATCCCTTTGTGGGATATACGGATGCAGAAAGTAGTTTTTGTGTATGGGAGGGATCACTACCGTCCGACTTTTCCTGCAACATCAACAAAAGAAAAAATACATGTAAAGTTCTCCTCCAAATCTAATGCAGTATTAGACGACTACATCACCAAAGGAGAGGACCCACAAGGAAGGGGGAATAGAGGAGGAGCATACTGGGCTCTGATTGGATGTGCAGACTTAAGTAGAGGCCTTAAAGGGGTCACCAGGGGCCGACGTGATGCCGCATAGGATGCAAACAGTGCACGGTATGGATCTGCCACCAAACTGACATATGTCCCAGAGATGGAACCCTGTGGCTCCGTCTGATGTAGACACATGAAGCGTCACATGTCATAATGCATCCAGAAATGAGGTAGAAACTAGGAGTAGATGGAATCCCTTCTCAATAGGGGTTTTCAGTTTGCAGAAGCTACGGACATGGCCTGATCCCATCAGGATTGCACTTTCCAATATCTGTGCCACATCACAGGGCTGCCTTCTGAGAGAACACCCAAAAGAATGAGGGAGGACACTGCTGCTGCCAGAAAACCCCCAGTATCCCAAGTGGCAGGGAACAACTGGATCAGGTGTAGGGGGAAGGGCTTTTTATTGCTGCCTTCCATGTTGTTTGCTGCCCCTGGGAGGTAAGAAAAACCCTCCTGTCCTTGCTCATGTGGAGGTGCGAGGAAGAGAGAAGCTACAACATTGAATGTTTCCCCTTATTAACTAATTCAGATACTTTTACATGGGGTTATGTCTATTTTTTACACTGTTTCTTCTTCTTTCCATTTAGTTTCCAACAATATAGATTCATCTCAGTTAATATCTTCCATTGAACAGAATTTTCCTGATTGACCCATCAAGGATAGGGACAAGGACAAGATGGCAGAGATGATAATAGATCTCACCCTAGAGATACTCTTCCAACTTACTGGAGAGGTGAGAGATTCTGATGATGTCACATTACACCATTCTTATCTATGGTAATAACAGATGGTCATGGCTGTAGAGGTGACGGACTCTGGAAATGTCAGTAGTGATATTTATTACTGTGTCTCCCTCTACCCAGGATTACACGGTGGTGAAGAAGACCTCTAGTGAGCACTGTCAGGCCCCTGTATCTGAAGGATGGGGAAGAACCCTGATCCCAATCACGGGGCCTCGACCTCACTCCCTGATACATAAGGAAATCAATGAACAGAAGATCCTAGAACTCATCCACAAGATGATTGAGCTGCTGACTGGAGAGGTGACACTGCTGGGAATGCTGGGACATTATACAGTAACAGCACTGGAGGGGTCTGGGTGATGACGGTGTCATTGTGTTGTCAGGTTCCTATAAGGTGTCAGGATGTCACTGTCTATTTCTCCATGGAGGAGTGGGAGTATGTAGAAGGACACCAGGATCTGTACAAGGAGGTCATGATGGAGAAGCACCAGCCCCTCACATCACCAGGTAATAGACAGAGAACAAATACACCTGTCTTTTAATTATCTCTATTTAAAGAATGAATTCAGTCACTGTATGTGTCTCCTACAGGAAGATCCAGTAAGAGAAGAACACCAGAGAGATGTCCCAGTCCTCTTCTTCCACAGGATCATCAGGTAGATGGAGATATTCCCTATGATATGTAGAAGGCTGTGAAGTCCTTGTGTTCTGTCTTGTTTTATCCCATATTATTGTACGTGTGTAATAAAAAAAATGGTGAGATGATGGAATTAAAGATGCCTGCAACCGCTTTGAGTGTACTGGTTACGGATACTGGCAGCAGGAATAAGACACCAACTGGATTTATTTCTATCTTTTCCTTCAAACAACACTCCACCGAATCAATTTGATCCACGTCTAGCCATGCCAAATACATATGTGAATGAGATTCTCCTAATTGAGCCATGATCTAAATTAGGCATCCTCAAACTGCGGCCCTCCAGCTGTTGCTAAACTACAACTCCCAGCATGCCGGAACACCCTTTAGGTATTAGCCTACAGCAGGGCATTGTGGGAGTTGTGGTTTTACAACAGCTGGAGGGCCGCAGTTTGAGGATGCCTGATCTAAATGTTCTGCTGTAGAAGATCTACAGCCATAAGATAAATAGTGCTATCATGTTTTATTTTTGGTTGTTGTGATAATTAATCATCCTCTCTACTCTTTTTGAAAATGTATTAAGTTATTTGTATGATTGATACTGATAATGATATTCTTTGTTTTTACAGCTTTTGAATGCGGAACTGAGTAATATTAATTCTACATATACATATGTGAGGGGTGATGACCAGTGTAAGGAAGAAATTTCTACAGAGACATATGTGAGGGGTGATGACCAGTGTAAGGAAGACATTCCTACAGAGACATATGTGAGGGGTGATGACCAGTGTAAGGAAGAAATTTCTACAGAGACATATGTGAGGGGTGATGACCAGTGTAAGGAAGAAATTTCTACAGAGACATATATGTGGGGTGATGACCAGTGTAAGCAAGACATTCCTACAGATAACCACCCAGGTGAGTAGATACAAATAAACAGAGCAGCCAAAATACATATTAAATATGTATAAAAATATGAGACTTTTAAAGGTGAAAACACCTGCTGCTAAAGTAAAATATGCCTCGATTTATTTATATGCTGTCAGTACTGATGAGGGAAAAGTATTTGCTTAATTTTTAGAACTAAGGAACTATTTGGTCTTATTAGAATTGTGAGGTGAGGATAGACCCCACCCCGACGTTTCTATAAATGTGCTTAAGGCTGGTTTCACACGGCGTCGCGGGAACATGCACGATTTTTCCGCGCGAGTGCAAAACATTGTAATGCGTTTTCCACGCGCAAGAGAAAAATCGCCATGTTTGGTACCCAAACCCGAACTTCTTCACAGAAGTTCAGGTTTGGGTTAGGTGTAGATTGTATTATTTTCCATTATAACATGGTTATAAGTGAAAATAATAGCATTCTTAATACAGAATGCATAGTACAATAGGGCTGGAGGGGATAAAAAAAAAAAAAAGATTTAACTCGCCTTAATCCACTTGTTCGCGCAGCCCGGCTTCTTTTCTGTCTTCTTCTTTAAAGAATAGGACCTTTGCTGACGTCACTGCGCTCATCACACGGTCCATCACATGATCTTTTTTTACCATGGTGATGGATCAAGTGACAGGCCATGTGATGAAAGCAGTGACATCACCACAGGTCCTTTTACTGTGCACAGCAAAGATGAAGACAGAAGAGAAGCCGGGCTGTGCGAACAAGTGGATTTGTCATGTCCTGCTCTGACTATGTGTGGATGTCAGCCAGAACAGCAGCACGTGTTTAGTGTTTTGTTTTGGAGTCGTGCTGGATCCGCCTCCCATCAGGTGCACTGGGTGGGGTCATTAGTTTAAATGGCTCTCAATTCCAGTGCTCTGGGCGGGTTATAGAAATCAGTCTGGCCTTGGAAGCAAGGAAGGAAGGTTGTCTGTTCCAGCTCAGAAAAGATAAGTGTGGTTTCAGTTTTTGTTGTTTGCTGTCTAGGTTGTATTGGTGTCATCTCTCCCATCCAGGTTCTGTGCGAGCAGGCTGCTCCTTTTTCCCCTTTTCACCATCTCAGGGACTCTAGGGTGTTTTAGCCCAGGCACGGGGACACATCATTCCTACCACCAAGGTCTGAATGTGGGCTGAGCAGTGCAGGGAGAGAGGTCAGGGATTAGCTAGGAGGTGACCCTTCTGCTGCTTCTCGTCTAGAGCCTGGTTGTTGGTTTATCTGTGTGTCTGAGTGATCGTCCGCCGTGACAGGATTAAGGTGAGTTAAATTATATATTTTTTTTTTAACCCCTCCAGCCCTATTGTACTATGCATTCTGTATTCATGTTATAAGGGAAAATAATAATGATCGGGTCCCCATCCCGATCGTCTCCTAGCAACCATGTGTGAAAATCGCACAACATCCGCACATGCTTGCGGATGCTTGCGATTTTCACGCAGCCCCATTCACTTCTGAGGGGCATGCGTTGCGTGAAAAACACAGAATATAGAACATGCTGCGATTTTCACGCAACGCACAAGTGATGCGTGAAAATCACCGCTCGTGTGCACAGCCCCATAGAAATGAATGGGTCCGGATTCAGTGCGGGAGCAATGCATGCGTTCACCTCACGCATCGCACCCGCGCGGAAATCTCGCCTGTCTGAAAGAGTCCTAACAGTTATTTCTATGGTTTATTACTGTGCCTTTAAATTGGCCGCTATTATCTGCCTCAGTGCTATATAATAAGTTTGTTTTATTGTAATGTGCATCCATTCAGTAGAGCCTGAGATCTTTATGACTTATGTCCACTGCTATCCTGCCACCTAGTGTCCAGGCTGTGTGTTGTTATGGCATTGTGTATATACAGCAGGATGTTTGGTCACGTGACCCTTCGGTGAAGGTTCTTTAGACAGAAGAGAACATGACCCTATGAAGATGTTGGCTTGAACTCAGAAGTGAACTGTGAGAGAACAGTCTGCTGGTGGCCTAACACCATGATCTACTGGTCCTTGTTGTGAGGTCTATTGTTAGATTGTGATCTGTTTTTCCATCACTGTCTTAGGCTACTTTCACATTAGCTTTTGTCGCGGATTCGTCATGGATCTGCAAAAAACGCTTCCGTTACAATAATACAACCGCATGCACCCGTCATGAACGGATCCGGTTGTATTATGTTTTCTATAGCCATGACGGATCTGTCTTGAACACCATTGAAAGTCAATGGGGGACTGATACCTTTTCTATTGTGCCAGATTGTGTCAGAGAAAACGGATCTGTCCCCAGTGCCAGGACGGATCTGTGTGAGAAAAATAAACTATTTTTTTCTGTAAATGAACAGACAGCTTTTTTTTTTTAAATCCTCAAATTTCTACCATTTGTAGACTTATTGCCAGCACTCAGATAGCATTCTGCGGCAAACACTGAGCAGGTGCCCTTTTTTTTTCTTCGTCTAAAAACCATTTCACTGCATTAAACCTGTGTTTTTAAATGTATTGTACTATAGCAAAAGCATTACATGGCAATAACTCAATTTTTATACCCATATTATTAAACACGTGGTTCAAAGACATTTATACCTCAAAGATGGCATTATTATATCTGTGTTAGTAAACGCATTTCTGCAACAGAACTTGTAGTTCAAACACATTTACTGCAAAACTTGCATTAGTAAAAAATTGTCAATAACAGTCTGCAGTGTGTTTGTAGGAGATGGACATTTAGTTGCATGTCTGTCTTTAAATTAAAGGGGTTCTCCTGGAATTAAGAAAATGAAAATACTTATTTATTACTTTATAATAATATATTCCAAAATACCTTTCATTAGTTAGAATAGCTCCTTTTGTCTATGGAGCAATCACTAGGAGAAATAAAATTGCCGCCGTCCTATTAGTACACACAGAACCTGTCCTAATCACACAGGAGGACAAGTTACTTCACAACACTGAGTTGAAGAGCTGCCTCATCCTCCTCTCTGCTCTGTGGGAATGAAAATGATGAGGAGACATGAAGTATAGAGAGGAGGGTGGGGTAATGAGCAGCAGCACTTGTATGCAGTCTCCATTACCACAGCTCCATATCACCACAGTTTGTCCTGTCCATCCTCTCTGTACTTCATGTCTCCTCTGAACTAAATTGCCCAGAGATTAAGCTAAAGTTCTTATCAGCTGTATTCAGGATCATAATCCCTGACAAGTAGAGCAGAGAGGTGGATGAGGGAGCTGTTTACCTCAGTGTTGTGAAGTAACTTGTGATTAGGACAGGTTCTATGTGTACTGGTAGGATAACGGACATTTTGTTTCGCCTGATGATTGCTCTCCCCAAAAAATTACCCATAATAAAAATTGAAAGCTATTTGGAAATATATTTATTATAAAGTAATATTTAAGTATTTTCATTTTCTTAATTCCCAGAGAACCCCTTTCAAGAGAGAACACTTGCAATTTTGCTAGCACATTATAATAATCAGTGCACCATACCTATGATTTTTTATTTACAGGAAACCTGTGACTTTTCATTTATAGGCCTCATAATAAATGTTTAGAAAATGGAATTGTGGAAAAAGAAAGACCCAGGCCTTGTCATCAGAGAGTCATAATGTGGGTAGTAGCAGCACAAGCCATCTGGCCAGTAGTAGTAGGCTACAGTTCTCCCTTGCTTCTGATAGGCGCCATATTATTATTGAGGACAAAGAGGATGAGATTGTGGCTGTATGTCTCAGTCACAGCTAGATGATGTGGATGTCACATCTCAGTTTGACACCGTGCATTGGAGCCAGGCGTCACCACATTTTTCCTTCTCCTCCTCCTCCTCCTCCTTGCAACCCCTTAGAAGCCATTCAGTTGCATGTTCTCTGTCTGCACTGGCCACTCCTAGTGGAGTGCCTTCATTTTTTCTAAGAAGATGCAACAAAACCACATGTGCTATGGAAGATACTCAAGATAGTGTCTGAGAACAGTCAGCATTTGGACTGCCATGAGGAGATTGTTCAAGCGGAGGTGGTGGATCCCACGCATAGCTGTGGTCATAGTAGTGGCACTTGTGGTGGTGGTGGTAGGGGCAATGATAGCTAAGGTGACTCTTGGGGCAAATGCAGAGCAAGGGATGGAGAAGGGAGGAAAGAAGGCCACAATCACAGTCTAAAAAATGTGACATAAAGGGTGAGAATGATGATGATTGTGTGTTGGACAGGACCTGTGGGTTGAATGAGGGTCCTGAGGAGGAGAAGGGTGCTGGCAGCAATTAAGAGCAGAGGCAATGTATAGCCAGAATGTTTTCCTGTTGCCTAAAGGGAGGTCAAATTGCTTTATTACCAGGATACAGTGTGTATGCAGCTTGTTTTCATTGGGCAGATGCCTACTACACATGTATCTGACCAGGAGGTCCCTTTAACCCCCCCCAAAGGCATCCACCTCCGACCGACTCAACTACCACAAGCAACAGACCTTGTAGCAAGTGGTTCAGTATTATCAACATGATTGAGCAGTTTTTTTCATGTGCCACACCAGGCTGGTGCAAATCGGCAAAAGGAGACATACTATTTAATAATCCTGACTCAGGCCTTTCTCTAGCATCCCTGATTCCATGGACTTCTGGGCAGGCAGAGTGGAACAGTGGCTGGAACTGGCCTAGTTTGCTCTCTCTGTACTGTGATGCCCAGAATCTAGTTTCATCTAGGAGGAGTTTCAGCGCATCAAGACACCCAAACAAAGTTGTCCGATGCCAGTGTACATTATTTTTGTCAGATTGAATGAGGCATGGATTGGTACACACCTAAACACACATCTACTGCCTTGTCTATTCCATGCTGTGCTGCTGCCTCTACTTTTGTGGCTATATGCAACTATTGCGCTACCCTTTCCACATTCAAACTGTACTGCTGCTGCTCCCAATTAAAAGGGAGAATTTTTCCAAGTTTGTTTAGAACTGCTACTCTTTCTTTTGACAATTAGCACTTGTGCATGTATAAATACAGACATTCTGCCCCCATTAACACATCATTTTTGGAAGCTGTGCAGAACAAAACATTGTTTCTCATTACATTAACATACGTGTGTATGTACAGGGGCAGGCACATTAATACACCCTGACTGGAAAGTTCATAGCTTGAACGGGGGTTGAGCTGTCACCCTGTCCTCAGTACGGTCACAGAGCCCTTTGGTGCACTGAACCCCTTGTAATGTACTTAGCCGGCACGTGATGTTACTCACTCAGTCATGCTCCTCCCACTTCATTAATGAAGCTGGCAGGAGCATGAGTGACGTTACGCTGCCGGCCTGACCTCTGCTTTAAGTTTTCTGTCTATCATCCACAGATCCCCCCCATAACAGTGTGTCATCCACAGATCCCCTAAAACGGTGCGTCATCCACAGATCCCCTAAAACGGTGCGTCATCCACAGATCCCCTAAAACGGTGCGTCATCCACAGATCCCCTAAAACGGTGCGTCATCCACAGATCCCCTAAAACGGTGCGTCATCCACAGATCCCCTAAAACGATGCGTCATCCACAGATCTCCCTAAAACGGTGCGTCATCCACAGATCCCTCTAAAACGGTGCTTCATCCACAGATTTCCCCATAACAGTGCGTCATCCACAGATTTCCCCATACCAGTGCATCATCCACAGATCCCCCCATAACAGTGCGTCATTCACAGACCACCATTAGTTCAAAACCCACCAAAAGAACACCTTTTGGTTCAAAATATTTTTTTTATTTTCCTCCTCAAAAATCTAGGTGCGTCTTATAAAGTGGAAAATATGGTAATTTTTGAACGTCTAGTCCCAAAAACCCACAGTTCTTTCCCATAATGCCTTGTGTCTAAAAGACAATTTTTGGAAAGTTTCTAATATGAAAACGCAAAACACGTGACGAGGTCTGAGGGTGGGGAGGGCAAAAATTCAGAAAAAAAGAGATAAAAAATAAATATAATAAAATCGTAGTTTGTCATATACCAATTTTCAGCCCAATAGAATCGATTTGGACACCAATCAAAATTATATTTTTTTAAATTCAACAAATTGGACACAAAACTATTTTCAAGAAGTTCACTCATCTCTAGCAGAAAACCAAATTATTCTGTTACGTTGCCTGGATAAATAGCCGCAGCAGGTCCAAGGTGATGTGGGTACAATTCAAACTCAGTTCAAATGCGTTTTTGGTAGACCGCGCGTATTTCAGGTGACCACTCCAGAATCAGAGTATCCACTCCTGCACGTATGGGTAAATCATTAGTGTCCACAGGAATCCCTTTTTCTCCACTGACTCCTATGGAATACCAAAATCACTGATAGTGAAGTACTGCTATTGTCAAACGCAAGCACACCTGAAGTTATACTTACAAGCGCATAGCAGTATTCAGACACTTCAAAAGACACTATAGGAGCAACTCCATCTAGGTCCTCCTTCCCGATGTTGATCCTATAAGGGGTTCGCTACAAAAGTGAGGTACCAGTCTCCAATTTGTATAAAATAGGTATTTATTATACTCACAATTCCATTAAAAAAATATAAGCATTTCTCAAATAAAAGCAGCAGCCTTATGCACGCCCGACCCGGGTTTCGCCTTGAGCTTCGTCAGGGGCATTGACCTCAATCATCAACACTTTTGTGTTTGAATATCCACCCTTCAACTCCTCCTTAATTCTCTTCGTCACTCTGCTGCGCTAATCCATTTAGAACAAACATTTTCATTTTCTTAAAAAAGTGAACAATCATATTGCTCCAAAAACTTGAAAAGCATAACCTGTAGTATAGATGTTTTTCACAGCTTTTTTCATATTAATCTATGTCAAATGTAACTTCATTCATGAAACACGACAAATCACATGGGTGTTTCTCCACCAATAAAATTCAAATAATCGGTATATCTTAACCTCTTAGGATTTTTCATTTTTCATTAACATATTTTACTCATAGTGGCCAGTGTGAAAACTGTATGATTATATGTATAAATATATGTATATATTTAATATAAATAGCAACATTGAAAAATTATTAAAAAAAACCTCAAACCAAAATTCTAAAAAAAAACATAAAAATGTAATTTAAACTGGTAATTTCCCTTTCGCCCATGACAGCACCCTTGAGAGACCGCCTCCATCCAGGACAGGAAACAGGAACTTTCGTGGAGAGCTCATAAGGAGGAGCATGGCCCCGAGACCACCAGTTCCTGTTTCCTGTCCTAGACAGAAGACGGTTCGTGGAGAAGAGGAGAAAAGCTAGGCTGCAGGGCCCCGGAGGAATTTATCTAAGTGGGGTTACCCTGTTCTGGCATAAGTCTCCTCTAGGAGCCGCCGGCCGGAGTCTGGTGTCTGCTGCTGGGGTCTGGCTTACGCTGCGCTGGCCGCTACTCTGCAGTCCCGGGCTCACCGAGAGGTGCGTCCGGCACGCCGGTCCTTCCTGACAGTGTTCAGGCGGGCCGGGGCCTCCTTCTCACCTCGCGCAGGGGGAACTAAAATCTCGCGATCCCAGCGAGATCCGGGTCTCGGTAGAGACTTCCGGTTTTTTGGAACGCACGTGGCGTGCGTTCCGGAAGTAGGAAGTGCCTTCTCCTACTTAGGCCGCAGAGGGTTTCCAGCAGGACCCGACCGAGGAGATTGGACCCACAGGCGCACGGTCAGCAGCAGCCCAGCCAGCCAGCCAGCCTGAAGGAAGCCAGATTTCTTTTGGATCCGGGGAGTCACTCTATCCCACAGCAGTATGGAGGAGGAGAGTGCCCAACGCGCCGATCAACAGGAGGGTCATGAGAGCAGACCGGTACTCCTGGTGGGTTAAGGGGGATCATTCCCCACCATTTATTTTCCTTTTAGTTAGGCTAAATCTCCTTTCCCTCTCTTTTCTTCCTGCATTTAGACTACAAAAGAGGGCCCTAGAAAGGCAATTTCAAAGACCAGAGGGAAGGAGTGTGCCGTCTGTAAAAAGAAACTGGCCCCCTCTTGGTTGAAAAAACTATGTCAATCTTGTATTGAGAAACTAGTGGAGGAGGAGTCCCCATCCCTTCTGCAGAGTATTAGGGAGATGGTGAAGACGGAGGTCTCGGATTCCCTGAAAGATTTCAAAAAGAGCTTTCCCTCTGTAGCCTCTACCTCCCTGGGAACCAGATCAAGCACGGCTAATAAATCTGACTCGGATCCTTTAGAGGATAGTGATACAGGAGAAATCCTAGATAGCCCAGACTCGTCCCAGGATGAAGAATCCACGGGCAGGCCACTTTTTTCCCCGGATGATACGGAAGCTTTACTAAAAGCAGTTCGTGCGACTATGAAAGTAGACGAACCCAAAGACCCAAGATCCGTTCAGGATATCATGTTTGGTGATCTCGGGCAGAAAAAATCTAGAGTATTTCCCGTAAACGAGAATATAAAGTTTTTAATACAGAAGGAATGGAAAAGACCCGATAAAAAATTTTTTGTTCCAAAAAATGTGAAAAGGAAATATCCCTTTGACGAGGCAGACTCAGTAAACTGGGACAGACCTCCTAAATTGGATGCACCTATTGCAAAAATCTCAAAAAAATCGGCCCTTCCGTTTGAGGACTTGGGTTCTCTTAAAGACCCTATGGATAAGCGAGCAGAGGTTTACCTAAAAAAAGTTTGGGAGACCTCAGCTCAAGCGTTCAAACCAAATATTGCCGCCACATCCACTGCTAGGTCTCTGAAATTATGGCTAGAAGAATTAGAATCTCACATCCAGAATAAGACCCCGAGAGATCAATTGTTAACCGTTTTCCCCACTCTACTTAAAGCAGTAGATTTTATTTCTGACGCATCGGCAGATGCTTTAAAATTAAATGCTAGGTCAGCTGCTCTTTCAAATTCAGCCAGACGAGCTATTTGGCTAAAAGGTTGGTCGGGAGACACTGGATCTAAAAATAAGCTTTGCGCAATTCCTTGTCAGGGCGATTATCTTTTTGGATCCGTCTTAGACGACCTTTTGGATAAAGCCTCGGACAATAAAAAAGGATTCCCTGTCTCCAGACCCCCGAAAAAACTAAAGTTTTTTTCGCAAAAACAAGAAGGATTTTTTTAGGGGGCAGAGGAAAGACTTCAGAGCTGACAACAAGAATAGGAAAAGCAAGGGGTTCCTCTTCAGTTCCCAATCCTCCTCAACCTCTAAACCATCACAGCAATGACGGTTTCTCTCCCGTGGGGGGCAGACTTTCTCTCTTCCTCTACGCCTGGGAAAAAATCTCCTCAAGTCCCTGGATTTTACGCGTTATAAAGGAAGGGTTTTGTCTAGAGTTTGTCTCCCACCCACCGGACAGATTCAAAATCACGAATTTTCTAGGAAACCCGGGAAAAAATCTAGCTTTACAACAAGAGATTGCATCCCTACTTCGAAAAAATGTTCTAATTCCGGTGCCGGAGGCAGAGAAGGGCGAGGGTTTTTACTCCTCCCTTTTTCTGGTCCCCAAACCGGATGGAACATTCAGAACTATTATAAATCTAAAGGATTTAAATCAATTCCTCTCTTACAAAAAATTCAGAATGGAGTCGATCCAATCAGTTGTAAGACATCTATTCAGGGGATGCTTCATGGCTACGATAGACGTAAGAGATGCGTACTACCACATTCCTATTTGGCTAGACTGTCAAAAATTCCTCAGAGTCGCTGTTTCTATAGGAGGTCACATCCAGCACCTACAATATACAGCCCTTCCCTTTGGGATTTCTCAAGCTCCCAGACTTTTCACGAAAGTCATGGCAGAAGTCATGGCTCATGTAAGGGAAAAAGACATTTTAGTGATTCCTTACCTAGACGATCTCCTGGTGGTAGCAGAGTCAAAATCCATTCTAGAAGTACACCTCAAAAAAGTAGTGCAGATCCTAGAAGACCTCGGCTGGCAAATAAACGGAGAAAAATCCCATTTAATACCTTCCCAAGTTTGTGTCTTTCTGGGGATGATGCTGGACTCAAAGAAACTACTCTGTATTCTACCCCAGGACAAGATTCAGAGATTAATACAACAGGTTCAGTCCCTGATATCGACAGAGAACCCTACTATCAGACAAGCAATGGCGGTCTTGGGCAGAATGACTTCCACTATACCAGCGGTCAGTTGGAGCCATCTTCACTCCAGACCCCTACAGTGGCAAATTCTGAAGGAGTGGCAGGGTTCCCTCCGCCCATTAGATACACCTTTCACACTCACCCCCCAAGTGATCCAGTCCCTTCACTGGTGGCTGAATCCTGCAGGGGCTCCCTTGGATCCAACAAAATTTTGTTACCCTTACCACCGACGCAAGTCCTTCCGGTTGGGGGGCCTGTTGCCAAGGGTACTTAAGACAAGGTGTTTGGGAAAGAGAGCAGAGTCTAGACTCCCAAAACATGAGGGAACTGAGGGCGGTCTTTTTCGCCTTAAAAGAGTTTCTTCCTTTACTACAGGGAAAATCTATAAAGGTTTTTTCAGACAACGCCACAGTTGTCTCCTATCTGAACAAACAAGGAGGAACCAGATCAGAAAATCTTATGCAGTTAACAACGGATATCTTTTCCCTTATAATTCCTTCTGTTCCGTTCCTTATGGCAATACATCTAAAAGGTACAGAAAACAAGGTGGCAGATTTCTTAAGCAGAAATACACTAGACCAGGGGGAATGGTGTCTGAACCAAATGGTGTTCGATCAAATAGTTCGACTTTGGGGTCGCCCTCATCTGGACTTATTTGCCACCAGAGAAAACAGAAAGTGTCATCTTTTCTTTTCCCTCAGCGCGAGAGATTCACCAACAGGGATAGATGCCTTCTCCCTTCCTTGGCCGAACCAGCTCCTCTACGCCTTTCCTCCATTAAGACTTCTTCCAAGATTCTTACAGAAGTTGAGACAAGAAAGAACGACAGTGATCTTAATTGCTCCTTTCTGGCCCAGAAGAACCTGGTTCACCTGGTTGAGGAAGCTATCCTTGACGGACCCTTGGATTCTCCCGGAGAGGCAAGATCTTCTATCCCAAGGACCAGTCAATCATCCGAGTGTGAAGCAGTTACACCTAACAGCATGGCTCTTGAGGGGGAAATCCTAGAAAGTAGAGGACTCTCCAAGAATGTAGTTTCCACTTTACTATCCTGCAGAAAGGATGTCACCTCCTCTATTTATCTCAGGATTTGGAACACCTTCCAGAAGTTTGCCAAGGATCCGGTGAATCCTTTAAATCCCCCACCTATGTGTAGGATTTTAGATTTTCTGCAAGCTGGACATGAAAAAAATTTGAGGCCAAGTACTCTTAAAGTACAGGTATCCGCTTTGAGTGCATTCTTTGATTCTCCCATCGCTAGCCACCCGTGGGTCCGAAGATTCTTTAAAGCCATCAGCAGGCTTAGGCCTATATCTGGACCTTCAATTCCCCCCTGGGACCTCAACTTGGTCCTCACTAGCCTCACAGAACCTCCCTTTGAGCCACTTAAACAGTTACCTATAAAGACCTTGTCTTTCAAAACAGCGTTTCTTGTGGCAATTACCTCAGCAAGGAGGGTTGGTGAGATTTCGGCCTTCTCTACCTCGCCTCCTTACACTAACATCTTAGATGATAGGGTTCTCATTAAACCAGACCCTTCCTTCTTACCGAAAGTGGTTTCTATGTTTCATAGAACGCAGGACATTATCCTTCCTTCCCTGTGCCAAAATCCGAGAAATGAAAAAGAGGAAAAACTGCACTGTTTAGATGTAAAAAGATGCCTATCTCATTATCTAGAGGTTACTAGTCAGTGGAGGAAAACCTCAAAACTCTTCATTCAGTTTAGTGGGAAAAATAAGGGTCTCCCAGCCTCTTCTAAAACCCTTTCCAGATGGATCGTGAGAGCCATTAATTTGGCCTATTCTTCAGCTGGAAAGGCTCCCCCGGGGGGTTTTGGTGCTCATTCCACAAGATCAGTCTCCACCACTTGGGCAGAAAGGGCTGACGCTACCTTAGAACAGATTTGTAGAGCAGCCACATGGCAGTCGCCTGGCACCTTCTTTCGTCACTATAGATTGGACCTAGGCAATAGAGAACAGCTAGCCTTCGGTAGGAAAGTCCTCCAGGCGGTAGTCCCACCCTAAGAAATAAAGGGATTTCTATTCTAATCATCTCTCAAGGGTGCTGTCATGGGCGAAAGGGAAATTTAAGATTACTTACCGGTAATCACTTTTCCATAAGCCCATGACAGCACCCGGGTTTATTCCCACCCTGTATAGAATTAATGTAAAAAGAAAAAAAAAAGGAAAAATATATATATAATAAATTAAAAAAATATATATATATACATATACAAAAAAAAAAAAAAAAAAAGGAGAAGAGTGTGGTCTAGGACAAGTTCTTGCGATTAACTGGTGGTCTCGGGGCCATGCTCCTCCTTATGAGCTCTCCACGAAAGTTCCTGTTTCCTGTCCTGGATGGAGGCGGTCTCTCAAGGGTGCTGTCATGGGCTTATGGAAAAGTGATTACCGGTAAGTAATCTTAAATTTCCTGATGACCCTGTCACGGTGGGGAGTGGGGGAAACCGCATAATGGGAACTGACACTAGGCCACAAAACAGGGATAGGGAGCAGGTCACCTCCTAGAGCCGCCCTAAATCTATCCCTGACCTTCTGACTGTATGAGCCGCCCTCGATGGTAGGGGGGCTCATACTCTCGAACCTTGGCCCTACTGACCCTATCGGTCCCTGCAATATGGAAGTCAGGAATAAGAGACGGCCGATTCATCCACGACACGGATAAATTGGAGTCTCCCACAGGCCTAGTAACAGAAGGGAAAAGACCATATGCAGGCAAACAACCATCTGACCCTTAGGCTCACAACACAGTATAAAAGAGCCAGGGGCCACACCCAGCTCCACCAAGCACACCTCTTAACCCCGAACACACCAGGATGGGAAGGGACACACAACTTAAAGGGGAAGTGTCAAAATATGCAAAACAATATGTTGCCACCAGCAACAAGCTGGCACAGCAAAAGTGTCATGGTCCACTACACCAGACCATGACACAGCTGTGATAGACCTATTACCTCTAAGCTGACTATGTAATTCTGAAAGTTAATTTTCTTCACAGCTACTAGCATCCATGCCAAATTTCCCATACATACAGTTGCAAGAAAAAGTATGTGAACCCTTTGGAATGATATGGATTTCTGCAGGAGTTGGTCATAAAATGTGATCTGATCTTCATCTAAGTCACAACAATAGACAATCACAGTCTGCTTAAACTAATAACACACAAAGAGTTAAATGTTACCATGTTTTTATTGAACTCACCATGTAAACATTCACAGTGCAGGTGGAAAAAGTATGTGAGCCCCTAGACTAATGACATCTCCAAGAGCTAATTGGAGTGAAGTGTCAGCCAACTGGAGTCCAATAAATGAGATGAGATTGGAGATGTTGGTTACAGCTGCCCTGCCCTATAAAAAAAATACACACCAGTTCTGGGTTTGCTTTTCACAAGAAGCATTGCCTGATGTGAATGATGCCTCGCACAAAAGAGCTCTCAGAAGACCTATGATTAAGAATTGTTGACTTGCAAAAAGCTGGAAAGGGTTATAAAATGATCTCCAAAAGCCTTGCTGTTCATCAGTCCATGGTAAGGCAAAGTGTTTATAAATGGAGAAAGTTCAGCACTGCTACTACTCTCCCTAGGAGTGGCCATCCTGTAAAGATGACTGCAAGAGCACAATGCAGACTGCTCAATGAGGTGAAGAAGAATCCTAGAGTGTCAGCTAAAGACTTACAAAAGTCTCTGGCATATGCTAACATCCCTGTTAGCGAATCTACAATACGTAAAACACTAAATAAGAATGGATTTCATGAGAGGATACCACAGAGGAAGCCACTGCTGTCCAAAAAAAACATTGCTGCACGTTTACAGTTTGCACAAGAGCACCTGGATGTTCCACAGCAGTACTGGCAAAATATTCTGTGGACAGAGGAAACCAAAGTTGTGTGTTTCTTCCAAACAACTCAACACTTTGTGTGGAGAAAAAGAGGCACAGCACCCCAACATCAAAACCTCATCCCAACTGTGAAGTATGGTGGTGGGGGCATCATAGTTTTGGGCTGCTTTGCTACGTCAGGGCCTGGACGGATTGCTATCATCGAAAGAAAAATGAATTCCCGAGTTTATCAAGACATTTCGCAGGAGAACTTAAAGGATAACTGTCGTATATATTTTTTGGGGAGTATTGGATTGTGGTGATTAATATTGCCTTGGTGGCCCTATTTCAACTTTTCACTGTGTATTTAATTACCCCTTAATTCCACATTTTTGTTCCCTGTACTGCCTACTTTTACCTGTGCTTAAAATAGGGTTGCTAGGCATGGTCCGTCTATCTGTTAAAGGACGGAGCACGCCGTGTGCAGGCTCACATTACTGACAGCCAGGGACTGTAAGTAAATGATTAAAGCCAGGTCCTCCCCAGCAGCTGATAACAGTGCCTGGGCTGTGTGAACTTCTTCCTGTCCCAGCGCTTGGCAGATGCTCCCTCACTCAGCAGACTTGGAGGATGCAGAGTTGGAGCAGCGCAGACCAGGGAAGGGAGATCTTCCGTCTGCTCAGTGTATAAATGAAAGCAACATGTGGTAAGAGGACCCCTTTGTGCTGCAGGAGATTAACCCTTTAGGGGGGAGGGCTCTGGTTACTGACACTTTTGGGGGCTATTGTTACTGGCTAGAGAGGGCAGGCGGGATTAGCCTCAGGGTGAGGGCAGTGGCGGCCATCTTAACTGAATAGTGAAATTGCAGTTTTATGCAGACTGGTTGCTAAGGGCTGAATATTATTAAATATGGGGTAAGTCAGTCTAATAGTAACTGATTCTGGAATATCATGTTATTAGTAACTACATATATGAAAATTGAAATTTGGGTCTAAATGTGACAGTTATCCTTTAATACCATCTGTCCACCAGCTGAAGCTCAACAGAAGATGCATGTTGTAACAGGACAATGACCCAAAGCATAGAAGTAAATCAACAACAGAATGGCTTAAACAGAAGAAAATATGCCTTCTGGAGTGGCCCAGTCAGAGTCCTGACCTCAACCCGATTGAGATGCTGTGGCATGACCTCAAGAAAGCTATTCTCACCAGACATCCCAAAAATATTGCTGAACTGAAACAGTTCTGCAAAGAGGAATGGTCAAGAATTACTCCTGACCGTTGTGCACGTCTGATCTGCAACTAGAGGAAATGTTTGGTTGAAGTTATTGCTGCCAAAGGAGGTTCAACCAGTTATTAAATCCAAGGGTTCACATACTTTTTCCACCTGCACTGTGAATGTTTTCGTAGTGTGTTCAATAAAAACATGGTAATATTTAATTCTTTGTGTGTTTTATTAGTTTAAGCAGACTGTGATTGTCTATTGTTGTGACTTAGTTGAAGATCAGATCACATTTTATGACCAATTTGTGCAGAAATCCATATCATTCCAAAGGGTTCACATACTTTTTCTTGCAAATGTATGCCCAAAGTGTATGTTTTCTGACAATTTGTATGAAATTCTTAATATAAACATCCAGTGTCCTCTCTCCTTGTACCAGTTTGTAACTTATCTTGTTCATGCTTATTGTATTTGTGCTGTTTTATGTATGTGTACTCCCTTTTTATATGTATAGCACCATGGAAAAATTGGCACAATAATAATAATCTATTTTCAAGGTTATAGTATTTAAAAATAATACCATTTATTTTTTGGCAGATGACTGTATCGGGAGCTCAGAGGGACATCTGATCTTTTCAGCTTTTAAAGCAAATGGTCATGGTCTCGCACAAGACACATATGAAGAGCATGCCACTATCTTGGATATACCCTCAGCTCTTCACAGCCAAAATTGCTTGTTTGATCCATTTAAACATCTTCTATCTTCTGGTTCATCACAAACTGTAAAGCAAAATCAAAGTCACAGAAGGGGTATTAAAGATCAAAGAATGCACACAAGGAAGAAGACAATTTCATGCTTAGAATGTGGGAAATGTTTTGCTTGGAAATCACAACTTGTTGAACATCAAAGAACTCACACAGGGGAGACACCATTTTCATGCCAAGAATGTGGGAAATGCTTCATAAGAAAATCACATCTTGTTGAACATCAGAGAATACACACAGGGCAGAGGCCATTTTCATGTTCAGAATGTGGGAAATGCTTCATAAGAAAAGCACATCTTGTTGAACATCAGAGAATTCACACAGGGGCAAAGCCATTTTCATGTTCAGAATGTGGAAAATGTTTTACTTGGAAATCGCATCTTGTTAAACATCAACAAACTCACACAGGAGATACACCTTTCTCATGTCCAGAATGTGGGAAAGGTTTTACTTGGAAATCACAACTTGTTAAACATCAACTAATTCACACAGGGGAGAAGCCAATTTCATGTCCAGAATGTGGGAAATGTTTTACACACAAAACAACACTTGTTGGACATCGAAGAACTCACACAGGAGAGAAGCCATTTTCATGTTCAGAATGTGGGAAATGTTTTACACACACAACAACACTTGTTGGACATCAAAGAATTCACACGGGAGAGAAGCCATTTTCATGCCAAGAATGTGGGAAATGCTTCATAAGAAAATCACATCTTGTTGAACATCAGAGAATTCACACAGGGGTGAAGCCATTTTCATGTTCAGAATGTGGAAAATGTTTTACCTGGAAATCACATTTTGTTGAACATCAACGAACTCACACAGGAGAGACACCATTTTCATGTCTAGAATGTGGGAAATCTTTTACTTGGAAATCACAACTTGTTAAACATCAACGAATTCACACAGGGGAGACGCCGTTTTCATGTGAAGAATGTGGGAGATGTTTTACACACAAAACAACCCTTGTTGTACATCGAAGAATTCACACAGGGGAGAAGCCATTTTCATGTTCAGAATGTGGCAGATGTTTTGCACAGAAAGCAACACTTGTTGTACATCAAAGAACTCACACGGGAGATAAGCCATTTTCATGTCCAGAATGTGGGAAATGTTTTACTTGGAAACAACAACTTGTTAAACATCAACAAACTCACACAGAGGAAAAGCCAATTTCATGTTAAGAATGTGGGAAATGTTTCTTAAGGGTACTTTCACACTAGCGTTAAAGTTTTCCGGTATTGAATTCCGTCCTAGGGGCTCAATACTGGAAAAAAACTGATCCGGATCCAAAATTCCGGAACACTTGCCTGAATGCCATTAATTTCCATTGAAATGTATTAATGCCGGATCCGACATCAAGTGTTCCAGTAAAATGGATCTGGCTTCCAGGTCTGCGCATGCGCAGACCTTTAAAAATGTCGAAAATAATAAATACCGGATCTGTTTTTCCAGATGACACCGGAAAAATGGGTCCGGTATTGCAATGCATTTGTTAGACTGCAGTCTGCAAATGACAAGCGCTTGCATACAGTTTTCCTGATCAGGCAGGCAGTTCAGGCAACTGAACTGCCTGTTGTAATCAAACAACGCATGTGTGAAGGTAACGTAAGAAAAGCAAATCTTGTTGAACATCTGAAAATTGACACCATGGGAAGACACCATCTGTTTTCCAGAATGTGGGAAATATTAAACTTTTAAATCACAAATTATCGAACATCAATGAACTCACACAGGATACATTTTAATACCAAAAATGTGGGAAAATTTTATGGTGATAGATCAAACCTTATTAGTCACCAAAGAACTCACAGAAGGGGAAAAGCCCTTTTCATGCACTGAATGTGGAAAATGTTTCACCCAAAAGTCTAATCCAATTTCACATCATGGAACTCGCATTGTAAAACAGTTCATGTCCAGAATGTAGGAAATGCTTAACCAACAAATCATCAAGAAACTCACAAGATAGTAGTCAAGTTTACCCCTTCTCCCACCTTGACATAACTGTATAAGGCAGGCATCCTCAAACAGCTGTTGTAAAACTACAACTCCCACAATGCCCAGCTGTAGGCTGATACCTGTAGGCTGTTCAGGCATGCTGGGAGTTGTAGTTTTGCAACAGCTGGAGGGCTGCAGTTTGAGGGTGCCTGGTATAAGGAGTGAGGGTTAACTTCCTATACCCTACCCTACCTATACCCGCCATCAGCACAATATATAGCCAGGATTGTAGCAAGCTCCATTAATGGCTATTTAAGTCATTCAGATGCCACAGTCTATGGTTACTATAGTAGTGAGAGGACTAAGGATGGCCTCCAGGTTTGTGAAGTACAGAAAAACAATTTGAGCTACCTGAGGGTTGAATAGGCTACCTGGGAGACGTAATGTACTGCACTACATAAGTGATGCAGTGTATTATGTAATCAATTAACTGACTGCACGTTCAAGTTCTATTCTGTGCCTAATAATTATAGTACAGGAAAGTATATGATTTAGAGGGTTATCCAGAAAAAGCTGCAATACCAAGCACTGCCACTGTTTGATGCACAGCGCTGTCCTTGGAAAGCTACTGGGAGCCTGCATCGCTCATCAAAGCTTTAGTGAGCTCAGCGGCTCCCTGAATCAGCTGATTGGCAGGGATGCTGGGATTTGGACCCCTGCCGATGTGAAAGTGATGACTTATCCTGAGGATGAGTCATTAGGTTTGAGCGAATCGACCTTCGGATTATAGAGCCGAAGTCGATTAGTTCAAATACTTAGATTTTAATGCACTATTCGTACAGCATTAAAATGTATTGGCTCTGTGAAGCCAAAGTTCTTCTCACCCAAATTCACTTGAGACTTTGATTAATCCCTATTGTATGCATATCTGCGTACTCAAAAACAATTTAAAATGGCAATCTGAACTGGGCTTTGCTGCCAGTACCAAAGCTCCTTTATACAATCAGCAGGAATAAAAGAAAAAGAAAGAGAATCCACTTTGATATTTTTGTCAGCATGATGGAAATCCAGGATGAATCTGAAGCGTGCGAAGAACAAAGACCACCAAGATATGAGTTGAGATACTGTACTGTCTGTAGATAAGGTAATTTCTTGTAGCTGGTGTAAATG